>NC_138670.1:12898884-13498884 GCF_964273445.1 Streptopelia decaocto | reverse complement strand
GATTTCCCTAGCTGCTTGTGCCTCTTTAGGCTGTATTTTTCTGTAAAATTGGTATTGCCTAAAAGCCCCCAAATCCTGGAGACCCTTTGTGCCAGGCAAGTCCTGATGGACTCACACACAGTGGTGGGTCTCCCACAGCTTCTCCTCATGAGTGCAGGAGACAAAGGCTGGACATGGCAAGGCTGAAGCCACACGGCAGAAGCTGCACCATGCTCCAGCATGGGGAAAGGGCTGCGTGAGTGTGTGACTACATGTTTGGCAGATGCTCAGTGGAGAACTGTAGGGCCTTACTCAATGCTCCAGCATCTCTGGGGCTTCATCCACTGGGAACTTATTGAATGCACAAGTCAATGAGCAAGGGGAGGAAGTGAATGAGGTGTGTCAAGATGATTACAGCTGCAGAACAAGCTTCATCATGGCTTTCTGAGTTACCAAACAACTTGTGCTTTTTCTGGCTCTCTTGCTTTTTGACCTGCCAGTATGGTCAGACCCTGCTCTGGTGGGCAGTGTAGCCAAGATGGTTTGAAGGACCTGTTTGATCTGCTGGGAGCATGGTGGAAAGTCAACAAACATGGGAGAGAAAAGACCAAGACTCTGCAAACAAAATGGGAGATGCAAGACAGAGATGCCATGTCAGGTGGGCAACAGAAAGGGATGGAGAAGAGTAGAGGACAGAGAAGAGAGATATAGCAGCAAAGACACAAGTGAGACACAAATGAGAAGAGAGGAACCAGGTGGTGAGAGGAGCAGGGGAAGGAGACCAGGGGCCATTCTGAGGTCCTCAAACAGAGTTTGTTTGCTTAGAAATGATGGCAAAACACACTGGGCACACAGATCATGCAAAGGAGCCGGGGAAGGCAGTGAGGGGGCACAAGGGAGCCTTGAAGCAAAAATCAATTAATATTTGAGCGAGTCAGCTGCTATTCAATGAGATTTGAATTTCACACCATTGCTGGAAACCTCAAAATAAACCTTTTCTCCTTCCCAGTGCGTCAGAAATTTTGCCTTATAAGGCAATATTGCCTGCTGGATGTTGTGGGGGCAGAAAAGGGAGAGAAAATAGACTCCAGAACCCCTATCCACTTGCATCTCTCTAGCCCTTTATTTTGCTCTAATCCCCATGTCATGGTGGAGCCAGGAAGGGCTGTTTTCACCCAGCCTGTGTCAGGAGGGAGGAGGATTCCCATGGGATGAAGAGCAAGAGAATTACAATTTCTGATTCACTGCCTGCAGTCAACTTAGCATCCTACTGCTTGTTAGGGGGGGAATAAAGGCATCTGGCTAGGTGTGATCTCCAGGGAGGTTCTGCCCTGCCTTCCCCATCAACAGTGCTGCAGAAAATAGAGTTCAGGACTTGGGGCAGGGGAGGGTGGTGAGGGGAGTTCAGTTCCACTGATTGTTTGGGCAGACTGAATTTCAATGGGAATCAGCTGCTAAGCAAAGCAGGGGGATGTTCATAATGGGGTTTAATGAAGCAGAGAATCGGTGTTGTCCCCTGCATCAAAGGGGCTTCCAGTTGCAGGGGAATGCAAAGCTTTTCATTACCAAATGAGCACAGAAATACCTGCCTGATAATCCTCAGCATTTACTGAGCACTTCCTAACTTCAAACAGCTTTGCCAGCCACAGAGAAAAGCCTGGCAGTGCTGCCCAGAGCCATGAGCACTTGCCATTGCTTTTACACCTCAGTGGCGGTGCTGAGGCCAAGGATTGCAGCTATAAGCACCCTGCTCCACCTCTATTTCCATATATCTGACTGCTGTTGGGGCAACCGGAGTGCTCACAGTGTTAGCACAGTGTTAGCACTGGATGCAAACCTGTTCATCCATTACTTGTCTGCTGAGCTCCCAAATTTTTGCTACTGTGCTTTAACCAAGGATTCATTCCTCTAGGGTTAGGTAGCCCCTGAAGAGGGGCTGTCCATCCAAACCTCTCTTCTCCTGAAGGAAGCGTTTGTCCCAAATGTCCTCCTTCTCACCTGTATTCAATGTCTCTTCCCATACCCATGGAGAAAATTTCACCTCTGTAGACATATTTTCCTGAAGCCATGCCTGGCTTCTGCTGTCCAAAGTCTCTTTGCAGCACCTACTTGATTGCATGGAGGACAGGGACAAAGACCTTCCCATCATGTACAACTGCCTTGGTACACACTGGGGCTCCACAGAGGACCTGCAGCTGGACCACAGCCTTTTCTTTGTTTCTGTCTTCTGAGACACCTGCTATCACTCTTCTCCTAGCCCCAAACCATTTTCTTTGTCCTAAGTCATTTTCCCAGATCCAGCTTACCTAAGTCCAGAGTCCTTGGGGCAGTTTCAGCAAAGACGGGATGAACCCAGGATTTGTGACCTGTGATTAGTTTTCATTTTGTTCATAGCACGCATGCCGCGTGCAGACTGAGCTGGTGATTCTATCCCATGTATAGAAATAACAGTTTTTACCCATGTCTAAAAAAATCTGATTCTTTGTGACCTTGTGGAAAATCTCCTTAATGGATCTACAGAACTGAGAGAGTTAATTACTTCTGCAGTAGGCTATTCCTAGAATATTTTCTTCAAATGCAGAAGGGAGCAAACAGACAAATTTATTCTCCCCGATAAAAATAAGCACATGAGTGGTCCAATTTACCATGTGCTTCACCACACCCCACTGCAGGCCCTGCTCTGTGTGCAAGTAGTGCCATGGTATGGATCCCCCATCTTTCCACAGGAGACAGCCACAGGGTTCCTCCTCTGCCTCCCCATCCTCCTCTCCCCATCTTATGTAAAAACCTAGTGTCTTCTAGCAGGGTTTTTCCTACTGTATTTGAAAGCAGCTGCAGCAAGACTGGCCACATTTCTTCTGTTTCTGTCTTGATTCCTACTCATGAGGACTCAAAAGTCCTTCTGCACTCTCCCAATCTCCTTGTAGCTATTGCCATTTAGAATTGCATCCTCCCTCCTGGGTCTCACTTACCCTGTGTGCATGGGCAATGTCTCTCTGTCTGTTTGCAGTTGTGGATGGATGCCTGGGTGGATGGATGGAGGGATGGATGAATGGATGGATGGATGGATGGATGGATGGTGCAGAGCTGATCATTATCTGTGCTCATGACGCCAGACTGCAGCTCACCCGTCACCACCTCTTTGTTTCCCGAGGACATTGACTTTGTTCCCAGCACATCAGCTTGTTTAGCACTTCCAGCTGAATCATTTCCCAAGCATTGCATGCTGAAGTCACACAGTTTGCTGAAATGGAAGAGAACCAGCAACTTTCCCATGACCTGCCTTTGAACTGGCAGCCTGGAAGGCACAGAGACAACCTTCCTGCCCAAAGCAGAGTGGGGCCCTTCTGCGGTGTGAACACCCCATCCTCCCCTCAGAATGGGGTCTGTCCTGGGGGGCCCAGCGACCTGCGAACCAAACAAGTTAAGCACAAACCTCACTTCTCACATGTCAGCTGTTCACTTTTGGCCAATCCATCCTTCCCTTAATGGTGATTTATTTCACAACATCTCCGCAGAGGTAATTTCCATATGGCACAGACTGCTGGAGTGGGCATTTTTCATGATATTTAGAAGCCAAGTCACTTCAATTTGCATAATATTCAAATGATTTCTAAATGTTGAAAACAGTTCACAGGAGAAAAACAAAAAGGTTACTCATAAATTCCACATCTTTTCTCCTGCCTCCGGGTGGAGGGAAGCTGGTCAGGATACATATGATGCATCCTGGCTTGCTGCTGGGAGAGCAGTGTTTGTGTTTGAAATCCAACCTGGTGGGATGGATAAAGAAAACATGGTGGAAAGGGGAATGTGCAAGCTCACCTACATGTGTAAAGCAAGGGGATGCACATCAGGTTGCTATAACCAGTCAGAAAGGTTGTTTTGATTTGGGAATTTAGCACTTTTACCTCTAATCCTACAGTGATGACATAATGTCCCAAAGGCTTAATGTCCCAGAGCATTGTTGTCTACCTAGGCAGCCTTTTTTTTTTCTTTTGGTCTTGCCAACCCCTCTGAACAGGGGATCTGTGAACAGGGAGACAAGAGAAGTGGCTTCCAATTCTACAGCTTCTGCCCAGATGGGCAGCACCCCCGTATGCAAGGGGAGAGAACTCCCCTGGTCATTGCAGGAGCTACCAGAGAAATCCAGCATATTCCACATGGGATCCTCCTCAGGGCTAAGTTCTGCAGTTGATGAGATCCCAGCCTTGCTCCCTGGAGCTGATCTCTGCAGCAGACTCTGATCTGTGCTTCAGCCTATCTTCCCTCTTAAATACATTCCAGGATGGCTCCTCACTGTGCATTATTTCATCTTAAGTAACCCTTTTCTCTTTGTTTACCTTTGACAAATATTTGCAGATTTACTAGCTCACATTCTTGCGAAGGATTATGCAAAAATCACTGTAGCCCTCTCTGCCTCACATACAGTGTTTGTATCTGAGGTCTACTAACAAGCTCAGACCTTGCTCCTGCAAAGCCTTCAGCTGTGCTTTACCTTAAGTACCGCGCACACTCCTGGGTGCCTGTGATTACCCGTGAAGTCTCTGTGGCGCTGGGAGATACTGGGCAGAATTTATACCTTGATTTGTCTGAAATCCTATGAATAGGAAGGCAAAAAAAAAAAAGACCAAGTATATTTATATTGCAAATTCTTTTCATCCCATTGGCTTTGAAATAGATTCAGGGTTTGTTTGCTTTTTAATTTTTGCACATTAAAAATATATGATTCAAAGTTAATTTTTTTTCCCTCCCTATCCCTCTCCTCCCATGCCTGTTTTTTAGGCATTGTTTCAAGGCTAGTGGAAGAGGGCAGGGGGCACGCTAGCTTCGCTGGCCACCAGGGAATGTTCTCAGCTCAGGATTGGGAACTGGGGCAGAAAAAGTGGTAAGCAAGGGAGAAGCTGTGATTCATTATTGCTAGAATGGGAAGCACCTCTGAATATTATCTCAGCATCGTCTCTGTTCTTCTGTAGCATGAATAACTGGCTCATCCCTAATGACTCCGTTCTTGTTAAGAGGAAGCTTCATTTGGGAGCTGTATGCAGCCACTTAACATGCAATCTGCATCTTGCTGACTGTGAGTCAGTGTCTCTTTGATCCCACAGTGCCGTAGAGGATAGTGCTGAGCATGAGAACCTGTATGCCGTTCTGTCCCGCAGGATCTCAGACCTGCCCATGGGTGGGCGGCAAGGAGAGATGCTCCGTGCAGCACCCCTGGGCTGTGGCATGCAGGTGCCAAGCTCCTAAAAGCTTACGCAATTCCTCCTTCACCACCTGCTTTCTTACATTGAGGGACAGGGGCTGTTGAGGCTGGGGGGAAACCCTGTTTCTTTCAGCTGAACCCATGGATAAGAACATGTCCTCTAGAGGAAAATCACTTTGAGGATCCACTTGGGCTTTCTATATCCCAGGCACATGGGAATTATGCAAAAGCACCGTTGGCATCACACTGTAATCCAATACCTCAACAGTGTCCCAAAATATGTTCAGCCTGTAGCCCCAGCCAGGCCAAGACAATCTCACTGCACCCTGGGGCTTGCTAGCCACACTCATCTCATATCTTTTTTCCGTACTTGAAGCTCTTTGGAGATGGACCTGTCTCGTTTTTCTTATTTGTTCAGACCCCAGCATAGTGGGATCTTGGATCATGACTAGGATGCTTGCATGTTCCATGAATACAAATGTAATTAATTAATGAAAATAACCAGTGGGAAGCCAAACCTCATTGCTAGAGGGACTGATTCAGTGCAACAATATTTCTTTTATTCATTCCAAGCTCTTCCACGCAGGAAGAAGCTCTGTAGTTGGCATGAAAGTCCAAAAGTGCTTCCGCCCATTCTCAGCATTAACCTTTTCAGTGCTGGCTTAGCAAACCAAGTGGGATCCCACTTGTATGCCTGGATGAAGAGTCTCTTGCACAGAGACCCTCAGCAGCTCAGGAAGGAGGCTGAAGAAGGTTGAAGGGTCCCTTTGGCATCTCTGAGCTGGGCAGGAAAGAGCTACAGGGCTCCTCATCAATCAGCCATCATGCAGGGAAAATCTAATGTCTTCTAGCAGGCTTTTTCCACAGTATTAAGAAGCAGCTGCCTTTTAATTAGAGGATAGCTAAGTGCTACCTTATGATCTGTGAGGTTATGCATATTTAATAATGCCAGTTCCCATCTGCTGTTGCCTAGTGCTGCGTTTTAGGAAGTGTAGACTGGAAAGTCCCCTTTGATGTTTCTTCATGCTGGTTGTTCTTAGAAACGGGGAGAGCACAGAAACTCAGCAGCTGAGGATGCTTCAGCCATTCTAAAAACTGGGGAAACCATGTTGTGCAGGGAGGTACCTCACCTAATTGTGCAAGGCATTGATCTGGCTGCTTTGTTGATGGCAGAGCAGACTCAGCTGGAGCAGGCAGCCTTTCTGGGCTGTGCATGTTCTGGATGAGGAGCAGGACCAACCTGGAGAGGGAAGAGGAAGCAGACACTGCCGTTCCCTCTCCTTATCATGGAATCACAGAATCACAGATGTTAGTGATAGGAAGGGAACTCAAAAGCTCATCCAGTGCAATCCCCCCACTGGAGCAGGAACACCCAGATGAGGTTACACAGGAAGGTGTCCAGGCGGGTTGGAATGTCTGCACAGAAGGAGACTCCACAACCTCCCTGGGCAGCCTGGGCCAGGCTCTGCCACCCTCACTGAGAAGAAGTTTCTTCTCAAATTTAAGTGGAACCTCTTGTGTTCCTGTTTGTACCCATTACCCCTTGTCCTACCACTGGTTGTCACCGAGAAGAGCCTGGCTCCATCCTCCTGACACTCCCCCTTTCCATCTTGATCCCCATGAATGAGTCACAGTATCACACAGTATCACAGTATGTTTGGGATTGGAAGGGACCTCAAAAGATCATCTAGTCCAATCCCCCTGCTGGAGCAGGAACACCTAGGTGAGGTCACACAGGAACATGTCCAGGCGGGTTTTGAATGTCTCCAGAGAAGGAGACTCCACAACTTCCCTGGGCAGCCTGTTCCAGTGCTCTGTCACCCTCACTGAGAAGAAGTTTCTTCTCAAATTTAAGTGGAACCTCTTGTGTTCCAGCTTGATCCCATTACCCCTTGTCCTATCATTGTTTGCCCCCCTCAGTCTCCTCTTGTCCAGCTCCAGAGCCCCAGCTCCCTCAGCCTTTCCTCACACGGGAGATGCTCCACTCCCTTCAGCATCTTGGTGGCTGCGCTGGACTCTCTCCAGCAGTTCCCTGTCCTGCTGGAACTGAGGGGCCACAACTGGACACAATATTGCAGGTGTGCCCATTACCAATGCAGAGTACAGGGGCAGGAGAACCTCTCTTGATCTACTGACCACCCCCCTTCTAAACCACCCCAGATGACATTGGCCTATCCAAACATAGTTAGTCTAAACCCTGCTAATAGATTTCATTTGGGTTTTTTTGCGTGTGTGTGTGCTGGTGGGGATACAGATTAGCATGAGCCTGTTTGAGGAAAGGCTAGTCCGGTTCCTCCAAACAGTGTCTCTCCAAATGTTTCCCTCAGCTGTACTGTCACCTTGGGTAACCCAGCAGCAGCAGGTGGCAGAAAGAATTGTTGAAGCTCTTCCATCAGGTGCTGAGTGCAGCAGGAAGTCCAGAGGAGCGATGCCCATCATTGAGCATTGCAAAAACAGATGTGTCCACGGTCATGCTCATACTCCAGCCTTTGATAACAGTGTTTGAAATATTCTTGTCTCTGTATTTAGTACTTGATCTTTTATTCTATGTTCTCTGACTAGCACTCTAGATATTTCCACATCTATGTTCTTCTCCATTTCTTGATCCTCCCTGAGGCATTTTTCAATTTTAAATTGCAGTGTTTTGGCACTTCACCCTTTCCATCTTTGGGCATTTAGATGTCACTGAATTGCTCTTGAAATCTTTATTTTTCCTCCTTGGATGCCAGGAAAATGCTCCACAATGTTCAGATAAAATTCCGGTGTTGGGAGCTGCCGTAAAGGAATAGATCTTTCCAGCTGCATATGAAACCAGAATTTGGAGCTCCAGGGGACTGAAAGAGGAAGCAGCTCCCAGCAAGAACAAACCTGAATGCATTATTTTCATTGTCTGACATGAGGAAAATGCAAAAAGCTGGAAAGGAAAAGGCACCAGGCTTTCATAGCACTTCTGCAGTGTCATGTTAGCAAAAGCAAAGGAAGAAGTGCTACATCCCAGTCATGCTATACGAGTGTCCTGCTACAGCAGAGCCGTGTGGCCTTCGAGCTGCTCTAAGTGGGACACTGGGATCACTCCAGATAACACAAAGACAGCTGTCACAAACACTCCCTCTACGAGCCTCCTTCCCTGGCACAGGGAGAAGCAGGTACTGGTTAGATCTGACATGACCTGAAGCAGCCCTGCAGATGCATTTGTGACACTGGGGACCAGCCTGGTACCTGTAGCTCATAGTCCCTGTCTTCCTGGTCCCTGAGGACCCATCCCACTGTAGCTGCACTGCTTGTGCCATCCGTGCCTCCTTTCTCTCATGCTAAAGCCCTTCAAAGCAGGAGAGAAGCATCTGCAAGTCAATGAGTATTCAGAGAGATGACCAGGGACAGTCTGTTAGCTGTTCTCCATGATGTCCTCCAGGCAACGGGTTGCTTCTCGGGGGACCATCTTCATCATCTGCAAATTGTTGTTGCCTCTTAACCAAGTAGACTCTGCTGTTGAGGACTGAGCTTAAATCATTCCTCTGCAGAGAGGCTTAGCAGGGCAACCCTACCCCCAGGAGCACAGGGGTACCAGCAACTCAGAAGAACCAGATGCCTAATTGCTGTAGCTATCTCCATTTGGAAGTACGGGCACCAGCAGCTCTGCAGCTAGCCAAAGGAAGGTGCCTGCAGGCTTTATCTGCGGGAACAGAAGCAGATTTTGGATGGATGGAGACAGCCAAGAGGCTGATTGGGGAATTCACTAAATGAAATAATTTTTTTGCCAGCCTTGTTTGTTTATTTTTGTCAAAAGTGAAATGTCTTGCTGGAAAATCTCCATCAAACCTGAACTGGGAAGGCTGCCAAGGTCTGGGCTGGCACCTCAGGTCAAAAATAATGTGCTGGGGAGCCAACCTAAAAAGCAAGTATCTTGTGCAGAGGATTTGCCATGTAGCAGGAAATCTGTGCTTTAGTCCCTTCTGGAGGATTAGAATTTGGGTCTCTTGAGTCCTATGTCAATGCCCCAAGCACCAGGCAACATGTTGTGGTTCAGTCACTCACTTATTGAAGGCTTGCTCCTGGACCAGAGAAACTGTTTTCCTGTGAATATTTCATTGAAACCAATGTGTTTCCGTGGAAAGAAAAAAAAAATCGATAAAATGGTCTTTTCTTACAAAACAAACACACACTGCATCAAAAAACAAGTCAGTACACAACTCCTGCCTATCCCCACTTCTGCCATGGCTTCACTTCCCTTCAAGTCCTGAGCCCTGACAGAGCCAAGCCCAAGCAAACAGAACCTGAAATCACATTGGCCATCACCTAGATTCGCGTCCTTGACACACTCCTCCTGCCCATGGCAGAAGGAAGGGCTGTTTCACCTCCAATTCTCGCAACATTTCACCTGGAAAAAGCAGGCTGGGTGGGAAGAAGAGTCCTGTTTCTGTGCATTGCGGGCCCAGCTGGCCACAGCGGCGGGTGCTGGCGTCAGGGGGTGGGTGGGAGGAGATGCTCCAGGGATGCTGCTGGCAGCGATGTGCACGTCGTGACTGGAGACCCAGCGCTTTGCAATCCTCCCCGCAGCTCAGAGCTCCCGCTCTGCCCACTCGGGGTGGGAATACAGTTAATATTTCAATAACAAATCTCCTAAACTCAGGCTCCCCATGAGGCTGGCATTGATCGCTGATCCTCAGAGCCTCGCTCTTTCTTCCTTCAAATCTTCCCTAGGCTGGAAAGGCGGCTGCTTATTGATATTCAGAGGCAAACATTGCAGTCTTTCAAATGCTGCCAGGCTTTATGAAGAGCTGTTAATAAAATGGATTCACCCAGCAGCAGAAGCAAACCGAAGTGCAAAAAAAGCCACCAGGAGGAAGCAGAAGGGGCACTTCCAGGCCACTCAGGGCTTTTCCTTACACTGTCTCCAAGGTCTTGGTTCAGGACTGTTCAGCAACAAGAATTTCAAGGTCAAATTTTTAGTGTTTTGCACAGCAGCAAAGAGCTTATGTTGTAGATGTGTATCAAGTGCTGAGAGGGACTTGCCCTGAAGAATTCGGATTCACCCATCCTCAGATCTTCTAGATCTAGTCCCCAGAGCACCTTTTACTTAGCAAATCATCTCTGGAGAGTAAGTGTGCAGCCATCCATGAAAGTTCTCCATCAGGTGGGTGGTAAAGAAAAACTAGAGCACGGTTGAAGAGGCAAAGATACAGATACTACAGCTGGGGCAGAGGATCAGGCACCTTAACCACACATTCACCAGCACAGGCCACTGTAGCTGGGGACTCAGCAGTACTACAGTGTGTGCTATTTTCTGAACATCTCTGCCTTTGTAGGAAGAATTTCACACCTACCAGTGCACTGTGGGACCCCTCTACCATGCAGAAATCCTCATGGAAGCTTTGTCAACAATGTACACTAGCTTCCAGGAGCCCCTGAGTTTTGTCTTCAGTACTGGGGGACCCAAGAAAACCCATTCATTTCAGAGGGATCAACTTGGAAGAGCAAGTCGAAGACAAAAAAAACATTCTAGTAATGGCTGAAATCAATCATAAAATCATATTCTAGAATACCAGGTTGGAAGGGACCACAAGGATCATCTGGCCCAAACTTTCTTGGCACAAACACAGTCTAGACAAGATGGTCAAACACCCTGTCCAGCTGAATCTTAAAAGTGTCCAGTGACAGGAATCCACTGCTTCCCTAAGGAGATTATTTCAATAGCTGATTTTTCTTACTGTGAAAAATTTCCCACTTGTGTCCAAACGGAATCTACCAGGAGTAACTTGTACCCAAGGCATTTCCTAGGTGTTGACAGCATGGAGGTGGAATGAGGTATTCTTGGCTCCCAGCATCTGGAAAAGACATCTGAATATGATCTCTTTCTGCCTCTGCAAGAAGTGCTCCAGGTCCCCCTTCATGGAGTTTTCTGGTCACACTTTGCTTAGAGTCTGCATGAAGAGTGGGTTTACCATGAGCAACAGAGCAGCAGCCAGGTTGTTCCTCATGGTTTTGGGCTGACACCCAGCTTCCAGAAGGGCCACACGATGCTCACACCTCCCTGGAATGTAGCTGCTCTTTCTGATGACAGAGTGTTCTCCCCTCTTGAGACCTCTCTCATGAGCTTCATACATGCACCTGCAGACTGGCCATGGGTCCTGTCTGTTCCTTCTAACTCCTTGGGCTGGACAGGTTACGCGGGTCACAAATACTTGTGTTGGGAGGGAAAGCATAAGAACAATTGTCCTTCTGGTCCATACCACACCCTGGCCTCTGGAGATGCTACACATTTTTAAAGGAGGTTGAAAAAGAATGTCCTGGAAAACAGAGATAGATGGAGCTTTGTGTATCAGTAAAGACCCATGTTGTGTATGATGTTCAGATCCTTTCACCATCAGAATCTGTGTAGTTTTTTCTCTCCTTGACATTGGCATCATTACAGGGCTCTTGCCTGACAGTTGCTACATTTTAGGAGCAAGTTACTTGATTTCTCAATTTGGGAAGTCTTTTGGGACTTGGTAGCTGAATGGCTATTGTTTACCTCAGCTCTGAAAAGGACTTCAGAAATTATGCCCACAATGCTGGCCTGGGAGATTTACTTGGACATATGGTGCTACAACACAAAAAGTTTGGGAAGCCACAAAGCACAGAGTGACTCATCCTGCTTCCTAAATGACTTACAGCTTCCTCAAAGGTCCCTGTTGCTTGTCTTCACTTCTAGAAGGGCTGAAGTTGTTTACATCAGGGTAAAATCCTCAAGAAGGGTCATGCAGAAAATGAGGCATTTGAGTTCTTCCCCAAGATGAACTCCTGTGGCCAGCCCAATCCTCCTGCTTCATGAGCCTCACGGTAACATGGATGTGCCTTGACATCCCAGCCATTCTGGTTTGGAATCATAGAATCATAGAATTATTTTGGTTGGAAGAGACCCTCAAGATCAAGTTCAACTGTTAACGCTACCACTAAACCCTGTCCCTGAGATCCTTGTCTACGTGTCTTTTAAACACCTCCAGGGATGGTGACTCCACCACTTCACTGGGCAGCCTGTTCCAATCATTCACTACCACTGGAAAGGAAAAAAAAGACTTTTCAGGTGGTCTTCTGAGGCTTCTGGTCCTTTACAAGCCCCGTGCACTGTAGCACATCACTGCAGGGCAACCTGGTTTGGAATCTGTACCATCCCTTGTTTGTGGCACCATGCAACAGCTTGAGCTGCTGTTGTTTGGGGGCTGAGGGAGGCTGAGGCAAGAGGAGTAGAGATAACTTGTTCTTCTAGCTCAGGACCAGCTCATTAGCAAAGGACACTTTGCTTTTTAATGTCTTAAAACTCAGGCCACAAGAAAGGTCACAAGTGCCTGGCAGAAACTCCCTGCTGAACCTGCCCTTCAGCTAAAGCACACGAATAGCTTGAGGACATGGGAGGTCACATACATAGTAATCAAATGAGCGTTGCACACAGGAGCCCTAGGGGAGGAAGGCTGTGGTGTGCTGTGGACTCTGCTGCTGCAAGAGGACAGGGTGTGCAGAGGACAGAGGCGGAGGGAGTGGGGAAGCAGATGGGGAGGAGGAGGGCAATGACTTGACAGGAATTATGCAATGTATCTCTTACTGTGGAGCAGTGCCTTTGACCCGGCTCCTCTCAGAAACTTGGTTCAGTTTGCACATTCACTTTGAAAGAGCATTTTCATTAAAGCTCCTCTGTGGCTGAGATGCTGGGATCAGGCAGCTGAACACACTGTAATGTCCCAGTCTGGACAGCAATGTAGCATCACCCAACAAGACATCAAGAAACAGCTAGATTTTTGCTTAATTATTTATATCTCTTGCTTTATTATTAAAACTTGGTATTCCACCCTCTTTCTTGAGATCTCAGAGCATTTTTGTAATACAACGCTTTTACTAAGCCTTCTTTTATGCCTGCATGTCATATTCCTTTTGAAGGCAGCGGCTGGGTGACCAGCAAGAAGGGGATGGCTGCCATGGGCTGGCTGCTGCAAGTACAGGATAAATGGGGCCCCTGGAGAGCAGCAACCACCCAGTACCTGGTGGAAATGAAACAGAGACACTTCCAACATGTGCAGAGTGGGAAAAATGTAGGAGAAGAAACCAGAACGTGAGCATCCATCAAACCTGGCACAGCAGGGCACCCTGTGGACTGTGTTTAGGCATGTGGCAGCACATTGAGCTGGTGCATCACCAAACAAGAGATTGTTCTCCAGGTTGTTTGTCCAAAAAGTCCTCTTCCAGGATATCATGCAAAGGAATTGCTTCTAAGAACACTTCCCTGCCATCATCAACCTTCCTCATCAAAGTAGGCAGGCTGCCAGGCCAGTGGAGGGGCAATTGTTGACATCAGAAATTAATAGTGGAGTTGGGAGGAGAAGTGAAAGTGGGTCATGCTTCTGATGATGTTTTGTCTCCTCTGGACCACCTTTCCTGACAACAAATCTCTCACCCTTAGAAACCACTCCAGGATCGCTTTGTCCTGGAAGCCTGTGCTGGAAGGGATTCCTGGAGGTCACAACAGGTCTGTCACCTACTCTAGATCTGGTTGCTGTTTCTGTGTCTAGCTAAGTCTAGGACAATCCAGCTGTCAAAGGACAATTCCCTCATGTTGCTGCTGACCTGTACCAGGACTTCATCTCTAACCTAAGGAACAATTTTTTCCTAATATCCAACCTGAACCTACTAAGTTGCAATATGTGGCAATTATCTCTTGCTCTCTTCCCAAAGAAATTGGCTGCACCATCTTTATAACTTATTTTCAAGCAAAAGTTGCTACCAGATGACCCCTTAGCATCCTATTCTTTGCCATACCAAACTCTCCCAGCTACCTCAGTCTCTCCTTGTGAGTCATGAGTCCTTGTCCCTGTAGCAACATTTCTATGAGTAAATTGAAAAGTTTAGCTATACCCCTCTAAGGGCACTAGAGCCACCTATTCAACACTAATGGAGCTCTTTGTAGCAAGCCTGACAGTACTTTGGTGTCTCTCTGTCTCAGTATTGCTTTAGGCAGAGGCAAGGGGACAAGTTGGGGGTTGGACTAGATGACCTCTGAAGGTTCCTTCCAACCCAAACTATTGTATGATCCTATGTTAGTACTGTTGCAACAGAGTTTTCCCTTCTCTGGAGTCTTTTTATCTTTGACCCTCACTTGGATGCTTTCATCCTGGGCCACACAGCATCCCAGCCACTGCAGCATGAACAATCCTCTCTTGCCTTTGTTTCCTCTGTGGAGCATCGCAATAGGCCCGACGGATTTTTGCCTCTGTCTAATCACATCCCTGCTGGCTAAAACGAGGTGAAAGCCTGTTTGCTCATACCAGCAATCCTCAGGATCCGCCCCTCCCTCTGGAGGTGCGAGGTTATTTTAGGCATCTACAGAGGATGCAGCCACCTCAAGCTGGCTGCACCCAACAGCATTGGGAGCCCTTCAGAGGGTTGTTAGAGACCCTCTGTAATCTGGCTTCCCTATACTGCAGCAATAAATCCCCTATCCACGTTAATCATCCCCAGGAGATGTCTCTCTCCTGTGTTTCTAAGGCTGCAGCATCCCTTGCTGTGACTTCCCTGGTGCTCCAGCCACCCCTCTTCTGCTCCTCGCAGCCTCCTCCTGCTCACACCTGCCCTCAGGACACCGCAGCAGTTCTAGCAGCAGCCACCAGGCTGCTGTATTTCCCTGGAAATACAAGAAAAGGTCTGCATATGTAACAGCCTGCTTGGTTTCTAGGAGAAAGGGCACCGGTGAATATTTGTGAAGGCAAATATTGCCCCCCTCCCTGCGCACTGAGACTCTAGGCAGAGCCTGAGCCAAAATTCCCTCCCAGCACACAGACCCTCTCTGCTGTTACCTTCCCACTCCTGGCTACTCAAGGGGTTATTTCTTGGTTGATCTGTTCTTTGGGCTCCAGAAGAGAACTTAATGCCTACTCTGGCTACAGAAAAGCCTTATTTAAGCCCATATCCCAGTCATTGTTATTAAGAAGGCGGTATCTCCCAATATGCTGGCAGAAGATGCACACAGTTCCTGTGGATCATGCTATGTTTTTTGTCCCATCAATAGCTTTTCACCTAATATTTGACCTTGGGAAGCCCTGATGAGCGGGACCCTCACAGTGCTGCGTCTCAGTACACTTGATCTAAATTCAACACGTATCAAGTAGCACTGTATATATGAAAAAACCTCTAGAGAATTTTCTTGAGCAATAATAATGCTTTTCATAAGAAACAAACATTAAGCAACTTGTGATTAAACTTTTATATGTTAAGCATTTAAAAAAACAACAGCTCGAGTAAGCACCATGTGTGAATGTTGCTCAGAGATAAGCCAAGAATCTGCTATGAATATGTATCAAAGATTCTTCATGGTAGAGCTCCGATTTAAAATTGTGTTTGTGAGGTTGTTTGACAAACTAACCACGAGAAGGCAAAAAATGCCAGAAAAATTATTATAAGCATGCACTCCAGCTTCCTCGGCTGAGTGCATCCATTTGAGAGGGATTGTGTGATACCCTTCTCAGAGAAGGGCATTGTCTGGGAAGTTTGATGGTAAACAGGCACAGTACGTGTGACATTTAGGGGCATGGAGATCGATGTAGCTGCTATTTGTAGCAATTTCATCTTTCCTTGAGAATGCTGTGATTCAAGCAATCTTGCTATGAGAACTACAAGCTCTGGTCCAGACCTTGCATAGCCTTTTCCATATGGGCAGTAGGGCTGGGATTTCCTTTCTAAGGGCACCTTCAGTGAGATTTCGGCTCTCTGAAGGGTTTTCAAGACACTGGTGTGTTAATTTATGATATCAACATGATAGTTACATTGGCCCGAACTGGGGACGACAGGTCTCCCCAAGCAGCACAGCACCAGATCTGGGTGCTGAAGCACTCCTTATCCCCAGTGTCCGCACAGAAACCGGCCTTTGTTTTATTCCCCAGCTCTGAATCTGTCCTGCTTACCACTGCCTATGCATATGTAAAAGCCTGTTTGGTTTCTAGCAGGTTTTATTTTTTTTTTCCTAATGTTTACACCTAAACTAGGACAGTTGTTTTATCCCTTAGTTGGCTCGTTGCTCTCTATCTAGGTTAATAAGGTTTTCCTTCATTATTTAGACAAGGATTTTTGTTTGTTTGCACTCCTCTAAGAAATATAGCATAGTAAAATGCTACCAAGAGCAAAGAAAGGAATAATTTTATAAATTATAGGTTTCAAAGGAAAAAAATAAACAAATAAAAAACCCAAACAAACAAAACAAAAATTAAAAAAAAAATAAATAAAAAGACACCCCAACATGGGAAAATTTTGTTTCCAAGTAAAACGTCAGCTAAGGCAGAATTAAGTCCTCAGGGAAGCCTTGGTCACTCAGAACAGCAGAAGTAAGGTTTGACGTTATTTGAAAATATTCTCTGACATTTGAAAGCCAGAAAATTTGAACACCTCAGCCACAACCTTTTGTTTAAGTGTGCACTGTGAGTCACAGGATAAACCCCTGCAGACTAACCAGAACACTACAAAACTCATTACTAAGGCTGGGAATAAAAAGCAATATGTAACACTAATGATCATAAGTGATATTATTATTCCTAATACTTCACTATCAAATAGGAAGGAGAGAGCTGATGCTAACAACAATGAATAAATATTAAAGTTTGCCTATAGCTAAGGAAAGCTAAAGATGGTTATCAGATAGCAGTAGCCACCAGGCTAACAAAAAATCCAAGAAAGATTAAAAAATGTATTAGGACCAAAAGTAGGTCTGGCAACCAACCAAATCCTTCAGTAGACAGCTAATGAAATCAGAAATGATGGAGTAAAACAAGTAAAAGTATTAAATGAGTGCTGTGTTTGGAGATGTGATGGAAGACGCTGCCACGTTGTGTAGAGTCTGAGCTGCTCTGTCCCACGGCAGCTAAGGATGATGTTAAACAGCAGCAGATAAAGGTAATACATTTCATCCTGGAGACCCAGGTCGCCTGCACCATGAGCATATAAGCATGTAAGTGTCATTTGCACAGCTGATGTTAATTTTGATAAGGTAATGCTACTTCTAATGAACTCTTGGAATACTAGGGATGCTCCAGGGAGTGGATTTCTCCAGCAGCATTGGTGAAAGATAGATGGGAAAGCTTGGGGAGGATGGGGGATGATGTGGCCCTGGTTGCCTGCAAAATAATGGGACTCTTGTTACATGCTCACTGATAACGAAGTAATAAAATAAGCTCCCCACTAGTTCAGCTTACAGCGTTTATTCATGCTGGTTTAGATTGTTTGAAGGGGCTGCACAGGCACCCAGGATCAAGCTTTGTCTCTCTGTGCTAGTGATGAGGTGGAGGATAGGGAGATCCAGGATGGCTGCATTGGCCTCGTTCTCCCTGCCAGCACCAGGATACAGACTTCAGGCCCCCACAGGCAGCCTCAGACTTTCTTTAATCCCCAACCCTCAAATTATTAATACTCATGATCAAAATCATAGCTTTCCTTCTCAGGAAATTGAAAGCTCAAAGAAAATTTATTAATGTATCTGTTGTCCTGCAAATATTTCAGAACCTGATTTCCCAGGAGTTTAGCCAAAGCACATCCTCTGCCACACAGCTCTCAGCACTGAAGAAACTGCCAGCTGGTGAAAAGCAGCTTCTGCCTGGAAGGGTGAGACCTCCACTGTTGTCATTTAATCTTCCCAGTATCTCCCACTATTGGCAACTGGTAGGCTGTTACAGCAAGGGATGCAGAATGGGAAAAATGTCCTGGAAAACCATGAAGTCTAAGTGTCGGGTTCAAGGGTGACACAGGAGGAGGGACTGAAGTCTTGGCGGTGGGTGCTGTGGGAGAAGGGTTATGGGTACAAGTGGAAGAGCCTGTGTGAACAGTCAGGCCAGCAGAGGCGGGAGTTGCACTATGTAATGGCCCCCTCACAGGTGATAAAGTGCTTCAAACAGATCCACAGCCAGGAGGGGGACTGTGAAATGTGGTGACTCATTTCTCCGGATAAAACATTCTGGTCCAGACAGATTGTTAGTCCCAAGACCTCATCTGGAATATTGTGTCCAGTTGTGGCCCCTCAGTTCCAGCAGGACAGGGAACTGCTGGAGAGAGTCCAGCGCAGCCACCAAGATGCTGCAGGGAGTGGAGCATCTCCCGTGTGAGGAAAGGCTGAGGGAGCTGGGGCTCTGGAGCTGGACAAGAGGAGACTGAGGGGGGACTCATTCCTGGGGATCCATATGGAAAGGGGGAGTGTCACAAGGATGGAGCCAGGCTCTTCTCAGTGACAACCAGTGATAGGACAAGGGGCAATGGGTGCAAACTGGAACACAGGAGGTTCCACTTAAATTTGAGAAGAAACTTCTTCTCAGTGAGGGTGCCAGAGCCTGGACCAGGCTGCCCAAGGAGGTTGTGGAGTCTCCTTCTCTGCAGACACTCAAACCCGCCTGGACACCTTCCTGTGTAACCTCATCTGGGTGTTCCTGCTCCGGCAGGGGGATTGGACTGGATGAGCTTTCAGGGTCCCTTCCAATCTCTGACATCCTGGGATTGTGTGAAGACGAACTCCACAGAGATGGAGCCCTTCCACCAGGAAGGACATCTTCCAAAGGGCTACTTCCCTTGATGGCTCACTAGATCCCAGAGTGTGGCAATTGGCTATACTCACTTGGATCAATACGAGTGTCTCTTGTCCCAGGGAGAGGGATCAGCACAAGGGCAGAGGCTTTAGATCACCCTAAAGCAGCTGCCGGGATTCCTGCCAGCCCCTCACACAGGAATGAGTTTCCACAACAAGAGATCTGGAAATGGTTTTGTTCTCACCACAAATTCTTTTACTGACAGGGGATGCAACTTGACATGGAGCAAGGATCCACTCAGCCTGTCTTGCCTGGATTTCCTGGAGATAAATCCTAAGGAAATCTTCCCATGGTTTAACAGGATCTTCAGAGCAGAATTGTCCAAGGCACCTAACTGGCTGCTAAGCTTCAGGGAACTTATCCTGTATCAGTTGGACTAGAGGAACCCTTGGCACATGCACTTTGGCTCCACAACATATGTATAAAGATCCAGCTTAATTTAGCCCTGAGTTTAGGAGCTTTACCTAAGCTTTATCACTTTGCACTCATTACCAGCTACAAGCACACTGATGACTCTTGGCTTAGAAAATTAACAATCATCTATTAAGTGTGTAAATGGATTAGGATTGCAACTATAAAACTTCATTTTCAAAAGTGCTTCTTCAGAAATGGGTGAGTAGAACCACGCTGGGAAGAATGATGTTTCTCTGAGACATACTGTAAATAAACAGTCTTGGATGTTCACATGTGGAACCGTGCACATACTTGTGGCATAGGGGCAGAATCATTATTATCTGTACATGCTGCTGCCAGATTTCCCAGATGGACATAATTTTATGAGAAAGGAATCTTTGACCCTGGTCATCTGCTCATATTCGCTTGGGAGGAAACATGGTATGAGCTATTTTAAGATGATGCAGAAATATCAGTAGGACAATGCAAATCACAAGGCAAGAAGCTTGGAGGAAAGACCTCAGGTGATGAAGTGGTTTCCAGGGTACTTCTCTAGCTCCTTGAATGCTTCCCATCCTATCATAAAGCTATGTGTAAATAATAGCTGCAATCAAATACAACACAAAGTTATTTCCACAAACTCCAGGGAAAATACTGTGCTCTAAACTGGCTGTTAGGTAGAAATCATAACTACTGAAATCCCTGGCATTCAAGAGGTTTTTTTACATACACCATAAAAAGTCACTGGTCCTCTAGGGTTCAGGGAAGTTTCTTGGTCTGTTTTCAGATTGCCCTGTACAACACTGACAGGCTGAGATTTGATACTACTTTGATTACCAGCATTGCAACTTAAGAGGTAACTTTTCCGTAAGAAAGGGGTTTTGTTTTGTTTTGTTTTCTTTTGGTCAAAGGGTATCTAATAGAAATAAAAGGATGCATCAGAAGTAATAATATCCTTGTTGGAGAGTAAGAAGTTGGTGTCTTGCTGGGAAAATACCAGGGATACCAACTTCAACAGGGATATCAATGAGACTGAAAGGGAATGGGAAGCGACAGAAGATGGGCATTGTGAGCCCCTTCGGTGAGCAAGAGCAAGACATGAGTGAGACAAAATGAGTCACTTTAATGCTGAACAGCTGTTTAGCTCTATCACTGTGAATGAAAGGAAACTTCTTTTGTTAAATGACTGTCATGTTGAGCACCAAGTTGTTCTGAGTGAGAGTCACCCAGAACAAGGATGATACCAAGTGATCTAGGAATCCACTGCATGCTACAGTAAGAAAATAGCAAACAAGCAAACCAAACCACTGCTGCTTCCTCCCAGCCTTCATCTGATCTGTCTGTGATATAGTGTCTCCCTCTCCCTGTGTTTCCCACAGCTCCAAGCATGGCATAACCAACATGGAATTACAGTGCTCCCATCTCCACCCTGCCAGCCCTCAATATCCTCTAGTTTAATCTTCGGGCAAGTACAGACATGCTTCCTCAGGCAGGTGAAGATTACTGTAAAAACCTCAGATCTCCTTGCTGCCTGCTTGAGAGTTACTCACAAATAGGGGGAAAGGCTGAATTAAGCCAACTTGTTATTCTTGGGAAATAATTTGGTGAACTCCAATTAGTAACTATGAAAAAGCTGTAGAGAAGTGGTATACTTATTTGCACACGAGCTTGGATAGTCTTTGCCTTGTTAAGACTCTATGTAACTACTTTTATGTCTGAAGTAAGAAATTATGAGGATAATCATCATCTGCTTCTCAATGTCTGCCACTAAACTTTTATGAGTGTTTTGGTGAGAATTGTTAATGGTGTTTATAAGCAATGTTCCATGACATACAGAGATGGCTTCAGTGTGACCATGATGCTGAATGATACAGCCATGTTACAAAGACTGAAAGGTGATTGCAACTTCTATAACTTTTTATTTACTTGAAAGAGTATTTTCTTACACATTCTTGACTGCAATGGTGTGTTTTTGTCATAGCTGAATATGCTGACATGTCCCTCACAAGGATTTATGTGACAATGGCTAATGTTTTGTGCATTTCTTCCTGTTGCAAATGAGATTCCATGCACAACTTTTGCCTCTGAATACTCTTTACCTATGGGTCCGGCATTTTTGTGGATAAGGTATTTTCATGAACATAAGACTAAAAAAAAGATTTATCAAGCCAGGATCTATGCTTATAGGAAGCATGACAAAATTGAAGATGGGACCTAGTGATTGGCTCTTTGATATAAAAGATTGACTGGGAATGTGGGAAGTGACAAGGTGATTGCCTGACTTTCCTCATGCTGTTGGCAGGCTGAGGCAAAAAGAAAGGATGAGCAATTTGTTCCTATCATGGAGGCAAGTGATAGAGAGAGAGAAAAAGGTGGGTTTTTTTTTGCTGTGGTATACATAAGCACATGGATTTTTGCCAGTCACTTGAGTGAATACCCCAGTTTCAAAATTGAGGTATTAGAGGTGAGGTCCTGCTTGGATTAACTTTCCTCCAGGAATAACAGCTTCTTTCAGCACCTGTGCTGTCCTGTGGTCTCTTTTGGAAGCTGGTCTCTGTGCCCTGCCAGGGTACTGAAAGTGGGCACTGCAGCCATGCTGAGGACAAGTAGAGGAGGTGGTATGGCTCCCTTACTCTTTGAGCTTCTTCCTGGGTGGGAAACAGGAAGACCTGGACCATTTCTTACTGTCTAACATCTGCCCTGTGGACCAGCCATCTCTATGAGGCACCTTTCAAGGATATTTTCCTACATTATCTTTTGGCACAGCAATGTCACACAGAATGTCAGAGGGGCTGACCTAAGCTGGCAGGTGCTCAGCACTGGACGGGAGGTCAGGCCTTTGCTTTGGGTGCAATTCCTACTGTACCACTGCTCTCCATCTCTGTTGGAGCTGCTGTGCCAGGCTTCTCCCCTGTGCACTGAGCTGAGGAATGCGTGGGGTGAGTGACATTACCCCACTCACTCCCTTCCAACCCTCTTCCTCAAGCCTTTCCTTGCTTGCTGTTGCTAGAGGCTGCTTGGGAGCATGGCAGTCCCCACCCTCCTTCATGGTGCAGCCTTGATGTTGAACATCATGGCTTTGTGCGCCAGGCAGACCTACTGCTCTGCTCCCATTTGCAGCATCTTGGTGAGACGCTGTTGTGCTCGGAGCTGAATGGGCTGGATGAAGAGCCCTTCCCACAGGCAGCAGAGACATCGTCTACCAAGTTGTGCCATAATTCCCTGAGCAGGTTTAAGCCAGGATTTGCAGCGCAAAACCACCAAGTTCACAGCTTCACAAGCACCACTTCCACTGCTCTCCACTCTTTAAAGCAATTGACTGGAAAGCACATTAGAGACTTTTCCCTTTCATTCAGCCATGTCATAGCCAGGAAGCAGTGAGCAGTGAGGACAGCTCCGGTGTACCAGGAAGAATGGGAGAGCTGGTACTCTGAAGTGGAAGAGGCATTCACAGATGAGCTAGATTCATACATAAGCACAGGGACAGCTTAGGACTTGTATGTCACTCAACTCTTGAGGAAAAAGGTGAGGCTTGGGTAGAAGAGGTAGAAAAGATACAAAAAAAAGAAGCTAAAACAAGGTAAATCTATGAAGAAGGGCACAAGGGCAAATTAGTTAGGTGAGGTAGGCTATGAACTTGCAAAGCTTTAGCAGCACCGTGGTTTCAACCCCAATGTGCAAAGCTGCCCTGTGACTATCCATAGATAATGTGATGCTCTTTCAATGAAAGCAATACATTTTTGACAAGCTATGTGTGTAGGTGGGTAGGATACAGTAGTTGGAGTCTTCCTGCCAACTCTTCCCTTAGGGTGACTATAATTTTTATCACTCACCTACCATTTTTCTACTTTGGGTGGCAATCTACTGAATTTTGGATATGTAATACACCCTTGGTTTACACATCCAGCCAGAAGAGTTGCTGGGTGGTGACATGCTGTGAACTCGTACTTCAGCTCATGGCATCTGGTGGCGACATACTCACAAATAATGTGGGCAGTGGGGGAAATAAACACCAGAAGTCTGGGTCAGAGGGAGATGCTCAAGCCAGCCCTAACTAAGCAGAGTCTTCTGAGTGAGCTGATCCATGAGATATTAGTACAAGTTAGAATTACCTGGGTGAGATGCTCCAGCTTCAGCTCAGCAGGATTACTGACATGAATGTACAGCTTCCAGTTCTGTATTTGCTGTGTTGTGCCCCAAACATTCTGAGATTTGGCTCTTTTCTTGAGACATTTGGTTGTTTATCTGGCCTCCAGAGGCACTGCAGGTCTGTAGATCTTGGCTGAGAACCCTTGGAGAAGAGTGTTTGGGGGATATTTGCAGCTCTACACAAAAAACTGCTGACCTGGAGTTAGGTGCTTCTGTGCTCCAGGCTACTGTTGTAAGAGAGAGTCTTCAACCTTCATGGACCCAACAGCAGCTTTGTTCAGTTATAGGTCAAGCCAGCATAGGTGTTGCCATAAAGGGTTGAGACAACCCTGCTGGTGAGTCAAAGGGGAAATGCTGGGTCTTGCACCTTGGCTTGGAGCAGAACAAAGTGTAAAACCAAGAAACCCAGAGACAAACAAGAAAAGACCAGAGAAGGTGACATCTGGGAGGTCAGGATAGAGCCAAGGGAGGTGGAACTGCAATGGTTGAGGACTGACTCAGAAGAGAAAAGGGGTTAAGAACTGAAAGGTTGTTAGAGAACTTTACAGCTCTATTTTTGCCAGTGATTAATACCCTCCCCCTGGCTGCCTACAGCTGCTCCTCAGTACAACGTACAGACCCCACAGCAAAGACGTTGCAGTTTGCCTCTTGCACAGAACTATTAACTCACCAGCAGCTCAGGGACTGGAGAATCTGATATCTCTGCTGTCCCTCTCCTCCAAAATCACTCACTACAAATGGTCCCAAGGAACCACTCACCCTGCGGATTGCAGGGCATGAGGATTGTTCCCTCTGCCTCTTGATGTTGAGTTGACATTGGGAAAGTGCTAATGGAGAGGAGGGACACAGGAGGGAAAGTGTTTCTGATGATGAAAAACTGGAAAATTCAAAGGCTACTGGCAAAGGAAAAATACTGAAATATTGTTCTGGGCTCAACCAAACTCTATGATTAAAACAAAAAGACAGTCTTTTGTCTTTTCTATTCAGGGTCTTTAAAATAAAAGGGTTCACTAACAGAAAATTTTGGTCAGTTTTAAGCAACAAAGAACCTGTCATTTGGAAAGAAAGGAGTCTGAACACTGTCACATGGGGAATATCAAAACGAAGCATTTTCTCATTTCCAAACCAAAACATTTCCTTCTAGAAAATGTGAAAATGAGGTGTTTTGACATGTTCAAAAAATTCTCTTTTACTACCTTCTTGGATGAAAGCATTTGGCAAACTCAGTCAGCATCAATGTATAAAAGTTTCAGCCTCCGAAACTTCCAGCTTGTAGCTAATTGCATTCATCACAGAGCTGGGCTCAGCTTCAGCAGCTTCAAAGCTCACAATGCCTGGAGCATCAGAGGGTTGTCCATCCACTGAACCACCTGGCGCTGCTCCTACTTGGTAAACCCAATTCTGCCTCTCATGCTGAAGGGCCTGTGAGTCTTCGGGTCACCACTGGGGGTGCTGGAAGTCAGACAGAGGTGTGAGTGCCCACGCTGAGAGCAGAGACACCGTACACCAGGTCCCCAAGCAGCAGCTGCTCTCTCTGCCCAGTGAGGAGGACAGACGGTCCTGCCCTCTGCCTGGAGCCAAGCCTTGCAGCTGACATCCGTCCACTTACTACTAATACATTAAATCCCAATTGTTTCTTAATTCTTTTTAAATGGGATAACAGGGCAGTTAATTAGCATAGCAAAACATGCAATTCTGATGAGGAGGCACTGGTTAACACACCAGCTACCAAATGTCAAGATGCATTTTTAGCACTGAATGGAATTAATTTGCCAGTGTTCCCTTGTTAAATATCAGGTCCTTACGACTTGTATACATTAAACAATTCAGGAATTGGAAAGCACTTGTGTAATCAAGTTAAGCGTGAGGCGGGCAGATTTTTTTCACCTAAACAAACCTGAAACTTTCCTTTTCCAATTAATATTTCATTTTATAACAGCCGCCACATTAATTCTTAATTAAATGCTTATTTGAGACACTCTACTGATTAGTGTGAACTAATGAGGAACAATATGAATTGTTTATCCAGCTTCTAGTTATTTTCCTTCATAAAAGGAATGGTGTTTGGATGACTTTGTTCATATCTTGCTGTGCCCTAAAATGACTTTCCTGCAGAAAACTTTCATAGAAACAACACCAACTTCAACTACAAGAGTGTTTTCTGAGACTTCAGTACAAGCGGTGCAGACAAGACTATCTGCAGAACACATCTTCAGGGGTGAAAATGAAGGTAATCCCCAATAGGTGACGCTGCTCTCATGATGGCTAACTTTGCTTCAAGAAAGCCTAAAGGAGTCAAAATCACTAACATAAAAGGGAAAAAATCAACACTATTTGCATTTCCAATGATAAAGACTTAGTGACCATGATGATGGGCTGAGCTTCACAAGTCATGATTATGTGTGATGATAAATGTGCAGGCAGATGTTCTGGCCATTTTATCTGATCTGCTTTGGTCCAGTCAACCACAGGATTGGTTCTTCTTGAACTGAGCTACATACACATCTTACTAGCTAACTCCCAGCAAAGGTTTTCAGCAGAAACTTGTCTATATGCCTTTTCAACCCACCAGACAGCAGCCAAAAGCAGAGATGATGATGCGAGCTGCCCCTCGCTCGGTGCTTGTGCTCCCCACGCAGAGGCTGTGTCACACCTCTCATCCTCTCTGAGCCTCTCACGCTTCTGCTGCATCTTCTCTGAGGCAGGAGGAGCACAACCACGCAACACATGAGCTTTGGACATGCCGTGGAGTTAGACACTGACATCACACAGCTCTCTGTTGCATCGGTTGTCCCTTTCCTAATAAATCTGAGAGCATCCCTGCAGGCTTTGGCATTTCTAAGCGCTGAGCAGGCATTTTCACGACACTTTTGCCACTACCCAGATCTATTTCATTCACACCCTATGATTATGTGTGTATAGTCAGGGCTGTTTTCATCTACATTTATGACTCAGCCTTTATTGACCGTGAACTTATTCTGGCATTTTATCACCTAATCATTCAGAATTGTGAGATCTTCCCTCAGCTTTTCACAAGCAGCTTTGGGTTTGACTGTCCTAGAGGCTTAGTTGTTGCTGTTGACCCACAGCGAATTTTGGGAGTTGGATAACCAGTCCTTACAAAAAAGTCAAAAACTCCCTTGCAAAAAAAAATAAAGAGCGCCAGGGTCAAGGCCAGAT
The DNA here is from genome assembly GCF_964273445.1 of Streptopelia decaocto. Taxonomy (NCBI): domain Eukaryota; kingdom Metazoa; phylum Chordata; class Aves; order Columbiformes; family Columbidae; genus Streptopelia; species Streptopelia decaocto. Next base: position 13,472,397 of record NC_138670.1, on the reverse strand, counting down.
CCTTGGGAAATTCTACTGTCATTTTCCCTTTGTCATGAAAGTCTGTCATCTCTCTCAGCTACACACTAATTCACAAGAGGCATCTCACCTCCCTCAGGACAGCTTAGATTCCTTAAGAGCTGTTAGTGAATGGACCTTACTAGAGGTTCGTTTGGAAAGAGAAATACATCAGCTGGATTTATCACATATGCACCTATTAAGTCCTCCAAAGATCTCTCATATATTTAAAGCAAGACTTCACATTATCTCTATTCAAATATTCTTTTTGACCAGTTTTACAAGTCTGTGATGAAGTCTGTGTTTCTCCAGATGCTTCTGAGTTTCCTTTAAAAGCTGATTCCTCATTTGTTGTCTTTCATTGCTATAATATTGGGATTGATTTAAGCAATACTTTGCACAACACAACCAGTAGTTCAGCAATTTCATATCTGAGTTCCTTCAAACCTCTTGGGTGAATGCCATCTGTTCCTGCTCATTTCATACCATTCATTTTATTATTTCTTCAAAAGCCTTCTCCTTATGCTCCGACTGTTGGTCAGACTCACCCCCTGTAAAAAGCAAAAAATACTTCCCTAAGCTCTCCATAACAAGCACCAAAGCAAAGAAATAACCTTTCCTCTCTCCTGGGACCCTTATCTTTCCGGAGATTCCTTTTAAGCCTCCATCATTAGGCAATTTTCTGGAAGGTCTCCTTATAATGTATTTGAAAAAACTCTTTTATTTCAAGCTTTAGTTCTTCAGCAGGTAGTTTCTCAGAAGCTTGTTCGACTTATAATATTATGGTTCCATATTTAAGTCACAAGAGCTCTTCTCTACTTTCATCTTTTTTTTGAAATTACTTACTCCTTAAAAATAATTCCTGTTTAACAGTTCCCTTTAACCTGTTGTTTAATGGGTGTTCCCTATTTTAGGACTGTTTATGTCTTTTTCAGTGGATGATATGCCCTTACTATATACTTTTGATGCTGCATCTCTGAATTGGTTTATGTCACCCAAAAATACTTTACCATTTCTGCTGCTCTTTTTACATTCTCTTAGCAAGATTTCTAATTTTTATACCATTACTTCTTCATGTTATTTTAAAGTAAGACTTTATTAAAGGGCATTTTCACCTGTGGTTTTCTCACTCCCACAAAGCTGTACAAATATAAGTATATAATGATCGTCATTACAGAGTCACTCTGATGACTGCATCTGGAACAATAATGTTTCAATGCTCAGGATTAAATAAATAATTTTTTATTTTCTGATGGGATCTCTGAGGATTGGCTCCAAGAAGTGCTCATATAGAGTGTCTAAGTTTCTATACCTTATCTCATTGTAACATCTCCACATGGACATAGCAAAAGGTTCCCATTACATTGTTTTTATTCCTCCAAAGTCTTTACTCTCCTTACATTTTAGTGAACTTTAGCCCATGCAAAAACTTAAGAGCTTGCAGTTAGTTGTATTAGGTTATGACTTGCCTTCCTGGCAATTCAATGGGATGTGCACCAAATCTATCTCCTCTCTGCCACCCACTGATCCTTGGATCCTTGCTTTATGCAAGCTTCACCACAGTGGCCCTGTATTGTCTTCCTGAACATCCACAAAGACATTAGACATTGTTTGGATCAAAATTCACTACTTGCAGACGTCCAGATGAATTTTGCCCCTATGAAATTGTGCTTGAATACTGTAACACAACCATAAACCAATACCAAATAAAAGTAATAAAGACCAGAAGTTATCTCCCCAAAATAGTGTCTGTGAATTATTCTCATTTCTCTTCCCCAGCTGTGAAACCAGAGACTTTTCCCTCAAAAATCTCCATCAGCAAAATCTACCACATTTCTCCTGATGGGACCTGACCTCTGTAGTGAAGACTTGCTTCGTGCATGCACGCCATATGTTAATTCAGCAGCGCTGCACGTTATACTGCTGAGATGCCTTTTGGACTCTGGATAAAATCCTGACCCTACTGAATTTCACGTTCAAGAACTTCTGTACTTCAATAAGGCCATGATTTCTCCCTTGGCTGTCTATAGCTATGTGCGGGAAAGCCGGGCTTTGGCCCTGCATTGGCAGCATGCCTATGGGGGGATAGGCAGATGCCACGTTTAGAGCCTGTCAGGCTAGTTGGATTATTATTTCTCCATCTTTCCTCAAATTTCTCAACTCTGCTGTCTGTGGATGGTGTCTCTTGACGCCCACTCCATTTCTATAATCAGGGGAGAAGCAGCAGTTAGTGAAAAAAGCTCAAATTGGGTAAATCTCCTTCTCTAGGAGCTTAAGAAAGCAGCTGCAGCTCTGTCCCAATTACCACTTTTACATAATTAACTCTGGTCTGGGGGGTTAAGATGCAGGCAAGATTACACAAAGGTATGAAAAACCCTCTGCAACCTTCCCGGTGCAGGCAGAGGGTGCAGGCAGCAGGTCCTGGGGAGCAACAAGTGGAGTCGACCAGGGGTATCCTAAACAAGCTGAACAGCAAGATCAATGAGTGGTCCAAAGTCGTGCATATGCACCATGTTGTATCTTGGTTCCAACAGCAGGGGACAACAAATACAAGAGAGACTGTGTGAGAAAACTATGAAAAATCGGGTCTCATGCCATCTGCTTTTGCCAGTCCTCCCCACCAGCACAAGAGCCCTCCAGGTCCTCCTGCAAAGCCAGCTGACCTTATGTAGGACAGGACCCTGCAGGGAGGGCTCAGGGTTCAGCAGCATCAGGAGTAACCAGCACCTTCTCAAATGGAAATCTTCGTGGTCTCTGACCTGATGGAAGCTCCTGCAGATCCACCCCCAGAAAACAAACTAAGCAGCTGAGACAGAAATTTGTCTTTAAGGTAGATATTCAACTAAGATTTTCACAGAAATTGAAATTTCTCCCCCCAGAGCTTCAAATTTCAATGATCCTTTTCTATGGATTTGTTTTGTTTTGTTTTGTTTTGTTTTGTTTTGTTTTGTTTAATCCCAGGATGTTTAATTTGGGGGTTTTAGGGATTTCAATTTTTTTTAGGACAGTACCAGAGGCTTTGGAAAAATATTTAGTCAATCTGAAGGCTTTTATTGTTTCTTTCACAAGTTTTCATGGAAAGAAGAAGCAATTCCCAAACATCCATTTCCAGACACAGTAACAATCCTATACAGGCACATGTCAAAAAAAGAACACGTTGTCCTTTGCAGCAATCCTGGTTGCCTCTGAAGGTCTAGCAGTTCCTCTCCAACTCAATAATGGATTCAGTCTCAGAACATTATTTATGGTAATGCCAACAGTGAAAGCAGACATAACTTTATTCTGCTTCCACATGAACCAGGCAACATGTTTCTGAAAATCTCAGAACCAGCCTGCTCATTCCTTTCTCCTGAGAGCAAGAAGTGAGCAAGAAGAATTACATGCTGGCTCAACTTGCATCACGTAGTATCTCCTACCATCCAGAACTACAATTAATAAGTTTTGGGCACCTGTGCATCAGCAGTTCTGCAGAAGGTGCCTGTCTCTCGTCATCAACCCAGGGACAACACAGGGCATCTTCACAAGTGAAGTGTGAGATGTTTTTCCTTTCTGCTATGTTGCAACAGACCTTTTCTTTAAGGATGGGAAAAGCCATTTGCCCTCCATGCATGTGAACCAATTCCAATAAAAGAAGCATCTTGGCTAAAAGGAAAGTGAGACATAGATATTATATCATTTCTCAGCTGGCATTGCACTTTCCTAAATATATTTTTCATGGGTATGAGTTAGCAATTCCTGTATTCCCTTTAGGTTCTGCTCAACTTAAACAAACATCAAATAAGAAATGGGATTTAGGTGAAATGCATTGATTCTTGCCATTTCTGCAGAGATGCAGGGATTTTGAAAAGCAGACTTCATTGCCATTCCTCCCTGCATAGACAGCATTGTGCAGATGGGGGCACTCTGGCTAAATTCATTGTAGTACTCTTGGAAGACGTAAGGTGAAGGATACTTCTCCAATATGCATATTTTAACTGACCGTGGTGCCTGCTTGCATCAGAAAGAGAGACACAAAGACCAGTCAGTTTGTTGTATTAGTGGAGCAGTGGAAAAATAACAACCCAGCTAGCCCAATTAATATTGATTTGTTCCTAATCAAGCCCAGGATGTGTCACATGGTAATTTCTGTCCAAGACATGTGATCCCAGACACCGCAGCTGTAATTGTCCGCTAAAGCATGTGATCCATGCCCTGAGTGCATCAGGGCAGCTTGGACGGGAGAATACTGGCAGGAGAGGGATTTGCACTTGGTGCCTGACCCTCAGTTGTTGCCAGGCTGAAGCAAGGGTTTGTACAAAAGTACTAGGGCAGAACCTTTTAACCAGGCTAGTTTGTACATAGCAATTACTCTGATCTTGCACACCCTCATCCTTACCTTCATGAGCGTCATCCAAGGGGCATCTTAGCATGGATATCTCTGAAATCTCATGTAGACAGCTGAGTTCAGGAGGAAGAGCTGTCCCATACATGGAATGGATTGTCCTGATGCTTCCATCCGTTTCTGCCACAGCACAAGCTCAGGCTCCAAGCAACAGGCGCTGTCTGTTGCAGAACAGCTCTTTTCTATTCAGAGAGGTAGGTTTTCAACTGAATTTGGATGCGAAGGAACACATTTTATCCTTCTTCTCCTCCTCTGGGTCATACATCTTTCATCCTCACTCTTTTCCAGTGGCTGTCCAAGAGCTGGTGCTACCCTGTTCCCCTGAAATGCCACTGGTACCTTTTGTCAATTCTGCTCGCATGAGGAAGGGTAGATCAGGGCTCCCCTGTGCACATTCTGAGCATCCACTGCTGTCCACACTAGGACTGACTCTGGTAAGCTGGACTTTGCCCCTTTCACCAGGAGATGCTTACCTCAGCCTTTCACATCTGTCTCAGAGAGCAATTAATCCCAGTGGAAAAATGCAGGGCCAAACCTTTCAGTTCAGGAACTAACCCTGGAAAAATCTGGTTCATGACAGGTACTAATTTTCTGTTATTAATTTAGATAGTAAATTTATGATAACTATGGGTTCCAGTGTTATTACGGCTATAATCCTACTAACAAGATGAGCTGCCCAGCTGGTACTTAATGTGTCTGAAACTATGAATTATACTGCTGGAAAAACAAGCCATGTGGAACAGGAGAGGGGGCTGGTTAACAAAGTTTAAATCTCATGCATGGATCTCTGAGGAGAAACTGTGACACTGCTGGACCAGCAGAGAGAGGGGGAATTTAGGTTCAAGGGGTCATACGTGTCTAAGTGTAATGAAGGGAAGGTTTTATTCCATGATATAAAGACAAGAGGGATTTTAAAGCTACCTAACTTCTTCCAGATTACTGGAGAGAAAAAAGTCAGTTAAGAAACACTCAGAGGGAAACTCAGTCCTGGAAAGGTCACTGTATAAAATTGGCAGAAACATCACCTTTCCTCTGTTACATCTTCTTAGTCTACCCATGGTTAGTCACAGGACTATCCCCAGGTATTGTCTGTCCTTGCATGTTCTCTGCATAGGACTAACCCACTCTTTTCTTCTTTAAGATGGTCAAGTGAAACTCCCTCATGAAAACGCTGTTCTCCTTTGGGAGCCCTTCTGACAACAGAGCTCCTTTGCTTTCTCTGGCCTTCAGTGCCCTAAATTTCTCAGACATTCTGAGACTGAGATCAGAGTTGTAACTCATATTCAGGTCACACACAGTGACACGGCCCCAGAATGAATGTTCCCAGAACTAGTGGGAAGTTCAGAGCATCTCCTTCCCTCCACCCTCCTTGTCCTATGCCATACATGATTACTATTCACACGAAAAAAACAAACACCAAAAAAGTAAATGAATTCTCCAAGGTCAAAGGGCAAAACAACACCAGGATGAAGGGGAAGAAGACTCCTCATCAACCATTGCACCCTTTGTAAGCTTTGGCATGTAATTTTTTCCTACAAGTTTTTCTGTCTTTGGGGACTGCTCAGGGAACACCACTGGTGTTGGTCACTGGCTGACTGAGACCTTCCATTTGCCAAGAGAATATGAACTGGTAAAACAGGATGGATGAGTTCTGCAAAATGGTAAATTATACAGCTGAGAGGGAAAAATCTGAAGATGAGATGGGGCAGCTGGCTTAGATGAGGGCTGGAGACAAGGGTCACATTTGTTTGGTCTGTTCTGATAGGTATTATTTTTGAGTAAAAGTAATGTGTCTTTCCAGGACTTGTAGGCTCAGCCTTCACCTGAACCTTTAAAACTCCCTCAAAGTACAGGGAATGAATAAAGATAACCCGAATAAATATTTCAATTCAGTTGTACAGCAGTTGCAGAGGCTTTGTTTCCTAATGTCCATATTTTGCACAGCCTGTATGGCTGCTGGTAGCTTGGGAGACAAGAGGAAGAAACTATCAAATCACCCTGTTTCCCATCAGCTTTGCCTGGGGCCAAGCCCAGGGGTGATAGACTGGTGAGGTGTTTGCTTCTCTGAGCTCTTCAGCACACAGGGACACACATCTGTGAAAAGCAGCGTGCACACACTGACCAGAGTTGCCTAGATGGGCACATGTCTGTGTATCCAGGGCAGAAACCAGCTCAGGTGCCCAGTAGAGCTCCACGGAGCAGGCAGAGCTTGCCCGGTACCCAGCACAGGGTGACAAATGCAGGCAGAGCGCCTTCCATTGCTGATAAGGCACCAGCTGGCCAGTTTCCAGCATGAGTGCTCCTCCTTCACCCATGTCCAATTGTTCAGGAGGGAATCTATCAGTCTGCAGTTATTTATCTTCATCTAACCAATCCCAACACATTGTGTTGTTTAGCAGAGAAATTTAGGAGTTCATAGGTGGCTATAATTCAAGCTCAGGCTAGGTCTACAAGCTCTTTGAGGCAGAAAGCTCTCCTTCCTGTCTGCAGCAAACCAGCGCTGGTTGTATAGCAGCAAGAAACATTTCTGGAGCTCAGCAAACAGTCTCAGTCATCAGATTTGCAAGGAAGAAAATGCAAGGAAAAGAGGTGATAAATATTAAATCCAGGCTAGACTCTTCCCTGGGGACAAACCAGAGCAATCCACTGTAGACGCAGCTGGACTACCTCACCTGCATGAACCAGCTTCCAAAGCACTGCTCTGGGGATGCTCAGGTTAAACTGGTTCATGTGTCACCAGGGCCTCTGCAGTGACTGACACATCTGAGGAATGCACAGGAGAGGAAGACTTTCAGAGATTTCAAGGCAGAATTGAGCTCCCTCTTCCCAGTGAGTCCCAGAGAAATCCACGAACAACCTGCAGGAGATGTCCTGGATACAGAGCCCTTCAAGGGACCATGGTGACCATGGAGGGTGAATTTGGTTCAATCCTCAAATCCACCCCATGGCTCCAGAATTTCACCCAACATGTGGTTAGGGTAGAGTGTACAAATTTCACAAAGACTAAATCTTCCTTCAAAGGCTTCAGGAAATCAATAAATTACTTCTGCCTTCATAACTCGATCATCTTAACAGTTCCCAGGTATCACCTTATTTTTGGTCTGATTTTGTCTGCTTACAACATTTAGTGACTGAATCTAATACGATGTTTGTCAGCTATGCTGAAAGCTCCCAGCTACCAGGAATCTTTTCCTTCTGTAGGGAATTACAGCCTACGATCAGTTTTCCTTTCAGGTTTTCTAAACAGATTCAGATCTTGCACTGGGGCCAGGGTGGGTATGTTCTGCTTTTATTGCAGGTTATCAGCAGGCAGATTTCTTTGTTTTCAGAAAGAATTCATCTGTGGAGGACCACAGAACTCCAGCAGCAAACACATCATCACACAGGTTATAAACATTTTTGCCATCTAGGCAAAGGTATTTAAAATAAATCTATAAATAACCCCCAAAAGTTCTTATTTTTTCTTCTGTAATACTCCATAATGCAAGCTGAGGTACTGGTTCTGAATATTCATGGAGAAGCACAAATTAATTACTTCTTCTCTCAAGTTAGTCTCTATCTTTTTTCCTTGTTTTTATCAGTCCTTCACTTGCTGTGCTTCACCTTGGAATGATATTCCCTCACTGCAAAGATGCAGGCAGCTAACTAACTTGTTTTCATTCTGAAAGCTTGGTTCGGGCACCTGGGGGATAAAAGTAAGGCCAAGAGGTGCAGGCCCTGAAGATAAACTGTTGACCTGGATCACTCCAAGATGCCAGATTATGGTTTCATTCATACCAAGCTAAACGTGGCATGTACAAGTAACTTCAGACTTACAGCAGAGACATGGTGTTCAGCACAGGGATGTCAGATGGTTATTTAGCCTTTCTACTCTGTTTCCCAACCTGCACATGGCTTTTGCTTTACCTGTTCAACTGTCTTTATCTCAACCCACGAGTTTTCTCACTTTTATGCTTTTGATTCTCTCCCTCATCCCACCAGGGGGTGGTGAGCGAGCGGCTGTGTGGGGCTGAGCTGCCTTCTGGTGTTAAACCACGACACATATGTAGAGGTAACAGACATATTCTCTCCAGCTATTAACAAATTTGTACAAGGAATGTTTCCAGAGGTATCTGTTAAAGAAAGATGAAATATTTATAAGCTGAGAGGTGCTTAAAATCTTTGTTGAAAGCCTGTTCTTCATGGAAAGCAACCCTTGCACTGTAGTGAAGGGCTTCTCAGCTGACAAAGAAGTGCTAACCTATCTGGGTCTTTCCAGCAGAAGACTATTTCTAGTGCATCTTTGTAAACCAAGGCTTCATTACTAAGGCTGCTAGATCACCTTGATTAACTACTGAGATGGAAAATTATGAGAAATCCCAAAGGGATATATGTATACTCTATGGGATACCTGAAACTACAGCTGTAACATGCTGAGCTTTGCCCCAGGTAAAGATGCCTAATGGGGGAGACAATTCCCCAGGAAAACAGCTTGCCTGAAGAGTCAGGTCCCAACATCTCTCAAGGTATGAAAGTTAACTCTGCTTTTGGATGAAACAGAAACTACATGAATTAAAATAGAATATCCTTGTCAAGTAGAGACTGAGCTGTATTATTATGCCTATTGCCTTCTACCTCTCTTCAAACGTAGAAATTTGCTTCCTGGCTGAACATCATGTTGGAATCAATTTTATATTTCCTTAATACACTCCAATATAGAGAGTGGTTTCTAATTATTTGACAGATAGTAATTAACCCGTCTCCCAGGCAATGACGAACCTGCTTCAGAGTCTCTGAGTACTTTAGAGGCATCAGAGAGCCTGGGACACCCATGATCCATGCCATCAGCACCTGGATGTAGGCAGGCAATGCTGGGTGCTCAACTGATGCAGAAAGCAGCTTTTAGGCGTGTTTGTGGGTGGCAAGAAGGCATAATAAGTTTGACTGGATGTTGCCAGAGCATTCTTCTGTTCAAAAAGTGAAAGGAGAGCAAGCACCACAACTGGCAAACCTGGAATTGGCAAAAAAAAACCCACACAAAAACCGAAACCAAATCAAACCAAACCAGAACAAAACAAAACAAATCAATTCAAAACAAAACTTTTTTTCCCCTGTTATTAAGGGGTTTTCTTAGAGTTTTTACCACAAATCAAAATGTTCCCCAAGAATCACTGCTGTTGCTGAAGCACAGGGAGGCTCTTTCTTCAGAGGAAACGCATCCAAAGAAGAGGTGAGAAGAGAGCTGAGGTAGAATGGGAAGAATATATTTGGAGCAAAGAGGATTACAGTGCAGATAAATTCCCGTCCAAACTACAAAAGCCCCCTAAACATTCGAGTTCAGAAGCTTGTCGTCCTTAGTCAGGGTCACGTGCTATGGAGAAGGCCATCCTGTGGACGGTGGTGCCACAGGTTGGGTGTCCCCACTGTCTGTGTGGACATCATGTCATGGTGCTGTGCAGCAGAGAAAGGCTGCATATGGGTCCCTGCGTTGCTGCGGGAGCTTGGTGAGCAATGCTGTGCAAACCACGGGGATGCAGGCACCAAGCTGGGAGGTTCCTATTACTCTGCTGAACTAATACATTAAGAAAATGTCCATACAGTCAAGAAAGAGCAATTAAATATTGAATGGTTTGCTTGTATGCATAACTCTAAAACTATCCAGGAGACGGAAGCCTGTTGATCACCAGCAAACTTTTTCTTAGCAAGCATAAGAAATGGTGTTGAGAATGCAAAACACCAAGCCTTTTGAGCAGGCATCAATTAGATTTAAGCTGAATGGGTGGCCCTAGAAGCATCAGAGGCAGGATTCAATATGCTTAAAGTGGGTGGCAGCTTATACGCCTTACAGAGACAGTTTTTTTAAAGAGGAAGTGTAAAAAAAAAAAAAAAATCTGCAACATTTAATATACAAGGACTGGGTGGTATTTTCAACTTGCTCTCCACCTCCTAGAAGCAGTCATGCCAGGCAATGTTCTAAAAACTTTCCTGTACTGAACACTCCAGGACCAAAGCCCAGGTCCTTCAGGACATTTAGGTGCCCAACTTTAACTGAAATGTCAATTTAAGTGATGTGACTTAGCAGGAGATTCTGCCTATGTGTTACTGCCAAGGTTGAGGTGGTGAATCTGTGAGCCAGTGCTTGAGAGATATATGCTTGGTCCCTAAGCATGCCTCTGGACCTTCTCTGCAGGGCTGGTTGCTCAAGTCCAGCCTTTTGCCGAGGTGGCCCTAGTTGTTCAAGGTCTGGGGCTAACACAGGTCTCCTTGTGCTATCACTAGTGGAGCCAGTGCTCCAGAAGGGGAGTATCTGCAGAACAGGAGATCCTGCCATATGACAAAACAATGTCCAGGTGCTGCGGACCAGCCCAGGAACCTAATGGTGGTGTCTCACCCAGGGTCTCAGCAAATGGGAGAAGTAGCGACAGCACCTGAGCAACTGCATTCAGTTGGAGGGCACAGAAATGGACAAAGAATTACCAGAGGGACTCCAGCAGAGGGACACAAAGATGATGAGAGGTCTGGAGCATCTTTCTGATGAGGAAAAACTGAGAGAGTTGGGGCTGTTCACCCTGGAGAGGAGAAGCTGAGAAGGATCTTATCAATGTGATAAATATCTCCAGGGTGGGTATCAGAAGATGGACCAGACTCTGTTCAGTGGTGCCCAACGCCAGGGTGAGGGGCAACGGGCACAGACTGAAACACAGGAGGCTCCATCTGAACATGAGGAGAAACTTCTTTGCTGGGAGGTGCCAGATCCTGGCCCAGGCTGCCCAGAGCGGGTGTGGAGTCTCCTTCTCTGAGACATTCATATCCGCCTGGACCAACCTGTGTCATCTGCTCTGGTGACCCTGTGCGAGCAGGAGTTGGACTGGATGATCTCCAGAGGTCCCTTCCAACCCCAACCAGGCTGCAGTTCTGAAAAATCCACACCCAGCATAGCATCCCTAATCATTGTGGAATTAGTGCAGGAGGGAATTGAACCCCTCTCTTCACATGTTATGTGCACTGCAGATCCTACATCTCTAGCACCATGTATATATGAGAGACTCATTAAGTCAACACAAAAGCAATCATGAAGAGGTGGGCTCTGTAGTTTGCTGTGCAGGAGTTCAACCAGGAGGGGCACACCTGCGATCAGTCTGTTGCATTTATTTATGGTTGTGGTTTTTGGTGGGTTTTTTTTGTTTGTTTGGGGCTTTTTTTATATTTCTTTTCCTTTTCTTTTCTTTTCTTTTCTTTTCTTTTCTTTTCTTTTCTTTTCTTTTCTTTTCTTTTCTTTTCTTTTCTTTTCTTTCTTTTTTTCTTCTTTTTTTTCTTTTCTTTTTTCTTTTTTCTTTTTTATTTTCCTCCTCTCCTCTCCTCTCCTCTCCTCTCCTCTCCTCTCCTCTCCTCTCCTCTCCTCTCCTCTCCTCTCCTCTCCTCTCCTCTCCTCTCCTCTCCTCTCCTCTCCTCTCCTCTCCTCTCCCTTCCCTTTCCTTCCCCTCCCCTCCCCTCCCTTCCCTTCCCTTCCCTTCCCTTCCCTTCCCTTCCCTTCCCTTCCCTTCCCTTCCCTTCCCTTCCCTTCCCTTCCCTTCCCTTCCCTTCCCTTCCCTTCCCTTCCCTTCCCTTCCCTTCCCTTCCCTTCCCTTCCCTTCCCTTCCCTTCCCTTCCCTTCCCTTCCCTTCCCCTCTCTCCCTCTCCCTCTCCCTCCCCCCACTTTTCTTTTTCTTCATTCCCGAAGACCAGTTAGTACAAAATGTATGTGATAAGAGTCGTTGTAAACATGCAGGCCACACCAGTTTCACATTAACTCCTGTTACAGTGAGTGGAAGCTTTCACTCTGACTCAGTCTGAAACTGTGTAGGATGTTATCCAAGTACTGTTATTAACAAGACATAATTAATTAAAATATATGCTAAATACTAACCTGCTGCCATCCCCAGTGCTGAATGCAAGCTCTTGTAGCAGGTGTCTCTCAGGATTATCCTCCGGGATCACTGACTCCTCCCTGCCATTAAGAAATGGCTGGGGCTGTTTCAGAGAAATATCTACCAGTGAGAACGAGGGTGTCTCAGCATCCCAGTTTATCAGTACAAATGACAGTAATTACCCAGCTGACTGTCAGTGTCTCTGCAAGGGGAACAATAATTTGTCCACATTAGTCTAAAATCAAAAACTGAGGAAGAAGCCAATGAAGTGAAGTCTGGGCTGCAAAAGGGTGTGGGAGCTGATCAGTCATATCAGGGGAAGAGATAGCATGCAAAACATTGAGGAGGTGGTGGGTCACAAAGATCCTGCCTGTCTGGGATGGAGAAGAAGGATATGATAGAAAATCTCTTCTGCTTTCTGAGTACTCCAGGCTGCACAGCCCATGCCCATGGCAAAGTTTGCCCTGTCTTTGCAGAGGTTCTTTGCCCGAACCAAATCAGATGGGGAAGAAGCCAATTATTTTCAGTTCAAGTCCTGATGAGCAATTTATTAGACACTGCTCAAAATTGCAACCCACCACTCCATAAAATGTGAGAAAAAAAGAGTGTTTATAGAAACAGGAGATTTAGGGTGGGTTCTCAATGCAGGGGGGATCGCAGCCTTGCCAACATTAGGAATTGTGCTGAGATAAGAGTTTAAAAATTAACATTTGGACTAATTTAAGCTGTCATTTCCTCAGATTGAAACATTTTCTCTAGACCAATACTTTATTTCACAATCTTCTTTAAAAGCTCAATAAAACCACGTTTCTCAAAATAATACAATTTAGCTTTTTTTTGTTGGAATATTTTCAGCCAGCTCCACCTACTGCTGCTCATAACGTTGATCCTATCATCTTCAAAGCTCCATGACAATCAGTCCTGCTTCCCTTCTTTCCAATGGAGAATATGAAGCTGCTTTTCAGGAGAGATGGGTGCATCCTTCCCCAAGCTGGGTCTGTGATAGTGGTCAGTAAAAAGTGAAGGACCAGGCTTGACTTCCTTTGATTTGTGGACAGGAAGAGAACTGGACTGACTGCTGGAGCAGATCAACAACAGTGGGATTTTGCACAGGTGCTTTATCATCCTTTACAGACACCTTTCCATTTCACTTTCCACCTAAGGACTATGAAATACTGGTAATCCTCTATAGAGCACAGTGGCACATGTCCTTCTCCATTTTATCCTCTGTTTCCACATAACCCTCCAAACCTGATAGTATTACGTCATGCAAAGATGTCTTCTCCAAGATTTATATGATTCAACATAGGACTTCAGGACATGAAGGTCTTTTTTCAAGGACCAGATTCAAGAAACAGTTTTGAGGACGGTGTCCTTGTGAGGATTATCATGCACAGACACAGAGTGCTGTGGCCAGATGCCTCCAGTTCCCCATTGATCATTCTTGGCAGGCATCACCAATGTTACTCTTGTACTGCCCTCAGTGAAATAATATGCCTTCCATCATGCTCACCTATCACAGCACATGGCTTACCTACTATATCTCTCTTGCCATGTGCTTCAGAAGACGAGGACCACCTTACCTTTCTAGCCTATCTTGGGTAGATGCACGGAGAGGCAGTCCTTGCTCCACTGAATATTAATTCATTCTCCACCAGCACCTCCATTCTCTTGGTCTATTTGTCCTGCCACCCAAAGAGAGAGTGAGGAACCCCTTCGAGACAGCATCTACGCCACTGCCATGAGCAGGACATAAGAACATGGTGACCATATATTAATACATTATTGTATGAAGTGAGACTGAACAATCCTTCACTATGCATCTTCTTAAGGCAATTTGTGACCTTCTATAACTCATCATAATTATTTTTCTCTCTTCTCCAACCCAAATATACAGGTCTATTTAATCTCCCTTCCCCTCCCTACCATTGTTATTCTGTTGTCCTGTCTGCCTTTTCAGTTGTTGGTAGAGATCCTTCTGTTTAGAAATTAGCAACCGAAGTGTAAAGCTGTGATGACTATAAACAACCAGACGTATTCAGGTATGAGATAAATTCATGGGCAGCCGGGTGCACAGATGTTTCCTTTCACTCCATAGTCCTGAAGCAGGAGGCTCAAAAGGCCAAAGTACTGGATCTAAGTGCTGGCAAAACAGGAAGGGGCTACAGAGTCATTGGTTTGCTCCTTGAGATCACGGAGAAAGAGATTCCCCCACTGCCTTGGGTAGGCTGGTCCTGTGCAAACATATCCTGATAGGTGGGTATTTCTCTAATTTCTAACTTAAATCTCCTCTGCTGCAAAGCAGGTCAATTACCCTAAGAGGAGATGGAGAGCAATTATTCACTCCTTGCTTCAGAACAACCTAGTACACATTTTATACTAATGCTACGTCCTTATATGGGCAGTTTTACTCTTCTCTAGGGGAAACAGACTGGATGAATGTCTTCAGTCTTTTCTCATATAACCGATTTCCAGCCTCTGCTCATTCTACTCTTTTCATTTCAGCTCCATTTTGTCTCTACTGTTCTTACAGTGCAGTGCCCCAGGTGGGGATCATCTCCTTGACAAGCCCCAAGGACCCACAACTCCTGCTGCTAAGTGGAGGTCAGTGGCAAAACTTTCCCATCCCCTTTGTAGGACCCACTTTAATGCCCAGATCAGCCTCTGCAATGGTGCTGCCATTTTTTAACCACACTTCAGTTTGTTCACTTGATTTCTCCTTGTGTTGACTTCTCACTTGCCTGTATTGCATTTCATCTGGCTGTTTTGCATTTCTAATTGAATCATGTGTTGACATCATCACCTCTCACCCTCAAGTTTATCCACAAAGCCAATAGGAGCTGTATTCAGTTGCCTCAATGTAGTTGTGTGGTTCTATTTCAGATGTGTTGAGTGCTCCAGAGAACCTGGTACATCTGACAGTCAAGATGTGGGGCTCACAGGAGAGCCGCACCCTGCCAGACCGGCAGCTGGAGGCCAGATGGGGTACCCTGAGGTGTTTAAAATTGAACAGATGTCCGTATTTAGGCATTTAGCTGTGTCTGATCAGTTCCATCATCTAAGCAGTTGATAAAAAGATTGAAATAAATAGCTATCTTTTCAATCCCTATGAGATTATGGCACTATAAATTGTGGTAAATTGTACAGTTGGAATAATTCTCTGTGAGGTCAGATAGCTAGAAAAGAAGTAAAAGATTGAGTAGCATCAGGAAATCTGTTCTTCACCTCCAACAACAACATAAATTTACCAGACAATAAACTTGTGTCCCCATTCTTGCAATACTAATGAGTAATTTTATTATACATTAAAACTCAAATGGTACCTTTTTCATGCATATGTAGGTATATATTTGAATGAGACAGAGAAAATGTGATTCTTTGTTGGTATGGGGTTTTGCATATTTTCTATTTGTAAAAACCACAAAATTCTTGTATACTCTGTGTGGGCATTAGTCTGACTTTGTTGGTCTACTTGAACTTTAAGTTCAAAAATTTTTCAATGAACTAGGCCCAGGACAGATGCCTGAGAGACTTTAAGTACTTTCCCTGCCTCAAAACAGATTCCTGATACTAAATTCAAAGTCTAATGTATTTTAAATTGTCCCCATGCTGTATGATTTACTTTCAATTCTATTTCCCTACTTGTAGGAGGCTCTCATGTCAGATTGTGTCAAAAGCCTTATGAAAGGCAAGGTATATCATATCTATCACTTTCTTCTGTCCATAGGCCAGTGACCCCATTAAGGAAACAGATTAGATTAGTTTGACATGGTTTGTTCTTCACAAGTCCATGTTGGCTGTTTCTTACCACCTTTTATCTTCTAAGTGCTTATAAAGTGATTGTTTAGTAATTTACCCCAGTATTTTTTAGAATATCAAAGTCAAGCTGACTGATCTGTAATTCCCCAGCTCTTCCTTTTGTCACATCTCACCGATGAGACCTCTAAGTTATGGGAAACTCCTGCATTCTTTGGGAAAAATAATGTCCATTTCTCTTTCATGATGCCTGAAAGCCAGAAGTGTGATAACACAGTTTTGTAGCCTGAGCCTGCTTTGTGTATGACAGCTGCCTGCAGGACTCTGCATTTTGGAATAGGGAGAATTGGTGGTCAGGGACTCTTTCACCTTACTAGAGACCCCACAGGAGTGCTGTGCAAGGCCTTGGGAGGCTGAGGAAGTGTCTGCCAAAAGTAGCTATGAAGCCTTCCCATCTACTGGCTTTTACCATTCACGTTGCAGGTTGAAACTGCATCAACAACATTGAAATCTCCGGCATTTTGGAAATGGGAGGGAGGTGTGAACTAAACAGCATCTGTTATCAGGATGGATAGCTCAGATGACTTTGTGCCAAATGAACTGTTGCTTCCCGGTTTTAATGCAACCCCTCCCCCCACTGCCCAGCCATTTCATCACCGAAATGCTGCCCCAGCTGCACCTCCCCACGTGGGCACTGGACCGCAGGGACCACCGGTGGCTGTGATGAAGTGGAGGAGGTCTGATAAGCCGGCGTCTGCCTCTCTGACTATGCTGGGCTGCTTGCTCTGGCAGCGAGACAATATTCTGTGCTGCTAAAGGTGAGCTGTCCCTGAAAAATATTCCACTCCTGCAGCGAGGCAGGGATGCTGTCAGTCAGACGCAGGGGCAAGCCCTGTAATAGAGTTCACCAGCCACTGGAGGGGAGCTCATCTGTATTCAGCAAGTCCCGCACTGAAGGGAAATCATGCAGGGAAGGAAAGTTTTTCTCTCTTCCTCTGTGTTGTTTCCAAGTTACAGGAGTAAATATGGAGTTGGCACAGCCCTTGAGGAGGACTGAGGCTTGGTTAAATCACTGGATCTCGCCCCACCAGTCCCCAACTCCACACTGGTTCCCAGTGCTAGCCAGAGCCTTGCCAACACTGAGAGTTACAACAAGACACACAGACCTCCAGCAGTTCTGGGGCAGCACAAATCTGGACTGGTCTGCATTTGCGGGGAACTTGGTGCCCTCTGTAGCTGCAAGCATGAGTTAAAGTGGCCACAGCGATCCCAGCAATCACTGCTGGAGCTCTGTCAGCATCCAGGCTGCATCCTAGCCCGGGGGACTGACTGTGGCTCTGCAGGGGTGCCAGTTTGTTGTGGGTCCCTGAAAGATGGGTTTTCTGCCCATGGGAATCCAGAGGGACCACAGCAATGGTGAGACACTGCAACAGCCCTCATGTCCATCATTTGAGGGAACAGTGAGTGACATTTCAGGAAGGTGTTCAATGTGTCACTTGCTGCAAGAGTTCCCCACACACACACATGCACAGAATGAGGGATGTTTTATGACCAGATTTTCTCTCACCTCTTCTCAATAGAGAAGCAAGTAGAGAGCTTCTGCTGTTGCTGGCAGAGACGGCAACTGATGAACAGATAATGAAGGCTTTATTCACCACTTGTTTAGCTGTGTAGGAGGAAACAAATGAGCAAGAGCTTGTACAGGATTGGTGACGTGCTTTTGGATGTATGATAACATAGATGCTATCAAATACCTTCTCAGAAGTTAATTTGCTGCGGCAGCCAATTGAAACAACAAAGCTCGAAGCACCCTTGTGTAAGTTATTTAGCCTCCAGGAAACACCTTGTGAGCCATACACAAACCTCACCCTTTTAATTGGAGCGCACAGTAAGCCTATGAGCTACAAAGACATTTGACTGGTTCATGCTGTAATCAAGTTTAGTCATCATTATGCAAAACTAATTAGCAAGTCAGAATCTTTTTTTGTCACCACCAAACCATTACTGCATTTAGAAATGAGATCCCCAAGATCTTCCCTTCCCCTGCCCTTTCCTGCTGCTATTCTGGAATTAAAGCTTCTCTCTTTCCATCACGACAAAGGATGTGATGAATATAAAACAGTCTTCTTCAAGTCTTCCCTAAAATGTCAAAAACTGAAGAATACTTGGGTTTCTTTCCCAATTATTCTGTTTTTGGAATTCATTATTGCAGCAAAAATTTGAGATGTTTTGAGCAGTTTACATGACATCTGAAAAAACATAGTTATCCCTGCAATCTTTGGCAAGCAGGGTTTCCAATTTGCAAGAAATGTTTCCTTCATATTTCTGTTTCCAAAGTGGACTTAAGCAACATTGTTTGTTTGTTTGTTTTTCAATTTCCATGAGTCAGAAGCAGTGTGAAAACATTTTACAAATCCCTTCCAAAATAAGATATACCCTGAATTCCTGCTCAGTGTGTACATTTTTCTTGCTGCATACAGCAATGGTTCCCCAATTTGTGGGAGCCCCAGCAGGTCGGTGTCTCAGTACCAGGAATCCCAGGAGCCTGCCCCAGCCTGCAAGTTTCTGAAACCTGCCTCAAAGCAGTTTCCAGCTGTGCAACAAAAAGCTTCATGCTGGTGAGAGCTCATAGCCTGAGGTTTTCGGGTAACCTGCTCCATGAGATTGCTGTGCTCCAGGATCCTGAGTTGCTTATCACAACATTCCACCAGAGTCTGTTTTAATGACTAAGTGCAAGTGTTTCATGGGTCCCTCATTCCAGGATAATCTGCCTTGCAAGTGCCTTACAAAGCCTGGAAGTATGGAAACCTCAGCCCCTTGCCATCTCCATAGTGAACCTGCCCAGTCTCTGCAGACCCCACACTACGGTGTCTGTACATCAGGACAATCCCACTGCTGTTGTGCTCAGAGCTGATGTCATCCCGTGCCTTGTTCTGGAGACTGTTTTGGTCTAGTGTGTCTTCCCCACAGTAGTAGGGTCTGTTGGTCCTAGCCAATCTCATTGACTCTTACTTTGCAAAATACTCCAGGATTTGCAAGTTTTCTTCCTGTTAGTAGGTATAGTCCTGGTAGCAGAGACCTTACTTTCATGTTTCTAAGTGCTGGAAGCAATCACAGTGACCAAGACAGGGTGACCCAGGACACTCTGGTATCAGCATCTGTCTCATGGCCTCAGTCTGGGTGTGGGTGGGTGTAGCATGAGCATCTTTCTAACCAATTATTTGGGTATAGAGAGTGGAAAAAAGGGAAAACAAAGGTTCACGTGATAATTCAGGTTAGACAGGATCACTGGGAGGCACCTACTCCAACTGCCTGCTCAAAACAAGATCAGCTCTGAGGTCAGACCAGGTTTCTCAGGACTTTGCCCAGCCTGCTCTTGAAAACCTCCAAGGATGGAGACTGTACAACTTCTCTGAGCAACCTGCTCCTATGTTTGACTGTCCTCATTGAGAGAAAGTTTCTCCTTCACTGTCTTGAGGTGGACTGGCACACTACCTGAGGACTGCCCACACACTTTAGGGTGCATGAAATCTGCTCTTGGCTCATGTAAGGAAGGACCAACAGCATTTTGAAGGGCAGGGCTGGAATTCAAGGGGCAACAGGCACAGACTGAAGCACAGGAGGTTCCATCTGAATGTGAGGAAAAACTTCTTTAGTTTTAAGGTGACAAAACACTGGAACAGGCTGCCCAGGGAGGTTGTGGAGTCTCCTTCTCTGGAGACATTCAAACCTGCCTGGACACGTTCCTGTGTGATCTGCTCTGGTGACCCTGTGTTAGCAGTTGTTTTGGACTGGATGATCGCCAGACGTCCCTTCCAACTCCAACTATTCTGTGATTCTGTAATTCCAGAGGATCTTCAGAAATCAGAAATATGATCTGGAAAATACAACATGCAATTCAATAAAATAAAATGAGGAGTCTGCATTTAGATGCACAACTGCACCAACAGACAGAAGAGTGAAAGAGTGGCTACACACAGTACTCTGTAGCCGCTTGGGTGTCATGAGCTGAGCATGCTAATGTAAAAAGAGGTGAATATTGTTCTGGGTATGTTGACAATAGAGCCTCAGAGGGCATATGGGATCTGATCTGGAGTGCTGTAGTTCAAGAAGGAAGAATGAAAGAGTTGAGCAGTGAGAATGAGAATTATTAGAGGTAACCTGCAAATAAAGGCTGAAATAATCAGAGTTATTTAGTCTAGAGAAGACTTAGGATAAACATACATCTGCAGTTACGTAAAAGAAAAGAAGGATAGTGGATAGAAGGAAGAGAATAATTTGTTATGCACATTCATTCTACTTAGGAGAAATTCAGATCAGTTATTAAGAAAAGTCTTTCTAATGTAAGCACAGCTTAACTATTTGTTGTAGAGTTTCCATTGCTCGAGGCTTCTAGGAGCAGGATCATTCCTACATACACCTTTACTGAGGGCCACAGAGCTTTCCTCATGTCAGGGAGGTGGAAGAGATGATCTCTTCCCATCTGTTCTAGCCCTATTTTCTACGGCTCTCTCATGCAGGTAGGTGCATCTTTTTCAAAAGTGTTTATGCACCAGCTGCAACTCCAGAGATCTTTGTACCTTTAACAATTGGATATTAATTTCCTTCTGAAAAGAAGATGGATGGTCCGAAAGTACCTAGGTACTTTAGAGAACGCTCTGTCTTGTTTTCATCAGTCTCCTCTCTGAGAAGCTAAAGCCATTTTAGGTAAGATTAAGACAGTAATTAAACTTCAAGCAAATAGGGACTCACAGACCAAGAAATCCTGCACCTCTTCAGGGACTGCACTGTCCCTACACATTTGCTTCTCCAGACACTTCAGTCTCATCATGCCATCTCCTTGGGTGCAACCACCAGTATGATCATGATTTGGATACATCTAGCCTGTTGACAAGCTTCCCAACATGGGATCAAACTCAGTTGTGGTGAAAGGTGTTGAGTTTTACCAGAGCCACAACCAGCATAACCCAGTTGTCTAACAAGGCTGTTTATTCCTCCATGAAAGAAATCTGTTGGGAAATGTTTGCTCCCATGTAAAATATGTTTCACCTTCTTTTATTCTCTGAATCTCTTCATATTCATTGCAGTATTTATCTTGGCAGTGGTTGGGCAGCTGACCACCATTTTCCTACAAGGAAACAATTATTCTAGCATCACCCTAAGAGCCAAGGACAGACAGGAATACATCTGTAACCATGGAAGAGAAGAAAAGTAACCAAGGCAACTCATACAGCTCTGCAAAGTAATGAGGACTTTCAGTTCCCATTGCCTGTGCATGGCAGTGGTAACAACCACTCTTTCCAGATCTGCTTTGGTGTCACGCAAGATACAATTCAACTAATTCCTCTTTCTCAGAGAGTGCCTCTCAAAAAACAGATGAGGCTGGACCAAACATTCCACTTTCAGGCTGGGTTCAGACCCAGACCTTTTACATCTTTAATCGGCTGAAAATAGGCCTGACAAATGGAGCAGTAAATATGTTTCATGTATCTTCCTTCGACTGTAAAATACATTACCTTAGCTATGGCCCATTGCTCTTCTCTACAACTCTGCCCAAGAAACAGAACTTTATTACTGCAACAGCTCATGACACAACACATGGGGTGGCTGGGCCGAGTTTTCACTGGAGATGGTGGGGTTTTGGTGTGTTTGGAGAGAGAGTGACATGGTTTTTGTAGCTGAAGTCTCACCTGTGAAAAAAAAAGCAAGGCCTGGCCAGGTGTGTCAGTAAAGGTCCTTTTCAGTAAAGTTTGGCTGAGTAGATGTTAGAAGGCAAGATTCCACCACTAGCTCCATGACCAAGTTTGAGGGAGGTGCACAGTAATAGTGTCTGCTTTCTCAGTTATAAAAAGAAATCTCATGATTCAGTGTAAAAAGGCTCTGAATACAGATTTATCTCTAAATCTGCCCTTATTGCTGCAGTATCCACCATCCCACAAATACCATAAGAACTGCAGCTTGGCCACTTATTTTAAACACTGAGTTTCACAGGTTGCTTATTTCCCAGCATGCACTGATGTCAAACTTTTGATGTGAGATATCTAATGGGGAGAAGACTGGCATGTGTGAGATTTGCTTATGGTGCATTTTTTAGACTGCCATTAAACTGATCTATTGCTGGAACAAACAATAAAAAACTGATTAAACTCAGCCCTTCATAAATTAAACATTGTTGTCTCTAGCTGGCAAGCCTGCCATTTGGCAGAAAGCTAGAACAATTGAACTTGGTGCAATGTGCATCTACAGAGTGACAGGCTGGGGGGATTTATTCCTCTTCTACACCACATTACCAAATAAAAGGTACATTGGCAAAATCAGAAAACTTCTGAACCCTGCTGGGCTGATGGCATTTGCAAAATACCTGTCCCAGGTGAGCTACTTTTCAAACAGATAAGCTATCAAACTGCCTACTTGAAGGTTTAGGGGTTTTTTATGAATACAGATATTTTAGTTAGGACCATTTGTATTAACTGCGAATGTTCTGCTGGGTGAATACAATGATAAACACTTGTGCGTGGCACATGGTGTCCTCAGAGTCATCTACAGCAGCTTTTGGGCTGATCAGTTGCAAGCACAGGACTAAATCAGAACTCCTTTTCAACATAATTTCATTGTAAGGAGAGCTAGAGCAGGGGCAGGAAAGAGCTGTGAGAAGGTACAGCAATTTTGTTCCTGCCCTGATGTGAATAGTGTGCTGCATCCCTATTGGGAACATCAGAGCTTCTGCTCTGCATTTGCACGTAGATCAAGCCTCACGTAGCATGTAAGGACTGATTTAAGCACAGCCCCTTCTCTCCTTTTGCTGTTCTCTTACTCCCATCCCAGCTTCTATTCTGGGAAGCACCAAGAAGAGAATAAGGGATTGTTCAAAGCTGCCTTATGTGCTTTTTCAGACACCCAAAGGCAGCCCAGCCCGGTGGTGCTGCAGTCCCCACACTGCTGCAGTCAGTTTTGATGTTTCCTCCAAGGGCAGTGCATTTCTCTACAGAGAAAGATCCCCTGAGTTTCAGCCTTACCTTTGGATTGCCAGGGGCTGAATTTCCTGCTCAGCCCATGTGCTTGAGGTTTTATACAACTGCCCTTCTTACTCACTCCGTCTTCTTTCTGTAGATCCTACCATCAAGACTGTTAAACCATGTCTCACATACACTGCTGCTTAGCTTCATTCTGTGGGATCTCATGTATTAATTCAAAATTATTATCACCTCTTTTGCCAGGTGCTTTTGGGCTTGTAATGTACATAAGAAGATTAAGGTATTGGAGCTGCTGGCAGGTGCTGCTGATGTGGTCAGCTCTAAGAAAATTAGTAACTTCACTTGGGTCTGTCCCTTGGACTCCAATATACACAAGAGTGGAAAACAATTTCAGATGCTCTTTCCCTGAACTATCCAGAGCATGGATTGTCCTCACCTACCTTTCATGCATTTGAGGGAGGATGATTAACCTGGTGTACACCAGCTCAGTTTCTCTATTTATCCCTCTCTTATTTTACTTTGTTTCTTTGTCTGATGGTCTGTCCTGATGCCCTATATCATAGCTTCTGGATATCCCCCACATTTAATAAATGAACATGGATTAAGTATGGGGCTTCTCTCCATTTTCAAGATACAGAAACTCTGCTTGCTTTGTGAGTGTTATGAGGAAAAGTGAGATATTCAGTGGTTCTGTGGACTGCAGATCTGCTGGTGGCTTACAAGAAGAGACTTATGAGTAGTTTCCATAATGTGCTGCATTTTAACTGATCTGATCCTTTCTGACAAACAAAACGCTTTGTCTAGGGGCTTGTGAAGAACGGATCCTGGAAAATAAAAGCCTTAAGAGTATCTAGAAACAAATTCCTCTGCGACGTGTAACTCTCAGTTGGAACAACCCTGGCATCAGTGGGGAAAGGTTATGGGATTGTTATGCTAGTTGTCTCAATGGTAAACGGGCTTTAAACCCAGAAACATTTACTATCAGCATCTCCACCTCTTTATCCAAGTTAAAGCAATTGCTGCACATTTTTTTCAACCTATAGGGTGACATATTTAGGCATACAGACTCCATTTAGAAAATAATATGCTGCCCAGTGCCACTTTGTCCCCAGGTCATTTCTCCAAGAGACAGAATAGCTGGAAACTGGAGCCAGTTATAAGCTGGATGCACTTTTAGTGGAAACTATGACAGATACCATAGCCACATTTTCAAATCAAATGGTGCTTACCAAGTAGACAAATTATAAATATTGCAGTCTCACTTTTAAAACCCAAACCCTACGTGTGTTTTGAATGTATTTTGTTATTTTTGAGTCACAGGATCTTATGGGTCTTCTTCCTGCTAAAAAAGGGCTCTTTAGCACGAAGCTAAAGACTCTTCTTTCATCTATCTAGAGTAAGCTTATGGGTAAATTACCAAATTCTAACATCCTAGGTAGTAAGGAAAAGTCTTTGATATCTAATCCACCTGTCTGTGTGCACATTAAGGCTGGACAGTGGAGGGCCCACTGTGAAATTCACCTTCCTCAAGCACCACCCTGCACAGTGCTAACCTTGGAAGCAGCACTGGTGCATCTGCCAGACCCTTTCTCTCCGAAGCTGTGACCTCCTGTCTGCTGCTTCTCCAGATGCAAAAGCTATAGAGCAGAAAGCATGTTGGACCTAAAATAAGTAGATTTTCTGTTGTATCCAGGAAGCATGGGAAAGCACACAATGCCAGATCCCAGCTCAGTGGAGCCACTCTAATCGGAACAGAGGGAGAAGGCAGAAAGGAAGGTACTGCAAGGAGCGGTATCTGCTCTACAGACAATATTCATGGAGAAAAACTGTGCCTAGTTTAAACCATTTACTCCTGTCATGTCTGCCAATACAGTGAACATGGAGGGCTAAAGGAAATCCTGGCACATCTTTATCTGTCCCTGGACTCCTATGTTATGCCAAAACTGGATTGCAAATCTGCCCATTAGCTTCAAGTTGAAGCAAAGAATTTCCAGGTTGGGCTTGATAAGGGACTTAGAGAGATGATCCTGCATGGTGGGACTCGCAGCAGAGTGAAAGTGCCTAAGCGTAAAGTGTGATGTGTGCTGTGGATCATGATGATTACAGTCAAGACATCATTCTAATGATCCATGGACATAACTGATTCTGACCATGTGGACACACTGAATCTGCCTCCTCACAGTGCTGGCACTGACAGGTTGCTGTGTCAGTCTGACAGATTGTGAGTGCCTTGCAACCTGTGCAGAGCTTCTTTGGACACATGGACAAACTCTTTCTCTCCAGGAATGAGGAGTCCTACCTCTTGGCTTCCATCTGGCTCCTCTCAGCACAGGAGCAAGGTGCGTGCATGGGGTCAGGCTCCACATCTCGGGCTGCTAGTGGTTCCTATTCCTCCTCTTGGATGCAATCACTCCATCTGAGGCAGAAATACATCACTTGTCCTCCCCTTGACAGTGCTTATGTAGTACACCAGCAGAGATCCAGCTGTGGGTCATTTGACCAGCCACTGACTAGCCATGGTATAAAGTTACATCTGTGCTAATAAAGAGACCTTAAAATTCATGTCCTTATGTCTTTTTCCTGCTTCTGTGCAATTTCTTTTCCAACCTTGATGCTATCTGGCTGCAGTTAAATAGCTCCAGTCTAAAAGACACCTCCTCAATATTGATTCTGACTGCTTAAAATTTGTTATTTCATTCAATCTTTTGCTCAATACTGTACCACACATGGACACCCTGGGCTGCATATTTAGTCTTCAGCTATTATTGGTTTGGTATTAAATGATCTGTTTCAACATGAAACACACACAGCATTCATCTTAATTTTTAGAAGCTAAAGAAGTATATATAAGTAGATGACATTTCGATCAATTAAGCTGGCTCCTCTTTCCTCCCCAAATTAGCTTTCTACAAAGGGCTTCTGCAGCAAGGCAATGAAGTCTTTAGGAAGAGAGGGGAGGAACTGGGAATAGAAACCATGTCACTGAACCACAGGCAGCCCCCGGCCTGGGACGTCAGTAAGCAGCTGGTACCCAGGGCAGGACAGACCTTAGCTTGGTTGGGACATACAGGCACACTCCCACACAGGACTGTCTGGTCTCTGAAGCTCCAGGTAGGCACAACTTGAATTTGGTCATGATTTTGGTACAGAGAATAGAGAAGGCTTTACAGAGCTTTGTTTGCTGAATCACCACTGCTTTTTTAGGAGCAGCTGGTGAAAAAGGAATACTGAAAGGGGCAGCAGTGCTGCGGAGATGTGTCTGACACCACTCTGGTCCTCGCTCTGGGTGTAGTAGCAGTTAAGATCTGATGAAAAGGACAGATCTCCTAAAGCCCAGACCTAAGGGTGCCTGGGAAGGCTGTGCTGGGGTGCCAGGGTCTCCCAGTGGTTGTCACCCAAATTGGGTCAGTGTGGTACCAACCTCACGCTCCCCAGCTGTGCTCACCCACAAAGGCCGTGATGGTGGCCCCTGCCCCCAGCTCCAGTCCAGTGGGTGTGCGGCATCACAGCCATTCATGCAGAGCAACCCAGGGAAGCCAAGCAGGTTGGGAGATGGCTTCTGGAGCAAAGCAGATATTTGCATCAAAATATCTCATTTTGCCTGGAAGTTTTGCCCAATGAAAACCATAGAAGCGAGGAAGATAACAAAACCTGTAATTCTTTTTCCTTCAATCAGAAAATCAAAGTTCTTACTGAAGGTGTGTTTTGAAATGGTTAGTTTTATCAAGTACCACTTTTTCATTGCCTCTTCTGCAGTCACTAGGACAGAACAGAGTTTGCTCAAACCTTGACCTGGTCCATCCAATGTGTGGCTGTCCCTGCTCTTCTGTGGCTGCTGTCTTGCAGCTCCACTCTTCATTAACTGCCCTCCCCTCTTCTGAGACAGGTGGACATGCTAATCATCTAGTTCATTATCCGGTGCCCTCCCAGGGGGTCAGGGTAAAGTGCAAGCCTGTATGTCTTAGCCTCAATGCACTGACAGCTCTCTCCTTCACAGCTAGAAGGCAGTCAGTTGATACAACTTTTAAATGTCAATGTCTGCTCTGAATTACAACCTTGCTGCTGGCCCCCACAACCTCTGGTTAACCAGGAAGAAAATGAAATGCTTGACATAAACCACTCACCCTCAAAATTCCTTCTGCAATTCTGCATGCTCTGGACACCTTTCTCTGCTCCTCCTCTCTCAGCTCCTGCAGGTGATAGCAAATGCTCCAGCCTCGGCCACACTCAAACCCCTGGTATGAAGGGTGTGAGATGTTTCTGTACCATAGAACAAGGCTTTGGGAACCTTCTGCTTCTAGGGAGCCCCCTACAAGTCACACAGTGACTTCAAATAGGCACCACCCAAAGGGTCTTTTGCCTCATTCCAAGGCTGATGTGATCTCTCCCCACTGACTAAAAAGGTAATGGCAAGTGCAGACAATGTGCCTAAGGTTGGTGAGATGTTCTTGACCCTCACATACATTGATGCACTGCAGTGGCCCTAATTTCAGGTTATTTCCACAATACCATGCAGGCATTAGAAACTCTTACCACATGCTGCACTAACATGGTGCAGAAATCCCTGTACCGCAGTGTGTGCCATGGGAACACATCTGCACCCACCTGTGTCCTGCATCAGTGAGAAGAGGGTGACAACATGGGGTTTGTCCACATACTATGATTATTGTATGTTTGCTTGCTGGTCACTACAGAGAAGCATATGAAAATACTTTGTTCATTAAGAAAGAAACACAATCCAAGATCTTACTAGCCTTAATAAGAAAACTGTTATCTAATTAATTTACATTTTTGCCTGGGGGGAGGGGGTGGCTGAACAGATTTCAGACTCGGAATTACTTGCTCATGGATCGGTTTGAAAGCATATTCCTCATCAGCTGAGTAATAAAATTATTATGGAAAGGAAAGGTGGTTTATGTACCCATAGAAGACTTTAGAGAAAAGAACAATTAACAGTATTTAACAAGCTATTATGATTAACTTTTAAGCTAATAAAGAACTGTATTAAACTGCAAAGTTTTGCGTGTCACAAATATCTTCAGCCAGACTCAATAATTACCCAGGAAATCTCTTGTTTGTTCAAGTCTACTGAAATAATATTTGAGAAACCCTGCAGGGATTGAACCCTGAAGATAGCTTGAATGTAGGTCTAGAACAGGGACAGAACTTGACCGTTACAAGGAACATTTATCTTAAGGCTTGAAAACCTTTATGTCAGCTGGAGAAACTCAGGGAACTGAGGTGGATGGAGAATGCTGCAGACTCATTCTGAGCACTGAGCTTTGCCAGGAAGGTGGAGACAGGTTGGGAGTAGCATGGCTGGAGATGTTGGCCATGGCAGGGATGACCACATGAGACAAAATTTCTGCTAGTATGTATCATGGCTTTTCAGCATGCAGAAGAGAGTCTGTGAAAGAGGAACAGAAGTTTTGACTTCAATAGTAAAGGAAACACAAGTCTTAGAAAAGCTGTCATGTACTGCCATTGGCATTCATGCACAGTGCTAACAAGAGGGGACTGAATCCTGAAGCTTGAACCTGGTATCAAATTTATATGCAAAAAAATAAAGAGGGAAATCTGAACTGGTATTTCAGTCCAAGTCATCATTTGCCATTGACAAGCAAAATTTCAAGTTAAATCTTAAATACACAGAGCTGCAATTTCAGAGCTAAAATTTTAATCATGTCTTAATTCAGTAATTTGTGTGTAGAGTCTTTTGTAACATAAGCTCAAAATGTCAGGCATCAGGACAAACCATGTGCAAACCTAAATTGAATGTATCCAAGCTTTAATCAAAGCTAACTGAAGCAATATGTCATCTGCACATGTCTCGGGATGAAGACGCAGAGCATCAGCCTCCACTGGTCTGTAAGAGATCTAGTGAACTCTTGGCAGAAAAGCCAGTTAAGGCCATAAACAGGTAGGAATTCCCTCCGTCACGAGAGATTCTTCCCAGAGGAATTATCATTATATGCCTGTCCCGTTCCTGTAATCTTCTGCTGCTGGCTATGATTGGTGACAGGAGGCTCAGGTAAACGAGCCTGTGCCTGACCGAGTACAACCCCTTTTATGAGCTGAGCTTATCAGACACGCTGACGTGACACTGCACAGCGGAGTTGCTCCGTGCGCTCTAAGTAAGGAGCAATTTCGATGCAATGCTTGGAACTGTGCCTGCTGCTGAAATGCACAGATATAAATTAGATTTAACTCCCCTGGCTACGGGAGCTACCCTGGATTTACACTAAAATAAGGCGTTAAGGCGAGAGACTGTTCTTGCCTGCTTAAGCCAGGTTCGCATATTTCAAGTGGATGCAAACAGAAAAAGTACATTTAATAGCTACTAGACATACTGACTACTTACCATGCATATTTATTTTGCCTGCATGAATCATTACACCAAAATTAAACTAGTTTTCTAAATTATTAATAATCCTAAATGTAAATGTTTATGAAAATACAGAACAAATAAACATGACAAACACTGTGATTCAGATGAAAAAATATATAATGATAATCCTTACATATTTGCATATGGAAAATGAAGAATTTTGAGTTAATGAGATCTATCCTTCTCTCTGACCATTTTAGTGGAATATTTTAAAAAATCTATTAAACTCAAGATTTCTGCATAAAACAATACAAAATGCTACACAAAAAAAGACATTAGAGTCAATTTATTCTTCATGCTAGTCACAAAATCAATTGCATTTATTGTTCAGAAAAATTAAAAACCTTTCTACATTGTATTAAAGTGCACATCTCAACCATATGGGAAGATAAATAATTGATACACTCTGAATACATCACCTACAAAATATTTATTTGAAAAAAATAACTGTTTTATCACCCATTTCCTTCAATAGCAGTGCTATGCTGTTTTGATGTTTACGACTTTAATGGCTTTTTTTTTTTTTAACAATAAAACACACCAGCTGCTTATTATTTCATTGTACTTAACATTATTTTATAACAAACCATCAAATTTGCTGAAGATAAAACCTGTTATCTGAGGAAAACAGTTGTACACTAACAGGTATAGCAATTTGGGTCTCTTAGTGTGATAGTACTTCAGCATCTCCACAGCGAGTTATGTGTTTTTGCCATGTTGAAGAGTCTATTGGTTCTTAAATCACAAGTGGGTGTCTGTCCAGAGGATTTAAGTGCTCCTGAAAGGGAACTGTGGAACCTGGTGAGTTCCTTGCTGTGAAACCAAAGGTTGCAGAAATGTTCCTTTTGGGCCACCGGTGGAGGATGCCCTGGGTGTTGGCATGGCTCGGTGGAGCTCTCCTGCTGCCACTGCAGCCCATCTGCAAACAGGACAGAAGGATGGTCCTGCTCCCCAGACCTTCTCAGGTCTCCTGTGTCTGACTCCTCTCATGGGCAGCAGGAGATGCGGATTCCTGCCCTCTCCAAACACACACACTGAGCCTTGAGTGGGGTGGAGATGAAGAGACAGCCCCATGTTGTATCTGGACAAAAAAATCATGGTAAGCACGGCTAGGAGCCCAAGAAACAGATCTCAGGGGCAAGCCGAGGTGCTATCTTGGAGCTCTCTAACTGCAGTCCTACATCACTCAAGTCCTCCCAACAGCCAGCCTAATCTTTATTTTCCTTTATCTTGCTCCACTATCTAGCCTGTAACTCCTCTGCCAGGTAGACATGCCAGCTGTCCTGGAATCAGTAGCAAAACCCTCTAGACTTTATATATATCCCTGTGCAGAGTTACATGGTCATCATGTGGGTTCCTTCCCCATCCTTCTCTGTGGTTGTGAGGGGAAGCTGGTGTGACAGACTTAATAGCTTTTGGAGTTCACATGCTTTTCTTAGCATATCTGTACCACCACACTGCACTATCTTATAGACATAAATCTTTCCAACATCTTTTGGCCTAAGGCACTGTTGTTGCCCACAACTGAACATGAGAAAGCAAAATACAGAGAAATCATGACATCCAGAAGAACACAAACCTGAATGATTTGGCTAGGTCATGCCTTGAGCTAAGGTCTTCCAGCTTGCCTGTGAATGTGACAATATTTCCTTGGTAATGTTCTTAACGTAATTTTGTTAATATTTATTTTCTTAAGAGATCAAAGGGGTTGGAAAGGATTCACAGCCCCTGAGCCCAGTCCCTGGCTTTTGGAAAGCTGCCATTACTTTTCTTGTTAGGAAATGTTTTTTTCTTGCTAAACCACCCATATTCATGACCGATTCATTCACAATCACTTTTGGAGTTTTTTCTGTTTAAAATTTCCAGCATTAAAGGATATGTTCGAGAAAGAAAAGTTGAAGTTATAATTTGCTGTGTCTCTGACGGGTTTAATAACAGCAGAGTTTAGAGTCCTGAATGTGCTTATTAAAGAGCTAAATCTTAGATCGTGAGAAGCTGTGGCATGTTTATTGAATGCAGCTTCCAATTAATAAGTAATTAATGGTTCAGCAGAATTTAGTGTATTGAAGAGGGGGTTGAGGTACAGGGAATCATTTCCTGGCAACAGGAAATGCAGGAATTTGTTGAAAATCACCAAGTGTCACTCAGACTTGGACTTTACAAAGGGTATTAAGGGGAAAGAGGTAAAATTTCTCTTGCTATTCAAATAAAGTGAGAACAGGGAAAGATCTGTATCTATGAAAATGGAGAGGTAGAGACGAGATTAAGAGGAGGTTCAGGCAGCATGCAAAATGAAAGCAGTACTTGGTGTTGAAATGATGCAGCAATTACTGTGGGCTGGCCAAAAGGACCAAAGTTATGGGTGTGAGAAGGGGTCACAAAGTGAGAAGATATGTCAGAATAACTGAGATAATACACTCCAGAAATGGGGACTCAGTAACCTCCATCCAGAATTTGGAACGACTTAGCATGCCAAGCCACACTTCTTGTAGCAAATGCATTCAGTAGATTTATGAGGTTTGGGGTGAGTGGGTATGACTGCAGAGTAACAAGTGTAGTACCTATATCTGAAACAGAAAAAAAGTGCCTCTGGCTTGTTATTGTGACACGATTGTTAATAAAAGGGATACGATAAAGGTTGAATGAAAAATATCAAAACAAGTTAAGTGAATGGCAAATGAAATTACATGTATCATGGTCTACCGTGGGTAAATTGTGCCAGAATAACTTGATGCTATTTTGTGATAAGAAAACTGCTTCTCTAGGTGAAGGAATTAAGGATGCCTCCCCAGAGATATTAATGGGAGGGGAAGCAAACTGTCTTCTGCAGCAGCAAGATTTGGCACATCCACCTTTCTAATTCAAAGCAGAGAGCTTCTATTTCACATGTTCACAGCTCCAAACAAAGGCAGATTGATGCCCTGTTTGGAGCTTTGTAGATTAAACGCCTTCAGGTTCAGAAGAGTCACATTGGTTCATTGCCTTCATTACAGAAGGAACGTTTGTTTGGCACTCCCAGAAAAATAAGCAAATAATTAAAATGGATCCTTCTATTCAGATAATTGCTTGATACACAAAAGGCTTTTGACTTCCTAAATCGTATAAATCCTTACCAGCAGTGGGCATATCCCTTTGGGCTCTGCTGTGATGTTGAGAACATTTGCCAAGAACAGAGTGAAAAAAACATTATTTATGCTGTCTTTAGCCATATTGATTTATTATTTGTAACCCTCATTATTTGGCTGGTATAAAGCAAGCTGCCGTACACATCCAGCTCTCCATTTCCCAGGGCGGTGGGTAATCAGCACACCTTGGAAAACCAAATGCAAGGATGACCCCAGCACACTGAGGACTCGGTGCAGAGCCACTCAGACACACGGGACCCACGATGCAGAGTCAACCCAGTGTATTGGTGTGTTCTCCACAATCTGTGGCTCCCAGTGCAATAATTGCCTTAACCACAGAATCTGTGTGTTTGCAGTGCACCACATCTGCACCTGTAACCCCTTGCAGAGACAAGGGGACGTGCTGCAGAAATACCAGTCGCTGCTTCTTCCTCTTGGTCCTGGGGAAACTCCTGTCTCCCTCCTGGGATCACCAGCTCTGTCTGAGACGTGACATTGGGCTGGACACAGCAGCGCAGTGCAGAGAAACACGTACTGTCCGGAATGAAGATGGATAATGTCCACAGTGCAGGAAAACAGAATTATTTGGAAGAGATCTGTGTCTGGAAGCTCTGGGGACAACCTGATGCTAACAGCATAAGTAATATATAACATGGATAATCTGCCTATGGATAAGAAAGCTGATATATATAAAGTAAGTTTTAAAAACATAGCCAAAACAAAATGTCTAGGTGGTGTCAAAATGAAATATTTAGGAGATTTTTTTTAACCTGATTTGTAACTCAACTTGGGGCAAAATATAATTTTGGAATCTTGAAATTTTCTGAAGGATAGCAGTTTCAGTTTTATACCAGCTTTTAGTACAGCTTCCACCCTGTTTTGTATTTCAACTTGGGGTTGATTTAAAGCAGACTTTTAGAAAGGAGACACGCAATTTAAGTTTAAAGACTCCCATTGATCCACCACATGCTTCACTGAGTTACTGTTGAAAATGTATACCTTATCTCTAATCATTCCATCCTGTTCTGTATTAAAGGGCAATCCATGTTCAGACAGACAGAGAAGGTCTGGGTATGTCAAAGGAAATGATTTTGCTATGAAATAACATGATTTGGGAAAGCAGCTTTTGCTTCAAATGATTTTTGGTACACTTTTAACTTCAAAAAATCCTTTTGGTTGAGTCATCATTGACAATGCCATTAATGCTGAATATTGTTAGTTATTGAATGCTATTGCTAATGAAAATTTTCATTGCCTTTGAAGCTACAGTGTGCTCCTTCCTAGCACCAAAATAATCACACAATGGCTCAATGTTCAGAGCAATGGTCTGTCATCCTATACTGCTCTTCGATATCATTAACAAGTTATTTGATAATTACTTCCTAATACACTTTGAATCCTTTGTTAAAATTATTCATTCAAAGTTCATAAAATTGTCATACAAACCATGTTCTTTAATGTCTTTAAGTTCCATTTTAATGAATAAAACATAAACACATTTAAGAGTTCTCAAGTCTATATTTTAAAACAATTAGAAATTCAACAAGTTCTTTAGAAGTATGATCTGAGTAACTCTTCAATTAAAGCGAGTTCACTGCTACTAGTTCTCTGGATTTCTTCTTGATGTTTTCATGCATTGCAACTCTCAAATCCCACAAGCATGGAGCTCAAGATGTTCTACAACTCTGCATGATGACAGAGTAAAAGCAACTTAAATCTCACTGAGTCATTGTGAGGGATAACAAAAATCTTAAACACCAGGCACAAAATTTATGTAAAAAAAAAAAAAAACCAACATTGTCTCCCTTCATCTTTATTTCTTAATTTCTACTGGACTTTTAAAGTCATCTTACTATGAGAAAGAATGCTGTCTCAAGGGAAACACTACAAATCAGTAAAAAAATTGCTTATAACCCAAACTAAAGGTGGTGTACTGTCCCCCGCTTCTCCCACTTATGCTTTTTGTCCCCCCGTGCCCTGGTTGCCATGCTGCAAAAGCAGTAGGCTTGGGGCAGCATCCAAATAGAGAAGAACCAGAAACAAACAGATACAGACATGAAAGTGTAAGACTATATCTACATTTCATCTACCACACTGCCTTCCCTCACAACTATGAACTACAATGGCTGAGACCTCCTGCTCAAGCCACTGGCTTTCTTAGAATCGTAGAATCATTTTGGTTGGAAGAGACCCTCAAGATCATCGAGTCCAACAGTAACCTGAATCTAGTGCTAAGCCATGTCTCTAAGTGCCTCAGCTAAACCTCTTTTAAATCCATCCTGGGATGGTGACTCTGTCACTTCCCTGGGCAGCTTGTTCCAATGCTTTACAACCTCTTCCATGAAGAAATTTTTCCTAACATCCAATCTGAACCTTCCCTGACGCAACTTGTGGTCATTTCCTCTCATCTTCATCTTGAGAGAACTGAGACATCAACACTGTGCTGTACCTGGTCTTGGCTTGTCTTTGCACCATGTGGTTCCCCTGCAGCCTGAAGATACCAGGGTTTTCTTGGAACGGTCACAAAGCAGCTGAGCAGAATGTTTTCTCTAATAGCACAACATCACAGTTACCTGGTACGTGCTCTGTGGTGTGAGACACTGTGGAGAGTGCTTGAAGATGCAGAGTGGTGAGACAGTGACAGTCTTTGAAGGACTCCATACAACAGGGGAAGCCAAAACTGCTGTAGCCAGTATGGGCATGCTGTCTAGGAATACATCACTTTTGAGCTTAGAAATGCATCAAAGGAAATGCAGGCAACATACACATGTGTGCCTGAATTCTCCAAGTGAGATGCACCCATGTGACTGAATCATGGTGAGGAGTGTTGCCCAGAAATTCATGGGGCTAAGACACTGCTGTATACTGAAGGTAATCTTCTATTATTTTTGAAACAATGAAAAAGAGCTTGCTTCAAAGAATAGTCAGTACTTCAAACACTGCTCTATATCACGATCTACAGAAGTGCCAGGAGTGTACAGGTTTCTAAGGGTTGACATGGCTTGCACGTCACATTTTCACCCTGTTATCCAAGCCCATGACCATCAGAGTAGGTGGGCCCAGAACCTAAGTACCCATTGAGATACCAGTGGTTGAAAGCTAAAGCTACATGTACTCAAACAAACTGCACATAGTTTACAGTACATGGTTAATCATAAGAACTTAATCACTGAGATATTCTTCTGAAACATGCAATGAAGGGACCTCAGGGTTTGTGCACAGAGGGCAGAAGACAGGCTTCCATACAAAGGCCAAAATTATTTCCACAAGTAAGAAAGCAGGACATCCTTTCCAGAGCTGTTTGCTCCTGAGCCCCAGCCCTAGCTCAGGAGAGTTTATACCCCATGACAGAAAAGGAGCTGGTGACTTATACTTTCCTGTACACTGTGACCCAGTACATGTGGGCATTGTCTCCAGTGTCTTTTCTGCTCTTCCCAGCAGGCCCAGAGGACATCTGTTTGTATCATGGAAAGAGGATATCAGGGTTTTCTGCTCTAGCTTTGAGGCCTGAGCTTGTAAGATGGTTATAGTCCACTCGTGTAGGATTGACTTAGTGCAGCAGTGCATATGGCACAGCAGGGTGGTTGCTCGTATGTTCATTTGTTCCCCGCTCTAAACAGTCTGGGTGTTAAACTAATTACTTCTCAGTCTCAAAAACATGGAAGTTGGACTGAAAATGAAAAAGAAGCAGTGCCCTGGTAGAAAGGTTTCACTAATCATTATCATGATCCATCTAAAAGTCTGACCCAGCTGGGAGCTGTCTATAAGCATGGGATAAAAACACATCTTCCTCAGAGTACTTTATAGCCCTGGGATCATCATCCTTTCTTCTTTGACCTTTCTTGGGAAGTAGATCTCACCTGTTTATGTGACCATATTGTGGATTAGTCTCCTCTCAACCATGACACAAGGAGAATAAACAAAGCTGCTCAGTATCTGCCTTGTGCAGATGCTGCAGGTGCCAGGCCAGTGGTTTGCAGAGCCCTGTGCTAAAAAGCTCAATACCCATGGCTGCTGTTCATTGCCACAAGCAACTATGTGGGCAATTGAGGCATTTGGAGAGCCTGAAGCCACATCAGATAAAAACCTTTGTGCCTGGAAGGAAAGTTTGTCTGTGGGCTCCTCCGGACCAAGGCTGGTGGAGTTGCACTTGGCTGCCAGCTTGAATAGCTCTCCATGTTCAGTGCATCCCACACTCTGTTTTATTACACTTCAAACCCGCTTTGTTTGCAAAGGAGGAAAAGCTGTCAGAGGCCATTAATCCAAACAGAATTTAATCTCTCAAACAGCATTTACTCAGACAGAGCTGCTAAATCTATAGATTAAAAAACTGTTGACAATTAATTAAAATGCTTCTCTGCTAAAATGTGAATGGGGCTGCTCTGCAGGGCATTGTCATGTGTATCAACATCCTCTCCCTGGGACACACACCTCTGCTTGGATTAGAGGCAAATGCCTTCTCCAGGCATTTCTGTGTTGGCAGCTCTGCTGGCAGCAGGATGACTGAAAGAACGGTAATGGAAAGACAAAAATGTGGACGATACAGATGAAGAGCATCAAAACCCTTCTACTGCAAGGTTGCAGCTTGGAAAACACAAGCCCAGACATGAGCCCAGAAGCTTATCTCTCAAGCCTGAACAAGCCGTAGAGGTGTTGCCCAGTCTAAAGCACAAAATGTTCCTTCCTTGCTACCAACCCACAGGATGCTGCTGCATCGAGAAAAGGTCTGAGTCAGGCTTCTTCACATCTACATAAACTCTGGTTAAGGGGTAAAAACCTGAGCATCACGAGGTTCTGGCATTGATAGCTTTGTTGGGCGTGGATTGAACACTAATGTATGTCAAAATCCACCAGAGCTGGAGCAAAAATAATTGCATCACCCCTAGGCATCTCTAAACCACTATTTTCAAGTGACACATTGTGATCCACCAGCAGGAAGAAACATCAAATCTCATTTCACTCTCAATGAGAGAAGACACATTCTGCTAATTGTAACTGCAAAATTGAAATTCTCTAACTTACTGCAAAGCTTTTGAAGATACATCTTATACCTGCACACAGCCTTTGGAAGGTAAGGAACCCCTGATGGAGTAAAGCTGGCTAGAGACAGCAACAAGCAACACAGTTGAGAAACAGAAAATATTGGAGAGGGAATAATGAATGAAGTGTTTTCCCCAGAGGCCGGCTACACATGGCAGGGAAAGCCAGCTCCCCCCTCCATCTCTCTAGGAGAGGCCTAGAACACCTGAGGCAAGATTATACCATCACTGCCTGGAGCTGCTGCATACAGATGGATGGGCACTGCCTGACGCCCCCAATGTCAGCCTTCCCCACATCCTTCTCATCCAGCTGCTTTCATGGGTCTGTAATGCTCAGATGATACACAACCCTCTGTGTATCAGACTGTTCTCTTGTCTCATCAAAGATTCATTTAGGTTGGAAGAGATCCTTAAGATCATCAAGTCCAACCATAACCTAACTCTAGCACTAAACCATGTCCCTAAGAACCTCATCTCAGGACCTGACTTTCATAAACCCATGCTGACTGGGCCTGATCGCCTGGTTGTATGTGTCGCGTGGTGGCACTCAGAATGATCTGTTCCATGACCTTCCACGGCACTGAGATCAGACTGACAGACCTGACCTCAGTGGCCTTCAGTGATAACACAGTGACACAGTCTGTGCTGTTGGAGGAGTCTAGCCCAGAGCTCCTTGAAGATTTTGAAGAGGAAAACAAAAGACTCTTTATGCCTCTTTGAGCCCAGCAGTATTTTGTCCCCATATCTACTAAATAGAATCCTAGATCTGAGAGTAAATATTTCTATACCTGCTGTAACTCCTTTTCTCTCCCTACATCCTCAGTAGCTCTTTTCTGTGGAGCACCTCCTATTTTGAAGACTCTGAGAGGAGGCCTTGGAGGATGACCCGGAACAGTTAATGTCACAATTACCCTCATCTGGGCTTGTTTTTTCAGCTGACATCTGCATCTTCATCATCCTGGTGGCGGTAATTGATTTATAACATCGAAGCTCTGCTCTTTGGAGGCATCAGAAATGGTCACAGGTGAGGATCTCATCTGACATCTGTGGGGATGAGAACTCCTGCTCCTACTAAGAGCAAGCTGCTCATTAAGGTGGATTTATGAGTTCTGTTCTCATTAGGAATTGTAGGGGGAAATGCTTTAGGTAGATTAGACACCACAAAGTCAGTCTGCCTGAGCTGGTCGAATTACACCTTGCAAAGCAACCTCCTGTCTTCTGTTATATAAAACCATTCAGGTTTCCAGAGCCTTACCAATATTTGCTGCCTTAAGAAAGCTGTAACAAGCAATGGGATTACATTTCTTCCCTTCTCTGTTTTTTGCAGAACCACGTTAGGAGCTGAAAATGAGTGCTTCTTCCTTTTTGGAAGTTTGCCCTTCAGCTAGCAAATAGGGATTGATTTTGTTCTTGAGGGTTATAGGAAGTTGAAATGAAAACAGTCAATTTTAATATTAGCAAAAATCTCAATTCATTACCACTTTTCTTGCCAAAACATCTTTGCTGACGTATGCCAGACCGGCACCATGGTTTGCAAGAGCAGCTGAAGAAAATAGCATTTGGAGTTTTATTGCGACATGACTAGCAGTGTGGATGAGAAAGCTTTCTTGCTGGGTCTACACCAATACCAGTGGCACTGAATTTTGATTTTGGGAACAGAATAATCAGTCCCAAAATCTACTCAAACTTGATCTTTACAGTCTAAAATGTTTTCCTCATCACATTAAGCTGTTTTGAACTGTGCCTTTTTATAAACTTCACATAGCATAACACAAATTATTTAAACTTCATATTAATATAAAAAGCTTTTTTCAGGTTGGAAATCTGTGCCATGTCTGTGCATGGCTGTGTCCAACATGTCAGGCAGGACTGTTTCATTCTGAAGGATTTGTCTTTAAATGGGTGAGCACTTTGATTATTTTTCAATAAGATAGCACAGAAAGTGATTTGTGGCTGGGCTCTTTCTATCCTGCTGTCATTCAGTCTAAACTCTGCATAGGAGAAATAAAAGGGAAAACAAACAAACAAACAAAAACAACAAACCAAAATCAGTGATATATTTTTGCAAAACTTCATTATAAGATCCATCTTATGCTCTTTTTGAGGCTGGGCAACTCTCAGGAATTTTCTTCCAGAAGTGCTGAATGCACACCTACGTTCCCTCCCTTCCTTATCACTGAGTGGGATAATGACTTTGTTGTTTCTGGGAGACAATTAAGCTCATTAACAGGTTTTTTTTTTCTTAAAAATATGAAGAATTGCCCTCTGTTTTAACTGATTCAAGCAGACCCTGACAGCCTGTTACCCCAACAGACTTTATAAAACCATAGTGTTGGCTGTGCTGTGCAGGCAATGGGAGCACGTGGTGACAATGCTGCTCCCCTGCTCAGCATCCCTGGGGGGATTTGGGCAGGTACCAGGCTGCTGGAGCCTCTGGCTGGGCTGGGGCAGGTGAGGCCATGTCCTTGCCTGCCAGGGCTATGCAAGAAGCTGTGTCACCAAGTTAAAGAGATACAAGGGGAGGTGAACAGACTGAACGGTGTTGGGGAAGGTGATTTATGGGCTCTTCGCAGAGGTGCTGCAGAGATGAGAGCGAGCCAAGCCCTTGAAACTGTAACTGGCCAGCACTTTGCAACATGAGCCTTGCACAATGTATCCGTCATTTCCAGTTTGTTCCTTGGATGGATCTCACACACCAGATGTACCATTAACAACTGATAGCTGGCAGCACAGCCCAATACTACCAAACAAATTTCCATCAGCACCGGAGCCCCCTTGCCCCCTATCACACAGGCTTGTGAGATCCCTTTTCCCACCTGGTTGTGATGACTTCTTATGCACAACCACAAAATTCTTCTTGGTCAGTGTCTGCCTGAGATCTTCTCCAGCAGCACAGATGACTCTGTCTGTGTCGCCATATCTGGTGTGTGTCAATAACCTCATGTGCATAAGGACATGAGGAGCTTCTGGGGGCTTCTGGAGTACCACTGCATTGCTCTGCCCTGTGCATGCCCACAATGCTATTTTGTGCCGTGGATGTTCCTAGGACCACAGATAATTTCATATTTTATAATCAGCCTTGTCAACCCCTCCACACCTCTGCAAGTCCCTAGTGGAGCTCATACCACATTCTAGCCCTGCAGCCACTGTGATTGCAGTTTTCTGTCAAATTTAATGTTGGATGAGGGTGGTCCTAATGCCTGATCCAGCTAGTTCTGTGCTGTTACTGGGTTAGATGGGCACTTCTAGGCATAAATGATTTCATCTCTGTGTTTCCACTGTTTGCAGAGGGAGCTTGGGTGAAAACCTCAGACGAGATACCTGACTTCTACAGGGCAAATTAGATGAGGTGAACTCCATTCCTGCTGACAACTACTGGACCCTGAAGCCCCTCTGTAGTTTAACTTTAGTGGATACAGATCAAGGAGACTTTCCAACATTTTTCAGAAAGTACGTAAATATTTTCCCACTCTTCGCAGCCAGCCCTTGGGCAAGGGGTTATGCAAGGGAAGTTTAAATCCAAGGTATGCTGCAAACAACCAAAAAGCATGCCCCACACTGGAGATTGAGGTGGCCTTACAGAGTAAGACCAGAGGTCTGACTCCTTGTTTTCTTTTGTGAACCAGAGATCGGTACAGCAAGAAGGTCCAGCCTTACTACTCCCTGAGCCTTGGAAAGCTTGATGCATTGGTCTCTGCAAGCAAAGTAGGCTCTCTTGCCATGGAAAGCAGAAGGAGAAAGCTACTGCATTGGTTGTCATCACCTCAGCACCATCCACCTCATCCTACCCATGCTCTGTTACTGCTCTGCATCCACAGCCAGGTCCACATGCCCACCCTCCACCCTCCAGCCCCTGCAGAGTGAGTGCAGGGAGACTGGTTGGACAATGCTGACTTGCACTGTCCTTCACCACCTGCAAGGTCTCAGCAGTTCACCAGTGACTTCAAAGACTGAGTTAACTGCTATTCTTCTACCCTGACCTGCACCTGCTGGGAAAGGTATGTGCATGAGGGGGTTATTTCTCATTAAACATTTGCTGCACAACACTTGTTGTGTGTATGGCTTTCAGACTCCCCCAGTGTGGCTGTCTGGATGGTTTTGGTAGGTGTCACCAGACTTTCTGGAGTACACAGGCAAGATCCCAGCAACTTGTCACATCTCCAGTCATCTGTTTCACCAGGTTAGGGCCAGCTCTCTTATCACAGCTGTGGGGGACTACGGTGGGTCCATGGATTCCCTGACAGAAGGCATGGGAACAGAAATGAGCCTTGAAGATATTAAGGCCTACTTGTGAGAAAGATGGGAGTAAAGGAGTATCTGGAGATACTAAGGTGTACCTGTGAGAGAGAAGGGAGTAGAAGAGTAACATGGATGATAGCAAAATTAGCCAATGAGATGTTACTGCTGTAACTTGTAACCAATAATGAAGAGACACATGAATTGGTAAAACTGCATAAAAATGCACTTGTGGCAATAAATGGCATCTACTACTTTCATCCTGGAAGAACTTGGTCTATGTCGTTTGTCCATCTCAACCATGACACACAGCTGAATCTTGTCATGGGAGAGCTCCAGTCCACCCCTCATCCCTGGCCCAGGGCAGTGCCTCTTCTTCAAGCACTGACAGCCAAACCCTCCACATGTTAATAAACTCATGATATCCAGTCATTACATCTCCATATTGCTCCTAAGAAATATGGATATTCATGCCCCACTTGCTTTACCTCCACACCTATTGTCTTCTAGACCATTCACTCATAAATTGTAATAGGTTCTGCATCTTCATGACATCTTCTACAGTCTGGGCTTCAGTGTCTTGGTCTTCTCACTCTTCAGCCTCATTTCTCTAATCTTTCTAGACAATATAGTGACATTTGCTTATTTTTCTTCTCAAAAGGTTCGTGGTCTTGATCACCAGATCATTTTTGTCACTGTCAAGTAAGCTGGTGGTGTTCAGAAGACATCATCTAACTTCAGGTGGTGCAAGGCCCAGGAATTTTGTTTGGCTGCTTCTCCTTAGACTACTTCAAAGCCTCTTATGCAGAGATGCAGAGAGCAAACATCAGAGACAGAAAGCTGTAAGGGGGCCAAGCCATGCTGACTCCTTGTGGTGCACCACTCTGTTCCTACTCCTGGAAGAGTGACAGAGTTCTTCAGGGGATTCCAGTAATAACTGACAGTATTTCCCATTTAAATCAAGCCCTGAAAGGAAATACTGGAAACCCCAAGGTAATATGTGGTATATATTAACTTTGTCTTTCTGTAGAGGGAATTGTACTGAAACACCTTAACACAGAGAAAATTCCTGCATGCTCAGGGATTGTTACTATTATATAACTTGGTACCTGGCTGTTAGTATAAACAGCAGTTCCCGATACAGATTTCTGGGCACTGATAGCAGGAAGAGTGGTAAATTATTAATCTGTAGAACAAGGCTAACAGAGTGAGGGTCTTGTCATTTTTTATTTTCTTCTGCATGGAAAAGAAGTTACAAACTCAGACCAAAGATGGAGTTTTTCAGCTGCCTAGAGCTTCCTCAGGGACCCTCTTGGCTGCTCCAGGAGATGGTTCTATATTCCTCAGGGTACTGGACTGGATTTTTCACTGTTGTTAGCTGAGGGCAGTGTTCCCAATGCTCTCACCCTTTAGCACACCAGAGACCCCTGCCATCCAGTACATGACTTAGACACTGATTCTCCAAGCAAAA
Organism: Streptopelia decaocto; assembly: GCF_964273445.1. Taxonomy (NCBI): domain Eukaryota; kingdom Metazoa; phylum Chordata; class Aves; order Columbiformes; family Columbidae; genus Streptopelia; species Streptopelia decaocto. Next base: position 13,429,144 of record NC_138670.1, on the reverse strand, counting down.
GTCCATCCTGAGGTCTTTTTCCTAAAAAGAGGAAGTCATAAAAAGACATGATCTTGTGAGTCCTTACAGTGATCTTGCCAGTAACACCTGGAATTGCCACTGCCAGGCTTTGCAGCACTCTATTTAAATCCCATGTACATCCTAAAAGGTAGGTGTATGAACCATAGCTCTTCAGCAGAGTAACAAGCAGACAATTTCTGTCTGACAGCTGAACATCATTTCCTGAAGACTGTGGGCTCATGTCCTTAGGTGTTATGCAGATGTGCACAGCTGTCTACCCAGGGTGGGACGCAAGGTCAGTGTTCCCATGATGGTCTCAGACATTCATGCAAGTGACCACAGCTCCTGATAGTGTAGTTCCAGTGAACACGGGGATACACAGATGAGGAAGTTCACTTGGCTGATTGATACAGAATTTGTGAATTCCATTTTGGTGCATTTTTTACTTGATTGTGTCATTCATGGGAAGGAGCAATGAGCTCCTACCAGCACAAAGGTTTCAGCACTTGGTGGAGTTGGATTCTGCAAGGAGACACTAGTTTTCCCAGCCTCTTGAGCAATTTTGGGAATTGTAGTTTTCTGCAGTCACCTACTGCACTGAGCCTCTTGCTGAGCACTCCTCCCAGCTCTGCAGGAGGTCTTGGCTGTCCACCAGTGTCTTTTTGTGTCCACGCCATCTTGTCCAGCAGCTGTTTGCAAAACACTCCAATAGTTTGACAAGATATGTTGGGCATGAGCAGACTCTTGTCAGCAAACTGAACCTGATACGAGCAGGCACATTTCTCATTGTAGCTTCGACATCAACTTGTGGCAATACTAGGAAGGTATCTCCAGATCTGTCTGCCACCCAGAAACTCAACTACTCGGAACATCCAATTCCCCTTCCTGACACATATGTTCATAGTAGCTCTTCTGATGTCCCCTGGGAGACATGACCTTCTCAGTGAGACACCCAGCCTGTGGCTGCCAAGGGAGCTTGAGGAGGTAATATCAAAAGACTGGAAGATGTGGAGGCAGGAGAAGGATCCAGGGAAGGAAATAATGCGTTATCTGTGGCAGCCTCAGGAGGCAGGAGCAGGGACTGGGAATGAGAGATATGAGGGGGTGGTAGTCCAGGTGTAAAGGGCAGAAAAGGGCAAGCAGACAGCAGCAGAGGCAAGGATTCAAGGTGCTGTCAATCTGAGAAAAATATCAGAAGAAAATGAAAGTGGTGCCATGGAGCACAATTTTTAGATTCACTGTCCTGGAAGCAATTGGAAGGTGCAGTTTCCTTTACTTCAGTGCCATACCATTGGATAAAGGTGAGGGGCTACAGCAGTGCACAAGACCAAGGTACTGGGAGGCAACACAGTCACGAAGAGCAGCAGAAGGGCTGTTGTCAGGGGAAATCTGACCTGGGACAGCATGACTGCAGTCTGTGGAACACTCATATAACTAATTAAAATAGGTCTTCTGGGAGGCAAAGTCCTATATTCTGCTCCCTGCTTGTACATGATACCATGAAAGGTCAACAGATAAGATGCAGACAGGGAGCCGGGAGCAGAACTCAGGAGCACCCCACTTCCTAGAGGCTGCCCATCATCCAGGCCTGTTTCTTCATTTTTTCTCTAGCACAATGACTGTCATTATACTTTTCTGGATGGAGGCCTGGCTTTGGTCTGGCGGGACCAAGGTGTAGCCCTATCTCCGTCTTCTTGGGATCCCATCAGGTCAAAGAGTGCACACGTGTCCACTTGTGTAACTTTAAGTTGTTTTGCAGAAGATAGTTGGCCCCTTCCCTGACTTTCTTCACTCATCAACTGAATAATGTCATGCTCAAAGTAATTTCAGAGCGTATCTGCCAAGGGAAACCATCACCATGTTGCCAGGTTGCCTAATTTAAGAGTCCTAAGTAGCTGGGATGTGAACACAGATGTTAAGCTCTCAGTGTAATTGCAATGGAGCTTGTTGCTTTTTTTAACTGACAGACTTTAGGTGCCTGTGTAATTTATCCATCCCAACAGCACTGGTAAATAACACTGAATAATTTTCCTTGGATTTGCCTCCTTTGTATTAGTTGAACACAGAATTATCGTTTCTGCCTTTAAGGCTGCTGCTCCTTCCCAGGGCTTTTTCAAGGCTTCAGCATCAGCAAAGGTGTCTTTTCAAGGACCACTAACTCCTGAAAGCACAGGCACAAGACAAACTCATTTTCCAGCCATGTGATGGCTGCACAAAAGCAACGAACCCCCTAAACATTAACTGCTGATCTGGAGTGCCTGGAAATCTGTAATTAGTTAGGAACTGCACTGATTCTACCTTGTTCTTTCAAGGACACAGGCAAAGCTGAGCGAAGAATTTAAAACTCATCATTCAATAAATTAATTAATTTAAACAGAGCCTGTGCTGTCCAAATGCAGTGAAAATATCAGATTGATCCTATATTCAAAATTATGCAGTTACAGTTTTAAGCGATCTTGTGCTATTGTAACTTTATTTATTATGGCAGGCAGCAATCAAGACCTTGCACTTTGTTGGGGTTGGTTATGTATCTATGACCCTAGTGAAAGTGTTGTTCGGCTTGCAGACATAATTTTTATTCTTAGAACACCGATAATGAAGACTGACACAATGTAATTATGTTTTCAGCGTGTGTTTAGGATTTTGTCATATAAAAGTGATTTTCTAAGAAATGTCTTGGCAGTGAAGATCTATCATTCAGTAGTTTATAGAGTAAGAAGTCTAACAGGTGTGACAGGACAGTGAAAATTCCTAAAACTTCCTTTTTTTCCAGGAATCTTCCCAAACCTGCTAATGTAAACATCTCTGTCTGGGCCTGTGTATACATGTTGAACTGTAAGAGAGTCTTGCACTTTACATCTACTGCAAAATATATTTATCAAAAATAGAGCTTTATCTAAGTCTATGTTTTGGCTTTTTATCTGCTGGGATTTATTTGTTTCTTCTCATTTTAGTCTCTAAATTAATGCATTTATTTCTTGGCTTTTCAAGAGCTAAGCTGAAACAAAAATCTACATACAAAATGAACCAAGAATACATATATATATTTTTATTTCCATCACTCCAGTTTAGAAGAAATTATCATCCAACTACTTTTGGATTTATGGCCCATGTCCCCCCAGTCTCTTCCATCCAGAATTCTCCTGCATTTCAGTCATTTTCCTGTATTTTCAGCCCTCTGTTTTTGACTTTCGTCTGTTTGCCTGAACCAACATACAGGCTGTGGCTTGATGTTTTAAGCAGGCGACTCCTTGTGGAAACAGGTAAGGGCTGAATTTTAATTGTGTTCATGGACAAGCTGCGCTGGGGTTTCCTTGAACTGCTTGTCACTGAAACCTCTGCTTCTGTGTCAAATTTGCACAATTGTGTCATGTATTCTCCAATAATCAGGAAATGGAGCTAAGAGGGAAGTGAACAGATATCCCACTCACATTCAACTCATTTCTTCAGAAAACAAGGGGAGAAGGTGAGGCTTTTCTCTACAAGAATAATAATAATAATAAAAAAATCCATATCTACCAAAGCAAATGTTCACTGGCTTCACTACTGAATGAATTTGCTGATCATCTGATATATTTTACGGAGTGAGCTGTTGACTAGCTTTAAATAACTAAGTGCAATCTTCACATGGATGAAGTCTTCTTTTTTTCCAGCTTCTGACTGCCCTTTTGATTTCATCCATAGCCCTTCAAAAACAAAGTGTTAGAACACCTGCCATCAGCCTCCAGCATGGCACGAAAAGCTGCTCTGCCCACAGTAAGATTCAGCTTCTTGTTCTGTGTTTTGAAAGTAGCACTCCTGTTAAATAACATTGGAGATCTGAATTTATATTCTCACGTTCATTATTTTTTCTTCTAAATGGGTTCTTACACTATGACCAGCTTGGCCATGTTCGGCTACTATCCAGTAATGCATTGAGAAGTATCATTCATAGTCATGTGTTGTTTATTCTCTCATCTATTCTCTCAGAGGGAGATGTGTGTACTTTGGAGTATATTATTTTTCAGACAGTCCTGCTTTAGTCAATAATACGCATGCTTGATGGGACTTCTAGTCTTCCAAAACCTTGAAATGGGAATTCCCTATACTCTTCTCAAATCCAGAAGTCCAGAAATACCAAAAAAGCTTCCAGTCTCTGTTCCGTTTTTTTTATTCAAACACAAACTACAAGGTAACTTTTGAAACAGAGAACATTCAGCTCCACTGTGCAAGGCAGCATTTTAATAAAGAGGCTTGAAAACAAATCTGTTCTTGTGCCATGCTGGTAACCTGGGAAATCGGATCCCAGCCCTGGCTGGGAGATAGAGATCCCATCAGGCTCCTTATGGATGGATTTGTGGCAGGGAAGAAGCTACTCAAACTTTGGAGCTACCTCTGGGAACCAGTGTTCTCCAGCTTTTTTGCAAGACTGCATATGCTTGTGAAGAAGGAGGGGGGTATAACAGGGAGATATAAATAAAAAGGAAACCATAAAACTTGAGAGAGTTTAAAATACACAGGAGCAGTGGGACAGGCAAGCACTTGGCAGGGGCCTGCGGACAGGAAAGCTAATGTCACTATATGACTGCAGTGGTGCCCAGGGGATAAGAAACATATTCCTGTGATCAGCTTTCCAAACAATATTAAGTTTCTTAATATATTTCCCCACAAGAACTAGAACAGAGGCAGGGGAACCACAGAGCTCGCCAAGGGGAGTCCAGAGCTATTATATCCTTACACGATTAGCACATACACTTCTGCTGGGACCAGCACCACTGCTTTTAGGAAATGCAGGAAGAACAATGAGCCAATTTAAGGAAAACCTCAGGGTCCAACTGGCAGCTGAACATTGAACACTTTATATTTTAAGCCCGAATCTTTTCAGACATGACTGCTTGAAAGCAGAGGGTGTCTTATTCTTGCTGATGATGTCTTCTGACAGGTCCCAAAGTAACCTCTGTCTTCCCATTATGAGGTCCTTACCTCTGTCTTCCCATGATGAGGTCCTTATCTGTGGGTCAGAGTCAGCCCAGCACATTTTGCTTTGGGAGCTCATCTTGCCCAACAGGCTCTCCAGCATGCTTCCTGGTCCTTCCTCTCCGATAACAGCATATTAAATGTTTGGGGCAATTCAGAAGTGTCTGTATCAAAATACCCACACTACTGAAGTCGGGGTCTCTGACAATCCTCATGGACCAAGATTTCTAATGTGCTCAAGCTGATCGTTCCTCCATGCACATAAATTGGTCATGCCTAATCAATATTTTCCCCTCAATCCTATGTCACCTCAAATCCAGGGGTCAGTTTTGGGCCCCTCACACCAAGAAAGGCCTTGAGGTGCTGGAGCGAGTTGAGAGAAGGGAACGGAGCTGGTGAGGGGCTGGAGCACAAGTGTGATGGGAGCGGCTGAGGGACCTGGGGGGTTCAGCTGGAGAACAGGAGCTGAGGGGAGACCTTCTGATCTCTGAACTGCCTGAAAGGAGCTTAGAGCATGGAGGGTGTTGGTCTATTCTCCCAAGTAACAAGTGGTAGGATGGGAGGAAATGTCCTCAAGTTGCACCAGTGGAGGTTGAGGTTGGATCTGGGGAACAATTTCTTCCCCAAAGGGCTGTGGGGCATTGGAACAGGCTGCCCAGGGCAGCGCTGGAGTCACCATCCCTGGAGGGGTTGAACAGACATGGAGATGAGGTTCTCAGGGACATGGGTAGTGTCAGGTGTGGCTTATGGTTGGACTCCATGATCTTGAGGGTCTCTACCAACCAAAATGATTCTAAGATTTGATGATTCTGAACCTTGGTTTTGCCCAGCTCAGCAATGCTCATGTTTCTCTCTGCTGTGTCCTGGGATGTCAGGCCAGGGAGGTCATTTGTGGTGGGAGGGTGTCATGTAAATCAAACTAAACTGTCTAGTTTCAAAGAGATGGCAGAGGGTGTTTCTGAGGAAAGTAAAGCAAGGAAAACCTGACCTTGCTCGTTTTACAGTAACTTTGCTTTTAAGCCCTAGGGAATCACGACTGGATGCTTTGGTCCCACAGTGTGACCAGCCTATGACCACTCTTGAAAGTCTCAGTCAAAAAATTAAAGAAGAACAGGTAGCCAATACCAAACAGTTACAATTCTTCCTGCAAATCCTCTAGAATCTAAGTGAATATGGACACTAAGCCGAAACAAGTTCAAACCCTGAGAGCTCATGTTGAAAAAGCTCCAAACTCCCTGGGATTATAAGGAAGAAAAAAAAATCAAACTTGGTACAAATGTAGTAAAACTAAAGAATCTTTCAAAATTCACATGAAACACAAGATCTCTTCATAGAATTTAATCAAGTCTTGGTTCTGCAAAAACAAATATACTGAGAAGAGACTCCAGACTGGCTGTTTTTCTGGATCACTTCTCCCATCACACAAGGGGCCTGTTAGAGAATGAGAAGTCCAGAAGATAACTAATAATTATATTTCCTGGTTCTTAGCTTGCTGTGCTCAAAAAGTCAGGGGGAAAGTTGTGCGGTGGAACTGCAGAAGCACTTCATCTTACAAGTACCAGCATCGTTTCCCAGGATGAACTTCAATTCATTTTGTCACACTGGGTAAGAATAATTTCATTTTTATCTCTGGGATTTTGGTTTAGTTCATCTGTGCATTTAAGGCCTGGTAGTAATTTTTTCCCCTCTGTTTTTTCCCAGGATACATGATGAAATCATACAAACTCAGTATATCAAAAAGATGATGATACATAAAACAGCAGCCCATTCCACAGACAATAAAAATAGGTAAAATTCAATATACAGCACTTCCAAGTAATTTCAGCAGCAATTCCAGATTTATTGTCTTGTTTATTTATTCAATTGATGTCGATAAACATCACCATTCTCTTTTGCTGACTAATTCATCTCTTGAGCAATGTTATGTTTCTCTTCTCTGGAGACTTGCAGGGTCTCCAGAGGCCTGGTGGCACTCTACCAAATTCAGTACTTAACAGTGCAAGAGCTGCCACACATTTATCTTCCCACCAGATCAAGAAATGTGCTGGATATGGATCAATATGCAAGGTACAGCACAGCACAATGTCAATTCTGACTCTCTGACAGATGGGCAGGGACCTGTGCTAAAGCATTGGGTAGGGCTCGGTCCAGATACCTGCAGTCATAAAATAAACTATTCAGCTCCCTTCCTCTCAAAGGGGAAGAGACCTCGGGAACGGGTTGGTTTGGGAAGATGAGTTGCTTTCTCACAAATGGTGGGCCTGGCTGTTGCATTGCGAAGGATGGACATTGTTGTGGATGTTGAGATGTTTGTATGAACATCACCACAGGCTAAGGGAAAGACAGTGAGGGGCAGTGGATGGCGTTAAGGTTTACAGTGGGACACGAACAGGTCCAGTCTCACCCAGTGAAGAGCCAATCTGAACATATTCCTTTGGGAGACACTACTCAGTACTTCCTGGGGCACATCCTAATGAGAGATTGTCTGAAAGGGTTTGCACCAAGACTTGATGTAGGGAATGCTAGAAGGAATCTCAGCAGAATAAGGAGGTTTTACTGGTTGTGACTGGTCCTGAAATAAGTCTAATAATTCTCTTAACTTCTTGGAAGGGTCCACAGTAACCGAAGGGGCCAGGACCTCTTGCCGCAAGACCTCACTTAATTTAGTGTAGGTCCTGAAAGTGCTCATTCAGAGTAGAGCTTAAAAAAATTAAATACACAGGGGGTTTTTGAGAGTCCAAAAAGATAAATGCTGTGCATTACAAAGAGGGCTGGGAAAAAAGGCAGCAGGGCTGCTCTTGCATTCTCTGTAAATATCCAGGCTGGTAGAATGAATGCAATAAACTGCCTATTTCTCTCCCACGATACTAAGCCTTCAGACAGTAATTGTGGATATCCTAGAGCCTGCACATACCACAGTTACAGCCCAGAAAAACTTAAATTTGCATCCTCCTGGATAAAAACGTTGCAACTCAGCAGCTGATTCAGCTATAAAGTCTTTCCCAATAAGTTATGAAAAGACAACTGGGGACCTGCATTTTTCTCATTCCTACTATTTCCCTTTTTTTTTTTTTTTCCTTTTTAATAAAACTGTGTTTATGATGGTGGATAAAACATTTCTGTCATCTTTACTAAAAGCCTTTACTACCAATCAAAAATGAGTGGTGAATGGATAAACTGTATATCAAAGCACAGCTTGGAAACTGGGCATTTGAGCATTTATGAGAGCTGCTGATGATAGGAGATTATATTTTATATGAGAACATATTTAAATTCAGCTTGAATTAACCCTACATCTTCACTTTCAAGTCATCCAAAGGCATCAAGGCTATTTGATAGGTATCTGAGCAAAGAAAGTTGCCATCAGTGGAAGGTAAGTGATAGAACAAAATAAATGAAGGGCACAAATTTTAACTAAATCTTTCCTATGGAAACAAGCTGCAAGAATTTTGACTGGATCAGAATTAGGAGCTAAATTTTTTTCCTGTTATTTCTTGGACTCTGGAAGATGAAATGACAGTATTTCAGGAAGCACACAAGCTGCCTTTTTTCTGTAATAAAAACACTTCATTTATTTAAGTATTTCTGTATATGCCATGAGAATATCTTTCTGCATCTTGATGTCTGGACACAGCCATGAGCTGAAAATAGTTGGTGGAAAAGAGCTGGTTATACTCTACCCTGCAAAGAGTTACACAAGCTCTAATTTTTTATCACAAGGTTGCAAAATACTGCTGCAAAGCCAGACAAAGTTCGAAAGCCCACTGCCTCAGACACCCAGAAACAACTGCATAATTTATGCATCTTACAGTCAAGAGAGGAAAATTCATGACCAACGCCTTGCAAAATGTCCTTTTCTTAGAGGACTAATTCTTCAAACCTTGCTCCATCCGAGTCTTGTTTACCTATGTAATAAATCAGTGTGCTGACTGTCACCCCCTCATACAACGGTATTGTAGGCCAGATTTGTACCTGGAAATTTTCAGGGATGCAACCAGAAGATGAATTCTCCTTTTTCTGGGGTGTCAGAGCCAGTCAACGAGCCACCTACAGAGGACATTGGGTCTGAAATGCTTTGTGGCTCATTGATTTTCCCGATCACTCACAAATCATCTCTCCTTCCTTCAGGTCAATAATCCCTTTAAGCCATTATTTCTGTTTAGGGAACACTTGGAGGCAAAGTTCGTTTCCCATCACCAGCTCTGGCATTTCTGCTTTCACTGGAAAACTGCGGAGATCTGGGCAAGATCCTGGTAGGCCGTGTTCAGCTCAGAGGAACCAGGAGATTAACCTCATCCCCTTTTAATGACTGTGGGATTGTGCATCTGCTAATTAAGCCCCGTGCTCGCTCCTGCCTCTGCAGATGTATCACCGCCATTGGCACTGAAGCAGCAGCTTCTCTGTGCATCCCTTTGATGTGTCTGAGCTGCAGCAGGAATGCCGGTGTGTGAGTCAGAGGGACCACCTCCACCCTCCTTCATTACACCACAGCCCTTATCAATAATTCATTCCCCTACTCCTGTCCGAGGCACAGGCGAGTCTATTTGTAACTCAATAGTGCCCCAGTCAATAAGCACCTGTGGTTATGTATTATTCTCCTTGCAAGGATGTACAAGCCTGTAAGTACAGAAGTGAAACCTCAGAAGGAGACAAAACAGAGACTCAGCTGAAAAACTGCCTCCTCTGAAAGCAGCACGATGGGCCATGTGTGCCACGAGTGGATGCAGGAGAAAACTTCATCCCCTGCTCTGACTTTGGACCATCCAGCCAGAAATGTATGTCCTCAAGTGAAATGACAGATAGGATCATCCCCTTCTAGCACCCGTGTATCACAGCCCCTTGCTGCGGTCCCACCACCCAAAGGCTTTCAGCAGTCTAGTTATTTTGCTTCTCAGGTATTACTCTGTATAGCACCAGTGAAGAACAGGGGGTGCAAATTCCCAGCGTTATCCCTGCACCATCGGGGAGCTGATTAGACACAAAGTGAAACCCACTGTCAGGCAAATTCCAGTGACACTGATTTCAGCTTCTCATATAAATAAGGGTTGAAAGATCAAGCACCTGCTGAAGATTAAGTTTTGCATCTCGAACATGAGCAATTTAAATAATGCTAAGAAGAGAGTAGAGGGGTAGATAAAGATAATTAACTGCTACTGTTGTGATCTATTTGACATGCAGAGAATAAGAAACCAGAGTTATTTTTTAATAAAAATAGAACTCCTTCTGGATTTGATCTTGCTACCTTCAAAACCTAAAGACAAATACTGTTGGCACTAAATTAAGCTACAAAGTCTTTCATTAAGCACCACCCATGGGAATGTAAAGATGTTCTTGGAGAGTTGAAAGAAGAAACCTTGCTCTACGAACGCAATAGAAATGGTAATGAAAATATGGAGAAATATACCCAAGATATATAATCCATAAAACAACAAAGACACTCTCAGAAGGTCCAAAAGCAATCATAGACAAAGCATCACAAAACAAACCTGGTGTTACAACATTATGATGTAAAGACAGTGATTGTCTTCATTAAGTGAAATATATCTGCAGGTAAGGAAGAAACAAAACATTGTAAACAACAAGATTTGTTGCAGTAGCAGCAGATACAAAGATTTTTGTAAAAAATTTCAAGCCCAACTCAGCAGACTGCTCAGACCACTGCTCCAACCATAAGAAAGCATTGCTGCCAGAGTTCAGTTAGCCACCACAGCTTTCAGGTAATTTCCCCAGATATCTGAACTCTGCAAAAGGAAATTATCAAAGATGAGACATCTGCAAAGTGGGGGAAAAATGCAGTGGCTAGAGAATGAGATTGTGTGCCTGGCTGTAAGTCAGTGATTCACACTTGGTCTCCGTAGTGAGAAAAGTATCCATAGAAATGCCAGACAACAGACCACTTGCAACAGGGAACATCGACATGCATCCTACTTGAGGCCTCATTAGGACACGGTACTGTGGCTCATGCTATCCAGATTTTCCTCAGGAAATTCTCAAGGTTAGGCAGAAAAGCAATAAAGGTTTTTCATTCTTCTGTCAGAGAAGGAGGAGGAAAAGGTGAGTTTCGCTGCATGCATTTTTGAAAATAGATGGAGAGGCACTTTTGAAAAGTGCCCTGTTTAATCAACGCAAGTGCACTGAAGAGGAATGTTACTGTTTAATGGCTGGACATGATGAGATTAAAGGTCTTTTCCAACCAAAATGATTCTATTATTCTGTGTTTCTATGTTTCATCAAAAAACTAGAATTGAGTGTCTTTTAGTTTCCCTACTCATGATGGGGCTTGCTCCATTGCAGGACAGTTCCCAGATAATGGAAGCTAGTTTTCTTATTACAGATAACACTGAAACCTCTAATTTCAGTGTGGCTTCAGGGGAAGACATTGGTGTTGCTATCAGTATTAGGCTCTGCAGCCATTATAAGCCTAGTGTAGTATTTCTGACAAAGCACATTATGGAGAAAGTAGGTGCTCCCTAAACAGAACTGAGGTTGACAGAGCAATTTTCACTCCTTTTCTTGTGATGTTCCTTTCTAATTACAGTCCCTGCTGTGTGTCTTTTTCTTCTTCATACTCAGAACTAGGAGGAGCTCCAGTAGGACTGGGGTCTTTTATTTTTGCTGTCTGGAATATTTTGTTTCTTAAAAATAGAATCAGTCTGATAGTCTCTGACCTCCGCTGCAGCTGAGAGTATCACATCTTAAAGGCTTTCAAAGCTTTGTCTTAGGCCACGTTTAACACAGTGAAGACAGTTGCTAAACCTACAGGTTTCTCCTGTTCACGCCTTGAGGTACCATAACTAGACAGAGACCATCCCACATGGTCTCATCCTCCCTGACCTTTAAAGTAGTTAATGAAACTTTTTAAGTTATCTAGTTGGGTTTTTTTGTTGTTGTTTTGTGGTGTTTTGGTTAGGTTTGGGGTTTTTTTGTTGTTTTGTTCTGCTTTGGTTTTGTTTTTTTTATAGTTATGGAAGTGTTTTAAGCCATATTCAAGAGAATTGCAGCACAAAGTGCCAGAGAGCTTATTACTTAACACTGAAAACAGAGAACTTGTGTGGGCCAAGAAGCAAAACTGACATAAGGAATTGGCCAGAACAGCCTCAGCAGGCCTCAGGACTAGGACCAATTGTGGTTGTAGATTAAACTGCTTTCCAATAATGCTCAACACCTTCCCCCTCCTCTGCTACCTCCCTCCAAGGAGGACAGAAAAAATAAGCAAATGTGCTTGCAAATATTAATAGGAAAATTCCACATCAGCTGAACCCAAGTTCAGTGCTGAAGGGTAATGTTTCCTAAGGGCTTGTTACTTTACAATGCATCATAAGCATTTGTACATATTTGATTTCTTCCTCATTTAAAGGACTATCAGGAAGACTTAGCAGCAATTACAGTGGAGACAGAAGTAGGAGGGCTGCTAATACTCAAATATCGTCTGTCTGAATAGCTTCAGTGTGCAGAAGGATGCAATTTCTGTATGCAAATCTGTGGTGCATGATCCCTTTGCCACATGGAAGGAATCATCTGAAAGCACAAACATAGCCCAAGTTGTTATAATTCTGGGCCAAATTCAGCTCTTGGCACAGAACACACAGGACAGAGCTCTTTGTTTTAGGCATGTAAAGGGATGGAGACACTGCGGTGGCCAGCACAGTGATATGGTGGGTGGCCACAGCAAAAAAAAACTCACCTGCCATGCCTCCTGCTCTGTGTGCCGTCAATACCCAGAGGGCGGAAAGAACAGAGCTGTCCAGAGACAGTCTTAACCTTTCCTTCATTTTAAAAACTCCCTGCAGATGAAGTCAAGGGCAAGGAGTGTGGAGAGCAGAAGGAACAGCTAAGCAAGGGAAATTTTTCAGAGAAGGGCCTCAAATGTGGAAACCTGAGAAAGTCAAGATCCCCAGGTGGGGTAGAAATGCTCTATCAAGATTGTGTTCACTTTTGAGACCCAGCAATCATATGGTACCACTGGCCTGGTGGCACAGGGTTGGCATTGTATTTATGACTCCTTCTCAACAGCTCCTTTTGCAGCCTGTCCCCAGCCATCCCTGGATCCACACTTTCTCTCAGTTTCCTCAGAGTGGCTAATTTTAAAAAGCATCGATGAGTCCCCAGGGAGGGTTCCTGAGTCTAATGTATGTGATGTAAATACAGCATGGTAGTGTTGGAAGAGAACTCAGGAGCCATTAGGTCATGGTGTGGAGGAAGGGCCAGTTATGTTGTACACTGTCCCCAGCTCCTGGGAATGGAAATCTATGTTTTCTAGGTAGAAAGGGAACCTGTAGGTGGGAAAGAGTGACCTCTAGCAGTGCAAAAAAGCATTTTAGACTACCTCTGTGAGAAGGACCTTTTCTTATAATAAAAGGTGTGAGGAAGCTCAGCCTAGAAGAGCTGAAGGCCAAGCAGTGTGTGGTCAGTAATGAAGGATGTGGCCCACCTAGTTCTGTAGATAAGAAATCTTTTTTCTCCTCTGGTGGTCAAGGGAAGGTTGACACTAGGGTCTGAGGAGGCCTGAGCTCTGAGCAAAGCTTCCCTGCAGGCAGGCTGTCTAAGCTGGGCCTTGCATTTGCCTGCCTAGCAGCAGAGCTGCCATCTCTTGAGCTGTGACACACAGCAAATACCTGGAAAAAGAGCATGTCACTTGGGAATCACTCTGTCCCATGGTGGGTCCCCTGAGCTGGACATCAGATAGGGGAGAAGAAGCAGCTCCTACTTCTGATATGTGAGAGAAGACCTGGTGCAGACTATTAGACAGTCCAGTAAGGACTCCTAGGTCAGTCAACCCAAGACATGGTCCAAGTGCTGGGACAAGGGATATGTTGTCACTGAAATGGGACTGGCAACAGCCTGGGAGCCACATGGAGCCATTCAGATCAGACCCAGTGTGTAGTTTCACGTGGGCTTCCTTGGAGTATTTACTAAAAATTAACTGACCTTGCTGTGAATGTTCTCACTGATGCATCCCTGATGCTGGTTCTGCTTCTGGAGAAGCTAGTCGGTCCCCAGTGTGGAACCCCCAACACCCAGCAGTATTCACAATTCATCTGTATCATGGTTCTCACCACCAAGTAGAGGAAACAAAAATTCAGCAGCCTTAATTTTAATCTACAACATTCTCAATGATGCACGGGCTTCTCTGGATCCAGCTGCCTTCACTTGCCTGATAAACATCAAAAACACTTCATCCGAGATATATGAAATGGTAACTCTGCTTCCATTTTGCAGGGTTCAAAACAGACCTCACTTCTGTGCTCCTCACATCTGCCACCTTATTTTTACATCAATCTTATCATGATTATTGCACAAAAATCTGAAAAATCCTGTTTTCTGCTTGGAAGTAACATGTGTCTAAGCAAAAATTGTTGTTTTGTTACAAAACAGTAAGCTGGAATGAAAAAGCCTGATAAAATTCTAAAAATATACAGTTTGGACAGTGCTAAAAATTCCTTCAAAAATATGTTTTCTGAAATTTATTTTTAAGATAAAGCTTTTCTTTGCAACACTTCAGTCGTGTCTGCTAGCAAAGAAAGAAAAATTTGGAGTTTGGCCAGTGCCTCTTTTTGTAGACTTGGACAGAATATTCCAAGAAGATGAAGTTCAGCTGAATTCCCCAGTCACTGCCTCAGTACAGGGGAGAAAGGATGTGATACATCAGCTAAGAAAACCATAGCACGGCTGTTTGAAGTGCTGAAGTTCATCTTTAGAGGCTGACATTCATACCCAGAATCAAACAACTGATCTGGCATCAGAACCCAGTACTTGGTAAGGAGGGAACACCTAATAGTGTTTCTCCAGTAGAGAAGCACAGAGGAGTGAACTTGGGATTCCTTGTTTGACCAGCAGCTGCTGCTGGCACCAGGCACTTTGGCTTTGAAACTTGTTTGTTCATTCTCTGCTGAAAGCAGATGTCTCTGCAATTAGCAGAGATTTAAACAATCAAAAGGAAAGTGAGAATGGAGACAGGACATCCAACACAGTGGTTCAGAGGGATGCGCAGAGCTGAGTTACGTGAATGCTCCTTTTGCCCTGTTGGATGAACAGGAAAGGAATGATTTTCTGAGCTGGACAGCAAGGCTACCTTGATCATCTCATTCCTCCTCCCTAAGGCAGCAGCAGCACTTCTGTGCGTGCTTTTCTCTTTTCACGGGTGCTTTTGTAGGTCTTTTTCCTCAAACCCACAGAAGCAGGTTGGTAATCTTATGAAAAATGCAGCAAGACTTCTGCCATCTTGCTGGATGGCCTTCTTTTAGGTTTTAATAGAATCAAAGAACAATTTGTGTTGGAATGGACCTCTGGAGGTTGTCTGGTCTGACCCTCAACTCAGGGCAGGGTCGTTGTCAAAGTTACATGAGGTTGCTTGGTGTCTTGCCCAGTCAATGTTGTAAAATCTTCAAGGACAGAGATTCTCACAGCTCCTCAGGGCCTCTGCTACAGTGTTTAACCACTTCTGTCCTCCATTTCACTTCATTTTGCATTAGATGCAGTGTCTCTCATGGCACAGACATTTCAGCAACTCTTACAAGAAGACAGCAGATTTTTTAAGAGGGACTAGCCATAGTGTTCCTCTACTTACCAGAACCCCTACAGGACAGCACTGTACTTAGCCCAGTCTGTGTTTCAGCTGCAGGAAGGCTCAGTGTTATTGTAATGTCCTTCTGTCCAGGTCTGAACAATCCAGGTCTGAACAATTTATCTTGCTGAACCACATGCTTTTGGAGTGCTCTCTTCATCCAAAATGAATTGCAGCTTTCACTCTGGGTCTTCTTGGTGAGAGCAAATGCTATGTATGAAAGACGGTGACAGGTATTTTCTGCGGTGCAGAGCAAAACTCTGACACAGTTTCTTGAAGCTTGGAAAATCATAAAAAAAAACCTCCCTTACTTAGAAAGCTCCATTGCTACCAAACTCTGCCAGACAGCCTCCTGGGTTAGAGAGGCTTCTGAGGTCATAGAAACTTCATCATATATCTGCTTCTTTAGGTATCTACATCCCCTTTGAAATTCTTCAGCAGATGGAGGATGAGGCCCTGAATCAGTTGGCCCCAAGACAACTCATTTCACAGGTTCATGTGGAGATTTGCAAGTCTTGTTATTTGTAATAAAAAGCCCTGGGATATCTGAGCTCTCAGTCAACTCCTCTCTTGACTTTTTTTTCTGAGAAAACTGCCAGAAAATGATCTAATGTTGTTATTTCATGCATCATTCTGATGCATGTTCAGTGTTTAACATAATGGATAGAAGTCCCCTTGCTCAAGGGCAAATTTATTTCCTGGCTAACATCTGGCTACAGACTAATCTTTCCTGCAATTTGCCAGTTGCTGGCTTGAGTGAAAAAGAGAATTATTGAGCTCTTTACCTGTGTGTATCCAATTAGGCAAAGAGAAGTTGCTGAAGGTAAAAATGATGCACTAATGAAAGATGCAAATGCCTTCCTCTGCCTGCGCCTTCTTGCCATAACTTAGGGCACATGTTTGCACTCAGATGAGTGGAAGATAACCACTTTGATGACCTACTGTCACCCACTCCAGAACCTTATTTCCCTAAGCAAGCACCTAAAGTACAAAAAGTAGAACAAACAGTCACCCATAATACCCTCCTGGTTGCTGGTAATGAGCATCTGGGGATTTCCTGAGTCAGAAGCTGTGTTAGACATCAAAGCCTCCTCCTACAAGAAAACAGGAGACATAAAGTGGTTCTGTGTATCTATTGAAATGAAAGAAACCTCTTACCTTCATGTTATGCACAACACCAAGACAAGCTCATGGGACAAGAGCGTATTGACCCCATATAACTAAGCAGATGTGAAACCAGTATGACAACTCAAGAATCATAGAATCATTTTGGTTGGAAAAAGACCCTCAAGATCATCCAGTCCAACTATTAACCCAACACTGTCACTAAAAGAAAGTGTGCTGTCTCTGTGGGGTTGCATTACGATCCTGCAGAGCATTAAACTGATTTCCTTCCCAAACAGAAAAAACAGGAGCATCTCTGTCACTCATAGCCAGGCAGAGCCATTTCCACCTGCTCTGGCTCACTCAGACTGATGGACCCATCATCCCTTCCCACTCATGGACCAGCAGGTCCTGGGTCACCGGACATGGCCATGGAGCACCTTGAAAGATAAGGGAAAAAGGGATAAAGATAAGTCTTCAGTCCTGCACATATTACCTTTATGCCCTTCCTCAGTGTCCTGCTGTCCACAAGTTCATCAGCAATTTTTATTCTCAAGGAAAGACCTGAGGAAAGAAAAAGGTTGAGACTCAAGGAGCAAACACAGCTGGTGCTCAGTAATGCAGGTATATTGCTACAGTGTGCATGTTTTATAACTTCCTTCTGAGCCTTGCTCCCCATAATCAGATTATGAAACCTTAGAATCAAGTTAATGCAAACAAACAGATCATGCAGAGAGCAATAAAAATAAAATATCATAATAAAAAACCTAAATAGAGAACATATTCAGTAAACAGAATGCTGTAAACAAACTAATGTGTCTCTCTGCGACAATATTCAGCGGGATATAGAAGAGCCCCAAGAGATGGCATGAAAACACAGCTGTTCTCTCCTTGCATTAGGTGAAGAGTGAGAGGAGGGATGTGACTGCAGCACAGGTCCTATGGCTCCAGGGTCACGGCAGGACAGGTCTGCCCGTGCTCCTGGAGTTGGAAGGTGGCTCCTCTTGGTGCCTTTGCTCCAGGTGATGCTTTGACTCCCCTTCCAGGTGACACCCCTGGCAAAACTACAAGCTGAACAAATCAGAGGCCACTGAGCAGGCTGCTCTTCCTGCTGGCCAGGGCTCCTCTGCAGACAGAGCGTGGTGTGGGCTCAGCAGAACCAGGAGAGAAACTGGCCTTGCGTCTCTTACATAAATTCTGAACTTTCTTTTCTCTGTGACCCACACAGCTCAATTAAGTACCAAGCTTTGTCTCTGCAGCCCTGGGGAGGTCACTGAGTCAACACCCTGGGCTGGGACACAACCAGAGCTAGGTAAGGAAAGCAGGAATTGCAGCATGCCATGGAAAAATAGTGGGTTTTAAAGTCAAAAGCAGCAGGATCATCTTTACTGCCATCACCGCCTGCATCATAGCCTGCTAAAGAGTAGCATCTCTTCCCACTAGTCTTGCTCCAGCACCTAGGGTTGCCTCTTTGTTCTCATTTTAAGGAAATCCCATGCCAACAAAAAGCTTAAACAAGCCATAATTTTCTGATAAACATCAGCTGGAGAAAGGCCTGGGGTTACAGGCTTTTTGAGACAACACATTTACCTGCAAATCTACTGACTGGCAAAGATCCACTGGAGTTCTCAGCAGTTTCCTATTTCACTGATCATTTTCTTCCACTCTGGCCCTCACAAGTCCTGGTCATTTCTGCCTGCTTCTCCCGTAAAACTGGTACCTCTACCAGTGGTGAGTAAGCAAACTTATCATTATTTTAGGAACACAAGCCTTCTTCCTAATGATGATTGCTTGGTCTGGATTTCCTGGATGTTCTGCTCTTGAATGGGTGCCTCTGCCTCTGAGTCTCTGGGAGCACATCTTGTTCTTCCAGACAAGTGTTGTGCCTGAATTGTTCCCATTTAGACCAACAGAGATCCAACCAATTGGGTTGGATTAAACCATCGAGGTTTAATGCTTCCCAACATATTGTTTACTTAATGAATTCATCCCTCTAGCTCTTCTCCAATTATCCCTCTAAGAGCACCATGAGTTTTACAAATGTGTTTATGATTCAGAATTATTTGACAATTCAGTTTTGTTTCTCAACATTCAGCCTTAAGGATGCATGATAATTTTCCAGCCTGAGTATTAGTCTAATCACTCACTGAAAGTTCATTCATTATCTGTCTGTGTTTCAAAATGCTGCCACTTTTCACTGTATTTCTATGGGTAGGGCAGCCCTCCAAGTCACTACCACTGTGTCATCATGGTTGCAAATGTGATAGAAATGCTTGTGTTGGGGTCATCAGCTGGAAATTAAACCATGGAAGGTGCTTTGCGCACACAGCTTTACTGTTTGGTAGAGACTCCAGCCACAGCAGTCACTCCTGGGTCATTCTCCTGCCTCTAGTGAAGCACATGTGGTCCTTGTTGCCTTAATGCCCTGATTCCTGACAGTTTTCACCTCCCCCGAAGCAGTGATCTGGGGAAAACCAGGCACAAATGGAGCAGAAGAGATCCCTCAGCCATTCTGCTGCCCAAAGGCTGGGTGAGCTTTGTTTAAGTCATTCCTGACTGATGGTTGTCCAAGCTTTACTGAAAAACATCAATGGCAGAAATACAGTTTGCCCAGTCATGTTATTGAAGTCTTGTTAGGGTATGGAAGGCTTTTTCTAATGATAAAATCACTTCTTCCTTCATAAAGATACAAATGATAGTTTGTTTCCTAACGTTAATTTATTTGAAGACCATCACAAAGTCCAAACTCAGGCTTCTTTTCAGGACTCGATGAGGACAGTCTCTTCAGTCTTCCCTTGCAGGTTCTGTTCCCCAGTGCATCTTCCTGGTGATACTGAATTAAGTAGTGTATGAATGTCTAAGTATTTATTTTGATTTCTTTTTCTTTTTTCCTTTATAAATCTGTATTTTTATATGGAGTGATGGATTTCTATTATCATTGGCCTCCTACATCCTCACGCAGAGCATATTCTGTGGATAAAAGATGAAATGCTGTTAATCTACTAGATCCTGAGAAGGCCTGTTCTCTACAGGGGTAAGGAAAAGCAAAGTTTGTAAGTATATAAACAGTATTTCCCCAAAAGTAGGTGAGATGGCAGCAGGTAATTGGAAACTACAACCACCTTGACTCTGCAAGAGGGCTGGAAGAGGCTGAGACCTGGAAGATGGAACTGACTCACAGCCATACTTGGGAGCCTCCCGCATCACCCACTGCTCATAACCAGTTAAGCCTTGATATTTAGGGCAGAAGAAATCACCTGCTTCTAGGAATTCTGACTGCTTTTGAAAATACAATATTTTTACAGATGAGCCTTTACCAAACCTGAGATAGTGTGGCAGTTCTTTTAGAACCTCTCCACAAGCTGAGTTTCTGCTTTTAAAATGTTCATTTTTGATAGCCTGCTAACACTGTTTGTACTCTTAAACTTGTCTTGAAAAGCAGTTTACCACCCCTTGGAAGGACCTTGTGTGTATTTTGCGTGTGAGCTGGGCTCTAGGTTGACATAACCAGGCACCTGAAGGATGTCAGGGAAATTTGTGTTCCTGTGCTTGATGTCTGTGGATCCATCTGAAGAGTGCATTGCAGATCCTGCTCCTGTTACACTAAGAAAAAAAATCTAATTGAAAGCTTCATTTTATAGTTAGCCAATTATCTGTAAATTCCAGCACAATCACAAAAAAGGGAGAAAGTAAACCAGTGATCCAGATAGCAGCTAGTCTTGGGTGCAGTAAGAAGCAAGTCTGCATAACAAACAGAGCAGGGAAGGCTGGAGGGAAGATGCTCCGCACCTGGGGCTGTGCTGCTCCCGCTGTGCTGAGTCAACCTTCAGCACCTAACTGCTGAGCATTTCCCAAAAAATACTGCAAAGAGTCTGAGTTCTTGTGTTAGAGCATTTCCCAAGGAGCCCCCAAATGTGGGTCAGGTTGATGACATGGGCTCAGGTCAGTGAAGAACTTTGGGGCTGCTCACAAGGCACTGGGAGGAGAACTCAGCTCAGCCACATCCTGAACTTTGAATTAGGATGTTCCAACTATGAAGCAAGGCAAAATGTGGAAATTTGTGTCCAGTTCTGGGCCGCTCAGTTCCAGCAGGACAGGGAACTGCTGGAGAGAGTCCAGCGCAGCCACCAAGATGCTGCAGGGAGTGGAGCATCTCCCGTGTGAGGAAAGGCTGAGGGAGCTGGGGCTCTGGAGCTGGACAAGAGGAGACTGAGGGGTGACTCATTCATGGGGATCAATACGGAAAGGGTGAGTGTCAGGAGGATGGAGCCAGGCTCTTCTTGGTGACAACCAATGATAGGAGCAATGGCTTTGAACTAGAACACAGGATGTTCCATTTAAATTTGAGAAGAAATTTCTTCCCAGTGAGGGTGGCAGAGCCTGGCGCAGGCTGCCCAGGGAGGTTGTGGAGTCTCCTTCTCTGCAGACATTCCAACCCGCCTGGACACCTTCCTGTGTAACCTCATCTGGGTGTTCCTGCTCTGGTGGGGAGATGGGACTGCATGAGCTCTCCAGGTCCTTTCCAATCCCTGACATTCTGGGATTGTGTGATTCTGCGAACCAGTGGTGGAGGATAAGGTGTTTGACCCCTTCACCCCCTCTTACAGTCTGTATATCACGGCCCCTTTGTGATCAATGGAGACTCATCAGTAGACACCAGGCAAATAGAATTGCTCACTAGAGGTGCCTCTTTCTTTGCTTAGATTGCACAAGATGCTGATGGTGACTAGCTCAGACGTGGATATCCAGCCATGTGAGCTGCTGGGCTGGAGGAGATTGCTTTTACCATATCTGCACCTGGGGGTGTTGATTAACAGTGGCTGAACATGATCCAGCAGTGTGAACAGGTGGCCAAGAAGGCCAACAGCATCCTGGCTTGTTCCAGCACAGGTGTGGCCAGCAGGACCAGGGCAGTGACCATCCCCCTTTATTCAGTGGTGGTGAGGCCAAACTGTGAATTGTGGGGTCAGTTTTGTGTCCCTCACGGCAAGAAAGGCCTTGAGGTGCTGGAGCGAGTTGAGAGAAGGGAACGGAGCTGGTGAGGGGCTGGAGCACAAGTGTGATGGGAGCGGCTGAGGGACCTGGGGGGTTCAGCTGGAGAACAGGAGCTGAAGGGAGACCTTCTGATCTCTGAACTGCCTGAAAGGAGCTTGGAGCCAGGGGGGGTCAGGCTGTGCTTCCCAGGAAAAAGTGATAGGATGGGAGGAAATGTCCTCAAGTTGTACCAGGAATGGTTCTGACTGGATACTAGAAAATATTTCTTCTCAGAAAGGGCTGTTGGGCATTGGAACAGGCTGCCCAGGGCAGTGGTGGAGTCACCATCCCTGGAGGTGTTTACAAGATGTATAGATTAGGCTCTTAGGGACATGGTTAAGTTGCTAGAGTTAGGTTATGGTTGGACTCGATGATCTTGAGAGTTTCTTCCAATCAAAATAATTCTATGATTGTATATATACCTTTGGGTAGATCTCAAATCTCTTCCAGTTGGCTCTAGATGTTCTGCTTTAAAGCATCCCATTTTCTCCCATCTTCTTGAGCAGTTCTGGAAAAAGGAGCCAACAATGCTCATGGATGTTTCCCAGCCATGGGCTGTGAGAAGAGACCATGACAGACAACACTGCCTCTCCAGAGCCTGGCAGGGTAGGGATGATCAGTAGGGATTATTAGTGCAGGGATGATTAGACCATCCTACCAGCTGGGGGTGGCTATCACACAAAAATTTTGTTAGCCATATAACTAAATATGATCTGGCATTGTTGTAATTCTTGCCAGTGATGATGAATAAGAAAGAGGAATATAGAATGATGGCAGATTTATTGAAAGGGAAGGGTTTCAACAATGACATTGTTGCTGTAGCAGTATCAACAAATACATGGGTTTTTTTTCCTAAATACATGGATTTTTCCTAATAAGACCAAATTCTGTCTGCTCTACTCAGAGAAAAATGTAAAAAAGACTATAGAGAAAGTAAGCCTCTGAAATATCAATTTGTGGAGTGGGTATTCTAAAGCTTTTAATATTTCTAAAGGAAGATCAAATTTCTGTTCAAGCAGTTTTTCCAACAATGAAAATAATTTGCTACAAAAATCAACCCCTTCTGAACTTTCTCTCAGCTCCGGAGTTCTGTGATGACATGACTCAATGCTATTTTCAATTATCTCCCTTTGACAATGAAGCACAGCATTGTCCTTTATATCAAGGTTTTGACAAGAGCCTTCACGCTTTCATGCTGCAGTTGCGATTCAGATGTTTTCTCTTGCTCCTAATTTTTTAATAGACTTTTCCACTGAGCCCATCTCAAAATGAAATGAATCTAATTTAGATTCAAACAAATCAAAATGAGACTTTAAATCCTTTTTTTTTTTTTTTTTCCCTGAAGAAATACAGCATCAAGAGAAATCTTTGAACACTAAGGAATCCCCAGGGAAGAAGATAATTTTGGCAACAGATTATGCCATGTTCAGAGGACAAGGCCTTGGGGATGTGGCAATCCACTGTTTTGGTCTCTGCTGACAGACTTTGTGGAAACATCTGAAGCAAATGATATAGGAATCACCAAGAAGGCCTCCAAATGAGGTAGCCCAGGACTTTCTGTCTCTGATTCCCAGTTCCAGCTGAGTGAGTCATATACTGAATCCTCAGCTAACCTGTGGAGAGGTCATTCTGGGCAGAAATTCAAAATACGGCTGTTTTATGTTGCATTGTTGTTACTGCCGCCTGTACGTACTTGAAAATCATTTACAAAAATGATGCTGCAGACCTATTCCCAGTAGTTGCAGACCATAAAAAATGGAGGGGCAATAGCCACAGACTGAGAACTTCAGTTCAAACATGAGGAAAACTTTCTTTACCAGGAGTCTGGTGCAGCACTGGGAAAGTGCTCCAGTGGCTGGAAGCATCTCAGACCTTGAAGGTTTCCAAGAGCTGACCTGCGTTTTGAAGATAGTCTTGTTTAGAGTGGGAAGCTGGACTGGAGACCCCCAATGGTCCTTTCCAACCATGCTTCTACCTCTGATATCCCATTGACAGTGACAACATGAGAGAGCTCAACATAAGAGAGAAAAAGTTATGCCCAGGTCTCACCAAAAAGCTACATGAAGACGTGTGGGCCCTGCCTGTTGCAGAAACACCAGGAGATCAGTCCAAGTGGGACTTTGGCTCTCAAATGGTTAGAGAAAGGCCACCTCTAAAGCGATTCACCAGTGTAAATCAGGGAGAAGCAATGTTTTGTAGGAAAATGGCATTCTGTAATTACGGAATCCCAGAATGTCAAGGATGGGAAGGGACCTGGAAAGCTCATCCAGTGCAATCCCCCCATGGAGCAGGAACACCCAGATGAGGTTACACAGGAAGGTGTCCAGGCGGGTTGGAATGTCTGCACAGAAGGAGACTCCACAACCCCCCTGGGCAGCCTGGGCCAGGCTTTGCCACCCTCACCATGAAGACGTTTCTTCTCAAATTTAAGTGGAACCTCCTGTGTTCCAGTTTGAACCCATTACCCCTTGTCCTACTGTTGGTTGTCACTGAGAAGAGCTTTTGTTGGGCAGCAAATATTGACCTCTGACAGGCATAAATACCTCCCCCAATGACACATACTAAACACAGACCACTAGTTTGGTGCTACTTTCTGTCTCTTTTGCCTTTACTGGGGCAACTTCCTGATACTAGATAATAATCTCTGGGTAACGGGTTGATGTAGAAGACTGGAGACTTCTACAGCTATTTATCCAATGTCTGCTGAGCACCCATGGAAGGTTTCCTCTGCCACTCAAACTGTGCCATGGTCCTCTCTTGCTCTTTCCTTCGGCATGTGCCGAATGTGACACATTGTGTCACTGGGAACTGCTATTAGAAATGGCATCCAGCAGCTCCACGGTCATACATGATACTGGTGGCATCTTATTTTGTCATGTGTGGTGATGGTGACACATGGTAGATGGCAACAGTGTCAGGTGCAGCTGGACATGCCAGCACTTTGCAGCATGTTTCTTTTTGGGACTGAGACAAGTGCTGTCGTGGGCAGAGACAAGGAGATTCTGAGGACTTGAGACTTCTCACCAAAAATATTTGTTGGCCAAAAAGACCCTCTCAGTGGTCTGGTTCCTGTGCTCTGTGCACACACAGCTTGTCTGAGCCCTCATTCCTTCCCTTGCTCTCATCCAGTTTTAGGGTCTCCTTGATTTTGCGAGCATTTCTGTTATCCTCATGCTTCATAACTGGCACCTTAAGATATGACTGGATAGGCAAAGAAGTGCATCACTGGACGCTGAGTGCTGATAGCAGTTAGTGCCCTTCAGCTCAGCAGATCTTCATCATCACTGCAGGAGCAAAGCTGAAATTCTCTGCTAAAGCACAGGTACCCATGCTTCACACAAGGGAATCATCTCCATTATCCTTTACAGGTAAAAACGGCTTGAAACTGCTCTCTTCGTTGCTTGTTTATCCTCTTAAGAAGCTTTATTCTGCAAGGAACCTTGAAGTGATCATCTATTGCCAAAGTCTTCAGCAGAAAAATGTGACTTTTTTAAAATAAAGAGGAAGCAATTATGGCAATGGACTGTTTTCAGTGATGAAGTGCTGATAAGTATAACAAAAATAATTTTGCTAATAACTATCACATTGAGGTTTGCTGCATTATGATTAAAATCGTCGACGTTCCAATGAAAGAGATCTGTCAGATGCGTTGCAATTTGACCGTATAAAAAAATATTATCTGCAAAATGGTTACCTGAAAAACATTCAGTGACCTCTGGTTATCTGTTTAGGGTCTGAAACACCCAGTGAAGCAGTTGTAGCCCATTCAGTAACAAAATCATTGCAACACATTAAGAGAAAGCAGAAATAATTGAGGTCTGGAGGGGCTGAATGCAAGGAATGATTAAAAGATATATTTATGCATAATGACTTGAGATGGAACATAATAAGTTTCTTGGAGGGTATTTGTAACAAAAAGATGGGATTTGTTTAGCATTGCACATTGGGGCATAATTAGAAGTAATAGGATTAAAATTATGCATGGAAAAATAATCTGATTATCAGGAATCATTTGCAGCCGTGAAAAAGAAGTTGTATCTACAAAGGGTTAATTGGTTCTTACAAGCTGCAGCATCTTTGTACAGGCACATTCCTGCCTCGGTGGCTCTAGGGCTGGAGTACCTCCAGCAGGTTAGTATAGTCCTTCTGCAATGGGTCCCTTTGGGTAGAGAAGGTCAAGAAGGTTCCCTCACTGTCAGTGCAGTTTAAATTACTCTTGTTTTCAGGAATATAATTGTTCTAGTGCAAAGTGTGTGCTGTTTTAATGGGCCTCTTCTCCCAGAGTCCTTCAGTGACCTTCATCAGAAGGGGGTGGCCCAGGAGAGGGGTTGGACAAAGGAAGAGGCACAGACCTTCAGGAGAGCAGGGTCAGGGAGCTGGTGAATCTGCAGAGTTTGGTGGGAGGGGGAGCACTCAGTGAAATGAACCTGTAACTCAAGGCACATGACATGTTTCTATTAGGAGGTGGATCAAAGCTGTTTCTCCTACTGAAAGACCTTGTGGAAGAGGGTAAGACAGTTGAAACTAAATGTAATGGTCTCATTAAAGTGCTGAGTGATTTTTATTCACCTAAGAATTATGTTCTTACTGAAAGACATGATTATTTCCAAGACCGCAGGCAACATCCAGATGAAGAGATGTCTGAATCTATAACAAGCTTGAAAGACTTCACTTCAAAGTACATGTCCAGCCTGACAGCAGAACAATACCTGACTGTTTGGTGTGTGTCTGCATGCATTGGCAATGAAGAAACTCAACACATCACCCCATGCAGCCAAAAGGAGAGAAAAGCAGCCATTTTGTGTAAGCAAGAAAAGAACAATGTGTCCCTCTTAGTTTTGTACATCAGGTTTGAAGTTGTATCCATGCTGAGCAGCCATATTCTGCAACTCTAGCATGTTGGTGGTCTGAACATTCAAAATGGAAACTTCACTGGACTGCACTTGCCTCTTGCTGTTTGAAGGCACGCAAGGAAGAGGAGGAGGGATGGTTTACCCCAAAGCTCTCATCCTGTTATGAGACCGGGACATCCTCAGGTCACATGTCTGAACATGTGAACCTGGAGGGTTCAGAGCAGGGGTGTCTGAGATATCTCCTAGCATGCAGTCTTGAGCAAAAGGAATATAAAATCAGAAAAAATTCAGGTTGGAGGGGAGCTTAGGAGGTCTTTCAAACTGCTGCTTTAGAGCAGGGTGAATGTTGAATTTAGACTGGGTTATCAGGCTTTTGAAATCACAATGCCTGATAATACAGCTTTGAATGTGTCAACATGCTGAAGCATCACCTTCTGCACATAGTCAACTGTTAACAGAGCCAAATGTCACTTTCAGGAAGATCCTATGGGAATGGCGTTTCTGTGGGACAGACAGGTTTGGAATAGACTCAGGTTACACATCTGAACTTGTAAACCTGGAAGAGCTCCTGAGCCCACCAGTTTGGGACAGACACAGAGGATTATCTCTCTGAGGAGCTGAATGCAAACCACAAGAGGCTCCAGGTGGCAGAGTGACCTGGACTCACCAGCTGGGCACAGTAGGTTGTCTGCCCTGGATCCCTGGCACATTCTTTGCCAGGGGACCCATCTCTCATGCCTGGAATCACCAAATCTTTCATTACATTTGCACGACTCCTTCCCTTGTGACCGCATCTGGGTGGTGTTCATTAAACACCTGCAGCTGTACTCCGGAGTCTGTACGTTTCCTTGCAGTGCTGCCTCCTGCAAGGCTTTGATAGCCTGTGCTCAATCCTCTGCCAGCCAAGTCCCCACTGTCCGCACTTGAACTAGCTCTCTTGGTGATGTCTTTCCTTACTACCCTGTCTCCCCAAAAACATGACCTACACAGAAAATAAGACCTAGTATGATTTTTCAGGATTTTTGAAACATAAATGGTACTCCAAAAATAAGCCCTATCACAGAATCCCAGAATGTCAGGTGTCGAAAGGACCTGGAAAGCTCATCCAGTGCAATCCCCCCATGGAGCAGGAACACCCAGATGAGGTTACACAGGAAGGTGTCCAGGCAGGTTGGAATGTCTGCAGAGGAGGAGACTCCACAACCTCCCTGGGCAGCCTGGTCCAGTTTTCCATTACAGTTAATTTTAAAAGTCAATTTAAACAGTGCCCAGGCAGCTATACATGTAAAAAAGTAATAAGTTTTGGAGCAAAAATTAATACAAGACCTTGTCTTATTTTTCAGGAAACAGGGTAGGTGGGGAAAAAAAAAAACACCCAAAGTCATCACATCACCTCCCTGTTCTCCTCCTAATGAGCCAGATTGAGCTCTGAAATCACTCTGTGTAAGGCATTTTCCTCAGTCTTCAAATCACTGTTTCCTACAACTTTCCCTGTCTTTTTACAGACTTTTAGAAGGTTGAGGCTGGAACTGAGGTGCATGGCGAGATGCCTTCTCTCAGTGCTGGAAAGGGAGATGCACAAGATCTGTTGCGACACTG
This sequence comes from Streptopelia decaocto, assembly GCF_964273445.1. Taxonomy (NCBI): domain Eukaryota; kingdom Metazoa; phylum Chordata; class Aves; order Columbiformes; family Columbidae; genus Streptopelia; species Streptopelia decaocto. Next base: position 13,401,034 of record NC_138670.1, on the reverse strand, counting down.
GTGTTGCGACAGGGATGTACTAGGTTAATAGTGATAGCACTAATGATCTGCATCATTGGAATTATTGTGCATTTCCATCTCACAGATTTCAACAGGAACAATGTAAAGCTGTCTACTGAAGAATACGTTTATATTCAGGAATAAGCAGGTACAAGTGTTTGATGCTCACAAATGGATATGGTTTCAGCAGGCAACAGGAATAAAAAGTCTGAAAAGGAAGAAAATTATGTTCTCCATGCCAAGACTATTTCTTGCCTACAGTATGCCTGAGATGCCACGGAGCTACTGCTCCCACAGAAGCCTCATTAGAATTTTGTAATCATAAATGATGCCTAAGTAAGAGACAGTTACCTATTTTTGTTATCTTTCAGTCTATATTTCTCTATGGTGAGGATGTCCCATATTTTATTGAATCAATATCCCAGAGAGGGAGTATAGATTTTGCTGGCTTCAAGCAATAAGAGTCTAAAAGCAATCAGAAGCAAACAAACAGGGGGATTTACCTTCTCTTCTGGGGATTCATTTTTAACTCCTAACAGGATGTTGGATACATTCTGTTGAATGTTATGAGTAGTATTTTTTGATCTATTGTTTCACCTTTTCTAAGGCATATCTTATTTCAGAACAACCTTCTTGTGATGCTTTAGAGGTCCTCCTGGCATTGGTTCATATTCTGAGATGAATCACATCTTTGTTTAACTATACCCTTTTGAGCCAAAAAAAAAAATACACAAACCCGAAATTGCTTGGGTGAAGTACCATGATGAGAATTTGGGGTTAATATCTCATTCATTGACAGACTGGAGAGAAAAACTTCTGTATTGTGCCCCAATATTAATATTTTCATACACTAGGATATATGATTAGTCTTTCTGTCTCTCTGTCTTTTGTTTTTGACATTGGATGAGTGTTGGTGGTAATTTTACTCCCCCTTCTAAGACAATTAACTTATTTTGCCACCAGCATCACATGTCCCCAAAGTGAGCCCCTCATAGCCAGCTTTCAGGGAGAGATCAGTAATGTAACCTTTAGTTACATTCTGAGTGCCGCCTGTATATTATCGCACAGAGAAACACACACGAAGAAATTCTGGGGCCTAGATGACCATTTCTTCCAGGAATTACACTTCAACAACCAGGACCCACTCCAGAAGAACATCGGAATTTTCCAGAAACTATTTCACCACCAAACACAGACTCCAGTATCAATTGCCTCTAAACTAAACCTATAAATTGAATTCCACCACAGAGCATGTCTTTTCAATACTGAACATTTGCTTGTACATAAAACCAAAATAAACAAAAAAGAAGAATGAGGAAGAATCAATGTAAGAGTGCCATCTGGTGACATCTGCCATAACCTTATATCATAGACAGCTTCTCTGCAGTGCAGAGTGGAAAAATTTAGGGACAAGGTCCGTGACAGTACAGGACTTTTACAAAACTCATCCATTTTCTCTACAAAATTGGTCAACATATGTAAGTAACTCAAAATTGGTAGCTGAGAGCTAAGCTCTTTAAAAATCCAGCCCTAAATGTGTAAATACAGGTGCAAAGTAATATTCATGGCCATGCATGCAAATTGAGTAACTGTCCTTGCAAATGGCTAATTAGGTACATTGGACATGGAACTGGGATAACTGTGCACACAAATTAAGGCTACACTCTTGTGCTGAAGTGGTCTGAAAAGCTGCCTCTAGGCTTCTTACCCTGATTTATTTAGATATTAACATCTTGTATTTATGCAAATGCCTGTCATGCTTGAATGTTCTGAGATGAAATTGTGACAATCTGAACATGACTTAATGTCACACTGATATAGTAACAGCTCTTCTTGTGCAACAGAGGTTAATATCTATCATGGCCCAATTTAGTCCAGTTTGCTACTGGGAATCTGTTCTATTTAAGAAAACAGAATTCCAGGATGCATTTCAGGGAGAAGTTTCTTAGAGTTGTCTATTGTTTGTGAATATTTTCACGTTGTCTCCACCTGTAGAGACTGCACAAGACCAAGATTCTCATTGAAAGAGGATTTGAATGAGGCTTTGGGTCTGCTTGCTGATCTTGAACTTTACTTGAGCAGATAAGGTTTGAGAGACCTTCTCAAACATTCTGCCTGCTAACCATAAGGACCACTCTCACATTTTAGGGGTAAATAATAACCCCCTGCAAGAAATCTAGGAAAATTAAACCAGTGAACTAATTTTTTGGGTTGTAGTTTTCATCCTTTGCATATTTCAGCTCCTTAAGAACTATGGTAGAGAGCACACAGAGCTGTGCTCTCTGACATGGTTTTGATGTGGGCCAGACAAGGTGGTCTGCTGGGAAACCCAGTTCAGGCTGTTGCCTTCTTGCTAATGTGATCTGATGCTTTGGGCAAGTCATTCGAAGCATCGCAACCCCCAAGTACAGGGGGTTTAAAGGTACCAAATGAACAACTTAGAATCCCTAGACAGCCAATAAGTAAAAGGACAACCTGTGGGGGACTACGGTGGGTCCGTGGATTCCCTGATGAAGGGCATGGGAACAGAAATTAGCCTTGAAGATATGAAGGCCTACTTGTGAGAAAGATGGGAGTAAAGGAGTACCCGGAGATGTTCAGGATGTACCCGTGAGAGAGAAGGGAGTAGAAGAGTAACATTGATGATAGCAAAATTAGCCAATGAGATGTTACTGCTGTAACTTGTAACCAATAATGAAGAGACACATGAATTGGTAAAACTGTATAAAAATGCACTTGTGGCAATAAATGGCATCTACTACTTTCATCCTGGAAGAACTTGGTCTATGTCGTTTGTCCATCTCAACCACGACAACAACCTGAATTAAACTGTCAAATAGTCCCCTGGAAAAATGAGGAGCAACCTCCCGTGACCCACAAGTAACCATGGTGCATGGATGTGCATCTGATCTGCCACACCGGAGCTCCATTACCCAAATCTGGAATAACATGTACTGGCAGTCCCAACGCAGAAGGCAATATTCACCTAAAAATCAGCACCTTTAGGAATGTTGTTTGCTCATTTCAAAACACAGCCCAAGGACAAGAAGATGGTTTAGAAAGGTTCAGCGCACCTCCCTGATCCTGCACACTCATCCTTCTGGCTCCAGTGGACAAGTTATGCCTCCTCCATGCCACACTGTCATATTCAGGACTACAAAAGGGTTTGATGGAGAAGGGTGATACAACCCATTTTCTCTGTGTCCTGCCAGATTTTTAGGCAACTCAGCAAGTCTGTGAGTTGCAGCAAACTCTGCCCAGTCCCCTCCAAACCCCATGAAGTTCATTGCTGCCAGATGCAAGTCCCCGCAGCAGCCTGTGCTGAGCTGTGAGCTCCAGCACCGTCCTGCCACTGCACCCCTTGTGCAGGCACACAGCAGGCTGGGAAAGTCTCTCTCCCAGAGCAGGTTTGCTCTTCCCAGATGTAGAAACAACCTCCTTACCTGGAATTCTATCAGACATGGCTTTTCTGCTAAAAGAAGAACAGTTTTTAAACCAAGGACAGACAACGCTGTCTGACTGACTGACAAAGCAGCCCACTCCCACAATTTTGTGTGGCTTCATCTCTAACACACCAACGTCAGTTTTTCACTGTCGGTGTCACTCACGTCCCATTTACCCCACATGATTTTGACAGAGATCTTGGCCAGTTATCTCTGGGCATTTTCCTCTGGACTAATTTAGCCTTTCTATCACTAAGTTTTGTTAATGATGATAAACAACACAGTATACTGGCTGAAATGGATTTCTGTCATTTCGGAAAATTTAGGACACAGGGATCTGCAAAATATGACCTCAATTTAAGTCGATCATCTTCTCCTCCTGGAATTGCTCAGCTGGAATAAATATTATTACCCAGACCAGGGAGACTGTCTGAGTGAGTGGATTACAGCACATGTACCTGGAGTGGAAAAAAAATGCAGCTAAAAGTCCTACCTCTGTGACAAGAAGTGAAAAATTGAACCAGTATTCCCAAAGGTCCAGTGAGGACCCTGAACAGTGACTAGTCGACCTTTTTTCTTCCAGATCAAGAAGAAATTTTGTGATTGACCTGAGAAATGGCATTGACAAAATTTTGATGAAATTGATTATTTTCCAGGAGCAAAAAACTCCAGCAGTTAGGCCCCCCAAAAAATTATTCCAAGTTACCTTGAATACAAATAGTTTCATGAATTCATGCAACGGTGCTTGGGCAGCAGTGTGTAAAGACACAACCTCATTTTTCCTGAGAATAAAGCTTTTTATATAGAGAGGATCACAGGATAAATTGGAGGCACAAAGAGGAAGGAAAAAAAGTCCTCTGTCATAGGTTTCTGATAAAATTGCACAAAAGGCACCATGAGCGTTACGGGTCACAGCAAAGACACATGCCAACTAAGCCCATGCAGGTGTGCAATAAACAGCAAGGATTTCCTCTTAAAAAAAAAAGAAAAAATAAAAAAAGAAAGAAATAAAAAGAGGCAATCTGTGGCACGGATTCAGTGCTTAATTTATAATGTAATGATCGTGCAAGGCAGGTTGTGCAGAGGGTGGGAGGGAACTGATGCCCATGGAGATGGGGGTGGATGTGCATTCAAACACAGGTGGGAAATGAGAGGAGTTGGGGAAATCAGCTCCCACAGGGGTCTCTGGCAGGACAAAGTTTTGAAAGTGCTTAGATATGAGGGTGGATAACCCCTCCGGAGCAAGAGGGAGTTTGACAGGCAAAAACGTCACAGGCTATTAGCCTCTGAAGAGCAGAGAGAGAAAAGAGTCATTGGCATTTGTATTACAGGAAAGGGTCAACAGGAACAAGCTGAAAATGCACTGTCTCCACTGCGTCCCCGATTTTCAATCACCAGTAGAGTTATGAAATTTTAGTTCCTACATTCTCCTTGTGAAGGTTTCAGTCTCTTCTGAAAAGGGGGACAGAGAGGTCAAGGATGAAGTAGTTATTTTGCAAAAAAAAATGTTCTCTCAGTAATAACTGTTTTTACCTAGGCCTTATAGATTGTTTGTGTGAGTTCATTCTGGTAGGTACTGGCTGACCTCAGCCTAAGAGTTTATGGGGGAGCGCCTGATATGCAAGACAATGCCAGCCACTTTTGGTGTTGGCATGCTTGGGTTTTGATCTGCTTTTCATATATGACTCATAGTAATTGTGGAGAGATACAGATTTCATGTATTTTTACATTTACTGCATTAACAGACGTGGTGCCACTTGCCATTTCTTGGTTTACAGAAAGTTTGGTCCCAGTCAGAGGGGAGGCTTTGTTTGAAACATGTGGTAAAGAGCATGGGAAAACAATTTTTTGGCATAATCTTCTCTTGGTATAGGCTGTAACTGTTTACAGCCATATACATCTGCCTCAGACAGTAATTTTTCTTCATGGACTCCAGCACAGGACTGTGTGACTGAGAGAGAGATGTGCAGTTGGAGGGGTGGGAGCTGCTTTTTTTATTGTAATAAGCTCCTCTGAAGTGTCTCGGTAACTTGTACATAAATGTGATGTATTTCCTGGGAGACTGTCTTATACACTGAAAATCATCTTCAGTTTGGTAAGGTCTTGCTAATTCTTCTCTGAGCAGATGTGGTGATGTCTGAAGGCCTGGCTGTACATCACTGCTTTGGGTATTTTTTGCAGAGTTGTGGGTTTTATGAAGCATGTAAATGAGCTTTTTGTAAGAAATAAGTTTCAAGACACCATTTTCATACATCACTTTAGTACAGGGTTCTGCCAGAAAAGCATTCCATGAGAGGGGAGTAGCTGTTGGATCTGTCCTGGAAGAGTAAGAGAACAGGTTTTTGGACAGGGAATGTGGGGGCTCTCATGTATGGGCTGTAAGCACAACATATAGCTGGTGGAGTGAGATGTCACGATGCATGCAGTCCAAAAGCAGAGTAACCAGGGTCTGGAAACACAGCATTGAGTTTCTCAATCCCAAGCTTGGTCTTAGAGCTGGCACGTGACTACACAACTTGACATGGTCCGGCTTGGAAAAAGAGGACAAGAAACAAGCCTAACTTTTGGTCAGATATTTCACAACATGGCAAACATTACTTTTATTCCTGTCTGCGACATCAGGGACTATCTCTGAGGATCTTCCAGTCCTCTTTCCTCTGGTACCTACCCACCTGACTGCGTCAGCTACAGAAGCCTGAAGATATTCTCCTGCATGGCAATCCAAAATGGATTGTCAGAAGATCAGAACTCATTCGTATAATCATCAAAAGATCAGAATTAATTCGTATAATGGAACACTCATGTTGGCATCTATGGCTAAGAAATAGTCAAACTGGAACAAGCTGCTGCCATAACTTTCATTTGCAAAACTCTGCAGTCAGTCATCTCTTGGTCTCAGAATCGCTTATGGATTTTTTACTCTTTAAATTACTATATGGAGGGTATCCTTTCCTACCAGCAATCCTAGTGGGAAGAGGGATCCAAAAGTCAGAGCATGATCTACTAGGTGACAAAAGCAAGGAGAAATTTAAAACTTCCATCTCTTCTGATCTGGATGTTACACTCAAGACCTTGTTGTAGGCAAAAGGGAACACTCAACACATAGGGAGCTAAGAATACACTGTTAGTATAGTTAATGTTTTGACAGCCTAATAGTCCAAATTATCTAATAATTACAGAATAGCCTTGTTAATAATATGGTGAAGATCACTGTATATAAGCTTCATCACATATGCCCCTGTCCCCTGGTATTGTGCGCACCCTCATTGCATCCCTCTGGGTTGGCACCTCCCGCCTCCCCCACACCCCGCGCAGGGTCCCCAGCAGCATCCTGAGCCCTGTGCTGGGATGAGCCTGGTATCCATGGTGGGGATTCTTTCTCCTCCAACACGAGTTGTTTTCATACACTTCTCAGCACACTCTGCTTCCTCATCATTGAGTCACAGCTGAAATTGGCAACCTGCAAAAGAGCCCCACTTAACATCAAGGACTCCAGTCCCTTATGTGCTGACTACTTGGATTGTTCTGTCTTTTACGTGTATGATGGTGGTGGAAGTATTATCATATATGGCATTCCTATGAGTTATACAACATCCACTTTGGCCTGTAGACAACTGTTATCACAGCTAAAACTGAAACACACCCAGGTCACAGCAATCCCTGGGATCTCTTATGAAGCTAGATCCTAGTATTTCAGCTCTTTTTAGGACTTCAGAAAGGGCACAAGAATGGACCCAGAACCAACATTTTGGGGAAATCTCTCCTCAGCAAAGCAAATGAAACCTAATCAGCTCATTAAAAGTTTGTAGATGCATTTTCAGCTGTAGACAACTCATGGATGGATCACGGCATTTTCCTAAAACCTGGAAGTACTACTTGGAAGAGTTGCTTCTGCATACCCCGGGCAAGCTTCTCTGACACATCCCATGGCTTACAACAATTTTGAATATTCTCTTTGACTGTTTGAAACCTGACAACCTTTTAAAGACTTATGAATGAAGAAGATACAAGGTTTAAGGCTGTATTTCTTGAAGGCACTGTGGTCTGTATCATCTCAGGCACCTTGAAGTAGGTGTCCTTGACTATATTGCAGGTTTTACCTGCTAACCTGCTTAAGAGTCAGAGCACTGTGACCAATTATTTAGGGTACACCTACAGGTATGAGAAAATCAGATCCTTAAAGGTAAGATTAGAATGTAGTGCCCTATATCTGCCATCAAATCACAAGTTAAAAACTCACTTGAGATTAGTCAGGGTTACATACCCTGTACGGTGTAACAAGGCAGACCAGAAGCTGGTGGGGGTCGGCTGCTTGCAGCTGGCCACATAAAGTGCATTCTCTGTCATATCCTGATGCTTAATGTTTTGATGTTGGCAAGGCATCAATTTTCTATAATAACCTTTCTGAACAGGGTCTTGATGAAGATGTGGAGACTGGAGATATTCTGACCAAGACTTGAGCTCATTTCACCGGAGCAGAATTGCTGCTGAGGTCCTGAGAGCACTGATGGGCTCTGCAGCCACTTTGCCTCCTCCCTGGGGGCTCAGCTGCTCCTGTGAAGGTCAGCTCGGACTTGGTGAAACCTGGGACAAGACCTGGGAGAAGCCTTGTTGGTGGCCTCCCCTCTTTGGATCCAGAGCTGTACTGAAGCTCTGTTGTAGGCACCTCTGTGCTCACTGTTCTTGACCTTGCGTTGCTGACTTGGGTTCCTGCATTGACCGTGGACTTGTTGTTGTCACTGCAGGTTTTTTGGGGCATCTCTGGGCTTTCTGCTGACCATGGTTACTGTCACCAGACCTGTCCCGCTCTGCTCACTCAGGTGCTGTGGGAGTGCATCACTTGCTAGTGAAGCCACTGCCCCCTGCACACCTCTGGCTCCAGCTCACCTCCCTGCTCTGGCAGTGACAATGTGACTTATCAGTCACAAATACTAGATGGGCATTTGAAAATTTTAAGCACCAGTTTCCTGGAGCTCATCGACTCTTGGGCTCAGTTTTGCCCTGATTAAATATCTGCAAGCTATACAATAAACAAATCTCCATCCAACCTGCTGAAAACTCATGTTAGTCTATGCCATTCACAACACGCAACTGATCCAGGACCATTGTTTTTCTCATAAAAAGGTACAGATTTAATGGATAGTGAGAGCACCTCTGGCACCATTTCTGGAAGGCAAGAAGCAATAGGGAATATGTGACTCCTCGGGCCCTGTAAGATCTGGGAGATCACATTGCTCTGTAATGAAGCCGTATGCTGGGAATTGTGAGTCCCAGGTGAAGGATTTGAATAAAGGTCCAGGTTAGCAGGAGGATTTGAAGTTGGTAGATGGTGGGAGAAGGGGGCAAGAGCCAAGGTGGACTCTTCACTCTGGGGGAAGGGACAGAAACTTTATTCACTCTGAATAAATGGTACTGAAGCGTTTGCATGATCAGAGTAGGACTAGTGATCTTGTTTAAAGTATGCATACGTATACCCATGGATATGGAGGGAGAGGTGGTGTTGGGATGAGTGGAATCGTGGTACCAATTGCGGAATGCACCCAACAGGTGTTTGAGCTCTGGAAATGAACCCAGATTAACAGATGCCTCGGGATGTCTGGATCAGATTATTTGCCTGGGGCAGATGATAAAACAGCAGCAGCAGCTGCTCTTCTATGCTGGCAAATGGGGCAGATTTCATGACTGGAGCCTTGAGGCTGTCCAATCCATAGATATGAGACAAAGGCAGGCAGACAACCTTTCTTGGTGAGGAGATAGCTCAGAAATAGCAGAGCTCCACCTCAGTTTCTGCTCTTGGAAACCTGCATGGCCAGAAATACAACTTACTAAAAATGTTACATGCTGCAGTAAGGGATGGGATGGTGTGGGAAACACAGAATCTGCCCCATGGAGCAATACATCAGTGTGAACCGAGCATCCTGCCGTGCTGACGGGAATAGGTTTGTGGGAGAGATATTTAAGGGACTCTTAATATGTTTCATGAATCACAGAAAGGGGAATTAATATCTTTGGGGGGTCATGGCAGTTTAACAAGGTTTTGGCTGAGGTTCTAATGGCTTATCACTGAAATGTAACTATTAAAACACAAAATTTAAAGCTCTTGGCCAGATGAAGCAGCTGAATATAGAAATACTCTAGACGCATTGATCTGAAGCTAAAATCTGTTCTTGTGTGCCCTGGCGTGAATCTGGAGTGGCTCTGCCGATTTTGGTGGAGTGAGCTGCTTTTACAGGATGCGCCTGTCGCTCTGCAGCTCCTCTCCTGTATAAGCCAGGCTGCAGCCTGTGAATGAATTAACCACATCTTCTTATGACCTCCCAGGCTACACAACATCCACTCCACTGCATTTCCTACACTGTGCAAGGTTTTCCCATTATATAGAAATAGCTTTTGTGCCTTTGAGGGAAAGCCTAAGGCCAGAGCCAGGTTCTTGGCCATGCAAATTTCAAATGAAGGATTAATGGGACATGAGAGCAGCCTTTCCCTAAAGAGCTTTTTCTTTCAGGAACTATTGCCTCCCTAGGCTAAGAACATTTGTTGTTGTTTTTTTTTCCTTTTTCAACAGAAAGGGAGATTAGTTTCTGGTAAAGGGAGTTCTTTCAGGTGTGCAAGACTGCACCATGGAGATATATATATATTCCACTGTGCAAATTTTACTGCAAGTACACAGTTTTTCTTTACATGTGTTTGCTTATGAAGCCACGCACACTTGAGATACTAAATGCATCTCCTTATTGGAGCCTAAAAGATGAGGTCACATGAAGACCTCTATACTGTAGACATCTGAAGTTTTACTGCCCAGTGTCTGCCTTCAGTTTTTAGAAACTGATCTGAACAAGAGGGTTCAGGGAGATGCTGAAAGAGGCTGCAGTGGCCAAGGGCAGAGCCCCAGTATGGGACAGACAGGGAATTGCTCAGGGCTTGGGACCAGGGGGAAAAAGGGGCAGCTGGCAATGGGAGACACAGCTCTGCTTTCAAACAAAACAAGTAGGAAAATAAATCAGACAGGACTCAGGAATCTGCTGGGAATGACTGATGAGCGCTTCTCTTACCTTCTCTAATAGACGGTTCTTCTTTCTTCCTTATTGCTCTTTAATTTGTTTTTATTTTTTTGGGTTCTGGTTGGTTGGTTTGGTTTGGCATGTAGTTTGGTTTTGGTGGGTTTTTTTGGTGTGGGTTTTTTGGGTTTTGGTTTGTTTTGATTTGGCTTTGGTTTGTTGGGTTTGGGTGGTAGTGGGTTTTAGTTGCTTTGTTTGCTTGTTTGAGGGTTTTTTTCAAGAAAAAAGTTCCCTCTCTTTCCATCTCTGGGCTGAGATAACCTAATCAAATCCTGGAGTGGTGCACAGAGGGAATTGTTGCAAGTTCAGTGTATGGGAAAATGAAATCCTGTATCCCTGATGAAGCAGCGCAGTATGGCTGACAGCTAAAAAGAAATTAATTTGGAATGCTTTTACTGCTTATTTGCTAGCTTGTCATCCTTACTATTGCTGTGGTTTCCTGTTGGTTTGATTTTTCACATTCTTCCAGCTCATTATGTAATTTCTGTATTTTTTTTTTTCTTTCTACAATACCTAAGTCCTGGGTTCACATTTGTAGCTTTAATCAAGGCAGAAAAAGAAAGTAGGGATGGGGAAACCCTCAAGAGGGTGTGTTTTGGGATTTGCTTGTTGGGGAGAAGACCTTAAATTTTGACCCTAGTATATCTGAAAGGTACAGAAAATGGCAGGCAAGGAAAATTAAATTTAAAAGTGCTACTAAAAAAAATAAATCTCGGAATGAGTCTAGGATTCTTCTCTCTGAATTCTAGATGCTGGTGAAACGTGAGCAGTCTCTTTGGGAAAAATACCACATTTTATCTCTGCCAAGTGCTGTTCTCAATAAATACAGGAAATACGATCTGCGACTATAGTGGATGTTGTAACTGAGCGTGTGCAGAGAGTCCCAGGAAGGCCTTTTGTTAGGATCTTCCTCAGAAAATGGTCAGGGAAAGTCAGTGAAAGGCAATCCCATGCCAGCAGAATTACCACTTGCTCACAGCTGACATATCACAGCGTAAAAACACTCACCTGCAGCAACACAAGGCCACGACAGCATCACATCGCACCCATCACACCTGGTGCAGGGTCCACGCTGTCAGCCGGCAGTGATGGGCACACGCTGCTCCTGCTCCCTGCCCTGGTTTTCCACAGTGTTGGGGCCACTCAGCTGGAGCCAAAGTTCTGCAGAGATAAGAAGGAGGAACTAAAAGGATTTATTTTTCCTCCTCCTGTAAAGTATTGCAGTTTTCGCCCACCAGCAGCAGGACAGGGTATGCTTGGATGTGGGCTTGTATTTTTAGGAAAGGAGGGTACTTCTGAGTACATGTGCCCAAAGGGGGTAGAACCAGTAAAAACTGGCATTATTAAATTATGGTTTATTGATCTGTATGAGCAAGGTAGGCTGCTTGCCCAATTTTAGTACGAAATGCCCCCTCGGTTTGAGTACTGAAGAAATCCCCCATGTCCCAGGTGTTAGAGCAAAACAGGTTGGGACAGGAGGTTTGTGCAAAGAGAATGTGCAGGTGGTCCTGTGCAGGGCTGGGAGAGGAGATGTGGACGGGTCAGAGAGGTGTGTGTGTGCTGGGGTGTGTGCCAGGAGCCAGGTAACTTATCTGCAATGGAAAAATGCATCTGTGGGAACAAAGCCCCTTTCACCTCTTGGATATGTTTCCCCCGTACAAGCAGCGGGTTTGCCCTGTCTGTCTGCTTGGGATTGATCTCCCCATCCTGATAAAACCCCAAGTTATTCCCTTGATCCGTGAAACACCTAACACTAAACCTTTTCCTTTCCACTCAGTTTAGTAAAGCCTGAAATGAGTGGCAAGTATCCAAGGCTAAACCTCTCCAGATGCAGTGAATTCCACCGCACTGGGCACGAACCTCCCTGCCCTCAAAAACAAACTGTGGAGACCTTCCCCATGTGAACACGGCATGGGGAAAGGACACGCATCTGATTAAACACAAACAATCTTCCCAGCGCCCTTTCCTTTCACCCACCTCAGCTCTTCTGAAATGTATCGATCCGTGCTGTGAGCTCCAGATAAAGGTCAGGTTGCAGGGCTTGTCGGCTTTGATCTGAAGGATTTTTTGGGCTCAGCACCACAGCTGCCCTTGCTGTACTCGCAGCAGAGCGGGTCGCACAGACCCCCAGGACCTCTCACCGCAGTGTGCATGTCCCTGCCCTGCAGTTCACGGTCACCTCTGCTCTTCCCAGAGACTCATGGGTTTGGAGGGACACATCACAGCCAGTGTATCCAGAGATTTTCTCTGCCAGCCTCGGCCATGCGCTTCACACTGGAGGTGAGGAGCTCATGCTGCTGTACGGGAGAATAGTGAGAAAATCATTTTGTGTCTTGTCCTGACAACCCCAGGTGCAGGGGACAAGGAACCCATGGGGAATCCCATCAAGGGACAACATGATACAGCTGCTCTGGAGGAATTATCCTCCCGTGTTTCACAGATGCAGGGTGAAAAACCCTCCCAGCTTATCAAACCCATTTCTCCCTTATAGGAGGCAAAAGATGTTTCTACCAAAACAACATCTTAAAACCAGGTAGGCTTTTTACCTTTGCACCTTTTATTGGAAGGTTATTTGCGTTTCTAACAGTTAGAAGGTTTCCCATGACAAACTCAGGCTGGATTGTGTGGTCCCAAGTGATGCATCTTCCAGGCCTCTTCCCACGCAGGAGGCTCCCAGCCTCACTAATCTCTACAGTAAAAGCTTTCTCTGGTATTTACCTTTATATTGCCTTTCTTAATATTAGATTGTTCTTGTCTAGTCTCCTGCCTCCACTATATTTACTGACCTTTTTATTTGGAGTAAGACCGTTCCTCCAAGCTTTTTTCCTTCATGCATATTCAGATCTGTTTAATGAACAATGGCAAAAATGGGCATTTCAGCCCCTACATCATTGGGAAAACGCAGTCATCTTGTGAGGCCTCCAGTTGTCTGCAAGGAATATTTTGGGTCACAAACCACATTGCAAAAAGTCACACTTTTTTTCCCCTAGCTTGGGAGAGTAGGTCACTGCCTTGGTCCTTACCTGGGAATTCATTTCCTTGCTTTGCCACAAAATATTGGTGTCCCTTTGGGCAAACCTTTGTGCCCCAGGTCTCTGATTTAGTATTTCCCATTCTTGCAGAGCTGACACTTAGGAGGGTACTGGAAATAATCAGCTAATTACCTTCCTATCATGTAAAAAGGAGCACATATGTGGCAAAAACGTATTTCAAGAAGCAGAAGTGAAACCAGACAAGTCCAAGGAGCCTGGACTCTAGAAACCATCAATCCAGCCAGTGACAACTGCAAAAAATAGCCCAGGGGCAATGGCAGTGAGCACCAGAGCTGCCCTGCCAAAACTCACCCCTCTCTGCACCCTTTCAGCCCTTCTCCATTGAGAGGACAGTGATTACTGAATACAGGCATTCCCTTTCTCCTAGGAGACTTGAAAATGATCATTCCTGGGGGTATTTAACCCCAGAGCTTTACCAAAGGTCACATCCTGCAGTCACCTTGTTTCCAAAATCTTCTCTGTGAAACTGGCCAGCAGAGGAGCCACCTGCATAATCCCACCCCTGGTGTCCTCTGGATCTAGAAGCAGTTCTGCTTCTTTTGCCCTTGGCAGAGGGATCCACAGGAGGGTACAGCTGCCTGGAGACCCAGTTCAGCTTCCCTCCCTCACAGCAAAGGGAATACAGCTGTGCACAGGCAGGAGCTCATCCCCTTGCAGAGGTCACCAGCACCTTGTCTCTAGCACTGCTCTTAATGTCCATGTTGTGCTTTCTCGCAGAAAACTTTGTGTGTGTGTGAGTGAAATCTTTTGGTGTTTGTTTTTTCCACTCTCTTACAGTGAAAGCCAGTAGGGAATAAAAGCCCTTTGTGTATGAAAACATCACACTACGCTGTAAGGGGATCCTGCAGGATAAAAGGTAGTAGAGAAATGTAAATGTATGATTTGGATGAGCCCTCTGGATTAGCATGTGAATTTTCAATGGCATCTCCCCGGCAAAGCTGTGAGCGGCAAGGCTCTCTGATTACACTAATTCACATGTAATCTCTCTGTCAGAGGCTGGTACAAGGGTGGGAGATCCCACCTGGGCCAGGCTGCTCCAGCTCCGCCCCGGGCAGGGATCTCATAGGGGTCACGCTGTGTGGACAAGGCGGGTGGGCTGCAATGGGGAGCGCATCAGCTTTTGCATGCTGCTCTCTGACTATTTCTGGAAAAAAGAACTGTTTTTCTGTTTGTTCTCAAATGTAATACAAGCTCAAGTTTAAGCAAATAAACAAAGCTGGCTATTATGTAATCTGCTTTTTCTCAGCATCTGCGTTTCAGGATGCAAATCTCGGGAAGGCTTTGATTACAGAAACTGGGGCACTCGCAACCTTGACAACAATTTCAGACGTGATCAGAATACAATGCACACCAATGCAAGCAGAAACTGGATCCCACGGGGACTCCTTACCCGTGTCTCCAGGCTCTCAAGCTTCTGGGGTTATTTCTGGGTATGAAACCTTCTGGAAATGGGTGCTTGAGTGATGTTACACAGTCACATTTAATGAACAGAGGAGTTTAAACCAAAGCTCCTGTTCTTCCCCCACAGAAGGTGCCCAGAGCAGCTACCCTGCCTGAGCTTCCCCCCACAGTGGGATTAACCCAGGGAACACATGTATAAAAATAAATTTTTAACCCTGGCCATAAAATTCAAATATACAATTCTCTCATCCTCTCTCTGACCTGACTAGAGTTAGCCTGGGCGAGCTTTCAGGAGTCCTGCTGAAGGGAGAGCCCTGTCTTGTGTTATTTTGTGTTTTCTATCTCTGCTCCAGAAGTTGGTATCAGCTTGTGAAATAATTTTACTTACTTTTTACAACCACCATTTTCCACTTTCCCCTGTAATTGTATAATTAACATACTTCATCCATCACCTTTATATCCGCCATCCGTCATTGTTTCAGTTGAGCATGGCCTTATGCATGAGCACAGCGCACGTTAGCGATGACTGATCAAGGGGAAATGTGTGTCAAATTGTGAGAAGTGACTACAGGCAAACTCAGATTATGTGGAGTAGCCATGAGGCCGTTTCACACACTTCATTATCTCTGGACATAAGTGCACACCATTTCCTAAAGTAGGTGAGCTGAGTTGTCCCCTGGAAATGTCTACCTCTACTCCAGAGATAAATCCAATTTCTAAAATGAATCTGTGTACAGAACACGAACGTGACCTTAAATCTGCCCTGTTGTGATATCCAGCTGTGCATCTAGAGCTGTGATTAACCTATTCCGGTGCCTGTGGTACCAAAGAAAAGAAAACAAACTACTTTTTATCCTGTGATGCCCAATCAGGATAAAAAAAAAATCCCTCACAGGCTGTTTAGAAACCCAGTGGTCCTGATACCTTTCCTCACAAAATGCAGCCACAAACATCTTTGTTTCATCTTTTCTTCTTACTCTGATTATTCCCATTCTGCTCCAAAACCAGATGTGAGACTGCCAATGCAACTTTATTCAATGAACCTCACTAAGTAGCAGTTATTATTCGCTAATAATAACTTCCCTGCACTGTTTTCTCATCCTGAACACCTTTCCAAAATGCAAGACTGTATTTTGCCAACTGTCTGTGCAGAGCACGTGTGTTCCCACAGCTCCAGCTTTCGTCTCTGGAGGAATCAAAGCCCGTCCACTGCTCTCCCAGCATCACTGCAAGTGTTTCTGATCCACGGGAGCTTATAGACCCAGATGCTGCTGGTTTTGCAGCCCTCACTCTTCTCTTTTACAGTGCCTTCATTTTGTTTTCCTACCTTCTAGAGTCCTTTCACTCGTTCTGTTATTTCAGCTGGCACCTGCTGGAAGTTTCGCTGCCGCTTTGTCACCGCATCTCTTTCGTTTGCCCACTTTGTCTTCCATGATGTCCTTTGCAGCTGCACCTTTGCAGCACTAAACACTCCGGTTAGCTCCGCTGGGAAGACTGTCAAGGGCTCTTGATGTCAGCTCTGCTTTTGAGAGACCGTGAGCTGTCTTCCTATCAGGGAGACACACATTCCTGCTGCGAAGTCCCTGTTATCCCCCTCTTAGTGGATCAGGGAGGAATATTGCAGCTCTTTCATATTCATTCCCTAATTCATTTTGCAAGAGCTTTCCTGTGTAGCAAATGCTGTGTCTCTCTCACCCATAAGACACCTTTGCTCCACTCACGCAGTACCAGAAATATGTAAAGCCAAGCAGGAAAAGGATGTATGCTTTTCTTTTTTCTTATTTTTTTTTAATTTACACATTCCCCTCAGTATTCACAGCTTCTGGAGTAAGTTGTCTTCTTTGCAACAGCCTGAAAGCAAGGAGGCCGCCATGGGCTTTGGGGCCCACTGTATTTATCGGCATGTTTCATTTCCCTTTAGTGAGGCCCTCCAAGAGCAGAGGCAGTGACCAGGCTGTCCCCATTCCTCTATCCCAACCACAGGAGTGATGGCTGCAGGGAAAGCCGCGGGGAACACCACGGCCTTGGTCATGCTCCCTTGTCCCAGGTTCCTGACCCAGTCCAGGAGGTGGATGGGGATGGGCGTGACTGATGGGGAGTATCCCTGGGAAGAAGGGGAACCCTGAGCAGTGGGAGGGAAGGTGACAGCTTGTTTGGAGGAAGGAGAGATGGAAAATTCAGACCTGACATGAGGAAGAAATTGTTGCCCTGAGGGTCGTGAGAGCCTGGCCCAGGTTGGCCAGAGAGGTGGTGGATGAACCATCCCTGGAGACATCCCAGGCCAGGCTGGACGGGGCTCTGATCAACCTGAGCTGGTGAAGATGTCCCTGCTCATGGTAGGCGTGGCATGGGGGAAGCTGGGGAGGGCCCTTCAACACAAACCCTTCTGTGATTCTATGCCAACATCTTCCCCTGCATTGAGGGACCAGTCAGTCCAGGAGCTGCCATGTGCCCAGAGACTAGCAAAAATTTTGAGAAGAGCCAAATTAAATGGAGGAAAGGAAGATCCCAAGGAGCTGAAGGAAGGAGGGGTGAGTAAGCCAGCCCAAGTGTACAATGGCTTTACCAGAGTGAGGGGAGAAGCACACACCTAGAAATGGGAGGACTGGAGAGGAAAGCAAGGAAGGTGTATATTCACACATTCTCCATGTCCACCGGGAATGAGGCTGACCTAAGGCCAGGGGTAGCAGAAGCTACACGTGAAGGGTGAAGCATTCCTCCATGTGTGCTCCAGGAGGAGGTGGCGCAAGACCTTCGAGATGTCCCTCAGAGCAGCACACTGGGAATGAAAACAGTAACTCTCTCACCCCTCCTTTTCCACAGACAGCAGCCTTGGCCCCACAAAGCTGTTCTGTGAAGGTAGCAGCCTCCTCTCTGCTGTCCCTTGCAGCTAATCAGAGGCTTTGCTTGGGGCTCAGAGGAGCAAAGTCCCGCAGCTCACAGCCCCTATTGCCAGGGGAAGCAAAGGTGTGTGGAATGCATGGAGGACTCCTTTCCCCTCTGCTCAGGCTACATGGAGAACTTGCCTGCATCCTGGGTATGGGATACCACGTGTAAGTGAAATATGAAAAAAATTTACAGGTCAGAAATTCAGAATAAACAAAGGTCAATATTTACTGGCATCCTGGATTGTGGCTGTATTTAACTGTGATTTATTTGGTATGAGAACAATTCTAATGTTAGCATTACAAAGCAAGAACTCTGTAAATCCCTGAGCTTGAGTACCCAAACCATCATGAGAAAGCCTATGGAAGGGCAGTATCCTTTGGTGGCCTGTTGCCACCTCAGTCGATTCACCACCCCAAGCCTCTGGGCTCGCAGTCAATCATGCACCCAGCTCACTAGGGCAGCTCCCTTTTCAGAGATGTTGATGCTGGTGGAGGAACCTCTCATTGTCCCATCTCCAAGCTAAGGAGAACTGAAGATTCCTCCAGTGCTCCCAGGGCTCTGAAGCTCTTATAAAATGACCACGAGGTTAGACTTCATTAAAAGTGCACACAGAGTGAGCAGCCTTACAGTCTTGTTGCTTTGTTATTCTCTGTCATCTTTGTTGTTCTGGCACCAGTCTGCTGCCATGTGTCCTTATTTAAAATGGAAGTGTTTGGAAAAAGTCTGTTTTTTTTCAAAGTCTGTTGAGTCCTTAACAAGTTTTCATGTGTTCTAAAGTGAATAATCATAATAATGGAAAGGGCTCCCTGTTATAAAGCATATGAGTAATAAAAGCTTCATGCTGCTTGAATAAATTACTAGGAATCTGTAATACGAATCCATGACATGCATGGTTTTGATTATTACAAAATGTCACTGCACTGTGATACATAATACGTATGTGCATGGAAGGCAGATCAGAGAGAAGCATCCATCTCCATGCTCGCTGGTGGAAGACAAGCAATGACTGGTACCTGACTGTCATCTCTGGGACAAGGAGCACACTGAGGCAGTGACAGGGTGTGAAGGATACACAGAAGGTCCTGGGTGGACTCATGTCCAGTACATTCATGGACTTAGGAGCGAGACAGCATGTCTGAACCTGTTGCCTGAGGCTCAGTTTAAAGTCTACGGCAGAAAACAGGCTCCTCCAGGTGGGAATTTGTATGAGCTGGCTGAGAACAGGAAACATTACCCTCTGCATTTGTGTACAGGAAACTAAATGAGTTCTGTGGACAGAGCTATCTAACTTCAGTGTCCAAATGGGGGCAAAACGGTTCCCCCACTTGAGCCCGTGCAGACATTGCAAAGCCATCGAGCTTTCAGTCCCTATGTCAGATGACCGCTGTGCCTGGCTGGATGTGTCACCGTTCCCACTGATCCCACGGTTTCAGAATCAGGTGCCATGAATCAGAAGAGCTGTAACATCACTGCCGCCTCCGAGGCGGTACTTACCTGCCAGTACTCAATGTATTCCCTTGTGCCTATTGATATGACTATTTATTTAAAGAATATGGATCTCTAGCTCTTCCAGATTTCTCCATCAGGTATACTTGATGCATATAGGAATACAGAAAACACTACAGGATGTTTCAAAAAGATGAACCCAATTTGAAATCACTATACTTTGAAATTGGGTCCACCTTTTTGAAACACACTGTATTTTAGGAGCAAAACTGTGTAACATTTCCCATTTAAAAAAAAAAAAAAAAAGAAAGAAAAAAAAGTGCAAGATATGATTGTCTACTTTAGAATAAGGAAAACTACCACAAAAAGAGTCTAGAACAGGAACAGTTTGGTTATAAATGTGGATATGTGTGTGCATAAGCATGTGTACGCTGCTATATTGAACCAGACACAAGATGGCAACTGGTGCCATCTTCAGCCCAGCAGAAGACATTCAGTTTCCCACACAGAGTCAAGGAATGACACCAAGACCGCAGCTCCACTGGCTGCCTGACACATGGGAAAGGACATCCCCATCGCTCCGTCTCTACTGTTCCTTGGGGCTGCTCCCGGCATTCCCTGGAGGGTTACCTGCAATCTGGAGAGTGGGTACAGTCCTGCAGTTTTCTTCCCCACTGCAGCAAACTTGGAAAAAATGTAGAAGAAGGAAAAGAGCAATTGATGGAGATGCCTCCAAAGACAGAATTTTACCCAGAGCTGTGCTGCTAACTGAACTGGACTGATTTCAGAAGTACTTAATGCACAGATTAAGCATTTGAAATACAGAGTCAGTTTACATGAAATGCAGGCACCATTGCCTAGTGAGAACAACTTTAAGAAATTAGAGGAAAGTGAAACCATACTTAGAAAGACCCCAGACATCCTGCACAGACAGACTCAGAGCACAAATTCTGGATTTGCAGACAGAAGGCCTTGCTGAAGTGTATTGATAATAGAAACAAGAAAAGAATGTGATAAGGAGAAGCTGAGAAGGGATAAAAATGAGACAGTAAAACTAAGGCTTTTGTTATTTTGTCAAGGAATGAAAACTAGAGGAAGTGAGAAAACTCAGTGAGGAATAATAACAAAGCCACTACATGAGCTAATAAATGTGTCTGATGAACAATGTAACTCCAGCCAGGAGGAGACAGGAGATGGATACCATTTTCAATTCAAAACAAAACTAAAAGCAGAAACAGGGGAATAAACAGTTACACTGTAGTGTAAATATGTGGCATCCACATCTAATGTTGGAAGAAGAAAAATTTCCCTATTGAAAGACAAGATAATTGTTGGGTATGTAGTTTCGTTTGTAAAGTAAAAGTGGTTTGGAGAAGCAAATGTAATCCCAGGTAAATGTGTCCGATTGTGCAGGCAGCTGAAGTGCCCTGGGAAGAAAATCAGACCATGGTGAGGCAGGAGCAGTTTGCCTGGGCGTTCTGCAGTGCAAGACGGTGACAAAGACACAGACTGTCACAGCACAAGGGACTGTCATGCACAACCTCTGTCTGCAGATGTCTGAAGCGGTGGCAGGTATTGCAGAAAGCACATCAAAAGGAAGAAAAATGCCCATCCTATTCAATGCCACTTAGTTTCCAGATGACATGGCCACATTGGCAGCAGTACAGGCACATGGATTTCTGTTGGAAGAGATTGTGCAAGTGAGTTCAGCAGATCCAGAGGTAGATAGTCTTCAAAATGCATGTCCAGCCATGCATGTCTCAGCTTTGCTATTAGACTGAAGTTTAGTTCTTTAGCCACTGAGCTGCAGAACCAGCTGGGACACAATTCTCACAACAGTGGCAGATGGGAGAAATATGAATTATTTCAAGTACATTTCTAAAAACTGAATCCGTGCATAAAGGAATTTTTTCCACAAAGAAGCCACAAAACGTGATGTGCTGTTGCCCAAGAGATCTTTGAACAAAGGAAAACCCAATCTTGAGCACAAAGGCTTTGGTGGGCAGTGCTCACGGGGCAACACTGGGACATGGAAACATAATGGACAAAGGACCTGGCAGCATGCAAACCAAATGTAAGGCAGTATTCTGCAGATGGGTGCCCAGCAGACAAGCAGAAGGTAGAAACAGACCCCAATGCAGCCAGTGAGGCAGCTGGAACACGTTGCTCCGTGAGCACTGATGGAGGAGGAACTGGTGAGTTTTCAGTCTGGAGATTGTGCAGAGTGAGAAGTGGCCAAACCGCAGCAAGAAAACATCAGGTGACGTGAGGAGCTGATCGACTGAAATCACTGAATATAGAAGTTGTTCTTCATCTTCAGTGCCTGGAGACCTAAGCTTTGTCTCACAGGGGTCTGCTTCCAAGCAAAAAATTCAAAGTGGCCTAGGAGGAATCTTGTTAAGCATCATGTAGGATTGTATTTTCTTCTTATTTTTTTCTTTTTGTCACAAGACTGGACTTCATTTCAACTCAAGTGTCTATAAATTAGATGTCCAAGTCTGATTTCATCACTCTCAGGCTGCTTGAACAGAGAGAGATAGACATCTCTGCATGGTAATTCATGAGACCCACCCTTTGCCCCTGCCTGGAGGAAACCAGCATGGAGCAAGCCAGAGGTGGTACCTCCAAGGCCCGGCCTTCATGAGGGACAGGATTTTTGTTTCTTGGCAGCAGTGAGTCAATATGCTGACAAAAAAGATTGCCCTTTGCCCACTGCACCAAGCTGTACCACACCCTGGGGCTGCACAGGCCACAAAACACAACGCCTTGCAAATAGCATGGACACTGTAATGACAGCTGTCATCCAAATGGAGTCACAAACTGGGCAAAAAGTTGTGGTGCATCAACCCAAACACCTTGCCTTGAAAATTAGGACTTGCAGTCACATCCATATCAACCTGGCCATTGGGCCTGTGGTCTAGGAAAGAAAGATTTCAAAGTTATAGGTTTAAAAAAACCAAGACGTTAGAAACCACAGGACTTTTGAGCTATTAGGCTGCCAGGAAAGTCAGAGAGATAGTCTCCAAGATTTATTAACATGATCTGCTACACAACTCCAGATACAGCTTCAGAACTTGTGGGAAGTCTTATTTATCAACCACAGGGAAAGGACAAATGTAAGAACAGGCCATGACAGATAATAATTCAATGTGCTGGGTGAACCTACAGAGACTGGCATTTTTCATTTCACTTCTCTGTTTGCAAAGAACTTGGCACTGGTGTTGTTTTCATTTAATTTCTCTGTTTGTAAGAGATTTGGCCATTCATTTTGGCTGGAGATCTGATAAGCAAAGCTAAGGAAACACAAGGCACATGTTGTTCTTGAGTGGAGCAGAGTCAGGGAAGCTGAAAAGAAAATAGGGTTTTTTTAACAACTCAAATATTGTCTGGATGTTGCAAGGAAGGAGGAAAAATCTTGCTCCAGAAGTAACCTCAGAAGAATTCCAGGCTGTTGCTGTAGAGTCTTTATCTTCTTGCTTCTTGCCTTGATAAATGCAGTGTCACATCAGAAAACTGAGTCTTGAATTGTGCAAATGTCAGTTGTCAGTGTGGGGAGATGCACAGGCACATACGATGTGGACATATGCCTATAGAAGCCATCACGTATGGAGTCACACAGACTGCACAGATGTAGTTAGATAGGGCCAAACCAGTGCAGCACCAGTTCAGATACACCTGAGAGCAGATGTAGAGGTGTGAAAGTGATGTGTCACGGTTGTGTCAGAGGGATTGGAGAGTGGGTGGAAGAACAGACCCATGTGGTGTCCAGGAGCGAGGCAACAGTGGCGCCAGCACACTGTGGAGCAGGAGGTGTTCGTGGATTCCAGGCTGCAGGCAAGTGCACAGCAGCAGGCATCAAATTGTGAAGGCCGATGGAGTCCGCAGGGACCATCCTGGAGCTGGGAGCAAGAGGGACTAATGGGCTCTTTTGTTTCCCTCTTCTGTCTTCCAGTAAATGAAAGACACAGAGACAGAAATTCTGCTTCTGAGCCAGTCAGGAACAACCATGTGCTTCGTCATCAACATTTCCTTATTTTGATGGTGATAGGAACTAGGACAGAGAAAGTGCAGACCGTTAGGCATTGCCAGATTCAGTTCTGGGCTGATGTATGACAGTTTTCACCAGAAATACCCAACCTCTCCGGTTAGACCTCCAGGGGTAATAGGTGGTGATTGACAGAGTAGGGAATAAGGGTGGGATATTCTGCTGTGGTGACTGATGTAAAGCAAAGGGCCCTGCAGACAGGAATTGGCAGGTTCTGAGAGATGCAGACAGGGAAAGCAAAGCTACCTTGCATGGGAGCAGTCACATCAGGATAAAAAATGGGCCATCTGGGTTATCTCATTCCCAGCAGATCTCCTTATGTCTCCTTCAAAAAAAAATTCAGAAGCTGCTTCTCTATTGGTAGGCAGAAAATTTGATATACCGGTCAGAACATTTCAGATACGGTCTGTAAAAAGCACTTTTCTGCCCCACATTTCCACTGGTGCGTGAGATGGCAGTGGGGTGGAGCAGCCCCTCCGGAGAGCTGGATGGGGAGGGTTCCCTTCCAGAAAGGTGAAGGAAAGTCCTGAAACACATCCAGATTACACATACTCTTTTGAGTTGTATGGGCAAAGTTTCTGCTTCACCTTTTCCTGTCAAAGATACACCCAAAAACGGACTGAGGAAGTTTAGAAATAAAGGTAAGTTTCAGTCCAGTGGAGAGTAACAAAGATGCGGAGGGGTCTGGAGCATCTTTCTGATGGGGAGAGCCTGACAGAGCTGGGGCTGTTGAGCTGGAGAAGAGAAGCTGAGAGGGATCTGATCAATGGGATCAATATCTCAGGGTGGGTGTCAGAGGATGGACCAGACTCTGTTCAGTGGTGCCCAACGCCAGGGTGAGGGGCAATGAGCACAGACTGAAACACAGGAGGGTCCATCTGAACATGAGCAGAAACTTCTTTCCTTTAAGGTGCCAGAGCCTGGACCAGGCTGCCCAGAGCGGGTGTGGAGATATTCATAGAATCATAGAATAATTTTGGCTGGAAAAGACCTTTCAAGATCATCAAGTCCGATGATAACCTAACTCCAGCACTGAACCATGTCCCTAAGAACCTCATCTATTCATCTTTTAAGCACCTCTAGGGATGGTGACTCAGACTCAAAACCCTCCTGGACTCATTCCTGTCCAATCTGCTCTAAGTGAACCTGCTTTAGCGGGGGGTTGGACTGGCCCCTTCCAACCCCAACCATGCTGTGCTTCTGTGATTCCATGTGATTAATTGGAATAGAAACTGAAAAAGGCATCAAGGGACTGTAAGTAGATTATTCCCCTGCCACTGTGCCCTTTCAGGCTTGCCTCCAGCACACATTTGCAGGTGTCAACACCAGCTCCAGGCAGGTTGGCAGGACCCTAGGAAGAGCTGCTTCTTCTACACAGTGGTCACTACGTGTGCTGTCCCCACCTGTCCCTGGGTCTCTACTCCTCATACGGGGAGCTCAGGTGCCCCCCACATCCCCCTGCCCCATCATGCCCTTAGCCTGGTGGCTGCCAGTGCAGAATTGGCATCTCCTCCTACCCATCTCCTGCCTGATCTCCACTTCCAAAGCAGCACATCCCAGCAGGGAGGGGCGTTCAGGTCTCTATGAAAGCCCTGCTCACCTACCCATCATCCGCCTACACTCTCCTCCCTGAAGCACTCCCTGTGGTTCAGCTGACAACACCTCCAAGTCCCTGCACTGCTGGCCTGGCTGTCTGACTGCTTGTTACCTCCAGACATATCTTCGGTTTGGGGTTCAACCACAGGACCCTAAAAATTGCTCCCAGCCAATTGTTCCTGTCACCCAGTTCCTGGCAAAAGGATAAAACTGAAAAAAGGAAAAAAAAAAAAGCACAAAGATGACTATGAAAACAACCTTAATTTGCTCAGTTTTGCTGCACAGAATTCTTTGACATATAAGTTTACATTAGAAGTGTGTTATCTGTATATATTATTTAAAGTATTGGCTCACATGCTTGAAAACTGAGAGATTTTATTCTGCTCCCCTCTCCTCCCACTCCCACAGAAAATAAGTTCTTAAAGGTAGAAGAAAGGAAAAGCAAATGGAAGAAAATGTAACATACTTCTGCTTTTGCTATTGGTTGCAAAGCCTTTTCCCACTGGAAAAATGTGTAAAAAGAATAATTTACTAGAACTATAGCAAAATAAGAAGTTATTTTCAGCTGGGATTCTAGCTATAGGTATGAGTTAAGGTGGTTGACATTTTTTTTTAATTCTTTGCAACTTACTTGTTTTGTCTTACATAAAAATATTGTTCATCCTTTTGTCAGGCTGAACACTTTGTTTTCTCCTGGATAGAATAATAAAAATTACAGCTTTCCTTTGAGCATCTCTACAACCCTTCTGATTTTCAGCCAAACCTAGTCATTTGCAAAAGTGTTATTCTGGTATCTAGGAGGCACGCTGCAGAATCCATGGACAAGTATACTCTTTTTTGGTCAAGTTAAAGCCTGTTGATAGGAATAAAGCTCTCCAGAAACTGAAAAATAGTAGACAGAAAATGTTTCATGAAAAGTTCTCTGCTATGGGAGCTGTGCAACTTGGTGTAGCAGAGTATTGCCTGTGATTATTTGCCTCTGACACATTTGAAGCATTAAGTTTTTGTTAATCAGGTACTTAGACAATAAAGCCTTGGTATGTTTTAATTTCTAGGATGGGACGTGATTTGACTCTGCAATTAGGACATTTTGCTAAGATATGTCTGGTGTTGGTTATCCTGGCATCACAGATTCTGCTGAAGTACGGAGTTTAATAATGTGGCAGTGATGCCAATACACATTAATTCATTATAGACTAGAGGAATATGGTGCTCCAAATGCATTGCATCATTTATGGCCATGTAGAGCTCAGAGTAAACTTAGAAATAAAATGTGCCGGGTTGTGAAGGCACAATAAGGTGATGGGTCTTTGGCAGCTCCTCCACAGCGACAACTTCACCATCTCTTCAAAGTTATGTTCTGCCAGGCCAAGGCAGCAGCGAGCTCCCTGCAGTGCCCCATTTGCCATCTGAGAGGCCTCATTTCCACCATCCTGGAAATACAGAAGGTCCTGCCATCTGGTTAAGTGTTCTCAGATTACAATGTAGTTCCCCTGTTAGGATTCGGCAATAGACAGTTTTGAAACTCACTTATCGATGTGGATTATACTGAATAAATGAAGGAGGTAAAGCAATCAATAGCAACACTTCTAGAATAGAAGAGGAAACAGAACTGTTTGGACAAGAATACACAAGTTTTCCATGCTTTTTAATGCCTGCAAGATGTCCAATCTGCCCAGCACCCATGCTAAGTGTGAATGGAAAAACAGCCATACAAGTGTAATTTTTTCAAAGCTTGTGGAGCAATAGATGGATGTTTGGTGTAGGCAGAAGCTTCACTGTTTGTGTATGTACTTATGCAGTGCGAACCTTCACAGCTTCACCGTTGGAATAGAAACGACATCCAGGATGACTCACTTCTATTTGTCAGGAAAAGGTAACAATGAAGCTGCAGCAGTATGTTTGCCCTGTTCCTGCTTTGGAGACAAACTTACCAGCCATTTCCAATCAATAACAGTGATCCAAGCAGACGAAGCTGGCCCTTCATTAATCAACATTCAGATTTGCCTGGGGCTTGTTCTAATTGATTTAGAGTAGAACTTCAGTTCTTCAGAAATGAAAAATAAAATAAATTTACCAAGTTTAACTCCAGTATGTCAATCCAATTTCCAGTGGTTTTATGGTTTTATTTCCTTGGACAATTTTCTGACACTCTCAGCTTGGTAATTTAGAATCATAGAGTTGTTTTGGTTGGAAGAGACCCTCAAGCTCATCAAGTCCAACCATTAAACCACCCCTGGCACTACCCATGTCCCTGAGAACCTCATGTCCGTCTGTCCAACCCTCCAGGGATGGTGACTCCAGCACTGCCCTGGGCAGCCTGTTCCAATGCCCCACAGCCCTTTGGGGAAAAAATTATTCCCATCATCCAACCTCAACCTTCCCTGGCGCAACTTGAGGCCGTTTCCTCTGCTCCTGGTGCTTGTTCCTGGGGAGCAGAGCCCGACCCCCCTGGCTCCAAGCTCCTTTCAGGCAGTTCAGAGATCAGAAGGTCTCCCCTCAGCTCCTGTTCTCCAGCTGAACCCCCCAGGTCCCTCAGCCGCTCCCATCACACTTGTGCTCCAGCCCCTCACCAGCTCCGTTCCCTTCTCTCAACTTGCTCCAGCACCTCAAGGCTTTCTTGCCATGAGGGGCTCAAAACTGACCCCAGGATTCGCGGTTTGGCCTCCCCAGTGCGCAGTACAGGGGACGGTCAGTGCCCTGGGCCTGCTGGCCACACCAGTGTTGGTACCAGCCAGGATGCTGGTGGCCTCTTGGACACCTGGGCACATGCTGGCTCATGTTTAACCACTATCACCAACACCCCCAGGTCCTTTCCCTCCAGGCAGCTTTCCAGCCACTCTGCCCTGAGACAGTAGAGTTCATGGGGTTGTTGTGACCTGGAACTTGGCACATTGCTAAAAGCATATTGCTACAACAGTACTCTAGATGTGTACAGGAATGCAGGCAGGTCTGTGTTTTACCCTCCTCACTCCAGTGTAAGTATTTCAAAGAATAAAGCTTACACCTTCTCTGGTATCATCTGGTTCCTAGATGTGACCACTTCTTAGAGCACTATGGGTCTTTCTCAAGGATCTGAATGAAACATTCTTAGACCCTGGTTTGCTTAGGAGTGTTGCAAATCACAGAATCACAGAATGTCAGGGATCAGAAAAGACCTCAAAAGCTCATCCAGTGCAATCCCCCCATGGAGCAGGAACACCCAGATGAGGTTACACAGGAAGGTGTCCAGGTGGATTTGAATGTCTGCAGAGAAGGAGACTCCACAACCTCCCTGGGCAGCCTGGTCCAGGCTCTGCCACCCTCACCATGAAGAAGTTTTTTCTCATCTTTAAGTGGAACCTCTTGTGTTCCAGTTTGCACCCATTGCCCCTTGTCCTGTCACTGGTTGTCACCCAGAAGAGCCTGGCTCCATCCTCCTGACACTCCCCCTTTATATATTTATAACCACTAATGAGGTCACCTCTCAGTCTCCTCCAGCTCCAGAGCCCCAGCTCCCTCAGCCTTTCCTCGCACGGGAGATGCTCCACTCCCTTCAGCATCTTGGTGGCTGCACTGGACTCTCTCCAGCAGTTCCCTGTCCTGCTGGAACTGAGGGGCCACAACTGGACACAAGATTCCAGGTGTGGTCTCCCCAGGGCAGAGTAGAGGGGCAGGAGAACCTCTCTCAACCTACTGAACTCCTTCTAATTCACTCCAGGTACCACTGGCCTTCCTGGCCACAAGGGCCCAGTGCTGGCTCATGGTCATCCTGCTGACCCCCAGGACTTCCAGGTCCCTTTCCCCTACACTGCTCTGCAGCAGGTCATTCCCCAACTTACACTGGAACCTGGGGTTGTTCCTGCCCAGATACAAGACTCTACACTTGCCGTTGTTATATTTCATTAAGTTTTCCCCGCCCAGCTCTCCAGCCTGCCCAGGTCTCTGGATGGCTGCACATCTTCCAGTGTCAGCCACTCCTCCAAGCTTGGTGTCACCAGCAAACTTGCTGACAGTCACTCTATTCCCTCATCTAAGTAACTGATTAATATATTGAATAATGCTGGTCCCAGTACTGACTCTTGAGGGACTTCACTAGATACAGGCCTCCAGCTGGACTCTCTGACCACAACTCTCTGGCTTCTTTCCTTCAGCCAGTTCACAGTCCACCTCACTACCTGATCATCCAGTCAACATGTTCTCAGTTTAGCTGTGGGAGACTGTGTCAAATGTTTTACTGAAATCAAGATAGACCACATCCACTGTTTTGCCATCATCTGTCCACCTGGTTATGTCCTCATAAAAGGCTATGAGGTTGGTCAAGCACGACTTCCCCTTGGTGAAGCCATGTTGACTCCCCCTAATGACCCTCGTATCCCTGATATGCCTTGAGATGGCACCAAGGATATGTTGTTCCATCACCTTCCCAGGGACGGAGGTGAGGCTGACCGGTCTATAGTTACCCAGGTCCTCCTTCTTGCCCTTTTTGAAGACTGGAGTGACATTTGCTTTCCTCCGGTCCTCAGGCACCTCTCCCATTTCCCACAACTTAGCAAAGATGATGGAGAGTGGCCGACCAATGACCTCAGCCAGCTCCCTCAGCATCCACAGGTGCATCCCATCTGGACCCATGCATTAGTTTTTGTCATCTCTGAGGCCTCTTCTCAGTCCAAAGTTTCTGTCATATGAAATTCGATGGCAAATATGCCAGAAATACTGTTCATCTGAGAAGAAGGAAGGGCAAGGCAGCAGAGAACCTTGCTCACTCACCTCTTTGCTCCTTCTGCACCATTTATGCAGATATTGGCAGGTTACTCACGGAGCATCCCTGGGGGTTCAGGGTGAGTGTAGGTGGTGTTGCCGCCTTTTGCCGAAATCCCCACAGACTCTCTGTTCCCTGCATTGGCCACTGCACCACAGCTGCAAGGCAGGCTGGGGACACTGGTTCATGTGATGTGAATCCCTGGGTGGGAAGTAATGGGGACCAGGTAACTACTGGGGTAGAGGGAGTGAAAGCGAAGCACGAATAGTGAACACTCATCTTGCAGAGTTCATCAGCAGTACAGGTGTTTGCACAGGTTATCTGGGCCCTGGGAGGTAGGAGAAGGAAGTTACACAAATGTTATTAAATAGGCTATGATTTAAGAGAAGCAGTAGTTCAGAGTAAAAGTGCATATTTGGGATCAGAGCTTTGAAACATCCATTCAGTTGTTCTGAAATGTAACTTTTGATATTGTGACCCATAAAGGTTTTCTTAAAGTTCACATCTCTCTTATTTTTTCTTTTTTCTTTTTTTTCTTTTTCTTTCTTTTTTTTTCTTTCTTTCTTTTTTTTTTTTTTTTTTTTTTTTTTCTAAGCTGCAGCCTCTTAACATAAAATTCAAACATTTGTGCCTTTGGTGTGCACAATTTTTTGTAATAAATGTCATCCCATTCATGCAAGAAGCAGAATTTCTCACTGTCCCTGATCCTGCAACAAGAGCAGCAATTGTCC
Organism: Streptopelia decaocto; assembly: GCF_964273445.1. Classification (NCBI taxonomy): domain Eukaryota; kingdom Metazoa; phylum Chordata; class Aves; order Columbiformes; family Columbidae; genus Streptopelia; species Streptopelia decaocto. Next base: position 13,370,631 of record NC_138670.1, on the reverse strand, counting down.
TACTAAATCATGATGTACGAGCATTTACAAAAAGACATTCCTGATTTGCTTCCTGTATCTCATAATACTGGGTAAAACTGAAAATTAAGATTCAAGTGTTATCAAGTGAGGACTAAGACCATTTATAATATTTCTAATCCAAATTGGATTAATTATTTCCAGAAAGTGTTAAAAGTGCTTGTATTAGATCAAGGGCTAAATGGGTTGAAGTGGGTCGTACAATTGCACAGAGGAGTGGGTTAAGCAAAAAGGGGATTTGTCAATGAGAAAAACTCTATTAAGCAGCTGCTAATTGAAAACAAACTTGCTAAGGAGATGTCTGCACTCTGAAAAGATCTTTATGCACTTTTATATAAATTACCATTTGATTGAGTCCCTTGGAACTCCTGCCTGGCAGTATATAAGCAGCAACACCACATGCAATCTGTCCTCCTGAAGCATGGGTGAACAAGGAAGGATTTGACAGATAGATCCCATGTCTCTGTTCCATTAGTGGGTTGGACATAAATATTGAGATATTTCCATTAATGTAGTAAGCTAGAGAAGTCCATCTAGGAAGCACTCAGCTGGACAGCTGGGTTCATATGAGGTTTGTTTCAAGGTAAACCTCATGCAAGTTATGAAGGAGACACAGGGGCACCTTGGGGCATTTGTACAACACATAGCAATCCAGTTTATCTCCAAGTTTCCCCCATGGTAGGAGGACTTTTCTGCTATTACATTAGAGGGAGCTCTTAACTAGATGGAACAGGCTGCTGCCACTCAACCTGCACAGGTTTTGTTCAGGGTGCTTTAAAAAGGTAACACTGGCAGGAGTACTGCCTTTAGGAGGGTGGTTCATATGACATTACAAGGAGCTAGATTTGGCCCCTCGCTGCTGCAAATTGCACCCTGTCCTGCCACAAAACCCAAACTCTCTGCCACTGCTCTTCACTTCTCTACCCTACGAATGTCTGCTCTGTCCCCTGGAGGACCTCCAGTAGAGTTCTCCACTGGCCTTCCTGATGCTCCCTGCTGAACTTCTGCAAGTCACAGTTGCCAAGTCATCTCTTCACTCCTTTCTAATTTCCTCAGCTTTACTGGTTTCCCTGCATTTTCCCTTCATTCAATTTCCCATAATCTCTGTTCTTGACCCCTTCTAATTTCATTTCTGTTTTGTGCAACTGTAGCTTTTTCTACTCTGCCGTTTTCTCTCTCCCAGTGAGGCAGACGTTCCTCCACATCTCCCACGAGCAGAGCAGCTGCAGCCATCCAAAAGCACATGCCAGCTCTCCTGCCTCATTCCCTCACTTCTCCCACCTCCCTGGTCCTGCAGGGACCTCTGCTTTCCCAGTTGGCTGACCAAGACCATCCTCTTCCACTTCCTTCCTCAGCACCAGCCATTGGTATAAATATCAATAATGATGAATTATTAATTGGCTTAGTGCTATTTAATATTTTACTCATTACTTTGAGTTCTTCCAACAGTTTGTTAGCCCAATGCTTAGCTAAAGAATTTAAGCTTCCGACATTTTGAACGTTCTGTACTGTATTAATTAAAACAAAATATAAAAATAAATAAGAATGGAAAAGTTAGAAAAATAACATGAAATTGTTCTGTGGAAGGCATAACTACCAAATGTCTGCACTTAAGAAAGGTGATTTAAAGTTTTATCTGGCAGAAATAATAGAATGTAATAGAATCCACAGACAATAATCAGAGCCTTATCTCAAAGTGCCAATCTTACCTCATTTGCTATTCTGGGGAAGATGACTTTGTTATCAATAATGAAATGAATTGGCTCCTTCATTTAGAATCTTGTTAATACCATACAGGCTCTTCTGTGTCCATTTATTCAGTAGTCTTAACCAAAAACTAATTCCATAGCTAAAACGGAAATAATTTCCTTAAACATCAATTAGCTCAAACATTGTCTTTGAGGGCAATGAGCACCAGTCTGTTCTTTCTTTGCTCATACACTCCTCAGAGCACCTCAAAGGAAGGGACGACTAGACTGAGTCCATCAGGGCCTGGGTCAAATGCAGGACTCTTGGTGAAAAGTTCCCTCTAGAGGAGAAGATCTTCCATAGCCCCTTTCCAGGTAAAGAACAGTTAAAGCCCGAAGCAGGAAAGTTTATCTTTTGTGTGATTTAAGTATATCCCACATAATCATGGCAGAAAAAAACATTATCAAAGTTTGATCCTCTTTTGGAAAACCACACAGAACTTCACCTAGCAAACATCCTGGCTCCGTATTAATTCATTAAAACTGAAGCACATAATTGCCTTGTCCTATATTCAACTGTCAGCTATTGCATTTGGTCACAGTGACCACCAATTCTCAACCTCCCCTAGGTGACCTAGCAAAGGTTGGTATTTGGCACTCAGGGGTGTCCCGTCCATGGCTCCTTAACTCCCACGTGGCCAGGAGGCAGGTGGCTATGAACACTATGCCAGGTTGTGTTCCTGACAGGGAGGAACCCTTGAATGGCTTTTTAAACTACCCGTACAGATACATACACACAATGTTAACAAACAATCTGCCTGTAACTTTATGTTCAACCAAGCCTATAAATACCACTGTTGTCTAAACTATTGGTGTGTCAGAGCACCAACAGCTACCCAGAAAAGCCAGGGAAAGTTTTACTATTCATCATAATCAAATAGAGCTCTCTGCCAGCATTAAAACTGACCCAACCGTGTAGGGTCAGACACTCATGTGTATGATGGATGGAGGACAAATAAGACATTCGTACCAAAGTGCCACATTACTCCCTCCATAGGGACCTGAGTGTGAGATGGTCTTTGGCTTGTCTTCCACAGCAACAACCTTATCACAAAACCTGTACTGTAAACTGGCCAGTCTTCTCATGGACTGGATTTTAGCCAGAATCTGATACCCCCCTTATTAAACCTTGCTCCCTGTGTAGCTTGCAGGTAGATGTGAAGAGGTGAGCAGCTTGGGAGGGAAGCTATAAAAATAAGCAGTCTTTTCAGAGTCTTGGAAATGTCCACTTTGGGTAAACTGATGTAGCACCTTGGTTCATGAGATGAGCAGATCCTCCCCTTCCTACATTGCTCCAATAATATTCATTAGGTTAAAAGTTGTTCACCCCAATTATAAGCTCAAACTCAGAGTGCTCGTTATTCACTGCCCAGGAACACTGCACAGCACCAAGATGTAACTCTGAAATAGGTGACTGCATCCTGAAGGAGAACAGTGGAAGAAATGGTGCTACAAGGAGAAAGGGAGCAGCTCACCAGCTCAAGATCAAGGGCTGGAGTGTTCCAGAACTGAAGAGACAACTGGGAGAGACTCACAGAATTTTGGATTTTATCAGTCAAGTGAGCTACAAAAGTGAAGATGAGCTGCTTTTCATTTTGCAAGATCAAAAGCACGAGATTTGTTTAGAAGTGTACACTTAACTGCAAAACAGAAAGCTGGTTATCAGATGGTGAGTAGCTGAAGAACTAAATATAAATATTCTGCACAGTAAAAAAAAAATATTTCTTGAAAGTACCGAAAGGCGGCTGCATATAATGACTCTCACATCACCTTCAGCATGGCTAGACCCAGGTGTGCACATTGATGTGATATACAAGTTACAGCCACAGGTTTAAAAGAAAAACTTGTCTATTAAACACAGGCTCATAACATTCAGATGATACATCATTCCTAACACAGGTGTCTGTGATTGATGTGAAGAAGATAATATTTAGGTTTATTTTCCCTTCACTTGTTGGAAAACAATGCAAGCACTAGATCTTGATACAGGAACACAAGATTCCTCAGAAACAAAGAGAAAACAGAAGTAAATGAGAGTGTAGAAATAATAATAATAATAAAAACACCACGGGCAACAAAACCACAAAAAAACCCCACCAACAACAAATCAAACCCCGCACCTGTCTAAAAAGCAAAGAACATACACAGCTAGCATCAGTCCTTTATTCAAGAAAGAAAGAAAAAAGAAAACAAACAAAAACCAAACACCTACAACCAACTCCAAACCCTAATGCTGGGCATACAGGTACACTAAAAGAAATAGTTTCAATTAAAGTTGCTTATACCTGACAAAAATACTGCATTACAATGCTAAACCACTAAGCCTGATATATAAAACTAATATTTGCTACAGATTGTATACTTGCTATCTTAATGACAGACAATAGGAACATAAATTCAGCATATGAAGATTCAATAATTCTTATGAGATTATAATTTAAACAAATCTGAACCCAGGAATTAAATAGCCCTGTAGAACAGGGTGCTGAAGAACAATGTCAGATACAGGAAACTCAAAGAGTCATATTCTGTCTTTCTATGGGGAAGCCAAATTATGCTGCAGCACCCTTGAAAAATGAGTGGTCTCCAGATGACATGGTGTGAAATAGAGAGTTCAGCGTAAGATTTGCTGATTGTGAGAACAGTGACTGGCTTCCCAGAGGAAACAGGCATCTCCTGGGTGAGAATCCCCTGCTGTAACTTAGACTTGTAAAAGTCAGTTGTCTAAGTCTACGCTGGTCACTGCAGGTTCCCTATACAATCAGTAGAGAAAAACAGATAATGACATATCAGGATGTTGTGTTTCCAGTGGTTTTACAGAGCACCCAGCAAGGCTACCTCAGGCTCAGATTTTTAGATCTGAAATCAGATCTAACCTATTGACTCTAAAGCCTAGGATGAAATCCTTTTACAACTCAAGACTTCTAAAGGAAATCAAGAGTGAAAGAACTGAGCAACTCACAGTAATGTTCAATTTCCACCTTTAAAACCACCTCATTTTTGTTGTTGTTGTTATCTGTGGTGTTTTGTGTTTTTTGTTTGTTTGTTTTTCCAGAAAGCTGGAAAGTAGTAAATATGATCAAGCTTTTTAGAGAGTTCTCCTTGGAGAGTCAGAGAAGCACATGCCAGTCGTCTGGTTGAATCCACTCTGAAGAGTGGGATAAGGGGACATACAGGTAAATATGATACATGGGAGAAACAGCAAGGAAAGAAGAATGCCTTGAAAATTTATTAGAATTTAAAACAAAACAAAACAAAACAAAACACAACACAAACAAAAAACCCACAAGCAAACAAACAAATGTGGGAGTGACACAGACACAGTAACGCTCTCCTTGGATTTCCACAGTCCTGCTAGGAAGGATCCTCACCAGAGATAGCTAAAGAAATGCAGCCACCTTGGGATAAAATGGCAGGTCCTGACATAAATTGATAGCTGCTTAAAACATGGGAAAGTAACATATCAGTGGAGGGAGATCACCAGTGGCTCAGGATACTTGTAAACGATCTGGAAGGACCATGAGTGGTGAGATGATAGTGCTGATGACATTAAGTGATTCAGGATTGAAAAGACATCATAGATAAATCTGCCAGCACTGACTAGATGAGAAAATGACAGCTGAGATTTGGCGAAGGTAAACATGGAATTATGCAACATGAGGAAAAGAGCACTACATTTCATTTACATCCATAATGGTAGGTTTTGAGATAGCTGTTACTGTTCAGGAAAGAGTTCTTGAAGTCAGTGGATCAAAGAGGTTTAGGGTTTTATAATAGATGGTTCTATAGAAATATCAATGCAATCAGAAGGAAAGGAAATTGATGCTGGAATATAGTAAGAAAGCAAAAGAGGGAAAAACTGAAAAGGAAAAGAAAAAGAAAAGGAAAAAGGAAAAGAAAAAGAAAAGGAAAAAGGAAAAGAAACACATGAGGAGAAAATAATGCAGATTTGGGAGTGAACTGGAGATGGTAAATGAAAAGCTCTTTACTAGTGTAGGAAACAGGGTGTGGCAGACCGGGCTTGCTGGTAGCGGCCTCAAAACCATCAGAAGATAAGCTATGGACTCTCCATCACTGAAGGCTGCCAAGGCTACAATTCAATGTAGATCTAAAAAAAAATAAAAATAAAATAAAATAAAAAGAGAGAGAAAAAAAAAAAAGAAAAATGATGAAAAAACAATAGATAAAAGGATGTATCATATTCGAAACATTAGATACAAGGATGCCATCCTCTCCTATAGGGTCCCCGTCCTGCAAATTGCTAGAGCCTACAAAGACATATTGGAGGAGTATCCCTGTTCTTCCTCTTCTTTTATCCTCTTTTGCACCTGCAGTGGCTACTATTCTGAGCAGAAGCATCATGTGTACATGTTTTGTCTCCAGAAAAACCATTCAAACACAAAGTAGAAAAGTAGAAGTCTGAGGATGATGTAAGTAGTGAATGAAAATAATTTTAAATCATATAATTTCAAAGAAAGTTAATTGATCACCAGCAAGACTTGCATACATTTTGTTTTGTTTTCTTTTCAAACGAACTTGTACAGATTTGTACAGATTTGATCCCTTCTATTATTTTAAGGGGCTACTAGGCTGACTTAAGAGCTTTCTATTCTAGAGATAAAAATGAGAGTAAAGCTGATTTTTAATACTAGAATGTAATTTACTGTCTGGATGTGCATAACCAAGAAAAATTATTAGGTATGGATAAAAATTTGTAGAGTTTGAGCCTACAGGTCATTGAAAGATGCCTACACAAAAATAGCTCCAGTATGTGAGCTATGCAGGGAGCCTGTGTAGACGATAAAGTATACCTTTCGGCAACTATTTCTCCAATTACTTGCTGAGATAGAAACATATCGTCAGAATAAAATCCAGACCCTAGGTAGGTGTTGCCTTTGTATTGCACTGGACATTCACATACTGAGTATTTTTCCATCAGACTCCGAAGTCCTTTTCAGAGTTACTATTTTCCAGGTTCCCCTCTTTTCCTCCCCATGCTCCCATGTACCTGTTCATCATGATCTGCATTCATGGTTTTTAATGGTTAGTCTTGAATTGTCAATTCTTTGGCCAGATCATTAATCAATGCACAAACTCACATAACAAACTTTACACTTAGAAACATTTTTCAAGGGATAATTTTATAAAATATTCACAGACTACTGAGCTATTCCACCTTTGTTATTCATATTTATTATGCACATATGCTACATCTTCTGCTTTCATATAAACTCTGACCAATGGTAGTCTACGATTCCCACACAACTACTCTTCCTTTACCCCAGAGTCATATTGAGTTTGGGGGCCGGTTTGCTTTCAATCATATATAATAATACAAATGCCTAGGGATATTCACAGCCATTTAAAGAAAAGCTGCAGCCAGAAATGAAACCCACTTTTTCATGGAGTGAATGTATCTTGTACTGGAAGCTGCCGGGTTTTATTCTGGCAGATATCGCTTCAGGATTTTCCCTGGCTTGGCTTTGCCCTGGTTTCTCCCCCCGGGGAGTGTAGCTCCTGCTGAAGTATGTCACATTCAACCTTGGAGGCTTCAGCGTGTTCTCTTCCTGCTTTTATGCCAAAATTTACCCACATGAAAACAAGGGGAAGATTTTATTTTCAAAGTGTATCTCTGAGGAACTATAATATAAGCTGCTGAGAGAGTGATAGGTTGTGCTTTGCTGAACGACCTGTTTGTACCTTTTTTGATCCCTTTACTACTGTCAAAAAATCGGTCCGGGATATCATGTCCAGGATATCAGTAAAGTATGAAAAAATACCAAGTTAGAGGGCTGCTCTTTGGAGCACACTGCTGTTCATCATAGATTTGGGCACAAATTGGATATATTGAGAATGTGTATTTAGGCTGATGGGTCTCAGTTTCAGGAAGGAGCAGAGGAATCCTCATTCTGGGCAGCTGAATTACATTCTGACATTTGATGCTTCTCCATACCTAGCTACCAGGTTTGATTGTTTTCCCTGTGGTTTCTTCAGCGGCAGCGTCTTCTGCGTGCTCTCAGACTGCCAAGTGAGGCTGTGTCTGTGACGAAGTAGAGATGTGGTCCCCAGAACAAGAGTTCTCACAGCAGAAATATCAGGCTTGAAGGGCAGCACTGTGTGTGGGAGCTCAAAACTCCCAGAGAAAATATTGAAGCATGACGTGGGAAGTATCCACCTGCTTCTGCCCTCTCCTGATCAAGCCGCACATACAGAAGCAAGAGCCTTTGAGAAGACAGGACTAGAGATAGTTTATAAAGATGCTGCTGCCATTTGAGGCAAGATTTTGTTGTCATTTAAAGTAGGTATCAGCTATTGAATAGCTTTGCTGCTTGGGTGTCTGGCAGGGGCTGCCAAAAATTGGACAATGGCACAAAATAATGGAGTTTATGCAGATCTGTGCACTCTGGCTAACAGGAGGCCAGTTCAGGCAGATGTAGGACAAGACTATTTATACATCAGTACTACATGCAGTGCCCAAAGATTGGGTGGTTTGCTGAAGCCATTACCACAGGTAGTTGAACAGAATCAGCTGTCCAGTGGCCAGAAAGCCTGTTGCTTTTAGGAAGGGGCCAGGGTCTGTACAGTCATGTTCTGCTCATGTGCAGATCACACTTGGCAAATTAAAAATAGGGAAAAGGAAGGTGGTTTCCCAAGACCTCCAAGCATTCCAGATTTGGAGTGAAAACAGATACAATATTTGGTCATTTCCAGCCCAGTGCTCTTTCCGTAGGCCCCACTGCATCCAGTTTATAAATTGCAAATACATTTATAGTTTTTCTAGTAAAAATAGCCTAACAAAAACAATTGGAAATGGGACCTTGCCAGCATGCTTATAATCTTCTCAGAAGAATTCTGCAGCTCTCTTTGCATACGCTTGCAGCACATTTGAGAGGATCTATGTATTCATTCGTTCCCGTTGGGTGCTGGATGAGCAACATCAGAGGGAACTGTCATTCTTGCAACTTGAAAAGATGTTTCTGAGGTGGCAGCAGGGCTGTGGGAAGAACCCACCTGGGAGTTTTGTTTGCAAAGCTCTTTACTTCCACCATGCTGCATGTTACTTCTTAAAAATATTTGTCATTCTAAGTTGTTTTCTAATAACATTCACATATGACATTCTAGATTCTTCTGGATGATTTAGGATCTCACCACAGAGAATTATAGCATATATTAATGTTATGCTTAACCCTTTAAAAGACACTTGGGAATGGAAACTCTAAGGAAGTAAGCTCAAGAAATTCGGTAAATGTTATTTCATGGGAAAAAAGTACAAGAAAAAAAGAGAACGAAGGAGACCAGGTACTTACAAAAAAAGGACTGAGAAACAGCCCTAATGCAGGAGGAAAAGATAAGTAAGTGTAACAGAAGAAACTTTTGGCTGCATTGGGCAACTTTCAGTGACTTGGAAACAAAAAAAGAAACGTATCACAAGTAGAAACTAAACGTGAAAATGTATCAGCAGAAGGTCAGTATGCAAGAAAAAAGAATGAATTATAATCAGTAAGGGACAAAAACATAGCAAGAAAATAAATATTTAAGAATGAGGAAAATGAAATAAATCCTTGGATATTTCCACACAGGATAAATAATAGATGATATAGAGAAAGCTGAAGCATTCAGTGCATCCCTCACTTAAAAAGAAAATGTTATTTTTTTACCAATTATTACTGCAATTAATTTTAAGAGAGGAAGAAAGAAAATGGGATTTCATTCCCAAGTGCTGAAGGGATTAGTCTCAGTAGTCACAGAGTTATTCACCTTCACCTGAGAGGGCGCGTGGAGCAAGAGCCCAGAAGACTAACAAAGAATAAGCATAATATCTGCCATTGAAAAGGAGTAATTGAGGAACCTGGGGACGTGCAGATGGGTCAGTCTAACCTCAGTGCCTGGAAAAATACTGGAACAAATGGTTTATAAGCACCTGGAGGATAATAAGGTGATAACATAAAAGTCCATATAGACTTGACAAAAACAATTCATGTTGAAACAGTCTAGTTTCCTTTCCTAGGCAGGATGACTGGTCCAGTGGATAGGGAAAGTGGTAGATGTGACATATTTTGGCTCCACCAAGGCTTATAGCATAGTCCCACATGGCAGTCTTGCAAGTATGCTTGGGAACTACATTCTGCAGTAAACTATCATGGTGGATAAAAAGCCCTGAAAACACTAATTGGGCAATAGCCATGGGTGGTTCACAGCCCACTTTGGAGGCTTTTTCAAACAGCGCTCTGTCTCGTGCTGCATGCGAGCCAATATTTTCTTTTATAGCTTTTACAGTAGAAAACAGTAAAATTTGCACAACATATTCTGCCAACTCAGGCCGTGTCCTGACAGGTGAGATGGATCCCTGATGTCTGCTCATTGGAAACACCTCCTCAGCAGCTTTCTGACCTCCTGCTCACAGCAATCTTCAAGCTTTTTGCAGCACTCCAGGCAACCATTCCGATGAACTTCCAACACAGGAAACATGCCCAACATCAGGGGCATTTCAAATAAATATTTACCAAATTTGGAAACAACAAAGATGACTAGTGAAAAAAACCGACACAAATAACAACTGAATTTGTATCAAGCTACAAGGGAAATGTCTATTTTTTCCCATGTAGCTCACTCATGATAAACGGTGGTGTTTCACACTACAGTGAGCTGCTACACAGCAATAGTTTCCAAGTGGGCCATCCATGATAACGCTCTCTTCCCTTCTTAGATGCTTCATCAAATTTTCTTCCTCCGCCTTAAGTAAATGTGTTTCCTAGAAAAGTTGTGTTCATTCCATCCCAAATTAGTCCTGACACGGTTCTTCCAGACCTTTAGTGATGAAGTTACCTCGGCCCTTGAGTCCTACACCTTCTGGGGGCATCTCTGTCACATCGGGGTACTGCCTCTACCCATGGTCTTAACAGGAAGCCCTTATATTTCAGTATAAAGTGCTCCCTTTCTGCTTTGGCAGATGATTTATAACCTTAACACCTTGAGAGCTTTTTAAATATGCCAAACATTTTACAGTATAAAAACATGAACTGCACAACTCTTTTTAATGATTGGACCTCTGGTGTGTTCTCAGCTTTCCATGGAGTTCACTCGCAGCCTGTCTCCATAGTTCAGAGGGGAGATAACAGACAGGAGCTGGACCAGGGGGTTTCTGGGACACAAACACTGGGAAGATTTCAAAGTACTTTAGAGGCTGGGATCAGAACTGAACATGATCCTGGTGAATTGGAGGCATGACCCAAAATAAATGCAATTAAATTCAACAGAGACAAATGCAAACAGCTCAGTCTGGGATTTAGGCAGGTGAGGTTACCCTTGCCATCAAAGCTGGTTCGAGAACTTTCTGTCCCTCTCCCCACCTCCAATCTGCTCATTTCTGCTTTAGTGTGAGTTTGTTGCCCTTTTAGGTGTGATGATCATCTGTTTGTGGGGCTGCATTGCAAAGCAGCTCTCTGAGACAATTCAGTTTAAAAATACCCTTTCCTTATTTATAAAGTGTTGTATCTAACTCAGCTCAGTTCTCTGCTCTGGTTCACAGCATAGCCCCACAAGCAGTTGTACCAGTGTATCTGTTTGGGGAAGCAATCTGCAGCAGGGAGAAACAAACAAGCTGCCAGGAACACCGAAGCAGAAACTCCATTGCCGAAGCCAAGTTTCACACTCATACATTTTGACGAAGGAGAAATCAGGTGTACAAATACGATATGGGGAATAGCTTGTTAGCAAAAATGCAGTGCAACCTGAGTCAGAGTCCAACACAAACTCAGTATGAGCAGGTGGTGTGATGCCATTGCAAAAAATAAGCCGATGAACAGCAGCAGTAACCTAAACCTGAGTGCGGAATGGAGCAGCAGGAGGCATCAAGAGAGGGGAGGTCATCAGCTCAGTGCTGTGGCTTTTCCCATCAGTCGACTTTAATAATCCAGCTGGTAGCCTTGGGGAAAAACAGAAAGAAAGGTCCTATGTGGTGAAATCAGTAAATCAGAGAAAGTCGTACATTTTCTCTTCCAGAAAAGTGGGGAAGCAAGGGAAGACATAGCAGTCTGCCACAACATAAAAATAGTTACAAAGAGAAATAACTACTTGCTTTCCATCTCGTATAGGGTGAAGAGCAAAAAATGAACAGCTGATGTTGCATAAAAAATATTTTGGCAGTATAATAAGAAAAAACCCACTGCCCATCAAGAGAGAGAAGTACAGGAACAATTATATTGGCACAACTGCAGGAGAGAACCATATTATAACATTTATTAAGGGTTGATCCCTGGCTGTGCTTCAGTTCAAGTGGTAGATTAAATGATCTCCTGAGGCTCCTTTAAGTCTTGTATCCTATGATCTGTGCAATTTTTTTTAGTACACTAGGAAGTTGTGGCAAAAAAAAAAAAAAAAAGCCCAAAAGAAAATAATACTTTAACAATGACAATGCATGGACAAGCAAGGAGACCTTATCTTGAACTCTGCTTGAAAGTAAACTTATAACAGACTGTGTAAGAATAGAGGAGGCTGTAGGAACAGCTCACATAATGATTAGAGACTTGGAAAACAGCAACAAAATTTTCATGATGTGTTTAGAAGGAAATGAAATCTGGGGAGCATCACATTAAGTAAACTGGAGGGCAATTGGGTATACTCAGAATCTTGACTCTGGCTTGTACAGAATTATGTTTTATTGACACACATCAGATTGAAGACTAATGAAGAAGACTGGGCAGAAGCAGGGACTGGTTTTTGTTTGTTTTATTGTAATTGGTTTCCACAATAGATAATTAACTGTGGAACTCATTGCTATAAGACATGTCAAAGACTGAGAACTTATCAAGAGGAAATAGAAAATGAGAAGTGTTAACAAGAATGAGTGATAGGATATGTATTTAGGAGGAATAAATTATTCCTGCTTGCAAATTAAATCAGCCACTAAGCCCTATGGACAGGAAAGATGTAGTTTTGTAGCATACTATTATGCTTATTATGGATATTTATTCCATATGGTGCTGTCTACCATGTCTGGCAAAAAAAGCCACCAGGTAGATCTAAGTCCTCTTAGTTGTATTTGTGTCTTCACAGCTACAGAAGGAATAAAGCTCCTGTGTGGATATCTGCAAGCTGGAGTTTGACATTGGCATTTCTGGGCACCAAAAATAAAATATCTTCAGTTCTTAAGAATTTCAGTCAGGTGCTAAACTTGTATCATGTTTGGGAATTCAGCCCCTGGAGGAATGTTAGGTCAGGTTGAAGAGATCCCCTGATAGCAGCAATGAGCTTCTTGCAGATGTCCAGAACAATTCAGTGTCTCGTTGAAATCCTCCGTGGATCAGCAGACAGAGAGCAGGGCATATGAGACAGATTCAGGCCTGCCAAAGCAAAGCAATGCATAAGGACTGTTTAACAGTGCCTTTTTTGAGGGATAGCTAATGATAGTATTGGAGGAACTGTAGGGGAACATATTGATTTTCAAAGTTGCATGAAAACGAAACATCATTGCTTAATGCTTAAGTACATTACCTACAGTAAATACCTCTTCAAGCAAGAAAATACACCCACCACCTGCTTCCTAGCTTTGCTTTATCACAAGGAAATCAAAGCAAAGATCATGTCCATTGAGATGGGTCTTTTATGAATTGGTGGTTAGAATTTGATGATAATAAGTAGCTTTGTGATGGGGATGAAACTTCTCTATTGAATACATATCTTAAAATTGCATCCAGCAAAACCAGTGGGCAGGAAAAACAATAAAATCCAAAACCTTGCTTTCCAATACATGTATTTTATTTTTATTTTAGATCTTCTTGCCCCTCTAGCAAAGGTCATAAATTATTTAACTGCCTCAGCTCAGACTTCTCTTTTTCACCGCCTAATAAAATCTGAGAAATATAAATCTATTTTAGGTGCTTTTTTAAAATGATTGAGAGTGGTGACAACCAAAACAGGAATTGAAGCAACAATTCAAGGCAGGGTGTCAGTGAGTTGTGAACACACCAGGAGATTTCAGTAGAAAGCTTCTAAGGAGAGATTTTGCTTATTTCTGGCCAAAGATGTCTCGCTCCCTTTTTAAATTTAATAATTTATAGATCAAATGCTTGTTTTTCGTCTCCTGGCTGCGTGCTTCCTATTAAACACATAATTCAGGTGGTTACGCTATTATATGCTAGGCTGCTTACGTTTCAGCCAAGTGATGTGGAAAGACGTAGTGATAACTTTGTGGGAATGCATCAGGTTGTGGAATTGTTAAAGATGGGATCAGATCACCATCTGATTTCCCTGGTACTGTTCCACCCTCAGATTTTAAATAAGCAGCAATTTCTCAGCTATGGGTCAGTGACTGCTTGTCACTTGGAACTATTAACATTTAACATCAGCTATTGCTGAAACGAAAGGAAGAAGCAAGGTCAAGTAAGAAGTAGGCAAAGGTAAAAAATCAGTACAAGTGAAAAGGAGAGAACAAGCGTGGGCGGGTGCAAGGTCGAAAATCACGGACTCCACACAATCCAATGTGAATTCAAGCGAAACTGTTTATTGCTTGTTACAATCCTCCTTATGTATCTTTTTGACCTGCCCACATGCTGTCCACGCACCTACAGGCTGCATGTAATTGGACAATAGCTACTGTTCACGCACCACAAACTAACAAGTGATTGGATTTTACAAATCTGCACGAGTTCTAGTGCGAAGCAAAAAGCTTCTTCAAAATTGCTGACTTGCTGACTCTTCTTCACTTGCTCAAGTCTGCACAAAGTCATGTAAGGCATGTAGGCTGCTTGGCTCTTGTTGGACAAATAGGTCTCAGAGGCCTGTTCAGTTCCGTATAATGTCCATTAACTTTGAGAAAATGCCTCAAATCTCCCACAGGCTTGGAGGGAGCAGATAGGTACTTACAAGTGAGTCAGGAACCCCCAGGTCCCGTGTCTGTAAAGAACCAGCCCGTGGGTGACAGACACATGGACAGGGCAGGTTTCTGGCTGCTGGATCCCTGTCAGTAAGAACAGGCCCCAGCCATGGACAGAAGCGTTGCTGGAGGTGTGACACACTCCTGAGTGTGCCACGCTGACCCTGCACCCTTCCCCAGGCCTGATGCTGGGGACACACCCCAGGATCATCCCAGATGCCCTCCCTGGGATGAACTGCGGGATGCTGAGCAACATGGAAGCCTTTTGGGTTTGCACACCTGGGCCAGAGCCCAGAGAAGAGGCTGTCCCCAGCTGCTTTCATCAGCCCCGCTTCATTTCCTGGACCTGCTCTGCACAGACTCATTTCAGAGATCTCCACCAAGAACAAGATTTGCCCTTTCAGACCTCAAACCTTACAGTGTTTCTGCCCGTCTCCTTCTGCCAGTACTGATCTCCTTCACTGAAAAGAACATAAATGATAAGGGGTTAGTTTAAGCACACAGTAATAGATATTTCTGTATAAAAATAGATTGCCTCCTTACACATGAATTGCTTCAGCTTCCTCATCATTTCTAGCTGAGCAACAATAACGACTCCCATAAGCAGCCCTACCAGATCAGCTGTGCCTCCACGTTCCTCCTGCAGAAGAGGAAGGTGAATTCAAAGAGAACAGGGGGCCCGCTTTCCACTTCCCCACCATCTTTC
Organism: Streptopelia decaocto; assembly: GCF_964273445.1. Lineage (NCBI taxonomy): Eukaryota > Metazoa > Chordata > Aves > Columbiformes > Columbidae > Streptopelia > Streptopelia decaocto. The sequence continues at coordinate 13,355,285 of NC_138670.1, read as the reverse complement.
ACCACTGTATCCGAGCTGGATACAAGGTAAAAGCATTTAAAAGGAATAATTAAAGGTTAAACAGGTCACAACCAACACAAAACCTGTTTTAAGGTATCCAATGAAAGGCTCAGGCAGAATGACACATGATTCTGTGAGGAGCAAAGGGAAAAAAATTAAACTTTCACAGCAGGGTAAAGGGAGCTGTACCATCTAAAAAGAGTCTCATTAAAAAAACAGAAAATGTATCTGGAATGCCAGGGGCTCCAAAACTGACAGAAGGTAGCTGAGGGTGGAAGGGAAAATGTACTTTGGTGCCAAGATTATACTTCATGTTAATTGTTAGCTTAGGTGATAAAAACTCATCTGCACTCCCCCAAAAGGGACACAGAGAGACAAATCTGGGGGGAAGCCCAAATAATACCTTGCCCCAGCTGCTCCCAGGCCATCACAGGAGCCACCAGCCCATCAAAGGCTCATCTCCACAAGCCCTGAGGAGCACAGGCAGACAAAGGCAGACAGGAACCCAAATTATGGACTCAGGGAATGGGACACCAACTCTGGGCCCCTCCCAGGGCTGTCCCAGGACACGCTCAGCCCCATGGTCCAGTTGTGAAACCCACCACCACGAGTCAATGCCAGAGCTCCTTTGGGGGTTGCTGCCTGGGGGTGTGGGTCACATCATGGGATGCAGGCAAAGAGCATTTGGGCTTTTGGGCAGATACTCCATGAGTGTTTAGGAAGGAACCAAAGGTGGGTAAAGGAGGTATCTAGGTGATTTATGTAGGAACAAGTCTGGGAAAATAGAAGAATAAGGGGATAAAAAGGGCTGGTCATGTGTAAATGGGTGGCTGATGTGTGTGTCCATCTGGCCATGTCCTGCACCTGATCAGCACAGTCTGTCCTGTCTTTGTATTAAATGTCATTTCTAATGATTTTCCTGGGTGAGAGACTTGAGGGTATGCAGCAACTGGAGTGCAACTGTGGCCTCGGGGTCTCAAATGTCCAGGTGCCAGCAACTGGGGAGACTGGGATCCAGGGACATGCGTACATATGTGTGTGTATATATATATGTGTGTTTACATATATATCTGCTATATATGTATCTTTATGTGTCTGTACCTACTGGGAGTTCACACTGAGTCTTGCTGCTGGTTGGAGCTGGAGCATGGAGCTGCAGCACCATCAGCTCTCTTGGCCTGTTAGATCTGGTATGATCCCCCTAACACTGATATTATTTCACATGTAACCTTCTGTGGAAGAGCAAATGAGCGGTTTATGCTTTTTATACTACATGACTTACAAAGTTTTTTAACAGCCATGGAAATATTTTGAGTCTCAAGAAACGCTGGTTAATGCAAAAGGGAGTGCACTAATCATGTAGCAGAGAAAAAGCATCAAATCCACAATGGACTGGGAAGAGGAATAACACTTATTTGCCATATTTCTGTTTCATAACTGAGCTCTATGAAATAAGGGAAAAGGGGGGAGTCCTATAACCCAGAGAGCAGAGGGTGGAGAAACATGCAGCATTAAAGCTCTATTTGACAAAATATTTGAAAATACAATAAAGAGGGAGAGAGTTCAAAGGAGAATGACTCCATCTCAACCAGAGGCACAGGGAAAAACAGCACAGGGCTTGGGGATCACATCATCCCCATTTAAATCATCTGCTGCAGAAGCCACGGGTGAGAAAACTCACACTCCATTTCACCTGCTCAGTTTTGAGTGAGATTGATTTCGCCATTTGAACTGGATTCATTTTCACTGTGGAAAAGCTACATGTCTCATTTGAGCTCTCTAGAGTCCCCCCATATAGTCAGTGAAGAGAGAAGTGTTTCCACAGCTGCCCATCCTACCTTACAATTGGTGCCTGAGGTTGGGCAGGATGTGTTCTGGAGGGTCTCCTCTCTCTGCAGACAGTGAAGGAGCACAGACACCTAACTGCACCAGCCTGCCTACGTTATAGGCCACCAGCACTGCATCAGAGGACTCCCACTGTGCTTCCAGTTTTGTAATCAAGAACGGAATTCCTCACTAGAATAAATTTGGTTCATTTAGCTTGCCTGGTGCTGATAGACGATGGATAACTCCTATGAGCAGGAGAATACTGTTCCTCTGGAAATGGTTCAGACAAAAAAATATTTTCTTACCCAGAATTTGGGATGAGTTGGGCACCCCAAGGAGCTGGGAGCACTCAGGTTGAAAACAGGGAGTGCAAAGACCTGGAGATCAAACTTCCTATAGGCTCTGACTCCCCTAGCAGGCACAGCAACGAGTCACAGACTGTCACAGCGAGACAGCTCCCCTGCTTCCACTGTTGATGCTGGGTAGCAGATGGAAAGACCACTTCAGTAAAGCCATCTTGATGATCCTGGATGCCAGCGCAAGACACCCTCATGACCGTGTGCACCATTTTAGTACCTCTTCTGAGAAGTGTGCTGGGCCTCCTTTGTCTTTATATTTGTGCCTTACATCTGGCCATCACATCAAACCTGGCTGTTCTGTATCTATGATCTGCCTTCCTTATTATGTACTATTATTCCAAGCTTTGTGTTAACTCTATATTTCTTAACTGTGATTTTATGGCTCTTTTCCCAAATCAGTGCTGAATAAGACCAACAGGACCTCCTACAAAGAGCATCATTACATGATTATGCCCTGCTGACAACTTCTTTGTCAGCTGATTGTTAAAACTTGTAAGAAGTGCTCTAATGACATGATGCACTGATGACTTTTAAAGCAGAGGCTTTGGCAGGTAAATCATACATCTCACAGAAGGTAAAGTAACATCTATGTAGTGCTCTCTGCTCTGGTAGTTTCCTCAGCAAGTGGAGCGTAGCTCACATGGCACGGACACACACCGAGCTCCTTCACCACATCCCAGCGTTCAGGTCCTGATGTGCTCTACATCCTCCACCCTTACAGTCAAGGCTTTGTATCCAGCTCCTGCAGAGGATGGAGGAAAAACTGCTTCAGTCCCCTACCATCCCCTCCACTGTCCCCAGCTAGTGCGGGCCAAGGACATCCAAGGGAATATAAGTCCACAAGGGGTCCAAGGCTGAGAAGAAAAGTGCTCTCCATAGCACTAGCCAGGGTCTAGCACGGCTGAAAGCTTGCAGGCAAACTGAGTGAAACCAGTTGTTGTGGGTTGTTGCTCTAGGAGAGTGTGGTTCGATCTTCTCCTGGGAGCTTTAAGCTTGGGATGTTATTGGTCCCCAAAAAGTTATCAGGAAATGCATGACGCTACTCCCTGGCCTCGCAGCCTTGCATATTATTTTTCTGTTTAAAAAAATAACAAATTTCATTAACTACCAGTTACTCATTTTCAACAGGTAAAACTGTGGGAGGACAATGGCTGAGAGGGGGTCTTATCAATGCTGATAAGCATCTCGAGAGTGGATGTCAGGAGGATGGACCAGACTCTTTCCAGTGGTGCCCAATGATAGAATGAGTGTCACCGGCCACAGACTGAAGGTTCCATCTGAACATGAGGAGAAACTTCTTTGCTAGGAGGTGCCAGAGCCTGGTCCAGGCTGCCCAGAGCGGGTGTGGAGTCTCCTTCTCTGAGACATTCAAACCTGCCTGGATGCGACCCTCTGTGATCTGCTCTGGTAACCCTGTGTAACCCAAACTATCTTGTGATGCTGTGATTCTGTGACAATGAGATGCAAGGAAAGGAAGTTACGTTTCCTTTTCTGTCAAGGGTCATCACTCTATTCAGTCATTGCCAGTGGAGTTTTGAGCTGCAGACAATCAACAGAGAGGATACTTTAATGAGTGCTGTGCTTATTACTCTCTCTCTAACGTAAGTGCTAACAGAAAGCCCATCGATACCAAGAGAGCTCTTCATCAAGGATGTGAAATTAATCCTGTATTCAAGAAAGAGGGATTCTGTCTACAACAGCAACCATCCAAAGCACTAAAATACCTGGCAAGCCTACAACCCATTCTCAGTGGAACACAGCATCAGGGCTCTCCAACTTTCAGGAGATTGAGGCAAAGTCTCCTATGAGATACCACTTCAGTTTTACAGAAGGATTTCACTCTTGCCCACAGCAAGTGCCACCTATTGCCCTCCAGGAGGTGAAGATCACAATGAGCAGTTCCAGTCCCTTGGAGTACATGGTGGCATGTTGCACAACCCCTCTGACCCATTGTCCAGCTGCATGTATCCCACAGAAAGTCATCTTGATTCTCTTCATCACTCTCTAGCCCTCTGTCCTGGAGTTCTTTGCATAAAAACTGCATCATCAACAAAGCAAAAGGGTGCAATGAGGTGCCATCCCCCAAACCCTCAAGACTGTCAAAGCATGGGACCGATAGGCATAGCTGTCTCCTCAGGGTGCAACAAGGAAGGACACTGCAGGTTATTCTTCACTACCACCTCTTTTAGACAAGTTTGCAGAGAAATTGGCAAGGGAAAGCAAGCGGTACACCACCCTCCCATTTGTGAGGAGAAATTAGATATGGACTGGCCTGTCCCTCATCCCCATTCCTGGTCTCAAAGCATCTCCTACTCAGTGGCCCTTCCTTCGACTGTGCTGCCAGTGCATGACATCACCCTGGGACAGTCCCACTCCTCTCCAGGCAGCCAGCCCATGGCTACCAACATCCATAGACATCTTCCTGCCACGCTTGCCTCCATGCACGCAAACTCTCATTCATTGCTAATGGGATCAGCCTGCAGGTCTCCTGCAGATGTACCTGTGGTCTTTCCCTTCTCTCCATCCGCGTATGGGAATCTCTCATGGGAGGGATCCATCTCACTCCAGCTCACTCCAGCCCCTGACAAGCACAGGTCCGTCTTCCACCACTGCAGCCAAGACCTCAACAAGATAATGCACACACAGACACTGCTGCCAGCATCTTTATTACGCACTTCCATATGCTGTTATCTCCGTACTTTGTTTCAGTTTCCAGGCCAAGTGCAGCCCATTTGTGTCACAGCTATTTTGCTTTAAATTTTAAATGCACGGAAGTCAGGTAAGTGTTTACAACAGAGACCTTAATCAACCACCAGAGAGATAGGCACATTACTTTCCCGGTAGAACGAATTTGTTCACATATTTCATCCCATATCATTACTCTAGAGCTTTCCAAAGAGTCCCAGACCCCTATTCAAGTTGTGTTTTCTGTACTAGCCTGTCTGTACCTGCATAGTCTTATTTTTCTCTGTCATCCTGCATAGCCTCTGTGGAGTTCAGAAACCTCAAAACCTGACCACCACCACTCAATTCAGTTCTTCTGGTAATAACAACATATAAGGGTAGATTCCTTGTCATAATGCCACGCAGAATTTGCCCCTGTATGGAATTAATGATTTAAATTAATTGCCTCAGGAGAAGAAAAACCAGCCATTCTACAAGACCATGGAATAGAAGTGTTCATTTTTCTTGTTTTATTTTTTTTTTTTCCTTTGGGAGTTTTTGCGCAGAACTGGTAGATAAAGCTTTCTGTAGAAAATCAATCATCCCCCACATGTCATCCATGGCAGAGCCTCTGCAGGTCTCCAGCACTGATAGTCCTTGCAAAGCCCTGCTGAAAACTCATAATTTTCTATGTCTCTGGCAGGCACATGGAGTCCCTGGCCCCCAGGCATTCTCCATGGCTGGCTGACCTGCAGCAACTGACCCTGGAATCCTGGTGTCTTCCTGTTCTGTAATTCAGAGAGATTTCAGGGGATATCAGCCTGCAGTTCAGATTTGAAACTTTTCAGGCTTGACAGAAGAAGTGTGTTTTTACATCACACTTGTTGTCAGAAGCCCATTCAGCTCTACATGAATGAAAAAATCAGGATAGGAAAGAAAGGAGAGACCATGGTTATATTAGTGGGTACTTTTTGCATGACCTTGTAAGACAGATATGGTTGTTAAAGGATCTTTTGTCCATCAGTGGAAGAAGTTACCCTCTCTACTGGCCTATGAATAACATCAGGGCACCTCATCTATCAGAAAGAGCTCCTTCCAGCCATCACACACCCAACATAAGGGGCCTCAGTTCTCACTGCTTCACCTTACCTGCAGCCATTGCATTATCTCATTCCCACTGATGATTTTAGGAGTTGGTGACCCTCTTCCTTGACATCTTCTCCTCCAGCAACAGGAATCTCAGCACTGTCAGCCTGGATGCCTGAGAACCACTCTGGTGCCTGGCTCCGGTGGTGAGGGAGCTGCGTCAGAACCCCACGCTGGTCACCTGTATGGGTAGCCCTGGTACACATGGACAAAACCTCAGCTGACAGGACAACTCATCCTTCTCACTGTTTCTGAACATGCTGCCAAGGAGAATCTGTGATCTTTCCTTATCTAGACACAGGTTCTCAGGTGCAGCAAATGAAGAGCATGCTTCTTACAGGTTCAGTAGCTGTGGCTGATGCAGACCCTCAGTTCTCCTGACGTGTTCTCACTGCTCTTTGGCTGCTGCTCACTCTGCACCATTTCCAGAGGTGCAACAAGGACTCTAATCAAAGGCTCACCCATCACTCTTCCACCAGTGCTAAAGGAGCAGCCTGTTCTAACTGTCTCGTAGGCTGCATTGGGGTCTATTTCTAACATCTATCTGCAGAATATCGCTTTAGACCCTGTCTGCATGCTGCCCAAATCCCAACACCACTATTTATGTGAGGAATGCCAAGTATTGCAATGCTGCATTACCTTGCTCCTCCATGCCCTGCTGTGAGCACCAACTCTGCCCACCCAACACCTTCTGTTTCACAGATTCCTTCTCAGTGGCCCAGTTATGCCCAGTGGTGTTTGGACTGTCCTTGAAGAGGGCTGCCTTTCTCCAGCCTAACATTGCTGCTTAGTAATATTACTGACTTTGTATTTCCATGTGTTCTGCAACCCAGTGGTAACAGAGTTGGTGACAGATTTTAAGAATTAGAAGGCAAATGTCTGGCAGATGCCTTCTCTGCTGCAGGCATCCTGACAGCCTGGATCAGCTGAATTCACACTGAAGATTCTTTGCTGGACATCTCTGGACACCTTCAGTCCTGCCTGCACTGATGGGTTTCACTCTTTACGAAGGCTGTGAGCAGCTCCACATCCAGAGTGTTGACAGTTCTCCCTTCCACTTGTCCTACTTTCTAGAGATCATTGTTCTTTCTACCTTTTATATGTATTGCTTTCCACACAAAAGAAACCGAACCATAATGCTTGCATTTTCCCTGATCCATCTGTGACTCTGCTTTCTGCATCCCTTTAGTCTGAGTCTTTGTCATGGTTGTGCTCTACTGGGTGCACAGAGGGACCGCGGGTAGCCACGCTCTCCTTGCCGTTAATCCTGTGCAAGGACAGTCCTTGCTATTTGGAGGTGTCTCCTTAGGGAAAGATCTGTTTCTCTAAAAAAATCTCTCTTGTAATTAGGAGTCACATGGCCTCATTTATCCCAGTCCTCTCTCATCTTCACCACAGTGAAATGATAAAAAAAGGCTATATTGTGTGGAAATCCAGCATTCTCTGCCACTTATTTCTATCCATGGTCCCTGCTTGTTCTTTTTGTAGGTGATACTTTTTTTTCTTCCCTGCTGTGGGTTTCATTAGACTTAATAGCTGCCACCAGGTGCATTTCATAATGTACCGGTAACATAAAAAAAAAATACCCCCATGTTCCTAAAATTAAACTGGTTCTTCGATAAGGAAATCGTCTATGGACTCCAAAGCTGTGACTAGGAGCTGCAAGGTGAAACCAGCCACACGCAGATGAACCACAGCACCTGGCTCCTCCAGCTGCTGCCCACCTCCCACTGGACACAGCATTTGGTTCATGTTTATATGGCCTCGCACAGTTGTAGGGGTGAGGGAGCAGGTTGATGCCCAGGGAGTCACTGATGCCCTCTACCGAATTGCACAAACTGAAGAAAATGGATGCCTTGCTAGAATAAATTTTCCACTTTCTTGTTCATTAATTAGACTTTCTCTTCACTGATATATTTGAGGCTAATTATTGGTGACAGCTAAACTTGAATTTATTTTGCAACTCAGCTAATAGTGAGGAGTTGATCATTTGTTACTGAAATCATCATCTTTCCCTCAGCTAAAAATACAGGCTTTCTTGCTTTTGTTTCTCTCATCAGCAGCTTCACAGCATCTTACTTACTGTTGTTGTTAATACTAAATTATTATGCACCGTTGTCACTACTAGTGAGTTGGAAATTTCTCATCTTAGGAGAGATTTTTAACCCTTCAGATGCTGACACAAGTGTCCAGCCACAGTGCTGGCTCTGCAACATTCTTGGAAGGTTCTTCTATGACTATCTAATAACAGGCACAATTAAATGGCATTCATGAGTCTGTTGTTGCTCTTACTGAATGCAAGGAGCCACCAAACATTTATAAAAATATCTCTAAAGTGCTTGAAGATTCCTCCACATGTTATCCATCTGAGCATTTAACCAGGAAAAAGCACTTCTTTTTCACCGAAGAGAAAAAATGACACTGGATTTTAGCTATGTCTAGACTGATGTTACCAGAGGCAGCTACAGTCTTAAGTCCCACTGCAGGCCCTTCTAGGACACATGTGCACTCCCACCACTGCTACAGAACACTTGGTATAAAGGCCACATCACAGCAGGCCTTCAGCTTTGCTGAATATTCACCATGCAGCTGCTGTGGGAAGGGCTACAGAGTAAGCCTGCAATCAGGTTCAAATTCAGGCCACCCCTGCCCTTCATAATGGAGCAAAGGAACTAATAAGTGCAAGGCTTGGATGCTTCAACCCCTCCTCCAGCCTGGACACCAGAGAAGTGCAGGTACGCTCACCAGAGGGCTGCTCCTACCCTTTCTTTTCTCCATCCTCTCCTACCAAGGCTTTGTGATCATTTATGTGGAAAAAACTTATTCTCTGTCTTGATGTGCCTTTGTTCTGCCAAAACAAGCTGCAAAACCAAGGTACACTGGTTCCAAGAGCAATAAGGCGCTATGGGAGTAGAATCTCCAAGTAATAAAGAAAAGGTCTATCAGATGAAGACATGACTTTCTGTAGCACGGAAGTCCTCCTCAAAACCTCCAGAGATGCTCTGTGAGTGCTGTCCATGCTCCCTCTGCTCCCAGAGAGACATTAGAAAACTGTAGACCATGAGAACAACACTGAAGTGTCACATGCCCTGACTATCACTGAAAAGAGAGGAAGAACATAGACCTTGAGCAGTTCAAACACCTTCATGCTCACTCACCCCACTGAAAGGCCAGGCTGTCTTCAAATAGAAATCGTGCAAGTAAAAATAACAGTAAGGAGCAGAAGCATGAAAAAAAAAAAAAAAAAGAAATAATGAATCAGGGCTTTGATCACACACACGGTCCTGCCTCCATAGAAGTGACATCCCACAGATCCCCACAGGGCATAGCTCAGCTCAGTGCACAGCTGTGCAGACAGTTTTGTTCAGATGAGTCTCACCAGTCCTTAGAATAATCAGTTGTACTGCCAATGGCTTACAAACACTTGTAAATCAGGTCAACAACCCCAACTTCAAATATTCCATCTTGGCCTCAGTTTGTTTGTTTATGCAAGATTATATCAGCATGTTCTTAATGAAATAGAAAAAACTTTATACTTTCATTTCTTCACAAGCAGCACGCTGTAGAACGCTGAATTTAAGAAGTCCAAAATATCTGTGCTTTTCAGATCGTTATTGAAGTCCTCATAGGACCTCTTTATAGACAAAGAGAATATTAAACTGGAGCCACTTCTTTGCTCCACTGAATTTTGATATAGCCCTGTTTGAGCCAGCTGGGATATCTTCTAGAAAGCAGTCTTGGATTTATTAATGGTTCTCAAAACCTGCCACTGAAAAACAACTTCCACGGTATGACCAGCATGGCAATAGGTCTGAAGGTAAATGCAGGTTTTGGACCCAATTGGTTTCTAATATTCAGCTTTAAGAATCAGATTACATGTTTGTTCAATAGCAATAAACTTCCAGAGTTTTATTGAGTCATAAAAACACTACAACTGCTTCCATTTATGGCCTGTATATAATTTACTTGGGTAGGTTTCCTCTCTAATGGTGCAGTGCAAGTGATTTCAGTTCTATTAGCTGGAAACAGTACATCTACATTTGCACAACTCTAATAAATAATTCTGCCCGATGGACGGCATCCCATCCAGACTACTGTGTAAGAAAGAGGAGGAGGGGCTGGCAGGAGGTCAGGGGAAGGAGGAGAGAGAGAGTAGGAATAGAAAAGAAGGCCGTTAAGACTTCACAGAATTTAGGAATTCAGGGATCCTCTTTTTGCTAGTGCTATCAAAATACCTTTTTCCTGCTTAATTTGTGTGATACTTTGAGCTTGAAATGTAACCACAGTTCATGCTAGACTGCAGGTTGAACTCATTCCGAGCCTTGCAAAGGCATCCATTTGAAACGGGATCTCCCAGGACACAAAGAACTCCTGAGCACTCAGAGATGCACTCAGCTCCCTGGAAGCTTTAGAGCAATAAATGAAATGTTAGACTGACTTACAGCTAAATGAATTATTTGGTCTCAGGTACAAGAGCAGGAGAGCTGTATTTCAGGTTTAAGATCCTTCAGCCATAGCAGGGAAGGGGGCTGGGGGTCACCCTGCAGTAAGAGAAAGGATATATCACTGTGCAAACACCCAAGACATAGGCAGCACCATCTTTTATGTCTGTGTAGCACCTAATGGTTAAATTACTGAGTTAGGATACTAGTTGTAAGTGGGGCTGTCTGCCCTCTATCACTATAAATGACATTAAAGGTAATGACACTTGATTTTCACAAGAAAACAAATCAATTAAATAACACCAACTCCTTTTCAACAGAATAATAAAACAAAGGGTTAGCAATTGTGGGTCACATTTTTTAATGCATAACTAGAGGACACTCAAGGATAATGAAGAACAAGCATAGATTTGCCATTATTTAGACTATTAGTCATGTGACTGCAGTACAACATTTAGTGCTTTGATATACAGTAGTTCTTTGACATACAGTAGAAGAAAATCACTGCGGCTCTTAGACACTGGTGTAGGCTGCAATGACTGCAGAATCTCCCAAACCTACTCAACCCAGCAAAACTACGGCTCAGAATCGACACGATGGTTCTTTAAAATACACTGGGTGAGTAAATAAAAAGGACCAAAAAGATATGTGAGTTAGAGGATAATGCTAGAAGATCAAAGTGATCACGAATAAATTCAGACTAGAAGGTAGGAAAAAAAAAAATTAAAAAGCAACAAACAAAACCATTACAGAATTATACCCTGGAATGACTTTCTGCACTGTGCAGTAGGGGAAAGAGACTTAAATTATTTTAAGGTGAAAAAAGTTTAGGGAAGCTTGTAAAGCAAAATATGGGTCAGCCTAGGGTAATAAATGAAATGGGAAATATGCGTTCTTATGTGACTTGCCTTGACACTGTACTAGAGGAAAGTGGATGATGGAAGGACTCTTGGTTCTTGTTTGATGATTGTATTGATTTGATTCATATTTATTCTGCATTGTATACATAGCAAACTGAGCTGTCCTGACAGATACTTTTGTAACCCTGTCTACTCTTTTCATAACAGCAAAGCTTGTGCAATGGAAAAAAGATTTATTTCAAATGAATTCCATGTAAAAAATGGAATGAGACAAGGGCTTGTGGACTTGTACGTAATTTGTTCGGCCTTCTGTTCTCAGGACAGCCTTAGCTTTCCTGGATCATGAAGAAAAGTACCTGTTTGTTAATGGCAATTGCTACATGCTATAAGGCCCGAATTCTTTCATAGCCACAAGCATGTCCTGCTATCAGAAGCAAGAGGTCATTTTATTCCTATTCCAAGCCAGCCTTACAGTGAATGGAATTACACTTGAAACCAATAAACTAATATATATTGGTAACATTCTCTCTCAGCTTTATTTACTCAGGTATATTGGATAAATTTCACATTACAGCATGATGCCAAGCAGAATGGAAAATTCAGTCAGAGAAGCTGCAAGAAGAAAACAAATTCTTAACTTAGTTACATGCAGTGCAACCAACGCACAGTACCTGGCTGAAATGCTACTGGAAAAAGCCATCTCCAAGAGTCATCATGAAGTGCTTATGTTCAGCACCTATGTCGGAATAACAAAAAAAAATCAAACCATTGCAATATGTTTAGCTTCAAAAATGGGCACTACATGAAAATTATTCCTTATTATCTCACTTGTCTTAAAAAAAGAATTAAAGGAACAGTCAGAGGAGTAAAATCTCTGTCTATGGTGTAGAAACCACTGTAGATGTCACACTGTGGCTCAAAGCAAATGCATGTCACTAGCCCAAAGGACTTTAGAAAGACTAAAAGAAACCAGCAAGACTAAACAGAGAGGCAAAAAGGGTATTAGAAATGCAAAAAGACAATCACGATCTAGAGAAATAAGTGTGCAATGAAGAACTAACACAATTATTGCAGCTGTTTTTACCATGGAAGAGGTCAAGGAGGCTCCTGCACAGCTACTCCTTCTTTATAAGGGGACACATCAGAGGATCATTCTCATATTGAAGGAGATCATGAAGCATATCAAAAGGTATTATAACAAATCACCAAGACCAAAGGATATTCTTCCAAGAGTACCTGAGGAACTCCACTGTGAAATTGCTGAATTAATAACTGGTGCACACGCTGAAATGTAAAAATGTCTCAATGTCAAGACAGTTGAAGGTAGCTAATGTGGTTTCAATTTTTAAAGAGGATTCTATATAAGGTTCAGGTAACTACAGACTGGTAGCACATCTGTACTAGGCTAATTGATAGAAACTGTAATATAAAAGATGATCTGTGGATAAATAAAGTATAATGGGGAAGAGTCCATGCAGTTCTTTAAAGGCAGATCATGCTTTACAGCCTCATGTAGTTCTTTGAAGAAGTCGATAGACATGGGGATAAGGGAGATCCAGCTGATAATGTATTTGCATTTCTAAAGGCATTTTACAAAGAAATGCCTCAAAAGAAGTTAAGCTACCATGGAATGAGAGGGAAGGTCTTCACAGGAATAAATAATTGTTTAAAACATACCAAACACAGGTTTGTAATTAAATTATCAACATTCAGAGGCAAGGGTGGTAACTACTGAAATTAGCTTAGTGAATTAAATTAGTGGAAAAAAAAAAAATTATGAAAGCAAAAGACAGTGTGACAGCAGCATATCCACAATACAAGCACCTGCTGACCACTTTGTGCGGTTTGATCCCCAACTCAAAAAGGATACACCAGAACTTGAAAAAAATTTTTTTTTTAAAAAAATAAATTAAAAATAAATAAATTTAAAAAAAAAAAAAACATAGAAAAGGGCAGCAGTTGTGATGAAAGGCTCAAAGGATTTATATTCAAAGAACAGCCATGTACAATATGACTGTTCATCCTAAAAGGAAGATATCTGGATGGGGCAAGGGGAAGGGAGAGTTGTGATAGCACAAGATTAAGGGAATGGCCAACTAAGGAACAATTGCAATAACTGTCCATTTTCTCTCCCATAGATAGTTACACTCAGCTATCAGATGGCAAATTCCAAACAAACAAAAGAAAGGAGGTTCTCCATGTAATACAGAGGTGATCTGTGAAATTAGCCATGGGCAGTCACGCACGATGGAAAGCCTCCGTGTGTTCAAAATTAGATTGGGTGGGTTCATGCTCCTCTGAGGGCTGTGAAGTACTATGGTACTACCTTGGTCTCTATTTCCAGAGCTGCAGGTAACCAGAGGCTTGATACAGCCATTCCTTAGCATCCATTGAACCCCCACTAGGAAAGAGAGAACCCAATGTCAGACCATTCTCCAACACTCAGGTCCTCATAGTAAGTGATTATGAGGAGCAAATGATGCTTTTCAGAGCATGTTTATTGTTGTCACTGTCAAAATTAAGTTGGGAATGAATCAAGTATTTGTACCTACTACACACTTACCTAATTTCTGTCTTTTGTGGGTCCAGGTTTTGGACATGATGCCTGTTACCCAAAAAGCTGAGGATTTTAAACAATTCTGTCCATAGTAGGAAAGGGAGGTGTCTGCCACATAAATATGTGGCAAAACACTAAGGAAAATGTCTTGCAACAGCCCTACTGATCACACTTCTCTGCAACAGTCATGTAATAGCAAAGATTTGAGGATCTCCAGCAGGTCCTTTAGAGAGAGGTTGTTTGACGTAAAAATCTGCTTGAAGACAAAAACACAACCCTGTAAACTGTCTTTAATGCCTTCCATAATATGGAGTGGAAAAAGCTTTAGATCAAGACATTTGAGTCAAATCTATTTACGATACGCTCATCTTCTTTAAGGCAAAATTACCCATACCAGCTGGGAGTCCGCAGAGAATAAATGGCTACATCACACCAAAGAAATGATCTCCATCAGCCATGATGGACTAAGCTTTATTGTTTAAATCCTCTACTTCAGAACTTCTTTGGTTGCGTGCCAAGTTCAGGAAGGAGTAATCTTCTCTTGATTCATAACCTGGCTCCTGAGAGCACAGTTTCCTTTTCCCTTCCTTTGATGCACTAGAGGCTGGGCAAAGAGAGACATGTAAGAAAGTTTGGCAGTAAACCTGCCCTAAGATTGCACTTAGAGCAGCATTAACAACTTTTATTTCAAAGTTCAGCGTTTCCTGCTCTGAAGTTTAGGGTAAAAACCTTTGTCATGGGCTTGTTGCAATCTTTCCTTAGACTTTAACTCCGGGCACTCTTGGGTAGCTTTTTCCCCCTTCTCCTGATCTGCAGGTTATAGTCAACACCTACAGATCATAAGAAAATAGATAACAAGAGTTTCCCAGCTACAGAGGGGACCCAGGACATTAGCCAGTCCTCTCATCTGCCCTGATCTCTTCCTGGACTTCAGTCTAGCTGTGGCTTTTATTTCCTTGCTTCAAGAGTGCTGGGCAATGCTACATAGTCTGTGAAGGAGTAAGTGACAGGAGCACACTGAGGACCCTTCTTAAGCAATACACGGTTGACAGAGGCAACAGGAATTGGCCCTTTGAACCAAACTCTGGTTTCAACCAACACCCTGTCAGTACCAAAGAGAGCAGATCAATGGAAGCTCCTGTTCTGAGTTATGTGATCATTAGAGATGTATTAGTATCTGCTGAATCATTTTATCCCTTTAACTCCTCAAGAATTCTTAATGAGAAAGAATTTCTAAATCAAGAGATTAATATGCAATACAAATTGCATATTAAAGCCATGCAAATGATACTGGTAATCTTGGCTGGGATTCCCCTGTTGAGAGTGGGATATTTCTGGCAATTGCTGCCTCCAAACCAGCCCTAGAGTGTCCCAGAGGTAGGTTTGTCTTATTTCATTATTAAGTACCTCAGCAGGATGAAATATGAACAGGTACAAAAAGATACATCAAAAGTTTTGGCAAGTGTGAAGATAAGTCAGGCACCTGTGGCAATCCTCTGTACAACACCATGGCAAACCATAACAGTGGCCCATGAACATGACGGTTGCTACACTAGGAAGGGGTGCAGTTTTGTGAGGTTACTCAGGAACCCTTGCCTAGGAGTTAAATCCTCTGAGCTATCTGCCGTACAAGTATTAAACAAAAAAAAGTACCTCTTTCCCACTCAGCATACAAGATGCGATCTATCCAGTGCAGTGATAAAAAGACTTGTATGTGATCTTCAGATGGATAAACAAAAGCTTAGTTAGTTATTTTACATCTTACAAGGCAATGGTGGGACTAATGTTGGAATAGTGCATTTAGTCGAGTGAAAAATTGAAGATAGTACAGTGAACAGCAATACAATTATTTGAAGGCTGGAAAATGAGTTTCTATGAAACGCTGAAGGAGTTCAATACATTCTGACTATGAAAAAAATAGATGAGATGGAGAAATGACTTGCTATATGGTGCGTAAACAGCCTGTGAAGGAAGGAAATTAAAATATGCTCTACAAAGTACCAGAGGAAGTGACCATCAGCTGGAGAGTAAAGTTACACGAATTCAAATTAGAAATAAAAGTATTCACAATTGGGAGAGTCTTCTGAAGGGCAGAAGTGCAGACCCCACCTCATTAGATAAAATCCAGACACTGTTCAAGATGCCGCTTCAGTTAAACACAAGTTATCGGGCTCATTCCACAGCTAGCAAGAAAAAAAAATACTCTCAGTACACAAAATCAGACTAAATACCATAATGTCTCTTTCAAGCCAAAAGCTATGCATTCTATATCAAAATGTTATCTTCAAGGAATACTAATATAGCTCATTCAATCAGACAGCACTTAGAAAATGCCAGAACTGGAGTATTATTCTCTATAACGTCGTCTCAGTCCTGCTGAGCATGTGCATGAGCTTTAACAAGATGATCATTCTGTTGTTTCTTTCCCACGCTGTTGTTTTTTACCTTTCTTTTTTTAATTATTTTCTTCAAGGGCAGTGACAGGTTTGCTGCCACTGAATGAGCCAGGGTCCTGCCGGAGCAGGAACACCCAGATGAGGTTACACAGGAAGGTGTCCAGGCGGGTTGGAATGTCTGCACAGAAGGAGACTCCACAACCCCCCTGGGCAGCCTGGGCCAGGCTCTGACACCCTCACCATGAACAAGTTTCTTCTCAAATTTAAGTGGAACCTCTTGTGTTCCAGTTTGAACCCATTGCCCCTTGTCCTATCACTGGTTGTCACCGAGAAGAGCCTGGCTCCATCCTCCTGACACTCACCCTTTATATATCTGTAAATATTAATGAGGTCACCCCTCAGCCTCCTCTTCTCCAAGCTAAAGAGACGCAGCTCCCTCAGCCTTTCCCCATAAGGGAGATGCTCCACTCCCTTCAGCATCTTCATTGCCCTAATGGAAGTAAACTTTCCAGCATTCCTGCTGCAGCGTATTTCTGTCCATTTGGTTGAACTATCCAAGCATATTTTTCACTATTCAGTTCAATATAACAGAATTTTCTGCGTCTTTTTTCCAGTATCTTGTGGAGGCTGGAGGATATTGTCCTCTGTGCAGCACAACTTATAGGGCAGAATGAGGAACTACATTCTGCAACCATCTGTGGCAATTGTACTATAAAAGAGAAATGTAACTTCATAATAGATGAATTAAAAGCAAGTCTTCAGGAAGTAAATTTTTCTTTCAGCCAAAAATATTCTCTCCTGCCAGAGACTTTGACTTTGTGGAAATAAGCCTTGAGCAGACGTTTATCTGCCCTTACTTACTGGCATATCTGAAGTCAGATGCCTAATGCTGAGGAAGAACTGACAAAAGGTAGAAACCTTCCAGAAGGTGTTTCACTCCTTTCCAAAACAGCCAGTCTGGTCCATCTCAGGATCCGCTGCATGAAGGTATTTCCAGCTCCTTAATGGTAGTCTTGTTTCATTGCCAAAACATGGCGAACTACCTCATCTGTACATAAAATAGAACAAAGACATGTGGTCTCCAAAGACAGAATTTGAGTAGAACTGGCTAAATCCACTTGTCACTGGCTGTGAAGGGACCCTGTGGTGACCAGGTGAAGACAAAGCTGATTTTCAGATCTTTTAAGAAAGAGGTGATTTTCATAGAGGTGGGCACTGAAAAAGCTTAATAAAAGACTGAGGGATGTTCCCTGAGCAGGGTCTGAGAACCCTGCGCAGGAGCAGGAGCTGAGTCTGGCCCTCCACGGTAACAGTCCCCCTCCATGACCTGTCGGTCTCGGTCACTCATCCAGCTTCCAGCTTCTGCAAAAATAAGGCTGCAGGAGTGCCTGGGAAATTTTGCTTATTTATTTTACAAAACTATGTGATTAATCTGTGAAAGTGAATCCAAAATGAGTTGTTGCTCAGCTACTTGGCTTGGGCTCCCTTATTCTGCATGGAGAGGAGCAGGCATGTTAAGGGTAAAATAATCAGATGTAGTTTTGATATCTATTTTAGGGTGAGATTAGTCCCACACTAAACCCCACTGGCTCTATCACCTACCTTTGTGGTGGCTATAGGTACCTACAGGAAGTCAGATTAAGCCTGTGCAGGTAGGTACTGCAGAAGTAGTAACCACAGAGCATCATCAGCATGACTTGCTCTGGAAATACAACTAAACAAACAAACAAACTAACTAACTAACAAACAAATGAAAAACCCAACCCAACCCAACAAAAACCAAACAAACAAAAAACCCAAACAAAACAAAAAGCCCAAACAAAGAAACCAAAACTGTTTAAATACTCAAGAAAGTCAAGTCAGAGAATCAAAACGTAAAACAAAAATTAGTTGACACTTTGGATTATTTTGACTTTAATACTTGTGTGTGCATCACTTCCCCCTTGATAAAATGAAGGCATTAGTACTGATTCACCCCTCAGATGTATTGTGAAGATACATTCATTAAATTTCATAAAGGACGATTCTATGGCAAAGCACAAGAGAAAAACCCAGTAAGAAATTAGTAATTCTGTATTCAGTGCTGTATGTAGTAAATAATGCATTGAGCCACACACTGAATGATGAGACTAAATGAAATATTGAATAGTTGCTCTTTCAGCAAGCAAGTCTATTCTGTGCACTGAATGAGGTAGGGATTCTGTCTAAAGAGAAGTGATCACATATTTAAGACTGCATTACAATGCATATACACAGGAAGACTAAATGAAGGTTTTGCAGATATCCTTAAATCTGCCGATTTATAATTTTCGAGTGCTTGAATTTGTGACTTTGAAACTGTTTAGTAAAATCATATTTGGCTTTTTTCATTTTTTAATTTATTTTCCTATTTTGTTTTGTTTGAATTTTTTTGACTAGGCGTCAGACACCTGTTTTACAGATGGTAGCAAAGACAGGTAATCCCTAGCTGGGACCTGAAAGACAGCTCAAATACTTGAGCTAGCTGGGGAGTATATAAAATCAGACAAGAGAGTGACATAGGTCAGGCAAAAGAAGTGATTTATTCTTTGTGTTACATATAGACAACTTTTCTATCCACCTTAGCCCAGCATCAGTGACAAACAGAGGCCTGAAAGTCACCAGAATCATAGCACAGAACCACCCAAATTCTTAATCACACATACATTTGTTTTTTTGTCTTAAATACATATATAGCCCTGTTTCCAACATTTCACAAAGCCTGACATGCCATAAAGCTGTATTTTTTCTTTGTAGCTCTGTCGGAATCAGGGCTTCAGGATATGCTCATTTTTAAAGCAAGTGCAAAGCTAATGCTTGTTTGGGATTGTAGAACTAACACATTAGGTGGGCTCAGTACTAAACTGAATGTGATTTATATGAATAACCAGCCAGGGAACAACACATTCTCCTGCCTTCACCTTCCAAGGTGATAAATGCTCTTACATGGCTCAGAGATTGCTCTTCATTTTTTAAGATAAATAAAGGTTTATGAAGAAGCATCAGTTTTACATGAAAAACTCTATTTTTTCCTTTAACTTTTGTCATTATTGTATTTGCACTTCAACTTTGCATTAAGCCCCAGTATTACCATACCATGACACATTACTCATCCTCCCACACATCTCATGTGCAGTCAGAAAAGCAAGAATTCTCTCTCCCTTCTGCGTTTCTCCTGCTCTCTCCATTCTGCATTCTCCCTCATTCTCCTTCACATGCTTGCTCATCTCTCGGTTCTTACCCCATTCTTCACTGTCTTCCTCCTTCACATCCTTCTGATCCTCTACAGTTGTCACGCAAGCCCACAATGCTAAACACTTGGACATGTATCTATTGCTTTCTGGCTGCCACTTGATCACACTTGGAAACCTCCATGATGTAGCAGCATCGTTGTCAGGACCCTTGACCACATCCAAGATGTATGAACAGATCCTGGTGTTAAAGACAGAGGAGTAGTTGTTCCTCCTGAGCCTTTACAGGCCTCAGGTGTGCACAGGTGTCCTGCCCTTCCTCCCTCCAGCTACTCTGTTATCTCACCTATCTTCACCTGCCCTTTCATGCTGACCTGTCAGGACTGTGTCTCCACTGCTGCTCTTCCACCGATCAGCATCTGTCTAGACTGTGATGGGGCAGGTAGATCCAACAGTTGGCTTTGATATTCAAAACAGGAGGGCCTCCACAAGGTAATATTCCAGTAGGATGACTTGAAGTCAGGTTCTGGGGTACACCTGAAGAGGCAACAAAAGCCATCAGGTGGGTGCTAACCACCACCTCTTCCTATTTCAGAGACATGGCTGAGCCGGAGGTCACATTGACACTGTCAGTTTGCTGCTGCTTGCATTGACCTCTTCATCCCAGGTTCCTCAAACATCCACATAATGGTTTGTCTCAGCTTTGTGCCGTCCTCTCCCCTTCAGAGATGTCTGTGCATATCCCTTCTGTACCACCACAGGGTCATGGTCTCAGTCACCTGTCACTGCGACACAGCTCTGCGGTGCCTCATCATCTTTGAGGTGATGTGTAGGGAAAGACATTGTCAGGCATTGGAACAGGCTGCCCATGGCAGTGGTGGAGTCACCATCCCTGGAGGGGTTTAAATGGATTTAGACAAGGTTTTCAGGGATGTGGTTTAGTGCTAGAGTTAGGTTATGGTTGGACTCGATGATTCTGAGGGTCTCTTCCAACCAAAATGATTCTATGATTCTATGTTGCAGTGGTTAAGAAATTAGCACTGTATTCAGCAGCATGAGTGCATTTTTCCTCCACATCTAAAATATTTCCCAGAACAAAGAGATTCAAGCAAGACTCATTAAAGAACCTTATCTTTTCCAGAGACCACCAAGGGTTGTGAGCAAATAGTTTGACCTAGCTGCTGAGTTGCTAAATGTGTTAAACGAGTTAAAGGAATATAACCCTTGACATTACTGTGTCTCAGTTTCACATTCCATGGAAACAAGTTTTATAGCTCTGCTATCGTGGAGCAGTGGCAGTTTAGCTGTGAAGTACCTTGCTCCTGTACACAGCAGGCCAGACTGAGATAGATGATCCACACTGAAATACATAACCATTAATTTAAAAAAGAAAAATATCACATATTCATTATTTTTCCTATCATGTTTCTTTTTCAATACACATTCATAAAAAGAAATGAAAGAACAACTAATATGCCTTTAGTTACTGTGTCTGTCTGTTTTCCAAACGTAATTCATGACCTGCTTCAGCAAACAGGAGAACAAACATATTTGCTTTTGATAAATTAAAATGGTTTGGTGCAATTCTTTATTACATTTCTTTCCTCTTTTTTTTTTTTATTTTACATTTTTTCTCCTCTTCTGTAGTGTTTTCCTTACAATTATCTTTGCTTGCTCTACTCCAATGACCTCATACTCAGTCTGACCCTGGTGTCTGTTACACCAGCGTAGGGTCAGAGTACCTCCTCTGTGGTGGATTCAGAATGAGATCGTAACCTGGTGTTTAGCATCAGGAAATAAACAAGACTTCATAAACACAAGCACAACTGGGAGGAAGAATGGATATCTGTGATGAACCAAGGGGAGAAGGGAAGATCTCCACCTGTGATGTTCAGATAGGCTGGACAGCCCACCTGCCTGGAACTCAAGGGCAGCTGAACAACCCTCCAAAACCCTCTGTGCAAAACCACCTATCAAAGGGGCCGAGTGAGAACCTCACATCGTGCAAAGCAGATTGGGACAGAGGTACAAGGCACGGGCAGGGTCCAGTGCCTCGGCTGAGTGATTCAAACTAACAGGATGCAGGTTGCAGGTGAATTACAGCTCCTCAGCAGGTGAGGAGCTGAGTCTCCAGTACTTGGAGGCTTTGGGTGTAAAAGGTGGAAGAGCCTGAAGTGTTCAATGTAGAAAGATCATTTATTGGAGATTTTATGTTGGAGAGAGACAGACGAAAATATCTGTATCATGGGTGCCTAGGATGGGATTAATTTCTCCCAATTTAAACTATCAGGAAGATGTCTACAGCTAAACTAGTCTGTTGGCTGCTTTGAGATCCAAGGAGACAAACAGGCATTTCTAAGGTGTGAGCCAACTGTTTCAGGTGTCGTCTTTAGGTTTTGCTCTGAAGCCCACAGGTCTGACCACGTGTCCCCTGGCCAGGGGGACTCCCTTGGAGACATCTGCACTTAGTGAGGTGAATCCCACCCTCAGGTCCCCATGCAATGGCAGCTCACAGGAACTGTGAGGCCTTCTAATAGTCTAAGTAACATGATTTCACTCCTGATTGCTCCACCAAGTCTAGATCAGTGGTGTATGGAAAAACCACTAGCTCCAGAAGTGTAAGAGAGAAAACTGGACACCCTTTCCAAAAATGTCTGTGTGAGACTGTTCTTGCATCAGGGAGTTATTTTTATTAATCAGGTGTAATTCCAGAAGCATTTATTCAGTAAGATTTATCTTGCAGAGCAAGATGAAAAGGCAGTCTTATCCTGTAGCTGGAATTTGCATTGGCTACAGCTGTTCACAGATGACAAGAATAAAGTGAATCAATTACAGGATGGTCAAGAAATAAAGGAAGAAGACTTAAGAAAACCATGGGGTTGGAATGATTACTTTCTACCTGCTAATAGCAAAGGTCTGAGCCTGTCTTGCCACAGTCCAGGTCTTCAGCAACCAAGACTGATGGTGAGGAGAGTCATACTGTAGTAATAATGAAAAGTAGATGCTACCCAGAACTGTGAACCCAAGGTGGACTAGTAGCTAGTCCTAAGCATAAGACTGGGTGCAGGTAGGCTGAACTTGTGGAGGAAGTGCATTGATAGCCCTAAGCTCTCTTAGAAATTAAAAGCTGTTGACCAAATGCCTAAAAGGAATGGTATACGAGCATTCCAACAAGTATGTGTGGTCCAGATTCTGTATATATTTTCCTGTTGTTTGTGAGCTTTTAAAAGTCGGCATCAAGGACATTTTCTAACATGGCCAAAAGCCCATATATGGTAAAGAAAAACCTATTTGAGGCAACATCCCAAAAGTGAAACAGACCTGAGGAATAGCAGCAGCTGCACATGATATCAGCAGGAGACCAAGGGGCAGCATTAAGGCAGGCTGCAGCATTTGCCCCAAGAGCCCTGGCAAACTCAGGAGAAGGCTGTGCTCTGATACGCAAGGGAACCTACAGGTCTCTCCTTGGAGCAGAGCAATTTCGTGAGCTGCCTTTTGGAACTGCATTGATTGTGAATCAGTATGAAGCAACACAGAGAGAGGAAACTGCTAAGTGCACCCAGGTGACTGCAGCACGTTCCTGCAATTGCCAGCACTGCGCTACAAGCCTGAGACAGCGGGGAAGTTACCACCTAGAGAGGGTTTCCGAGTAGAAGCACTGGCTGAAGATGTACGAGTGCTGTGCTGTGTGTACTCAGGGGAGGATTCAAACAGTACACTGACAGGCAACATGAGGAGATTTTGCAGCCCATGAACTGTCGGTTTGGCCTGTGCAAAGCACCTGAGCAGACTTGTCTGCTCCCAGAAGCAGGAACTACTTGAGCAGGTCAGCCCATGGCTCTGGATCTGGGTGCTGGTATCTGAAGGACACTCAGTGATGACTGAATCTGCAGGTGATGAGCTACAAGAGGGACGCAATAGGTCTGATGAGTGGAGTGAGAATGTGCTGCCCTAAAATGCCTCCATTTTTTGCTGGAACATTCCTCTACTGGATAATGGTCTCTTCTTTGGTGGCTGTTTCAACACTTTTGGGGATATATCAGCTTCATCAAAATTTGTCATTGTTTTCTCAGGTCTGAGACGGCATTTTCGCACTGAGATAAGTTTGTACTGTGGAATTACTAACAAGACAGTAGTTAGGACACTCATAGAAATTAGAAAAGCTACAAGGCCAAATCCTTGCTGCAACTTTGGTCACTCGTCTGGAACTCAAGACAATTCACAAGTCTCTGAAGCAAAAAGATAACAACTGAGCCCAAAGTGGGACTCCACAGAAGATGCTGCTCCCTGATATTGCAAACCAAAAGGAGCAAGCCAGCAGGGCAGAGAGCTAAAAGCCATTTAGGGAGGTAAAGTGATGAGAAGCTGTCCCTTCCTGCCAGTTCTGGACTCCACTTTGCAGAGGACAAGTGGAAGACACAAACAGGGACTGAGGCGTTGGTCAGATGAGACTCTGATCACCGGGCTTGTCGTACAACAAAGGAGCCATCCACATTACCCACAGTTAGGAGAAGCCCAGGAAGGATTTTCATCAAGCAGTATTGCTGTCCCTCATGTCTCAGCGTACAAGGGAACAGATCATAGAATCACAGAATCATAGAGTCATAGAATATCAGGTTGCAAGGGACAACAACGATCATCTGGCCCAACCTTTCTTGGCAAAAACACCGTCTAGACAAGATGGCCAAGCACCCCGTCCTGCTGAATCTTAAAATTGTCCAGTGTTGGGGAATCCACCACTTCCCTGGGGAGGTTATTCCAACGGCTGATTGTGAAAAATTTCCCTTTTGTCCAACCAGAATCTCCCCAGGAGTAACTTGTACCCATTGACCCTCATCTTTTCCATGTGACTGCTTGTAGAAAGGGACTCTCCGTCTCCTTTGTAGCCACCCTTTAAATACTGGAACATGGTGATAAGGTCTTCCCTAAGCCTTCTTTTCTACAGGGTGAATAAGCCCAGCTCTCTCAGTCTTTCCTCATATGGTGGCTTTCCAGTCCTTTGATCATCTTTGTGGTCCTTCTCTGGACCTTCTACCCTGTCCACATCTTCTTTGTATAGATACGGGACTGATCACTGTGCAAAGGAAAAACATAAGTGAATGCCATCAGAGGGAAGAGCACAGGCTGATGGAGGAGGAAAAGGCCTGGGAAGTCTGTGTATGCATGGCTGTACTGTTACCTACACTAACTGCTCTCACCACTACCACTCTCACTACTATATCTGTCTGCTGGGACAAGGCCAAGGGGACACTGTTCCCAACACAGTGAGGAAGAATAGGCATCCTTTTTCAGGAACCACCATGAACTTACCAAAGACCAGTGGGACTCCCACTACCGGTCATCAACTTAGAGAGGATGGAATAAACTCAATTTTTTAATGAAAAAAAAGAAAAACGTATCTCAATGGCAACAAACACACTCCCATCTCTAACATATGATTACATTTCAAATGTAATTACAAATGTTTCCAGAGCGTGCAGATGTATTTAGTCTCACAAAGCAGAGCTAATTTATTCATAAGCAGATCTGCAAGGCTGCCCAGGCAGAATCCACTCCATATTCAAGGGGATTATTAAATTGGTGGGTGTGAAGGGTTTCTTTGCAAGAGTCTCCAGTGCATAGATAGAGCAGGCAGCCAAGTGAAAGACAGGAATGACAGGCAAGACAGGCAGGCAAGAGGGCCTATTTGCATGATGAAAAAATGTCACAGTGACAGCCCCAAACTGGCAGGATTTCAGGAGGGAGAACGGCTGCACAGCACTGTAAGACAAACATCTCTAGAAACAGGCAAGCAGTCCTGCAGGGACTGATACCTTGGCAGGGTACATCCACGCTCTCCATTGGGCTGCAGTCTCTAATTTGTGGGATGTCTGGCAGGTGTATCTGCTGGAGGTCCTCTGGTACATCTGGAAGTCACCCAGGAACAGAAAGCCAGCGGAGAATCAGCAAACTGGTGCTGCCTGCTCTATGCTGCCTGGACGGTCTGAAAAAAACAAAAAAAAAAAAATCTGAGAGATGATAAGGAGCTTTTTAAACTGCACCTCAGCCTGTGCATGTTCCTAATCTGCTCCAGTCCCCAGTGATTTCAGTTGACTTGGTTGACTTTGCATTAGGGCAGAATAATGGAAACGTTTGAAGGTACAGGGGAAATAAATCTGGAGTGGTTGCTCCTCGAGACTCTGCTCACCGAGTCAGGGCCAACTGCAAGGAGAAGAGAAGATGCTCCTTCGTGTCCTCCACTCGTTGCTGCTTCCCTGCTGAGCCCCAGGGGCACAGATCTGGGCACAGTGGCAGCAAGTGGTGACAGAGGCTGCGAGACCTGGCCAACACATAACCCAGCAGTCCCAGGAGGCTCGTTCAGAGGGGCTTCTATCCCACCTAATTCAAATATCAAGCTGTGCTGGGACAGGAATCTTATCCTTTCTTGTTTTTTACAGATGAATGCAAGAAAAATCAGTATTTTTTCTTCGCCCTTTCCTTTCATTTTTCCACTTTTACCACTCACAGCTTCTTGAAACTTTCTCAACTTTGGAAAAGTGACAGAGCTGAAAAAGAAAAGTGAATTTGTCACAGTGTCACTTTCATGAATTGGAAACATTTGTAAAGTTACAAAGTAGAAAAGGGGGGGAAAGGGTAAAAATCACACTTCATATTCTTCATGAAAGGGAGGAAGGAAAAAAAAAAAAAACCAAAAAACAAAACCAATGTGGCATGTGTTGAAAATATATTTTGTCAAAACAAGTGTCAGAGTGGAAAAATGGATCTAGCCCCAATTTCTCAAGGGAGAAGCAACTTGCCTATTTCCCAGTTTCTCATAAAACCATTTCTCCATTTCCCAGAGCGCTTTGGTCAGCTCAGAGTGACAGTCCCTCCATGTGCTGCCCATGACCCTGGAGTAGGAGGAGAAAGCAAAATCAGGATCTGCCCACAACTTCAGAGCTGTGGTGGAACTGCACAGATCTGCAGATCAAAACGTGACTTTCTGACAGCCCAGTTGGACAGAAGAGGGACTATACTGCTACCCAATGGAGGGCAGACAGGAATCATTTGCATATGATGCTTGTGGCATTGCGGGAATATCACCTTTTGATGAAATACTGAGAAAAGCTGATGCCCCAGGGGCACAATGCTTGCAGTCACGAGTGGCGAAAGAGCCGAGTTTGACATGTGTGAGATGAAGAGCCCTGAGGCAGCAGGGCTGGGCAACGGGCCACCAAGCAAGGGAGAAAGGAAAGAGAGGTCATGCTAAGTGTTTTTTCTCTTGCACTAAACACAAAGCAATAGTTTCATGTTCCCTGAATGCCTCCACAAATGTGGACTGCTGTCATGAGAAGCCAGCAGCATTGGATCCACGACAGTATCGCAGCTGCAAAAGCTGGTTGTGTTCAGACTGCTGTGAGCAGGAGTCTGGCCCCAGGCCTGTGGAGCCTGGCGATGGGTGCTGAATCAGGCTGTCCCTTCGGAAGTGACAGGTTGGAAAGGTCTTGAATATGGAACATCATTTAAGGAGCAGAAAACAAGGGCCAAACTCCCCAGAGCTAACAGAATACAACCAGGGTGGGAAGTCAGGGACCAGTCATCCTGGGAACGACACACAGATGTGGGAGCAGGTTGTGTGCAGCATAGTGTTATCCACTGTTGAATCATCCGGCATGCTGGTATTTTAGTGTTTCCTAAACAAGTAAGTTATCTTAAATTAAGTCTCCTTTACACCCTTGCTGGAGAGGGGAGAGTTTAATGGTCTTGACCACATGGCTCTGTGATTTCTGTGGGACTCCAAAAGACAGTGCTTTCTCACGCCAAGCAGCAGAGAGGGTACGAGCCTCCACGACAGCCCCTCATGGTGCTGGGTGTGCTCAGATGGGACGTCACCCCATGTCCCCTCGGCTCTTCCAGCATCACCCAGGGATGTACTTGCTCAGCTGATCTGACACAGATGCCCGAATCAGCCACACATTTACTCTGCCAAACGACTGAGCAAAAGTTCCTGGGGAAAACCTCTGCTATCTCTGAAGTAATTAGACTAATTAGAACAGTGATTATTTGCATGCTCTCCACTTTGGCTGAACACTGGAACTAAGTCTATGTCTTAATTTGCCCTCCCTGAATAACACAGGAAAGCAGACTGGAAAACCCAGCCCCTTTCTGGCTGGCACAGCAGCTCCCTCAGACACACGCAAGGTGGAATCTCCCCGTAGTTTGGGAGCTCTGGAAGCACAAGGGCTTTTCTGGTTCAAGTGGATTTGTGGGCAAGTACTGGGCAGAGTCAGTAACATTCAAACAGCATCTTCCAGGCAGGTTCTGGTGGGTTTTTGTCCCACACAATGAAGAATGTGTTGTCACAACAATGAGCCCCCGGGAGATGGCCAGGAGGGCAGCACTGGGCAGAGCTGCACAAAACACTGGGATGTGACAGTCCCGGGATGCTGTCACCTGACGTCCTCGTGCTAAGAGGACAAGTCGAATTCTTTCTGAGTCTCTAATTCCTACAGGAAATCCAGTGCTGTGGAGTGTGCTGGGTCCCCTTTGCTGTTTGCTTTTCAAGAACGTACAGATGAGCGCCCAAGTGCACACAAAAGTGAATTTTTAAACCACTTACCCGAATATTCCTGAGGCTGTATATTCAACTCCATCAAGTACAGGTATCTATGCTGGAAGCACTTGTGCAACAAACCGGTCAGGGAGAAAACCATCACCAGCCAGCTTATCTGACCAGCCACAGCTCACTGACGGAGCTCAGAGTGGCAAGTGGTTCTGAGAACTGCTGGTGACTGATAAATAGGAGTTGAAATAATTTTCACTAATGGACACATCTGAAGGATTTGCCACCTCTTTCCCTACAGTCCAAAAGTAGAAAAGGCAGCTGTGGTTTTCACATCTGTTGTTCATGCAGGCTTCATTCCCTCAGTTCTGTGCATCGAAATGGCTAAAGCTTGCCCTACATGCTGGAAAAGCTATTTGGCTCTCTTGGCTCCAGTTTTCATAAATGACTTATGATTTCAGAAGTCACTGCAGTTAAACAGGGAACAAGCAAAACTGCCTGTTTTGTAGAGATATGAGTTGGCTTCTGCCAAACATTAGCTCTGTCAAGGCGTATCTAACTGAGCCCTGAAGCATGTAAGTCTGCAGTCACATTTGAAAACTCGGGTGGGTGGGTTTGTTAATGTTTGGTCATAGTCTCTGCCTGCCATCTTGATTTTTACCTGGAATTACAGTAAGGTAACTGCAACTGTGCAATCCCATGCCCTGCACATGGTGCTTGTGACCTGTAAAGGAGTCACCCAGCTGCTTGCATATTCATGCAAAAAACATCTCTTTGATCATTTAGATATTGTCTTTTGTGCTCCTTTCTCATGAGATACAGGTGAGCACAGCAGCCAAACACGAGCGGTATTTACTGATGCTTAATGCCTCCTACTGCACTATTACTGCCATCAGAGAAGCATCCAAAATACTGCAGTTCAGCTTCCTTTAATTTTGTAAGCTGTGTGCCAATCCCAACCGCAAAAATGTCTGAGTCTTCTCAGCAAAGCAAGGAGGAAAATTAGTGTGCTGACTTGCAGCTTTCAGCCTTGAAGTAATTGTGTATGACACGCAGAGCCCACCTTGCAGAGCCGTGACTCCCCAGAAGGAGAAGGCAATATATTACTTTGGAATTTCATCTTGGCTGCCATTAATTGATTTCAGAGCTCTGGCCCTTCATTCTGCTTGAGCTGCTAACTAACCCAGTCAAGCTCTGGCTACTGGTTACAGTCAGCCTGCTGGGGACAATTACATTAATACATCTGTCAGATTCTGAAGGGATGTGGTACAACT
The DNA here is from genome assembly GCF_964273445.1 of Streptopelia decaocto. NCBI lineage: Eukaryota > Metazoa > Chordata > Aves > Columbiformes > Columbidae > Streptopelia > Streptopelia decaocto. Next base: position 13,326,009 of record NC_138670.1, on the reverse strand, counting down.
TCAGAAATGTTTGAAAGCCTTCTGAATACCAGGAGCCCAAACTCAAAGCAAGTCCATGAACTCTGACCACTTTTCTTGAAGATTGGTAAAATCTGTTTTACACAAAGCAAGTTGCTGGACTGGAGTGTAAGCTGTCCCATGGTGATGAGCAAGGGAATGCTGGAGAGAAATAAGAAGCTTCCTTTGGTCTGCTCTTCTTTTCGCATTTTGGGATGATGTTCAGATGCCTGGATTTCAGGCTTCCTTCATTTCATATGTACGATGTATCATCCAGAGTGAAAAAATCTGTGAGAAAGCTAGGGCAGGAGAACAGAACCAGGACTGCCACAGCTACGAGTTCAGGGCATCGTGTAACAGATATTTAGGGAGCACACAATTCCCAACACCATGTAACACACACAAGAAGAGAAACTCAAAGACCACAGAGCAGTTGTGTCCACTGGGAAAAGAAAAGGGAAGGCAATGATATTTTCAGAATCTTAACCTCAGATGCAGAAAGCCAAACAAACAGACAAAGAAAAAATAACAAGGTTCCCCATAAGTCACAGAGGAAAAATATTTTCTGATCTGAATTTTGATCAATAAAACCTGAGCACAAGAGCCAGACCCATCACATCCAGCTGCAGGAGCACAAGCACACCAGGACCACATTTCCATCCTTTGTTTTTGCTCATGTCCAATGTTCAAGCTCTACAAGTGGATATTTTCTATTAGAATGATGGGAGCTCTTCATCTCTCAGTGCTGTAGAAGCAAAACACAGCATCCTCAGCTCTGTTTTACAAATGGGAAAAGTAAGACACATCAGATGGATGTGGCCTATCCCAGGGAAATGGAAGGATCTGTTCTTGAGAACAGATCCCATGTTTCTCCATCTTCTAACTAATGGCTCAGCTTGAAGGGCAAAAGCTTCCTCTTTATTAGTGAAAGACAATCATATCCCCAGAAATTTTAAGTTTGTCATCTCAAGAGGGAGGTTCTCTTTTACAAAGCCATTGTCATCCCCAAAACGGACATATCCACAGTGCACTTGGATTGCACAGTGCACTTGGATAAGTTCATGCTGGTTTAACAGAAACCTCCAGTTGTTTCCACTACCCTTGCACCTCTTTACATGTAATGTCTACATCACACACTCCAGTGCAGTGTAAAACTGCTGAGCTAACACAGGTACCAGAAGCTACTTGGTTTCTCAGAAGAGTAGCTCAGATTAGCTTCTGTAGAGCTCCCTGATGGAGCACTGTGCTAAACATCTCAAGGTATTTCTTGTTTAATTAAGACTTTTAGCAATAAAGCTTGTGAAGGATTAGGAATAGAAAGCAATTAGGCTCTTGAGAGACATAGCTACTACTTTTCCTAACTTCCATGTTATAGCATAAGAGCACTTGACAGCACAAAAAAGGGTATGACCTCAAATGCAAGAAATGTCTAAGAAATGGTATACATTTCTGTTATTAGAATAAAAATAATTGACCTTGCAGTCATTTATTTGATATTTTGTAATATAAGTACAGTGAGTAATAAAAATGTTTTGGCATCAGGCATATCTACTAGACACTAATGAAACCTGCCAATGCTTTGTGTGGTATTGGGATGCAGGTGACTGACAGACCAAGTGCTCCGGGTGCTCTGTGGCACATGCAAGTTGTGGATGTTGTTTACAAATACATGTGCAGGCAGAATAGCTTAGACACAAAAATAACATGTTTGAGAGACAGGAAAAAAAGCTGTTTATGTACAATAAGACTGCTGTTCTCTAAGATTTAAAGATTGATTCTGTTAGGTTGTTTGTAATCTTTCAGAAGACAATCACCAAGAAACTCCACGTGGCTTACATCTAACGTTTCCCATAACACCCTTAGAAACCTGCAAGGTATTTGACTGGCCTACCTACCTGATGGTGCAAAACCTAGACTGCTTTTAGTCCCCTACTGAGCACAGTTATTGCTAACTTACATAGCTCCACTTCAAGTGGCAAATCCCCACCAGCCCAGCACAGAGGATACTTGCTGCTGTCTACGTCATAGCCATATGCCACCAGCATCAAGAGCTGATCTCGGTCATTTTCCTGAAGCCAGAAAATACTGCGTCACTACAGCATTACACCCATTGCAGACTCCCAACACGAGGCACCCCTGCAATTATACTGCAGATGCCTGTGCACTGAATCTGCAGTCCGGTTTCCAGAATGTGGGGAATCACCAGAGAAACAACACATCTCTTTCAAGCAGATGTTGGGGGGTAGTTGCCCTCTCTAGAAGAACAAGGACTTAGCTTTCCCTGGGCAGGTGGAAGCACATCAGCCCCCAGTGAAGCAATCAGCAAGGAAGTTCTCTGGAAAAGCAGAAAATGACTAGATGCATTGCACGGAAAGTCTCCCTCAAAGAGGCCCAATCAAGAATGGTCAACCCCAGGGGCAAGACAACCTCCACAATATTGCCTTTCAAATTCAATCCTCAAGGGAAGTGCCTCACCTTCCTTCAAAAAGACCTACAACTGCACCTGGGACAGCTGCATGTTGCAGCAGCAGAGTTTCTCAGGAACCATGGGCAAACACATGCAGAAGAATTACAAACAGCTCCACCAGATGTGCTCACTGGGCAATGTCTTCCACATCTGCAGTGTCCTGGCCAAGGCAGCAGATGACAAAAAGAGAGACTGAGATTTATCCAAGAGAAACTGGTGGGCTTGGCAGCATCCCTGCATAGTACACCGTGAATCCAGACTGGGAAGACCGACTTAGGATACGAGGTTTCTGCAAGTATTTATGCCTCCAAGAGCTTTTCAGGAGCTGTGAAATGTGACAGATTGTCTCTGGCATAAAGCTTTTGGGTAGGTACTTTTTATGAGTTTCAAACTCCTTACCTGGGAATGCAGTTCCATCTAAAAAGTTCTGGTAACTGCCTGGGAGGTCAAGTGGGCTGTTTCCTGCAATAGGTTTACACTCCAAGGGAGGAAAGCTATGTTGGATTTCTACCTGGAAGAAATTCTATTAGCTTCACAGGAGATGATAGAATTTCATGCAGACACAAATCTACTTGGGGCTCCTTTTGGCAGCATTCTCAACAGCCCCTCAGAGATGGAGCTCGTTTATGCCAACAAAAAACAGCTCAGGCAGCTGTGTCATAGCACCCTAGTCAGCTACCTGCCATCAGAGCTCCTGCAAAGGGAGCAGCAGAGGCGAAAGAACCTGGGCAGTGACTCTTGATTTGAGTCTACATCTCCACAGTGAGAAACCAGGCTGTGAGCTGGTAGAAGTACTTTGCAGCCACAGGGGGTGAGTACTTAATCTCTGAGGATGCAAAACAACTTGAGGAAATACCTCTGAGGAGCTCCTGGTGTACAAGTGGGATGGCAGCTCCCTCCCAGATGAGGCAAATAAATTCATGCTGCTACCCTGGAGAAGTCCCAGACAGCTGCCTGGCATGGGGGCTTCTCCCCGCTAGAGGCAGATGACTTTTGGTTTCTGCCTGGGAGCAGTCCCGGGTGGTTAAATGCACCTGGAGCTCCCTCCTGAAGGAGGCATGTTATCTGGGGTCTCCACAGAGGAGGACACCCACGTGCCACCTCTACTTTCAGCAGAGTGTCACCAAACACAGCAGGTACCAGGGAGCAGTCCTGGATGGATCCCAGAGGAGAGACTTCCCACCCTGAAGAGGCAAACCAGCTTGGGCAAATACCTGGCAGGTGCTCCAGGTGGTTCCCAGAAGTAGGAAATTCACTCAGGTTTTGCCGTGGTGTGAAGCTGAGCCGACAGCACAGAGCCCAGAAGGGCTTTCACCCCAAAGCATGTCCCGCTGCAGACAGCCATGATGGCACCAGGTGTCACGCTGCTGCATGCAGCAGGGGACCATGTTCTTCAGGAAGCCACTAGCTGGGGTGCATCAGTGTTTTCCTACCCACTTACTGCCCAATGGGAAGTGGAGAGGGTTAGGGTCAGAGTTAGGGTAAGGGTTGAGGTTAGGGTTAGAATTAGGGTTGGGTTTCAGGTTAGGGTTAGGGTTAGAATTAGGGTTAGGGTTAGGGTTGAGGTTAGGGTTAGAATTAGAGTTAGGGTTAGAATTAGTGTTAGGGTTGAGGTTAGGGTTAGGGATTAGGGTTAGGGTTAGGGTTAGAATTGGGGTTAGGGTTAGGGTTAGAATTGGGGTTAGGGTTAGAATTGGGGTTAGGGTTAACGTTGAGGTTAGGCTTAGGGTTAGAGTTAGGGTTAGATTTAGGGTTGTGTGTGGCATGCTGGATTAGGGGCACAGGGCTGTCATGGCGGCAGCTGGGCCCAGCTTCAGCTGCAGCCTGTGTTGTCTGGCATTAGGGCCTGGCCTGTTGCCTTCTGGTTAGGGACCCTCCCAGGAACCCTCAATGTTACTCCCATGCTCCTTTTTCCGCTGTCCAGAGGTGACTCTTGCCCTGACCCATCAGGCTGTGCCTGTGTGGGTTCGGTGTGGCCCCCTGTCCCTGAGATGGGCAGGCAGGTCCAGCCAGAGGCACCAATGGCTGACTTTGGTCTCTTGAAAAGAAATATAGAGCATTTCACAGAGGGGAGGAAGTTTATTTTCGCACAGTATCTTACTAATGTGAAGCTTTAATAAAAAATCAGAGGTAATCTGTAACACACAGATAAGCATAAATGATGGAAACCTGGACAAAGGTCAGAAATGGAGCAACCAGGAGACAGTGGATCAGCCTGATAAACATCTTAGATGTTTTATATTAGTTCAAAAGGTGCAGGGAATAAACAGGAGGAACTCGGAGTCTGAAGTCATCCACAAAAATATGGTTTAATTTTGGAAAGTCACTTTTTTTTGAAAGTCGCACAGATGGGAAAAAGAGTTAGTACTGTCGCAAGACTATATAGGAAGCCCAGAAGGTAGAAAAGTGCAGGAAGACTAAAAGCCTCCAGTAATGACAAATGCAAAAATAGGTGTGAGGCCTCCATGATACCTCACATTACACCTATATACTTTCCCATCCTAGATATCTCACCGCATAGAAACTCCCACAGCACTGAAGCTGGGGATTTCAGGGGTCTTAAATTACCCCGCTTATTTCTGGGAAAAAATATGCAGCAGGGTATAAATTTTCCAGGGGTTCTTGTAATGTGAAGGAAATCATTGCATAGAAATGTAGAAAAAGCCACTAGGATGCAGTTACAGTGTTTGATCCTCACTAATAAGTAAAGTGGGGGGAGAACTTGGCTAAAAGTGCAATCAAGAAATCACAGCAGCTAACGAGCCTTAGAAGAGCAAGGTAGGAAGAAAGAAAACTGAAGACTCTGGGTTTTAAGCAAACAGACTTCAGGAACTTCAGAGAGCTGATTAGTGTTCATAATAAAAACAGCTGAACAGAATAGGAAGTCCAGGAGGACAAATAGCTTCTTAAGTCCACTGATAGCAAAGGTGTAAGTTCAGTTTATGCCTAGGAAGCAATGCCAGAGAAGAACCAGGAATGACCAGCTAGATTAAATCACTAGCAGCAAAAATAAGAAAAAACAACAAAAAAAGTGAAAAGTAGGAAGTAGGTCACGTTACTGAGGAAAATATCATTGAACAGAATGGATTACCAGAGAAAAAAGAGAGGGATCTAGATCCGAATGAAATATTACTAGTAAGGGAGATAAGGAGTCAGGAGGAGACATATTGCAGGTACTTGAGAGGTAAGTCAGACCTTGGAAAGCACCAGTTTACTCATCAACAAGGATAGAAAGCTCCTGTTAGCAAAGGGATTATTTGTGGTCACCTTCAGTAAAGTTCATTATGTAACAAAGGCATTGGATCGTTCATAAGTGTTTTCAAATCATCCTGGCCTGAAAAAATTCACTCTGCTCCAGCCAGTTCTCAGAGGTCTGTAATCTCAACACAGTTTTCTTTGAAAAGAAGATGAGGCTGTGTTCAGAAAGACGAAAAATGGCAAATACAGTGTCTGGTTTTAAACAAGGAAGAAAGATGAATCAGAGAATCTGATTAATCAAGACTTACCCAGACATAGAGAGATGCAGATCCAAATACAAAGGCATACAATTTTTGAAAACCCAGAAAATGACAAGATAACAGCAGCCAACAGATTTGTACAGAACAAATTATGTCAAACTAGTTCAATTTCCATCTATGACAGAATAACAGGCCCTGCGGAGAAGAAAGAAGTGGTAAAGATCACACATCTTGATTTTTGGAAGACCTCTGTCACAGACTCATGTAACATTCGCATCAGAAAGCTGAGCAAACACAGGATAGATGAAATCTCTGCTAGGACATTTAAAAGCTGCACTCGGGGCAGTTATCAGCAGTTCACTATTAGTCTGGAACAATGAATCAGATGGGATTTTGTGGGCACCTGCCCTGGGTCTGATAGTAGTCAATATTTTTATTACTAGCTTAAATAATGGAATGAAACGTGATTGTTATGTTTGTACATAAGATGAAAAGGGCTGGAAACATATTGGTAGAAAGAATTAAAATTCAAAATGTTCTTGACAAAGTGGAAAAACAGAGAAAAACTATGGATTTCAGAGGGGACATATCCAGCGCAGAGCAACAAAGATGCTGAAGGGAGTGGAGCATCTCCCGTGTGAGGAAAGGCTGAGGGAGCTGGGGCTCTGGAGCTGGACAAGAGGAGACTGAGGGGGGACTCATTCATGGGGATCAATATGGAAATGGGGAGTGTCAGGAGGATGGAGCCAGGCTCTCCTCAGTGACAACCAGTGATAGGACAAGGGGCAGTGGGTATAAACTGGAACACAGGAGGTTTCACTGAAAGATGAGAAGAAACTTGTTCACGGTGAGGGTGTCAGAGCCTGGCCCAGGCTGCCCAGGGGGGTTGTGGAGTCTCCTTCTGTGCAGACATTCCAACCCGCCTGGACACCTTCCTGTGTAACCTCATCTGGGCGTTCCTGCTCCATGGGGGGATTGCACTGGATGAGCTTTCCAGGGCCCTTCAACCCCTGACATTCTGGGATTCTGTGATATGCACACTTAAAGTTAACTTTGCAAACTTAAAGTTAAGGAAGAGAACATTAATTGCTAAAAATTGTGAAGGGGTATCTAGAGAGAGAAGCAGAAGGACTGGAAGGCAGGGACTGACATGGTAATCTCATTACCATGACAGGCAGCCTGTGGCATGTCTGAGCTCTACAGGACAGTGTGATTTATGAGACATGTGCAATACATGCTGTGGTCCGCTTGCTCCCTGTAAGACCTCTGCGGCAGCAGCAGACTCTGTTCCAAGCACTGCTGTTGGGAGCACTGTTCCACAAATAGTGTGGAGCTATTGGGAACAGACCAGAAGCAAGAACAAGAAGGCTGGAAGTCTGGAAATGACCTGTGTGAGAAGGTGCCCTGATCAACCTCACCTAAATTAAATTATTTCTATGATTTAATGAATGGCTAGAGGAAGTGGGAGTCCACTTACTCTTCAGAACAGACCACTGAGAGCATATGTGCCTTCAGATGTAAGAAGAAAAGTTAGAGAAAGGGAAGGAACATTTTTGTCCTTGTCCAGTGTAGGTTTAGAGTGCAGCACGGAACAGTGTAGTTAAGCATTGAGAGAGCTCTCAAACAGGGAAGCCAGTAAAGAAATGAAGGAGATTTTTCCCAGGGAATGTGTGCATCCTTTATATCTGTGGAATTTTAAGAGCAGGGTGGGCAACAACAACAGGAGTCACACAGGTTGCTCCTGCCTTTCTCAGGGAGATGGGTCAGATGACTGCACAGATCCCTTCTGTTCTGATTTTCAGTGGTTTTTCTGTTGTAGGGGAACACGGAGCTTGTGTAAACCATGATTTTCTAGAGTCACGTAAGCTCCAGATTTGGTGAAAAAAGGCACTGCCTTCCACTAATACTGATTTCCAGGTCATCCCGGTTTTTCTTCAGGGTTAGGGGTACTTCATTACCTTCAGGTGTCATTTGATTTATTAAAAAGAGTTCCAGTTGAGAATTCACTTTCACTTCTCAATATCTCGCACTGTTGCAGTGCCTTGAGAAGGAAGCAGTAGATACCTACATAAATGCTCAGCTCAGTCTGGCAGCCAGACTCAGCCAAATATCTTGCTTACTCTGAAAGGGTGTTAGAGCAAACATGACAGATATGTGACCACAAGAAGTCTGACACAGACCCACATCCCTTAAACCAGCAGAGTTGTTGTGGGTCTTCTAACAGTGGTCACGACAATTACAAATCAGATCATACCTCATGCCAGTCTTTCATCCTCATCACAGAGTACTGAGTTATTCTGTGCTCATTTAATACCTCTCTGTCAAGTATTTCAGGCTTGCTTCTGCCTTCTTCTGAATCTTAATAGCATCTTGTCTGTACAGTTTATCTTTAGGAGAGAACTCCTAAGAGACTTTGGCTAACATTTTAGCAAAACTTTTATAGGGGTAAATATTCTCATCTTTGCTCTAAAAAGACTTCCAGCTTTTTTTTTTTCCCAGGTTTTGCATTTCCTGCTCTAAATCTGTAGCCCCACATTGTTGGATGAGCTCCAGTCTTTTCAAGCTCTGCTCCTGGCTCTTCTATCATTATTTCTAGAAACCTGTAGAGCTTCACCTGCTCATCAGTCGTTCACTGTCTCTCCTGTGGCTTGTTATCACTTAACATCCTGTAGCAGTGTTAGCATAACATTAGGTCTTTTAGAAGAAAAGAGAAGTACAAGAATATATAGAATATAACAATCCTACAAAAGGCGTGAAAGGAAGGGAGGTAGTCATAAGGGCTCATGAACAGACTCAAAGGTCAGAGAGAAAATTTGGGGGCTTCATCTGAGTACCAAAGGACACATCTAAATCTGAGGTGAAAAAACACGGAAGTGTAGCTTGGGAACCAGTCACTTCATTCTGATGTCAGCACCTGTAAGACTCCAACAGTTGTTCCATGTAGGTGCTGATCCCTCTCTGCTTGTTTCAAAGGGAGTCCAAGGTGAGTTGTTGATAGTCAGTCATCCTCACTGAACTCATCTGGCATTTGATTACCCTAACAATACTCAGAGTCCTACAGGAAGATGTATAACGTTATGGCAGCTCACCCATGCTTCTGTCCCAGGACACAGGAGATTTCTTAGGAGAGTTCAGAGACAAGAGAGAAGCATATCTGGTGTATTTTAGATTCTTCTAGTAGGAAGGAATATCTATTTCTTCTTTCTCCAAAACCCTCTCACAAAAATCTGTCAAGAGTCTTGTCTGAATTAGACAGGAAGAGGTGTGTAATTTAGTCTATGTAGGAACACCTACCTCACACAAGCAGACAAGTAATGACAGTTTTCACCACCCAGCCAGTACTTACAGGAATATGGCTGAGACCTAAGGCCAACTGGAAACAGGCCAACCAACGATTTTTTTTTTTCATCAGAATTTGCAAATTTATTGGAGTTAAAATATTCCCTGCGAATGGTTCCAATTAGAGGAGACAGCAGTGGGATTCCCACAGGTTTCAAAGGCTCTCCTAGTTTCTTTTCTGCTTCTCAGTAGACTGCTGGAATACCAAGGCATCCAGACTCCTGTTCTGCAGGCTGGTGGGAGAATGGGTGCCTGGAGGTGAGGGGAGAGCAGCCTGCAGGCTCGCCCGGGCTGCTGCACTGGGCAGGAGCACCAAGGATTTCTGGGTCCACTGGTCCTCCTGCCCAGCACGCTGCAGAATGGTTCTCACCATTATGCCTTCAGGAAAAATTTAGCTTCTGTTAGGTTTTTAATTTGATTACTTTTTTTTTTTCTTTTTGTTCTGAAACTCAACAAAACCAGAATACAAAACAACTGCACAAAATTGAATTGGTATTCTCGACTTGCAGTTTCCCCAAAACAAAATAAGCTTTCCCAAGGCATTTTTGCTGGAGTGGCGGTGTCTATGCTAGCATTCTTTCCTCACCTGTGCCAGATGAAGTCTTCAGGTTTCCACACTGCAGCTGGCATTGCCATGCCACTGCACCTCCAAGTGCAAGGAAAAGAGTAACACAGAGACAGCAGCATCTCCGCTGCTCACTGTGGGTTTGCCAAAGTAACTACTAATAACCAGGGCCAGACACTTTCTCTTGCACCAAAGGGCCTCAAAAACAGCCCCCAGATGATTCTGAGCTGAAGAACTGTTTCCTTTGCACTAGTCTTTTTTCTCCCTAGGAGTCTCTGCTAGATGGGACCAGACCTCTCAGACGGTCCGTGTGACACCCACAGTGGTTCAGTTAATGCTCCTTTCCCCTTTTCACATCGAAAACACCTTTTCCAGGGTTGATGAAGAGGAAAGTTGTTTGTTTTAAGAGGCTGTGAGCCAAAAATAGGAATAAAATGATTTTTCTTTTGGATGTTTTGAAGATCCCAAAGCAGGGAAAGGAGCTGGCCTCCTGCCGCTGCCTCTTGAAACTGCTCAGCTGTGCAACTGGTGAGGAAAGGCTGGAGACTCTGCTCCACTTTCTTCTTTGTGATCAGACTGTCTTTAAAGACTTACAACAAATGATGCTGCCAGGAAACATTCTTCTGTTCAGCATCAGGACACTGCTGTTCCGTACAGCAGAGCTCCCTGTTATCGGCCTAGAGGAATAGCTGATTTTTCAGTTTGACAGCAAAATTGAAAAATCAAGTGGAAAAAAGGCTTTGCTTGGATCATACTGGAATATTATTTTTCTTGCTAAACCAAAAAAACATTGTTCCATTCAGCATGAAATATTTCATACATTCCCAAATGAAATGTTTTATTTTGTGCACTTGTCAGAACAACGCAGAAAGTAAAAGGAGAGATGCACAAACATGGTATCAAGCCCAATGAGTGCAGCCCTCGCTGCTGGGAGATACTGTTCTTCCTTTGAAATGTCTTACCTCCCAAGAGGACAGATCTATCATCCACAGTTGCACTTGAAATCCAGTAATGTTCATTACCCTGTTCTGCAGCACTGAGTGTAAATGATGAACATCTGTGTATTAAGAAAATAGCCGCATTTCTCACTGGTTTCCACTTTTAAATGCCCTCAGGACTTCATTTGAGGTACAGGAATAATCTGGCACATTAGCAAAGAGCTTACAATTAAAAAAATACATGTATTCTAAAATTTTAATTTAAACACATGAACATTAAAGAATTTATAAAGGAGAAGAACATCATAATACTTTACTTTTTTTTTTTCCAATTTCTTTATCTAACCAGAGGTTTCCATGATAAGCAGAGAAGCATCATCTTACTTCTGAATCTCTGTAAATGCAAAATGCCTTAAACTGTCAGTAGATAATATCCTGACTCCTAGTATGGACTTTACTCTTAGCTGGGAATTCCAAGGGAAAAAAAGAGGTGGGAGAAGAGTATTTTCTTAATCCTAAGTGGCAAAGCAATAAATTCATACACAAGCCTCTTGAACAAACCTGAATGCAAAGCTTCTAAAGATAATTATATAGATAAAGTACACTAATATTGCCCTAATTGCCCCAAAATAAATACTCAATAAGGGACAGTAACAGCTAGGAATATAGGGGAAATATACTGTAATACAATCAAAGGAGAACTGAGAAAATGAGAAGCCTTTAGAAGCACCCCAACAAATGTCAGTGTATTTCTCTGTACCTCCAAGAGGGAAAAAAATGAACTATTTCTCTGTTCCAGAAGGTTTGATATGTTATTCTCTGTACCATAAGAAATGAGTAACTATGGGTGTAACTGCTATCTTCTGTTCCTAATTCACAATTTGAGAGTAATAGATATGTCCTTTAAAAAAAGAAAAACATATCACAAAATAGCAGCAGTACAGTCTCAGTGGGAAAAGACAGACCAGTGTAGATGAGTCCTGGAATGTTAAATAACAAAAACTTATCTTTCCATAGGCAGATGGATAGCACACTTGTGACCGCTGGTATGCTGCATGCATCAGGCAACAGCAGAGCATCACTTAGACATCGTCCTTGAGGATTTTGTGTGTCTGCCTGACCCAGCATCACAAACAGCAGCAGCAAACCCTCCTCTGATTAGATGACCTCGCATAGTGGATGGATGTTGTCAGCCAGAGGTGCCAGGAGCACAGCTCCAAGGGAGGAAGGGACAAGGTGGCTTCTACTAGTGCTAGTCATAGACTTAGAGACTGATAAATCTGGAAGGGTTCTCAGGATGTCTCTGGTCCAACCTCCACTGAAGACAGAACAGATATTGATAAAGGTGCTCGTGGACTCATCTATTGACTCTTGACTAGAAAAAGGTCTCCTACAGGAAATCCTTTGTGGCTTCTCTCAACTCCTGGTCTTTGTCCAGAAGAGCTAACAAGTTGGAGGAGCAGCTGTGAAAATATCAACAGCAGTCTGCGAAAGTGGGCAGCAGGACATGGCTTGTAGCAGAGAACAGGGCTGCCCTGGAAGAAGCTTGGAGGACTCTGCCTTTCCCACCTCAGCCCAGAGCAGCAGTTCTTCAAGAAGAGGTTGCTGCTGGAGTCCAGAGTTACATCTCTCATGTAAACAGCACATAAACACTGTTTCGGGTGGGCAAGGAACTCATCTGCAAAATGTTTTTTGGTGGATTCTGCCCTGTGCAGAGGTGACAAGGCAGTTCAAATAGCACACTGAAAAACATAAATTCGTTATTGAAGAGCACACAGAATCAAATTTCCATTGGCCTGGGTAGAAACATAAATACAAGTACCCATTGCAAACATGGGTTGTTCCATCAGCCTCATTCCCTGTCTGCTACCAGATCGGTCCTTTGCTCCAAGCCCAGTGAGAGTACAGATATGGATAGGTCTGTGATATGTTGCAGGGAGATTATCAAGGACCATTTCCATCTGCTGGTGAAAATAGTTCTCCATACTTAGCGGCTCTTTAGGGATAGTGTTTGTGTCCAGAAGCACAGAGAGAAAGCTTTCGCTTGACTGGGCTGTAGCACAATAAGTGAGTTGGTCCCACTATCAATGGAACATGCTTCTCTTGGAAAATTGCCCTGTGAGTGAGGAGACATTGCAAGGGGATGAAAAAAACCCTCATCAGTAAAGCAAAGAGCTTTTTCTCTCTATGCCAGCCATGGTGAAGCCTCGGAATCCAGTGAATAGCACAGGCTGCCTGGCAATGTCAGACTAATACAAAAACCATAAGGATAAGCCAACATATGGACCTTGCATTCTGCCGTGGTTTAGCAGAGCTTAATTGGATCATCCATTTTTGCAATATTAACATATCAGGGCTGCTGCTAATCCCTCGGGAAGTCCTGTATGTTGCAGATTAAAGCACTTTTCACAATCTGCATGATACAGTTGGCTAAACAATACTAAGAAACTAAGTCTCCAAACACTTAACTGCTAATTTAATGCAATTTCACAAAGTGTGATGCTTTCTGTGGGTGCCATTGAGATGCGTGAACCCACAAGTAAATTAATCAAGATAATCTACCCAAAAGAATCTAAATGTTCCAGGGCATGCCTTATTTTCATTTAAAATATGTCTTCTTTACTGCAGCTGGAAGTGCATTGTTGAGATTTATTCTAACAGAAAGAGAAAAAAAAAATCTTTGAAGTGTTGGTCCCTTTCTCAGACTACATACACTGTGCACAACAGACTGCCTTTCCAGGCTGCTTCTGGATTCTAACCAATGACTACATTATTCAGTTTCTTGGGTCTACATCCTCAGCACAGGCAATTCTTTATTTAAAAACTGACATCTGGATCCAGATTCTCCTCAGTTCAGGCACGTGGTCATGAATCATGTGGATTCGGATCCTTGTCTGTTCATCATCAGACAACAGCAAAAGGTCGGAACAGACCCCAGTGAATGACGGACTGGACAAGTCATCAGACAGTGTTAATAGCGAGGCTTGAAGAAAACCAGTTTATACTATGTATGCACTCAATCCATTTGTACAGTGCAGAAAATTAGCACAAAATCTTGTCACTTCTTTAGTTCATGAAAAATGCTGGTGATCATGAATTGGTTAAATTGCTCCTAGATAACCATTAAAAAGAAGAAAAAGCCTTAATAGAAAATGCAGATTTTGAAGTGCTAGTTGCAGTGATTTAAGCCCAAAAACACTCTTGAGTGTAGGGAGGTGATGAATTTCTCTATGTGCAACTTAAAAAAAAAAATAATAATTAAAAACTCACAAAAGAAAGTTAGCAATAAAAATATTTAAAATTATGCAGGGAGAAGATCAATGAGCTGGCCACTGAGGGGAATCCAATACTCTCAGAATTTAATTCTAATTACTATAGATTTGTGACACTAACTAGTCATCTCTCCTCCATCTCAAAATGTATCTTTGCTACAGATAATTACACTACGATAATTGCAAAGATTCCTCATATTATTGACTCATGTGGGTCTCTGCAGGGAAAACAGTAGGACAGGAAGCTAATATCCTGGCCAAACTGCTTTAAATATGTAGGGAAATAAGCCAGAAGATAATGCAGTTTAGTATCACAGATATCAAACAGCCTTGTGTTTGATTGCCTTTATTATTTTAGACATATATCTTACAAATCATCATATGAATCTTTCTCAAATCAACGTGGCACTAATAAATAAATGGATACAATACCCATGGCGAATCATTGCATTGCCCTGAGCAGAGCCAAAGAGCAGGAGTCCCAGGGTAGAGCTTCTTCCTAGTGACAGTTGCTACGAATGCTTCAGGAGAAGAATCCAGTGAGAGATGGATTAAAGGTGTGGACTTTCCCCTGTTGATGATCAAAGAAAAGGAAATCCTGCTAAGAAATAGTCAGAAACAAATGGAGAACAGCACAAAGAACAACCTTATGCTACTGTGTAAATCTATGATGTGTTCACTTCTTGAATGTTGTCTGCAATTCTGCTTTCTCCATCTCAGAAAGACTGGCAACAAAACACAGAACATGGCAACAGAGATGACAAATGGTATGAAATTGCATCTGTGTAAGAAAGAGGTAAATACAGCACCAATCTCCAGCTTGGAAGAGAGGTGACAACTATTTGTCATTTCTTCCAGAGGAGTCCCGCAACTATCAAATGACAGTCTCAAAAGAAGCAGAAAGAAAGAATGTCTCCATACAGTGTGTAAATTGTCTGTGGAATTTGCCACAGGTGGTTTTCAGTATTGAAAAATAACATGTTCAAAAGGATTTGGACAGTTTAATGGAAGAAAAAGAAAGATGAGCTGGTTCATTTAGGCAAAAGAAGTCCTGAGAAGAGGCAACAGGCACACAACCTCAGATACGATGGAAAGACTTTTCCTGGGACCATACAATAGTATATAGAGTTTATTTGCATCCAGGAAACTTTAAAGATTTCTGGAGTGAGGAGGAAGAAGATTTGTTAAAAGACCTGTTTGTCTAACTTTGGAGTTCTCTGGTTAAAAAATGCTCATTGCTCCACTTGGAGGGTTTTTTTGTCTGCTCTCAGGTTTACAAGCCTTTTGGTGCTTGGGGCATGCTTGCTTGAAGGAGAACGTTCAGACAGATCCACCTGAAAGCTCTGGTTTACCTTGGTTCCTATAGAACACAGCCACCACATTTTTCAACAGTTGGCTTCTTACTTCTCTTCCACTAAACATCCCCGAGTGATGACCCAGCCAACAAGTCAATCACATTTTAGAATTATATATTTGAAGTTTTTAAAATTACCTTCAGGAAAATCTGGCAGGCCTCCCACTATTCTTGGAAGTGTATTGTATAACCACTCCAAAGGCTCCTGCACAAAGTAATTGCCTTTACTCAGCATCCAGGCTGCACCCACACCTTCCATCCTTCTTTGCATCCTCCCAGACACCAACAGTAACTGAATTAACTGACACCCACCCAAAAGAATCACAGGAGTAGCTTAGTGGTGCTCGGGAGACATACAAAAAGATGGATGTTGAAAGCACGGTGAATCACAGGACTTTTTTTCTGCAAGCATTGAAATTTTGTTAGCAGACCACAGTCTGATCCGCAACCTCAGCCAAAACCTCTTCCAGTCCACACTGCATTGCAGCCTTTTTGTATGGTTATTCAAGGGTAAGAAGAATGGTGATGCAGGCAAATACTTTCTATTAGAAGGAAAAATCTGAGTTAGACTGTATTATCAGCTGGAAACATTATCAGATGTGAAGAACAGCCCTAGAAGCCAGAAAATATGACATTGTCTTCAATGTGGAATGAGGATTTGCTGCAGCACCACCAGAAGGTGCCCCCAAAATGCTCCCATTCTGTCTAAGAGATCACAGCATCCCTTCCCTTGGACACATTGTTCCTCGCAGCCTGGATTGGTGCAGAAGCCTTCCTTGCAGCTCTCCTTCCCTATGCTGTCCCCTGCCACCCTTGCCTGTAGGGGGAAACCACCTGAGGTGGTAGATCTTGCTCACACAGGGGTGGAGGGTCTGTCAGGATGAGGCCTTTTGACAAGGAAGGAGTTGTTAATGTGCTTAGATGCAGGACTTGGCTGTGTGAACCTCCCTGCTGGGCAGCAGCCTCAGGGCAGAGCAGAGCAGAGGGTCCCAACCTCAGTCCCAAAGTGGTTGCCACCACTCAGCCATTGATTTGAGCTGTATGAGCCCCACTTCCTTGGTTTTCATCCTCCTTGTCATTCTTATAATATTAATCATAGAATCAGAGAATCCTTTTGGTTGGAAAAGAGACCCTCAAGATCACCAAGTCCAACCATTAACTCGACACTGTCACTAAGCCACATCCCTAAGAACCTCATCTATGTATCTGTTCAACCCCTCCAGGGATGGTGACTCCACCACTGCCCTGGGCAGCCTGTTCCACTGCTTCACAACCTTTTCCATAAAAAAATATTTCCTAACATCCAATCTGAACCTCCCCTAGAGGGATTTGAGGCCATTTCCTTTTGTCCAATCACTTGCTACTAGGACAAGAGACCAACTCCCCCCGTCCTTTCAGGCAGTTCAGAGATCAGAAGGTCTCCCCTCAGCTCCTGTTCTCCAGCTGAACCCCCCAGGTCCCTCAGCCGCTCCCATCACACTTGTGCTCCAGCCCCTCACCAGCTCCGTTCCCTCCTCTGCACTCGCTCCAGCACCTCAAGGCCTTTCTTGTTGTGAGGGACCCAAGACTGAGCACAGTATTCAAGGTGGGGCCTGACCAGCAGCAAGGCTCGCCATAACAAGGCATTTCTCTGGTCATAACTGGGCACCAGAGAAGAAAACTTTAGGGGATTCAGGTGTGTCAGAAGAGCCAGAGTCAGGTGTAGCTGTGGTTGATCCTCACAGGTGCTGCACATGCCAAACCTGCTGCCTTTGCTGGCTCAGGGTAGCACAGGGTTCCCGTAGCACCTGTGGAGTCCCTTCCCTGCAGCAGCGATGGATTGTGTTCAGAGCAAGTGCCACTTCTCCTGAAAGGGCTTCATCTGTCAGGGGCATCGATCTCCTGCAGCCCTTTGATTTATTTGTTCAATCTAATTGAGCTGTTGGAGACAGGGCCTCAGCGAGGTTATCTGTGTCCACTCCAGCACTTCCCTGCAGGCATGAGACCTCGCAGCACCCAGTGGGCCATGCACTGCTGAGGCAATATCACTGCCATTAAGTAATAAGAAGCTGTATTATTAATCTGACCTGCCAGACAGGGAGACAAGGAGGTTTCCAATACAGTGAGTTGGAGCCTTCTAGAAAATTCACTGTAACTTATGGAGCTAAAGAAGCCTGCTTTTAGTTTTTACAAAATAACCCCAACCAAGCCTTCATTCACCAGACACCTGGGAAACACTGCCAGCAAGAGACAGCAGAACTGGGAAGCAGTGAAAGAGGCAGTTTAGTCAGATATCACTACTGGACTGCAGCTTGAATCATTTCAGAAATTGAAGCAAATGAGCCCAGTTAGTACTAGCAAATCAGAGTGGAGGTGTCCACAGTTGTTGTAGGAGGTTCCTGCTGTAGTATTCTGTGATTCTGTATAATGTCATGTAAGATAAGGACATGTCTGTCTCTGTAAAAGAGACTGACTGGGCTTATATATTCACTGGAAACTGCAGCTTCCTTACTGAGCAGGATGCATTTCAATTGGTATCCAAGGAAGATAACCTTCTTTTGTCTTCCAAACCCTCCTGGATGGATCCTAGGTGATGTGTCTGATTTTACAGCACTTAAATGGAAGTGTCATAAAAAGCAGAAGCTGGAGAGTGTCAGGATCTCCAGGATCTTCCAACTCTCACTGTGCTGCACTCAGAAACAGGCATGCTGCAAAATGCTCTGCTCATCCCAACCTCAACACACGGTCACCAGCACTGCGTCCCATGAGGGATTATGCCTGCTGTTCTTTGCCAGCTCCTCCAGGCCTCAGGGACTTTCATACCCATGCATGCTTTATTCTGCCCCAATCCAAGGGCCAATGTCTCCCCAGAATGGCTCTTTGCCATGATCATTCATGCACCCTGGATAAATCTTTCCTAGTCGGTGCTTCCTGAGAGGACTCCGCTACTGAGCAAACAGAAGAGGATAGTGAATCCCCCTGTTTATCAGCCAGGGGAAAATTTAGCTGCACCTTGTAAACAGGTAAACAAGACCAGGCAGCCTGGGACAAGCGTAATGCTGGTACTTACGAAAACATATGGAAGCGTTATAACCTTTCTGTTGAATTCTCAACATAGCACAAGCCAGAAACAGGCTCCCACTACTCAAGGAAAGTCCAGCTTTAAGTATTTTACAAAAGCAGAGTATCCACTGAAGCCTGTGGTGCTGCCACGTGGAAGAAAGCTCTGTCCCATTCCTGAAGATGAAAGCCTCTAACCAGCATATTCCAGGATGCAGAACTCTGGTTCTGCAGTATTACATGTTCTTCCAGGCTGGATGCTGGCTCTGTAATGCTCATAATTCTTCAGGCCCTCTTTGAACATGATTTGGGAATCCTAAATCTGGGCTGTATTGCACTGATGAGCTGAAGCGCAGGATGATATCTCATAATTTGGACCTTACCATCCCCATCCTGGGCTCCACAGGCAGTGGTAGCCTGAGGTGTTCTGCTGTTTACTATTAAGCACAGCTACCTCTTTGCATCCTATGAATAGCCAGTGGGCTGCTTTGGTCTGCTACCTCAGCAGGGCAGTACTACACACCAGGCACTTTCTTTCACCTGGGGAACTTGTGCTCCAATGTCCTGGCCAGTGACAGAGCAGACCTCCAGCTGTCCTGTCACAGCTGCCTCCAAATCCTGCCTCCCACAGCAGCGTCGGGCATTGCATCAGCCTTCCACACTGGAAGGAGTAAAGCGTCATGCAAGGGAACTGAAACAGTTTGGGGTGATTAAAGTTATTACTGGGCCGCTCAAGAGAGCATAGGGAATTATCATCTGCCAAATGTTGGATTAGGAGGTCCCAGAGTTACCCACTCCATGCCAAGAATCTCTCAGGCCATATGCCGAAAGGACTTGGACAGAGAAGGATTAATTGAAAGCAGGCTTGTGCAGCAAGTTAAAGTGAAAAATCACTGTCTAAATGAGGGAAGATCCCAGGGACTATATAGAGTGATTATAGAAGCTGGTGCTTAGCCTTTAATTCAACAGACTCTGGATTTTCTCTTTATTTATAAGGCTAAAGCTGGCCCTCCTCTCACTCTGAACACAGAGAGTAAATTAAAGCTGCCAGAACCCCTCAAAGCCTGGAGCAGCCCAACTAACCCTTTGGTGTGCGAATCAGAGGTTAGCTCATGGAGACAGTACAGCTGCGTGCAGTGTGAAGGAATCAGGAAAATAGGGTTATTTCTGTCACTGGGTTTGAAGGTGTCTGAGAATTTGCTGGGGGCAGGAAACTGGGTCAGAAATGGCACAAGCACTGTCATTGGCAGGGGGTTGACTTTGACACGGGTTAGACAGAAACATTAAAGAAAGTGGTAGAACTGACAAGCAGGGAGACCTGTGGTGGAGATTTCTGGGTCCCTGCAGTCTCACTTCTAAGCTGTGTGCTGTTCTGTACTCACTAGGCATTATTTGTTTTGCTTCAAGTTGCTAAACAGGACATAATTGTCCAGTCTACACTTTTCCTGAAGACTTTCACATTTGGGGGGGTTTTGGGAGGGTGTAGGGGACACTTCATGTAAAAACCCAGTGCCATTATGGCACTTCATTTCCATGGCTCCAGTTCAATGTGCTGCAGTGCATAACGTTGGCATAGATTCATTAACTAGCACATGGTTGGGTGGAATTAGACCCTGCTTTTAAATTGGCATCCATGGGTTCCTCATTGCAGAGAATGCAGGTGTCATCTTGATATTCGGGGTGCTCATGACTGGAAAGGCAGCCCAGATCCCTCTGAAATCACTGCAGTCTATTTCAGTGGAGCTGGACTCTGGAGCTGAGTGGTGGGAAAGGAAAACAAATACTCTGGTAGAGAAAGCCAGCCCTGCAGCCACAGAGCTTCAGCAAAACACTGGAGGAGGAACGTGCCCAGGCTTTTGCAAACAGTGTGTATCCTCTGTCACTGTCACCCACATCAGCAATGAACAGGGATGCAGATCCCAGAGAGCCTGGAGCGTAGAAATCTTCCCTGCTGCAAGGGCCTGCCTAAGAGGATTTAGATTAGCTCACAGCAGTGAAGAGTCTATTTCTAGGGAAACTGTCCTTTTTCTCACTCAAGCAGAGGGTACTCAGGTGAACTCACTCTCTGCCAAGGAGAGAAATGTAGCGGAGACCCTGTTTGAGGACATATGGTCCTGGGAGGCAGAAGGCCACAAGCCTCTGGCAGGGTGTCCTTCCACTACAGCTGGTGGCATCAAATCTGTAATGCCAGACATCCGCACTAGCTCTGTCTCCATCTCCCTCCCATTGTCACAGCTGCAACGCTGGGCTCAGCACAACCCTCCCTTCCCCACCGTCCTTGTCTCTGGCTCCATGGAGGAGCTGCTTGTGCGGGGAGTGAGCAGATCCTGGGGCATCCAGCCTCCCACAGCCAACAGCACTGGATGGTGGGAACCCATAATTCTTTACTCCCACACAGATTCCCAGCATAGATGTCCATGTTCAGCCAATTGCACGAAAGCAATTGCATTGCCATCATTGAGAGAATTGCAAACAAGAACTGGCCACCTGAGAGGGTGAGGCAGGATGGAGGAGGGTGCTATGCTCAAACCCTGCACCTCAATAGCCCCCTCCTTCTTGTTGTGCACCCACAATGATCTGGAAGTCCTGCCCTGCTTCATCATCTCTGGAAAATGAACGCCAGGTCTCAGCTTTTACCTGTTCTCCTGTGCGTGTGAAGGTGACAGCAACCGAATGCTCGTTACGCTGTGCTGAGCAGTGTGTCCAGGGCGGTGTGTGCAAAATAAGGTGGGCAGGATTAGGCTGTGGTGTGACCACCCTTCTTTTAGAGGCTGCTAGACTTAGTAAGCCGTGTCCTCTGCTGAGCCTCTGCTCAGGCTGCAAAACCCTTCTGTTCAAGGACTTTAACGAGCACCATGTGAAAGGACTTTGCTTTATTAAACTACAGATTGAGGTCAAAAAGAGTCAAATAACTAATTCTTAAAGCTCTCTATCCTCTTACTGGACTCCTGCTTTTAATGCCGTTTGTCTCTCCCTTTCTATTTCAACCAGCTGATCACGTTGTTTCTGATTACATGGGGATCTCTGCTAGGTTCCATCTTTTCAAACATCTCTGGGCAGAGTTTCTAGAATGCAAAATGGAATAAATCCAGCAATTTTTCAGTGAATGGAAAACCCAGAGGGATTTTGAGAACATGTTGGAGGGTTCTGCCCCTTCTCTCAGATACGAAACAGAGAAATCCCCTTTGGACGAAAATGGTGTCTTTGGGCTTTGACAACTGATCTGGGAGCACAGCCACCCAGCGGTGGACCTCAGAGCAGCTCGCTGGGGGAGCTGCTGACATGAAGACCTGCATCAGGCTTCTTTGGACTTTGCCTTTAGGTACAGCAGCCTGCAACGCTGTGTCTGCCTACCAGTCTAGGTTGGTGTTGCAGTTTAACGCTGGGTAGAAATCTAAAACGTGATAGCCACTTGCACACTCCCTGCCCCCATCAAATAGGGGAATGAATCGAAAAGGAAGGAACAAATTCATGGACTGAAATAAACATAGTTTAATAAAATAATACTAATATACCACCACTACTAATAATAATAGATGTAAAATGGAAAATAGAATATAAAATTAAAGATACTCAATGCAATTCCTTGTTAATTCCGTCCGCACCAAGCAGGCGGTCCCAGGAAGAGCATCCTGGTCCTGAATAGCTGACTGCAGGGAGGGAAGACAAAGAGGCAGAAAGGCCCAGAGGCCACTGCAAAATGGTAGGATGGCAGAAGGCCAAAATAAAGAACTCCAAAACAAACTCAACCAAAATGGAGCAGAAGTGAACAGCTCTCCATCTCCGTCCCCCTCTAACTGGAAAATCCAACTCTTCTTTAATAGCATGATGCTAATGACATGGAATATTCTCATTGATCAGTCTGGATGCCAGTCAAGGTCTGTCTCATCTGTGCCCCCTTCCCAGCCACCTGACACCTGCAGCCAGCCAGCTCAGAGACCCTGGCTCCCAGACAACAACAAAGATAGTAGTAAGCTCTTACATTATCTTTGTTCCGACTCAAAAATACTGGAAAGTTACTTGAAGAAAAACAACTTTGTGTTCTCATACTAAATTCAGCAATAACCATGCTAACTACGAAAAAAAAAAAAGAAAGTTTCTGGTCTCATGAAGAAAATTAACTCACTTTTAGTCAAACCAGCATAGTTGGTGAGGCCTTTGACTTATTTAACCTTCTTCTGTTACATTTAAACCATATTACAGAAGCTACAAAGTCACCTAGAGGACTGTAAGGAGAGAGCAGAGTTGAACATAGTTGTTCTTCATCTCAGCCCAAACCCTGAAACTCCAGAGGTCCTGAGCAGGTCAACTTGCATAAAGAACCTTCCCATGCCATTTCAGCTGGGAAAGAGGCAACTCTGAGGTGTGTTTGTCAGGCAAGGAAATGAGGTGAATTGGTGAGTTAACAGCTTGTGGTAACTAAAATACAGAACTCTAGCACAATGAAAGGCCGAGCCAATAATGACAGCCCAGGCCACTACAAACAAGGAATTATCATTTAAAAAACAAAACAAAACCAACCAACAAACAAATTAACCTCAACTGCGTAAAAGTAACACAAAACATACATATGGCTGTGGCAGATAAGGTGTGAAACCCCCTTTAAGTCTCTGACACAGAGCAGTAATGAGCAGGAGGATGCCTGGATGCAGGGGCAGAGGGGAGGTTGTGCCCAGGGCCCAACTTTGGCTCTTTCTACCCAGGTATTGTACAGCCCTGACAACTACTGCAGCTCTGAAGGACTTTTGAAGATAAAACCCCTATGTCCAGAGCTATTGCTTCTCAGGGATTATTCACGTGCAACGTTGATGGTAGACATTTATTTCCCAAGAACCTGGAGGTTTTTCTAGGCCCAGGCTCTTTTTTGGTCTCCTCTTCATTCTCACCATCACCACCATGAAATCCCAACCAAAATAGCAACTCTGGTAGGAAAAAATGAAACAAAACAAAAACACTCACATATCTGTTTTTCTACATGTTTTGCAATGCTATAAGTAATGTTACATTAAAAGTCTTGTTCATCTGACCTTATTTTTCTCTTTAGTATAACACATTGTCTGCTCATCTGGTTAATGCTGTTTGAAATAAACCTGATCTCAGGAGCTAATTGGTGTAGTGACACGAAGTTTGTGGCTCACACAGCGAAATGTATGATTTTAGTATTTGCAAGAATAACATAAATCCCTGAACACATTTCATCCTAAAGGCTGCGAAATCTGCTTGCAGTGTTCTTATCTTGGTGGATTAGTGAGTTATCAGGGAGCGTCACTATCATCTGAATGGAGATAAGGTGCAGCAAATCCTTCCCTTCTGCTCTCTGACACACAATATCAGCACCAAATAGGAAGCCTAGGAGCAGAGATATATCAGCAGCCGTCTGGGGACCCTAAGCTAAATATGAATGCACTAAAACGATGTTCAGCTCCCTGCACAAAGGCAGAACAGTTATTCCTCTATTGCTCTGTAAGGCAGTCATTGTACTGGGTATTAAGCTATTAGTTTTCAGGAAGGTGCTTGTGTAATGCAATGTCTTAGCATCTTACAGGAGGTGCTGTCAGGAAAAGCTGGAGTAGAGCAGATCCAGCCTAGGCACTGCAGGCATCTTCCACACCATGCACCAGGTGGCTTTGGAGACCAATGTTGGTCTTCAAAACAGAACATACTGGCACAGAAATGAGACAGCCCAGATGGCTGTTAACAGCCAGGAGAAGTCCTACTGCCTGTCAGTCCTGTGCGTCGAGGCCTTTAACGTATGCAAAGTTTATTAATAATGAATGCAGTAACTAGTGGAGAAACTAAAAGCTGGCCTGCCCTATGGAAAGACGTTTCCAGGAATGAAGGCTCTTTTTTCCTAGCACTTCACAGACAAAGCTCAGGGCCCAGTTATTACCGTAGTCACATTTGGAAGCTGTTGACTTGCATTCCCTGAGATGTAGCCCAAGTTAAAGGGGCAGACAGCATCCCTGTGACAGGCAGATGGCTGCTTGTCAGCCTTCAGGGCTAAAGAAAACTAACAGCAGCTACCTACAAGGTAGAAGTTGCTGTCATAGGCTTGCTCCCCAATTCTGGATGTGGCCAGCCTTCATTGCTGGATCTCTGCTACACACCTGTTCATTCTCCTAAATTACTTTCTTCGGCTTCCACTCCTTCAGTTCCACTCCCTGTTGTGAAAACATTTCTCTTCTGAAACTGAAAAAGTGCTCAGTACTTCTAGCTTGTCCCTTAAATACATTCTGTTGTTCCCAATGTTTTTCCTCAGCTGATAGGACCCAGTCAGGCTGGCAAGCTCAGTTTTACTGCATTTCAAGACATGGACTTACAATGACTCACTGCCACATTTTCCTACTTATATCAAACTGTGTATTTCTTTTACTGCTAGTACTGCATGATCTATTATATCATTATCTTGATTACTGCTGCAAGATAAAGTTTTTCATAGCCTGTGAAAACAGATGGCCCCTGAACTTCCTACCATATCATATGTTTTTAGACACTACATCAGTTAAAAATCTTAGCCAGACCTTAGACTTTTGGGTTACTGCCATTGTTTTTACATCTGTATTCACTTCTCTCTGTCCCCCAGGGATTAGGCTGGGACTGGTTATGCATTCTTACTTTTATACAAAGTTTATTTTGTGTAGCATTTGGATTTTCTTCTGAGTAGTAGTATAGACCCCAACAAATGTCCTTACTGTGTTCTGACATGGAGGTTCATGTCCAAGCCCTGAACCAAATAGCCCAAAAGCAGCACCTGACACAGCTCTTATTTATGTCTTGGGTGTATGAGTCTTGAGCCTTCTTTTATCATGCTTTTCTGGTTATATGTGTAATTGCAACAGTTTAGGCAATTACACATGCCTGGTCTGTAATTTATAACTGTTCTAACTTAAGCAGCCAAGTCTAATTTCACATGTAAGATTTACACTTCAAGAGTGGAGACGTATTGTCAGCAAAAGCCTGTCTGAAGGTGTCACCGAGTGCTTCTGGGTACTGATCTCTTCCCTGTTCATGCGGGTGGAATCCCGATCTCCCACCTGCACACAAGTATCATTTGGACAATGGGGATTCTCAGCACTCTGGTTCAGTGACACCTTCAGACACAGGAATGAGCAGCTCGGCTACTGTGAACAGCCCAGCGTATTCCGGCAGACAGTCTTTGCAGAAACACTTTCCTATCTTCCTGCTGCACGTGTCTCTGGTGCTACAAGGCAAGGTAACACTTACTGCCCTGATGGGCCACCTCTTACTTGCAGTCCTCCTCAGTTTACCTGAGGCCCTGGCCAGACATCTGCCTTGCTGAATGATGGCGGTCTGCAGCTCCTCTCCGTAGGCGGTATCCAGTGTCTCTGTCGCTTGTTCTCTTTGTGTTAATTCCATGTGTGTTTGACAAGATAAAAATAGCTACAGCAAAACCTGTCCCCAAACACCCTTGATCAAAAATATTGACAGAATGCTTTTAAAAATGGACAATTAATTCAGTCCATAGACCTTCAGTAGTACTGAGAGCCTACTTTGTGGGCCAAAACTGTTCCAGTAGGTGATATACAAACACAAAGTAGAAAGATGGCTCCTAACCTGAAAACCGACCAGAAAGTGTATACAGAAGAACTAGGAAGAGAGAAGTAACGCTAGAAGATGTCTGTAAAGCTTTTTGCATAGTGCTTTGTCAGATGGAGATGTTCTCAGTTTAGGTTTACCTAAGTTATACCAAAACTCACTATAAAGTGAAGAAGAACAGAAGAACTGGTCACAGGCAAGGTGTTATCGAGGAATAAACTTTTAACAGGAAGAACTAACTACTGGACAAAATCAGACTGATTCTGGGTAACCATAGCGTAGAGAAGCTAGGCTGGAGTTCATATCTGATCTGCTCAGAGTGACAGCAACACATTTGATATGTCCATTTATCGCTTCTGTAATGATAGTTCTGGATCAGTGATTCATTGAGATGCCTTTAGCTGTCCCTCAGCATTATCCAGTGTCCAGAGCTTGCTGTCTTCTGCACCCACCATTTTACCTGAGCTTTCCACTGCTCTAGCAGACCATGGCATCTGCTGCATAGCCAATGTCACTGTAATGTCCTCATCACAGACTTGCTTCTCTCTTTATTTTTTTTTCCAAACAAGTCACCCCAGTTGCCACTCATAAAACCAGGCCAATTTGTTCATAGGCTCTGAACTTCACTGTAGTTTACCCCAGTTCCTCTCAAATTTGCTGCAATAACAGCAGCCTCTGCCCAAATACCGCCTCTCTTCTGTGCTGCGTCTTCTCTCATCTCAAATGCAGCAGTCCTCAGGCTCAGACTGATGTGCCGTGGAGTGTATTTCATGCTAACTAGTTATGCTGAGTCCATTAGGACTATTCATAAAACTGCTCACTGGCCTGCAGACAGGTTGCACAGTCTAGCCTGTAATTTGATCCCATAGTAACTCCGCTTGTTTGCTGAAAACAACTGTGAGGCCAAGAAAGTCAACAAGCTACTTGCCTGAGTGTTTGCCATTCCATGCACTCAGGGCTTGTATTCAAAGCATCTTTTTCATTTTTCAGTATGCTTTTTTTTTTTTCTTTACACATGCATTTATTTTGATTTTCTAGTTCTGTTCTGTCCTATTCTACACTATTCTACTGTACTCATTTCTGATCTGGACTATTCATTTAACTTTTGATTTCACACTACTTACAATTCAGTGCACACTGCTAGATTTTCAAGAAATCTTGGCAGTCTATGTGCAGGTGAAATTATTGACAGTCTAAAGTAGATTCATGGTCCATCCAGCTTAGTAGCCTACCTCTGATCATCCAGCAGGTAGATATGAAATAAAATGCCCCATGTGAAGATCTTAATCCTAATCCTAAGAGTTTAAAATGGATTTAAGCCTTGAAGCAAGCAGTTTTATATCCGTTCCAAAATGCTCTTAACACCATCTGCGTTAACTGTGGTTATTCCTGTTTTTCATATTTATTCCAGTCTCGGTTCTGAATGCAGTTTATCTTTTGCCTTCCATAACCTCTTGTAGAAGTGAGTCCCACAGTTTAATATTCCAAGAAAAAACCTCATCTAACCAGGCAGGTGTCTAATCTGTGCTGGCCTTCCTAGTCAGTCTTATTATCAGTGGAGATCTAGTAGATACAGTCAGCAAAACATGAGGTGTGAGTTATCTCTTCCGCAAATGGATATTTGTATTTGGTCAAATGAATTGCTCCCTCAAAGTGCCTATTTCCTCCTGCTGTCTTAAAGAGAAGCCTGAAATAGCCAGTTCAGGACCAGATGTCTGTGGTTTAGATGTCTTTAGCTGGTGGAGCTGAATCCCATCTCACCATGCAAAAGAAAATGTCCTTTCATCAATTTTGGATTTGCCATCTCTCAGCTTAATTGAAAAATATGCTTCTGACTGTGCCATGAGGCAGAGAGGATTTATCTGTACCTTGCTGTTTTACAGACAGTTAAAACAGCCTTTGTTATTCATCTGCTCACTGTGTGAGTAGTTCCTGATCTTTTCCATCCCCTTTCAGGGAGAGTTTCTGCAGCCCTTGATCACTCTTGGTGCCCTCTGTAGCCCTGGACCCAGAGCCTTTTAAAAAATATTGTTACACTGTTACAATGGCAGCTACAAGACCAAAGCCATTTCAAACACCTGCCTCTTATTTGGGTCACTAGATAGGAGCTGTGCTCTCAAAATTTGACTCTCAGCCTCCGTGTCCAATTCCCATGCCCTCTTAGGCTGTTGGTGCTTGTAAATTTGGTGAGCTCCTTCAAACACTGCAGTACAAATATTGCAGATGTTGCAGACCTAGTCCTGGCTTTAACTGGAGCACTTTGTATTCCAGGTGCTTTGTCTTCCCCCTGTGTGCACTCCTGCATGTGTGCTGCGGGTGGTCAGTCTCCCTGGGACTAGTTCTGGAGGTCTCTTTGGTGCACACCTAAGGGAGCATGTGAGCGGGAGACCTCACTGGCGCCAGCTCTCCTGTCCCGCACCTTCAGGGCTCTCACACCTTGTTCCAAACAAAAGGAGATGCCACTGTGTTGGAGCAGCACGCTCCTCTCCCCGCTGCCTGCAGCCCAGCGCTCTCCCACTCCTGTAGTGAATGTCAACAAGGCTGTTCAAACAAACAGGTAGCTTATTTTGCCATTAATATGCACAAAGCCTGCTTTAACACACAGCGGCTGAAACAGCCACACTGTTTTCTACAGTTCTCTGCCTTTGTCACAGACTGGCTACTGAAACTAGGAGTTTCTCCTGATTCCATTTGCCAAGCATTGATTTTCTTTTCCTTACTACCAGCCGAGCTTGAAATTAATAATTTCTGTTTTATTTTGTCTCTTGCGTATCATCGATACTAGCAGGGCTGGACAACTGCACAAGCAGAATCATTCAGGGAGGTGAGAGTCAGTGAGGGGGGTTAGAAAGCAGCAGCCCAGGATCCATAAGCAGATCATGGAGTCTTCCTGTTGAGAGGTTGGACATTCCTCATTCAGTGGCTGCCAGGGAGGTCATTTTCTATAATTCCAGCTCCCTTGCAGTGTGGCAGGTCCCAATCCCAACATAACAATAACTTGTAGGGAGAAGCTTCCTGTACACTGACGATTTTAACAACTGCAAAGGCTCCATTTATGTCCCTAAACTGGACCTTCAGGAAAACCTGCCAGGAAATGTCAACAAACATTTCCACTGTGTCCTCCAGCTGCTTTCTTTTCCTGCTCTGCAGTGATGGATGAGAACCAAGGTGTACATAGGCTCCATTTACTTTTGAAATGATGCTGGAGAGAATACCAGCCTGTAGCACTAGCTTGTCCTGGTTTTCACATAGAAGTCTTTTCAACCAGATCGTATGGATGCACATCCTGTCATCCATGAACAAAATTTAAAGCTTCACGGCTTATTCTGTAACAAAGAGAGAAGATGACTGGCAAAGAAAAACAGAGGATGAGCTGAATGAGAGCCTGTGAGAGCTGGAAGTTGAAGAAGTATTTCTGATTCTGCCAGCACCTGCTCCACACTGACTCCACAAACATCAAATCTGCATTTGCATTTTTCTGAGGACAGGCATGGATCATCCTTCAGTCCATGTGTCTAGTGGAAGAGCTGTGTAGGAGTCACATCTCTGGCAACAGGGACAAGAAAGTGAGATGATGAGATGTTCCTTGAGAGGCAGTTTGAACAGCACAAGGCAGACCTGGTTGCAGGTTGGCAGCTTTGCAAATTGCTTTCTAGTGCCCTGCACCTTCTCAACAGAGCAGCTATCATCAGCCCGCAGATTCCCCCAAGTACCAAAGCTAATTTGCAGTAGCTTTGCTAGACTTATTCTCCTAAAGGCATTTATTTGGATGCCTTACCTGGAGACCAGTGAGCAATATGACCATATGAGCTGTGGGATGTGTCAGGTCTTCTCAGTTTCCACCGTAGTCCATGTGTGCAACAGCCGTGTTCAGAGCAAATTCAACTGCTTTGATCTAATTTTGGCCAGGTATGTCAGAGTTTGGATGGGCTGCATGACTTCTCCAGGTCTGGCTGCTCCACCTGGACCACATGTGCCTGAAGGAGACATGCCGGGAGTGGGTGGGCTTGATACGTCTCACGTTTGGCTCCAGCTGTGGTGGGATTCTCCCTTTTACACAGCTGGCTGGTAGGTACGTACTGATGCTATCTGGCCAAACTTACTTCTAGCTCAGATCAAGCCTTTAGTCCACCATGCAGCCCCAGCCCAAGAAAGGGAAAGGTTTTGAACCGCGTGCTCTGGCTTTTGCAGACAGACTGTCTGTCTCCCTAGGTGCTGGAGAAGGATGTGGAAAAGGACAAGGCAGGTGCACCTCCCAAGCACTGTCAGCTCCTTGCTTACACTTTCCTATCTCTTACAGCTTCTGAGTGAAAAGGCATTTTGTAAACAGTCTGCTTGGCAAATGCCAGAACAAGGACAGGCCGTGCTCTGCCTGTGACTCAGCCCTTGTCTGGGTGGTCACTCGTGTGTGGCACCGCTGAGCGCACACAGCATGAGTGCAGGATGGGTGGGAGATCTCTGACCAGCAGTTCAGGTTGGATCTATACGCAAGGGTGGGTATCTACTGTGGTGCCCTCCCAGGAATGAGTCCAGGCCACATCCTCAATACAGGGGAGAAAACTCAAGCAGACAGGCAGGGAGGGAGCTGTGGTGTATTTGGATAACCAACAGGCTAAGGGGGACCATGAGTGCGGGGTCTGCCTGAGAGGACTCCTGCGCCATGGCACAGGCCCACCGAGGGAGAGCTTTCCTTGGGTGCTCACCTCCTGATGACAAAACAATACTTTGGTAAAAGAAATACTGCACATTCTTGTCTTTTCAACAGCACCTACATGCTGTAGTGGAGTGGCTTTATGTTCTCTCATCCTACAGTTATAGTGTACGGGCAGTGTTTTAGTAAAAACATCTGACTCTGTCTTTTCTCATTAAATGGTAGAGACAGACCAAATATCTCCTCTTTTCACAATAATGTCTGTATCAGGTGGAGGTGCTGTGGGGCACCTTTTAACCCACGGGTGTATGAGGTGTGTGTGAGATGGGATCAAATGTGGCCTGAGAACCAACACCAATGTGGAACTGGGCCCAGTGCAGGACCAGATCTCAGGACAGGCACATTTGGCTCAGAGGGGCGCACAGTTTTCCCCTCTCCCGCATGGAGAGGCTCTTGGGATGAGCTCGTCTGTTGGCGTGTTGAGATCGGCACTCTGCAACTCTGTCATCACTGACTTATTTCTTATTGACTTTTTCATGAGCCAACACAAGAGTGCCCTTAATTTTACCAAGGCCACAGTTTCATGATTGTTGATAGTGGATCTGAGCACAGATGTTCACGTGGCAGAGCAGACTTCAGACAGCTCAGCTCAGTGACAAGATCACATTTTGAAGGGACAATGCTGAATTAGCTCGAGCAGATCGAAGTGACCTTCTGCTGAACCCCCCTCCAGCAGCCCTGGCAGAGGAGCTCTGTTTCACTGGCGCTTCTTCCCATGACTTTGATAGCCACAGCAATGATGACTACAACTTGTTTGCAAAAGGAGGAACAAGATTTAGAGAAAGTAAAGTGCAAAACTCGTATGCCCTCACCATCCCTGATCCAGTGCTGGACACCCCAAAACTGCCTCCCAGAAACACTGACTGATCAGATCTCTCTCAGCCTGAGACTTGGAAGATGCAAATTATTTCACTAGTTGTCTTGAAATTTTCTGTCCATGTGAGGACCAATGTAATAAAATCAGATGCATTCTGAATATGGAGCCATTGCTCCATCTGCTCCTCTCTGTCCCTGACTCACAGGAGTATCAGCTTCGCATAACAGCCGTCTGTGCTTAACTCCACCTTTGCTGTCCTAGCACGCTCATGATCGTAGACCACAGGTAGGATGAGCCAACATTTAATTCAGGAAAAGCATCCCTCTGGGGCTGATTCGTGTCAGAAATTAAAGAGCCACATACGACTGGGAAGAAGAGCAATAAAGGTGCCCTGCACACAGCAGCTTCTGTCAGAGCACCGTGGGTGACTATAAACCACTTAACTGGCCATTAGAGTTCAGAGGGCAGATGAAAACTGGCATTGTAGCACTTGGCCTTTTGACTTCATGTATTTATATTCAGTAACCAACAATATAGGAACAAACAGGAACCAGAACCTGAAAGTCCCCACTTAAAGGAGTGCTTCATCACAAATATAATAATCTTTTATACTGTCCTGCTTCGGACAACATAACAGTTTCATTTTTGCTGCGTGATAACACGTTTCATTGGTACATCATTTTCTCTGTTATCACAGACATGGTAATCGCAGCTACCTGGCCTCTCACACCCACAGCTGCACAGCTCTCCTGGCTTAGCACCCACATCCAGGCACTGCCGGGCTCCCAGCTCTGTAGGAACTGCAGCTCTGTGTTAGTCTGCCATGCAGACACACGGTCACAGGCAAAGCACAGGCCCTTTGGACACGGAGGCTGCTGCTGCTGTTAAAAAGCAGCATTGTTTCTGACAAAGCAAATAGTGTGTTTGCTGTATACTGAATAAGAGGCATAGCATGAATAATTTCAGAAACCCTAAAGAGTCAGAGAGGATATTATGAACTACCCTAGTCCATGGCATTTTGCTCTCAAATGATTTCATGGCCTGTGGGTAAACAGAGAAAATGCAAACCCTTAAGTCTGACCATTCTGCTCTTGCATGCTAGCAAGTCTGAGGATCCTCACTTGGGTGTGCTCTGAGGCCTCGTGGGGTCCTGTGCTGGTCAGAGAGAGCTGCACCTTGTGGAGTGGGATCTGACCATAGACCCCATGCTGCTCCCAGCCCAGCTCATCAGGGCAAACCTGTCTGCACTGTTCACCGGTGCAGCTCTGACAGCAGGAAGCACACAGAGCTATGACCACCATAGCACTGAGCAGCTGGGAGTGGGAGGTAAAACCAGAGTGAAGCTGCAGGGAATAAGCCAGAAGCAGAAGTTCCCCTGTATTTTATTGCTGCGCACTGCCATCAGCACTGGTGATGGCAGCACAAGTCTGCTGTGAGCTGTCATGGACCCAGAGCAAAATATGTTAGCCTCTGTGTTCTGTCTTTACAGGCCACTGCCAATGCTGTGATGGACACCTTCTGTCCCCAGGCCTTGGTACCCTTCCCTGCCACCCCTTTCTCTGTAGCCCTTTAGTGCCACTCTCAGACACGTAGTAAGAAGTGCATGTCTGTCCCTACACTTTGGTCCCATGCTGGTAGACACAGGTTTGCTGGAGAGTATCCTACTACAGTCTTCTCGTGCTCAGCTTTCTCAAGGAAAGGGAGAAGAAGGGACAAGTGTCATCAAAGGTGCTGCATCACGACCAGAGCCATCACTGCCAACTCACCATCATCACCCTGACAGCCAGCATCACCATCACAATTATGACAGCCCACTCTGTCCATCCCTAGATTCATTTTCTTCACACATCTGTGAACATAAAGAAGATACAAGAAGATCAAAGAGCAAAGGACCCAGTTGTGTGGTCCAGTATATCTGGGCAGCATTGCTCAGCCACTGAAGTCCTGCACATCCTTGATATACAACTCCGCTAAGCACCTCCAGGATGCAGAATAAAGGAGCAATGCAGTAACTTCGTTCCACCTGGCACTAGCCTTCATTAACACCTTTTCCCTGCACAGCCACCTTCTTTTTCTCTCCAGACAAAACAAGTCACACTTGCCTACTACTTTCTTAAAATGGAAAGGGTGTAATATGGATGAATCCCCTGCCATCCCCATCACCACACTTGCCTGTTTTTGTGGAGGGTATTTAATATACAGGCCCCATTTATATGAAAGATTATCTAGATCTTGTTGCTTTGTTTCCCCCTTTTATGACTTCAGTTTATTTTTCAAACAGTTACAGGCTTTGTTGTACAAGTCCATATCACCTGGGAGGTACCCTAGATGTACCTGCACAGGAAGAGGAGTCTGGATTAAAAGGAGACCTTTGAGGACTGAATGTGTTAAAAACCATTGTTAAAGCTTAAAATGTGTGTATTTAGTCTCTGAGGCATTACTTTATGTTAAAATTGCAGCATCTACAGAGAAAGAGGTATGTTTCCAGGAGTGCAGATACAGCAATTACTGTTAAGGTACAGGATCCCTCTAGCCTCCAATAGATTTTTCTTACACGAAATAAAGATACCCAGGGAAAACAGTCATAATTCCCCATGCTACTTCCTGCAGACAAGGGTGATGTAGTAGGGAGGATGGGTCAAAGTCATGCAAATCTCCTAAAGGATCTGTGTCTAACCCAGGTGTGAGACGTGGCGGAAATCTGGGTCTGGACTTTTGTCACTTTACATGAGTGAGTCCAGTTTTAACCTCCAAGTTGTTCTTCTGTCCACTTTAGAGATGTTCATCCTCCACATCCGTGAAGCATTAAACCCACTTTCTCTTCAAAAGGAACAACTATTAATAGCTTCAGTGGGGAAAGTGTCTCTTATGAGCAGGGTGCAGCTCACAGGAAGGGTTTTTCTGTGCCTGTGGTGCTTGTTGGGTTTGCTGCTCCTCCTGCAAGCCCTTCTGCAAATGGGTGTCATTTTTAATACCTAGAAGCTTAAAGCAAACATTGCCCGATAATAGAATTAACCTTGACAAATCTCTGTCTGCAACGCACTGTTACAGTATTTACGGGTTAATATAAAAGTGCAAGCTGAACACGGTGCTGTTTAACAAAAGTAAACACATATTTTAAAGAGGCAGACAAAGACCTGTGTTTCCTAATTAGACAACATAATCTAAGACAAAGTGAGCAGTGTTCTCAACAAGGCGCCTGGGTCTCCAGAGCTGCTAAGCACAGATGTGTCATTAACAAAACATGTGCCAAAACACGGGACGTTCTCAGACCACGCGACACATGAGAGGGTCTGCTCCCTTTTACTTTTTTTCAGCTGCTTCTTCAAATCTCCAAATCCCCCTGCTCAGCACCTTCTCAGTTACCAACGACCAGGCCTAATTACTGGACCAGGCAATGTCTGACTGCAGCCTCAGAGCTGCAGGTGGGAAGGACGGACAAACTCGCCCTGGGACAGGTGAGAGGGTAGAACCCAGATGGGGGCACCAGAGACAGAAAGGTAACAATCAGATTAATTGATGTCAGAAAGTACTTCAGAAAGTCTCTGGTCCAAACCCCTGGAGCATGTCCAACCAGGGCAGGTTAATCAGGCCTCATGCAGCTGAGTTCCATTTGTCTCCAGAGATCACAGAATCCCAGAATGTCAGGGGTTGAAGGGCCCTGGAAAGCTCATCCAGTGCAATCCCCCCATGGAGCAGGAACACCCAGATGAGGTTACACAGGAAGGTGTCCAGGCGGGTTGGAATGTCTGCACAGAAGGAGACTCCACAACCTCCCTGGGCAGCCTGGGCCAGGCTCTGCCACCCTCACCATGAAGAAATTTCTCCTCATATTTAAGTGGAACCTCTTGTGTTCCACTTTGCACCCATTATGCCTTGTCTTATCATTGGTTGTCACCGAGAGGAGCCTGGCTCCATCCTCCTGACACTCACGCTTTATATATTTATAAACATTAATGAGGTCAATAAGTTAAGATTGTGCAGCATCTTTTGGTCTCTGTTCTTGCATTTACCCAACCTTACTTTGGGAAAGTTTCTTCCTATATTTGATTTTAATTTGCCATGCTCCCACTAGTGTCCGATGACTTGTCCTGTCCCTGTACACCTGTGAGAAGAGTCTCTAAACCCTCCAATTAGAGAGATGAAGATACATGCACACGCATGTGCACACATGTACACACACCCTCTGAACTTGATTCTGTGGGTAACAGCGCACATCAAAAACATGGCATCTACCACTTTATGAGATCTGTCCTATGGGTACTCATTGGGAGGCATTGTGTCAGCTCACAACTACATGCTACCCTCACAGAGGTTCCTTAATCTATACCCTGACCCTAATATCAATGAAAATGTCAGGGATCCTTGCAGCCACTAGAACATGACATTATCCTTCTAATTAACAGGGAATGCCAAGGATGAGGCAGGCCCTGAATCAGCTGCTCGGAGGAGAGGTGGCAGAGAAAAGCCCCCATCTACCCCAGCACCCATTTCTCAGAAAAGTACCCTAAGAAAAAAAGTGGGTCTCAGGTACCCAGCAGTGTCTTGGCAGGGTTGTGGGGGTGCATGGAGCAAACAACAGCCAAGGCATGAGCAGTGAACAACGTGTGTGGGAGGCGGGGGGTCTGGAGGTGACGTGTGGGGGCTGGAGGACCAGGACACGTGCTGGGTGGAGTGGGACAAGACTGAGAAGTGTGTGGGATGGGCTGGGAGCTGCGCGGTGTGGAGATGGGGGAGTGGAAGGCTGTGAGCCGGGGGAACACGTGGAGTAGTGAAGCTCATCTCCTAAAGCACATTTTCTAAATCCAAAAGGAGACAAATGCGATTTTCTCTTGGTTATTGTATAAATTTACAAGTACACTGACACAGGGCAGAGCAAACAGCAGCAGTGTCAACCTCTAATAGAGATGAATGACAAACATATTTAATGAATTAAAAGATGATGAAGTATTACTGACAAAGCAAACACCCACGTGTTCCGTGTCTTGTCACTGATCTATGTGACTCAGCCGCCCTGTGACAAAGGCTGCTATAGATCAATCACAGCACTGCGAGCCCCGGGGTCTGTGGGATGGAGGGCAGAGGGCTGGGCAGAGGGACAGGTTCGGGCTTTGTGGACACTGCTAGTGATGGGACCTGAGATAATGTGGGATTGCTCAATGTCGAAGACTTCAGGCTTGTTCAGCTCAGGCACTGTGCTTGTTATGATGGGATATTTAAACTCTTGATTGTCTGCATGATGAAGAGACAAAGCTGAGACAATCTAGAAGTTCAGAGAGGAAATGAATATATTTTCTGATACATCCTTGGTTTTGAGTGTTCAGCTGGGAGTATTGCTGTTGAGACCCAGGAGCAAGTAGCAACAAAAGTAATCAATTCATGGCTTGGCTAGGTCTAGGGATCTAAGACTAGATTGTCCTGGACTTCAAGGTTAAAGACAAACTATGTTTGGTGCTGATATTGGGCTACTATAGGCTCAACAGCTCAAAACTAGGTGCAAACAGAGGTGAAAGACCGTGGCTTGTACTACGGTATGGTGTAAGGGCTGAGCTACACTGCAGTCATGCCCCATA
The DNA here is from genome assembly GCF_964273445.1 of Streptopelia decaocto. Lineage (NCBI taxonomy): Eukaryota > Metazoa > Chordata > Aves > Columbiformes > Columbidae > Streptopelia > Streptopelia decaocto. The sequence continues at coordinate 13,288,922 of NC_138670.1, read as the reverse complement.
TCTAGGACACACGAGGGATCACAGTCTTATTATTTGAGCAGGTAAAGATCTGGTGAAAGGGGTGGATCATGCTGAAATGGAGATTCAACCTAAGCCATTACAGGATTACAGGACAGTCCACACACTTGCTAAGACTGGGTGCAAAGGGTTTGTTTGGGGTTAGGTGGTAACAGCTGAGGCATCCTTAGGGTCATGGCTGAAGGCTGGGTTATGCCCGTATGCCTGGATCTGTGCGTGTTTTGGGGGGGTCTGCTGCAGATCTGAGCTACCAGGGCTGAGCTGTGTTGACCGCTGTGGGCTTTCAGGTGCCAGATTGGGGAGGTAAAGTTTTGATGGGTATTAAAACTTGATGTGATTGCATACTACCCTGGTTTGGGGGACTATACAGCTTTAAGGACAAACTAGTCCCTTGGTCTCTCAGTTCCTCCTCTGAGCATTCAGTGCCCAGCACTGTGTCACTGGATCACCCCGCAAAGATGCAGCAGGAGTGTTTGTGAATCAGCCTCGCTGTCTTTTCAGGGTGTTTCTTTCATGTCTTAGACCTCATCCAGAGCCTGACCCACAGACAAATGGAGGATAATTGGGCATTTGGAGCATGGGGAGGAAGAGGTGAGTGTTAGGAAGGGAGTGGCAGGAAGGCATTTGGGATCGAAAAGTCGTTGCTGCAATTACTGCCACAGCTTGTGTATCTTGAAGCCTTAGTCTGTATTTCAGACACAGGGCTTGTCTTTTTAGCCCTTCTTCCCCAGATGGAGGGATCACTCTGGAGTCTTTCCGATCTCATTTTTAATGGTTGCATATATGTACCTCTTGCTGCCAGTTCAACAGAGCACTGGTAGGAGCTGCCCTGCACATGGCTCATTAATCAGAAATCACCTGCATCAGCTCTTCCTCTGCTCTAGTGCCAACACAGGGTTTCAAGCCTGTGTCCATCTACGCACCAAACTGGTGTGCTCCCTGGAGAGAGCTGGAATTCAAACATAAGCAAATCTTCAGAGCAGGAAGGTGTGCTCCAGCCAAAACCAGCCTTCTCTTTCCTGCGGTCGTGCATCACTATCCTCAGCATTGTTCCCACCAAGTATTCAAAGACCCCTCCCAGTGTCACCATAAACAGCAGGACTGCACTTTACCTGGGAGCAGAGCTCTGCCAACAGCAAAGGCAGCGCACCCTTCAGCCCCTCTGCTGCTGGAGCAGAGAAGCTGAGAAACCACCTAATTTCTTACCATGGTAGCAGAGAGTGCTGGAGGCACAGCAGCAGCCCAGATGTTTGGGTGCAGGGCAGAGCAGAGCACAGCACGAACCTTGTCCTGCAGTCATTGTGATCCTGCTCTGCCCAGTCACTCCAGTTTTGCTACTGTGGATGTTTAGATGTGCTGCTGGCATACCAGTATGGCCTGCCCTGAGTCTGACTTCTTACTGGAACCAGCCAGCGACCTGTCCCAGTGCTCATGTATCAAGTGCATAGCTGCTGAGTGAGAATAAATGGAGGTTTTAGAGAGGCATATCCACCCTCCATCTGTGTTATTCAAACATACCCCCTTATCCCATTACCATGTCCCTTGGTAATGTTGATTACAGAGCCTGCTCTTGAGGTAACAGGTAGCACCAGACCTGGGATTTTGAGCTGCTGCTCTTGCTGAGGTCAGGGGGACCTCATTAATGGGGTGATCTCATTAATGTTTATAAATATATAAAGGGTGAGTGTCAGGAGGATGGAGCCAGGCTCTTCTCAGTGACAACCAATGGTAAGACAAGGGGTAATGGATGCAAAGTGGAATACAGGAGGTTCCACTTAAATATGAGAAACCTCTTCTCAGTGAGGGTGACAGAACACTGGCCCAGGCTGCCCAGGGGGGTTGTGGAGTCTCCTTCTGTGCAGACATTCCAACCCGCCTGGACACCTTCCTGTGTAACCTCATCTGGGTGTTCCTGCTCTGGCAGAGGGAATGGACTGCATGAGCTTTCCAGGTCCCTTCAACCCCTGACATTCCGTGATTCTGTAACAGTAGGAGACTCCTGACTCCATACAGGGGGTACAGATCCTGAACCTGTCCTCCAACAGATGGATGATCCTGCTCAGAAAATATGCTAATGCTGCTCCTGCTCTTTTGTTTCCTCCAGCTCCTGATGTTGTTCATCTGACCAGACGAGAACAGCTTTGATGGAGCAGAAAGCCCTGTGGCTGGGGGAGTTTTGCTTTTGACACAGCTAGTGTGGCACCCCTGGGCAGTACGGATCTTTGCAGAGGAGCTGGGGGGAAAAGCATTATCATTTCTGCAGGATTGTCCCTCATGTCCATCTACCCATTCCCCCATGAAGCTGATAACAGTCCCCGAGCCGCCAGACAGTCACTGTGGCATTTGCAAGATGTGAGACAGCTCGGCAGATGCTCCTCATCCCTTTGCTGTGGATGTGACTGCTCCTGCATCCAGCTCTTAGAAGACAGGTTGTTTCACAGCACCTGTGATTTATTAAGCTGCCTATTTGAACGCAGTGTTGCTCAGCTTTCCTGCGGCGGCCTGCACATCTGCTCAGGGAGAGCACTCAATAAAACCTGCCTATAAATACAAAGGCCAGAGGGGAACATGCCCTGACAATGAAACTAAACAAAAAGGGGGGAGCTCTGGGTACAGGAGACAAACAGGCAGAAGCAGAGCTTAGAAACAAGACTCAGACCTGTTATCCAGGCGTGCTGTCAGGCTGGCTGGGCTCTGTGAGCGGAGCCCTGCAGGGTCAGGTTCTGTTCAGTGTTTTTATTAATGGCATGGATGAGCGACTAGAGATGTGCTTAAAAATTTGTGGGTGAACCTTAGCTGGAAGGAGCCAGCGCTTCAGAGAGCAGGGCTGGAATTTGAAACTAACCTCGATAAATAAGAAAAATATTGTGAAATGAGTAAGAGAAAATTGAACAAAGATAAATGTGAAGCAATGAGCTAAGGAAAGAGAAAACAAATGTGAAAAGCCAAAAGGCGGATACCTGAGGAGACCATGATACAGGGAGGAGGCCACAGCAGGTATAAGCCAACGTGTGATGTACACTGCAGGCTTCCTACAGACAAATATTTTTTCCCTGCAAGAGTCAGAGGTCAGAACGTGCAGTTTCACCATAGATTCATGGGGCAAGAGGCCAGCTCTGCCCTAGCTAGCCTTGTCTACAGAAACAGCAATTTCTTCAAGCTCACAAGGTGTCAAAGTGTCAAACTGGTGCAAACAACCCAGTCTTTAATTCCAAACTCATCCTCCCTGCGGAACCTCGCTCTCCAAGATCAAGGTTTGCAACTTGATAACATCATTCCCTTGCTGGTGGTGTGCGTGGGGAGGAGCTGAGGCCAGCGTGAACCACCAAGTCTTCAAAGAACTTGCCCATAGTGTATTTTCACATCCAGACAAGGATGGCAATACAAGGGGATGAAATGAGCATCCCTATACTTGCATCCTTACCTCTGCTGAGCCACTGGCAGATGCAGTGCAGCAGGAAGGGCATGAGGGGTGGAAATAGCAAGGGCCTTGTGTGCTGGAGAAGGGTTATTTCCCTGCTGCATTTTTCTAGCTGCTCTGAATAAGGACTGCCCCATTGATCCCGTGTGCCCCCAGTGTCACCCTAGAAAATGTAGGGTGCCTTTGAGAGGACAGCAGGACTCTGTCCCCAGTTGCTGTGCAGCAGGCACACAGTCTGCACCTGCTCCAGGGCTGCTCTGATTGCACAAGCTGCTCTCTTTGGTGCTCGTTAGCCAGGAGCAACTGGGGAAATTGATCTTGATGCACTGGCTGATCACAGGATGATGTCATACACGAAACCAATATTTAAATGCAGATTTAAATGCAGCCCCAAAATTAATCAGGAGAGTATTTCCAGCATCTGCTTTTCTTTGGGCTCTCTGGGGTCACTCATGTTCAAGAAGAAGGATTAAAATTACATCACGTATTCCTTGAATGATGAGCAAGGAAGAAAGAATATGTTATATGATAAGGAACAAAAAGATTTTGGGGTGCCCCGTTTTACTCTTTTTTTTCTTTTTTTTTTTTTTTTTTTTTTAATCTAGCCATATTGGTCTCTGTAAATTCACTGGAGGAACCTCAAAGGAGGAAGAGAGGCATTTAAGCTAAAAGCAATATTATCACAAGAATATGTGGCTATAAACTGACCAGACATAAATTTAGGCTGGAAATTGGAAGAAGTCTCCTAACAGCTGGAGTAATGAAGCTCTGGTGCAGCTTCACAGATGGTAGTGAATAGAAAGAGAAAAAATAAAAAAAGAAAAAGAATAACCTAGCCAGTTTTGAGATGGAGCTTGCTCACGAAGGGGGTATGCATGAAGGGAATTCGATGATTCAATGTCTGAGATAGCCAGGCACTGAAGGTGATGACACTGAAGGTCCTTTCTATATGAACAGGAGAGAACTCCTGACTTAGAGCAAAGATCTTTAAATCCTGGGTCCATTCTTCAGTTGTTGTTCAGCAGCAAGTGAAGACGTAGAACATGTCAGAAGCAGAGTGGCTGCAGAGCACTCCCACTTGTGCTGTGTCCACCCGGGCTCGGGCAGCTCGCTGCTCAGGACACCCAATACCTGGCCCTTCAGGACGCTTTAGTTTGCAACTCTGATGGATCTTCACTTATGGATCTACCTAATCCTTTACGGGAGCCCATTCATTCTGCTGGCCTCAAGTGTCTTCTTTTGGTATTCAGCTTCTCTCTGTGGTCCATGTGGGACAGATAAATGTTTATTTTGTTCATTCTAGAATTGCCTCCTATTCATTTAATTCAGTGTTCCCAGGTGTTATGTTAGCAGGAAGAATTCCTTGAGACTCTTTATCCCCTTGATAACTTTACAGCCACTTCTATGTCTCCCATTATTTATTTTCCAGGCTTTTTCCTGCCCTCTCTTTAAGTGTAATCACGTTCATGAAAAACTACGTGTATGACGACAGCCCTGACACTTCAACTCAGCATCTGTCCTCCTGAACTTATACTGTCCATGAAGGATCAGCCTTTGAAGAAAAAAGGCAGAGTCCACTCAGCAGCTAAGAAGATTTTAGACCACCTAAACAAAAGCAGCTGATATCTAGACCCAAATACTCTGTCTGACACAAGACCCTTTACCACTAGACCCATAATTCCCAAGTGCCACATTCAGTCCCTCTGCTTCAGCAACAATACAAGGAATTACAGATAATAGCCATAAAAGAGTGAGATAGGAGCCCAGGGTCCTCAAGTCATGGTAGGAGTGACACTATGTGACACTGAAGAGCAGTTTAGGGGAACAGCTCTGGTGTCATGTACTCATTTCTTGATCACAGGCTAGGAAATTCACTCTACGGGCTTCATTTTCATGAAAATACTTGTCTTCAGTACAGCTCTGACAAGGTCCCAGAGAGCAATTGGTTCTAAACCCAAGGCAGAACCAGGTCTGAAGCAGAGCAGAGGAACTGAGCAAACAACAATCCACTTGGAGTGGAAGGGCTGTATCCAGCCACCTCCTGCAGTGGATGGACAAGTCAGGGAGATGAACAAGACAGGGGACGAGTAGTTTGTCTGTGCAAGGCGGGTACCAGCGATGACGACAGGAGCACTAGTGCATGCCAAGAACAGGCTGGTGGCATCTTCCCACTAGGTATCTCTTATGGCTTTCCAGAACACTTGGACTTGGATGGAACAGTCTGTCTACAAAAACTTCTGAGCTCTCTGGAGCAGAGACAGGCAAACTCTTAATGCCTGTACTTTCAGACAGGCAGGTATTTTCGGACTCAACTAGATCTCTAGTAAGGAACATAGCACTGCTGATGCAACATGACATCCATCTGCCTGAGGAGCAGTATCATGGCCATTAAAACTCTCTCCTGTCTCAAACGCCAGCATCAGTTTCCAACGTAACATTTGATGCAAGAAAAAATCTTCAACCCACGTGCAGCTGATTTAGATGCAAGCAGGTTTCATTGCCAAGTCACCTATCACAGAACAAGGCTGATTTCTCCTGTCTCCATCTTTGCCTGCACCTGCTAAATCCTTCACTTCTGCAGCTCGCCTTCTTTCTTTAATCTCATACAAAGAGCTAATTTGTGAAAGGGCTGATCAAGGGCTTTGCTGTTCCTTCTGAAACTCGTAGTTTGGAGAAGAGGAGACTAAGGGGGGACCTTATTAATGTTTATAAATATATAAAGGGTGAGTGCCATGGGGATGGAGCCAGGCTCTTCTCGGTGGCAAACAATGATAGGACAAGGGGTAATGGGATCAAGCTGGAACACAAGAGGTTCCACTTAAATTTGAGAAGAAACTTCTTCTCAGTAAGGGTGACAGAGCATTGGAACAGGCTGCCCAGGAAAGTGGTGGAGTCTCCTTCTCTGGAGACATTCAAAACCCGCCTGGACATGTTCCTGTGCGACCTCACCTAGGTGTTCCTGCTCCAGCAGGGGGATTGGACTAGATGATCTTTTGAGGTCCCTTCCAATCCCAAACATACTGTGATACTGTGATACTGTGAAACTCCAGGGCACAAAAAAGCAGCTCATTTTCTGTCCTGTTTAGAGACACCTTTTGAGCAACTGCCCCACATGGAGTGTGAAGTGGGGATGCAGGTTGAAAGCTGCAGAGCAATAGAAGTGGAAGCTCGGAGGACAGATGTGCTCTAATCCCACAGCCCAAGCCCAGAAGCGCAGCTGTTGCAGGGGTCTGAGGTGGCAGGTCTAAGGGTAATGACCAACATACCAAGCTCTACCAGGAGTTCTTGCCATGAGTTAGGAAGAACGGATCTAGATATAGAGCAATGCATTTTACAGTCATCACTGCAGCCCACAGAACCCTTGAAGCACAAGCTAGGAGAGCAGTGCCCTCACCTGGGGACAACAGCAAGGTGCTCTGGAGGGTGAGCAGGACAGCTTTGATGCTGAAAACCTCCCAGGACAGTGAGTAGGGTGAGGGAGAAAACTGCTAGGAAGACATCCTGAGGCACTGAAGTCCTCACAGCCTTCAGGATTGTTGACCAGGAGCTCTTTGGTATTTCTGAGATCCCTTGACACAGGGCTGAGGAACTGGAGCATTCATACAGCCAAGGGGGATCGAACCATAACCACAGACAAGAGCCATCGCCACCAGCTCTCCATCGCCCTGCTGGGCCAGGTGCAGCTGCTGTTGGCATGGCAACAGCTAAATTACTTGCTTAACATAGATATATGAACATGGCCAGATATGGCCCCTGTTTTTAAACTGCATGGTAATCTCAATTACCCACCCATCTCGTAGCCAGCCCTTCCAGGAACATTTCCATCAAGTTGGGCTTTATAGTGCACAACCAGTTTCCATTTTTCTATTTGCTGCTTCTGTCACAGAGGAGTACAGCTAATTTATGAAGTAAACTACTCTTGAGTGGTGTTACTAATGCTCATAAGTGACTTTAATAGACAATGGAAGTACTTGCAGAAACATGCTTTGAAATGGAAGGTTTAGTGTCACTTAAGTGTATACCAGACTGTATCTGTGTGCTGCCGGCTTCCTTGTTTATTTTCCATATACAAAAAGCAAAAGCAGTACTCTACAATTGTATTTTTTCTTTACTGTAAAAAAAAAAAAAAAAGAAAAGTATATATATAAGTAAGACTACGAGGGCTGAGTATTGAATAGAGAGAATGAGAGCACCGTGTTTTATGTTCTTTGCAAAAAGCAGCATCCACTACAAGAAGAAAATGGCTGTAGGCTCAGCAGGCAGACAAAGAGATGGAAATGTAGACACTGGAAAAAGGAAAGCCACTGCATTTTCAGCTGATGTGATGACACATAAAAGGCTGGTTAAAAATTCTGTCTCAAATGTGTTTTGAAGGAAACTTGGGGGTTTGTCTAAACCAATTTTTTGTGCGTGTGAAATGTGCATATGCTCCATGGAAATATTGTGTTCTCGCTGAGCTCCCCACTGCTGAAATGTTGCTGTTTTATTGCCTCCAGTGCTGTAGCAGGTTCTTCGTGTCCCGTGCTCTGCTGTGGTCATGGCTCCTCCTGCCACTCTTTGCCTGTGCTGTCACTGGTGACCGTGTGAACGCTGTGATGGAGAATACCTCCATGACCATGAGACCGACAGCCTGAGGCACACTCCAACAGTGGCATTTCAGGGGAGGAAGACACTGGCCAAAAATATTGTTTAGATTTTCATCAAAAATTTGACACTTGCCATTTAATTTATCTGGGGATTTTTTCTTTTTGTAATGATTTTCTATGGGAAGGGACTTATTTTCTAGCTGCTCAAATAATAAACTTCGTGTCTCCCATATCACATCTTGTCAGTGCTGTTTGACCACGCATGCATTATTGATTTTGAGTCTGGCAAAGCCTCATACACCACAGACTATATACAGTCAATTCCCAGATAGATCTTGGCAGTTCGTGGGAATGACAGACATCTAACGTACTTCCAGAGCAAGTTCAGCATTACAGGTCAGCATTTCAGCTTCTCAGATATTTTATAGGCATGCTCAACTAAACTGGTGAAATGATAACACGTATTTCAAGATGGTTGTAACAGCCATCACTAGTAGATGTTCACCTTCCTCACTACTCCGCCTGAAAGATGGCTTCTTAATGTATTTTTCTATAATAAACTTAACGTCTTCAGATTTTATTTCCCACTTGAGGTCTAAATCATCTTTGCCATAAATGTAAAACAACTAAGCCAATTGTTTGGTAGTGCAGGTTTACAATATATCATTACAGAAATAATTTAGAGAGCTGGGAAGTTTTCTTCACTATAAATTTGCTCAGCTCATTACTGATACTAGTCTGCAAAATAAGTAGATTCCCACTGGAAAATGGGAGCAGTGGAAATCCACCTGAGAGCCACGGGTTTATTTTTGTTGCTCTGCTACACTCCAAAAGGATGCTCATTTCAAATAAAGGATGGATGGACCATGCTGAATCACCAGGAGAAATCCTGAGTGGGTCTGAATTAGCCAAACCATATGGTACAATGTCTCAGATGGCATGGAGAGAGGGTAGCCTTGTGCGTCATAGCCCCCGAAGCCTTCATCTCCTAGACCTTGCTGAGCACAAAACACCCATCACGTAAGTACCAGGAGGGGAAAAGAAAATGAAATGTTCAGATGGGAAACTGAGGCTTACAGGTACTTAGAGCAACACAGATCTATGTTCAGTGTGGCAGGGAAAACTAGGGAAGGCAATTATCGAGGTTAAAATAAGAAAGCTGAAAGTTTGAGCTAGAAATGGGTTTTATGAATTGAGAGAGGAAGGCATGACTCAGGGACTACTTTGGCTACAGGATGCACTGTCTGATGGAGTTTGGAGTTGTGCCTCATCTCTGTGAGCTCAGTCTATTGCATCCCTGTGTGCAGAAACCTATCACACAGGGAACTCTACAAAAACCTGGGGAAGAGCTGACAAAGGTCTCTAAGATGGTCACTGCTTTCTGTGCCGTTTTTCTTGGAAAATACTAACAGACCTCAAAGAAAAGAGATGCACAGATCCTCTCTCTTGTACAGCCCTGTGTGCTGCTGTAACCTTTACATCCTAACACAGAATAAAATCTAAATCCGCACAGCAGGAAAAGGGCACTCTGAGGGATTCATTACTGATTTTTGCTCAGCTCTGGGCCTTGCAATATCCCTGATCTCATTCAAGTCTCAGGCATGTCCATGGTGCCCCAACTACAGTGATGCAACACAGTAGACTAATCACTACTGGTGTTCTGGTGCTTTGGTCTGGAGTTCAAGAAGACCCAGACCTCTTGCTCAGTCCCAGCTGGGATGAGGGTGCAGCCCACCCTGGGACTGTCCTGTCCTCGCACAGGACTCTGCTGGAGCTCACTTAAGAGTCTGACAGGTTCGGATTCTTGTTTAATGGGGGAGTGAGACTCTCAATCAACATGAAGTCAAATTGCACGAGATTCAGAGAGGCTGAGATGTAGGAAAAGGAGAAACAATGAATGAGCAAAGTCTAAGCCAGGACTAATTAAAATTAAAGTGGAAGATCTGAGCACAAAGAAGTTGGCAGCAGCTCAGGCAACATCCTGCTCTTGAAGGGACCAAGCAAATGGAGCAGTGCCCCTAAATCTCCTGTACTGAAGGGCGTGGAATCCAAAATGATGGTTCAGTTTATACTGGGTCAATAGTATTTCATTATTACTTTGATCAAAGTGTTTTCATGAGCACTTTGATGTCAAAATCAGTTTTAGGAGCCCTAAAACTGATTTTGCCATCATCTATCCACAGCTCAGGGGACAGATAATGGCACATTGGTGGATGGGGTGCTGCAGTCCCTTTTCCTTCCCAGCCTTCCCTCCCCCACCATCAGGCCACAAAAGGAGCTTTGTCTCCCCATCACTCACTTGTCAACCAGAATGTGTCTGTAAAGCGCAATCATTGCTGGCTGACAAGCAGTGATTACTCCTTTGCTGAGGCAGCAGGAGGAGGATGCTCCATTCACAGCTGATTAAGGGTGTCTCAGAGAAGGGAAGCTTTACTGAAGAAATGTGCAGCTGTGCCAGTGCTGGAGAAGGGCTGTGGGATTCACGGATGACAGTTCCACCTCCTTTGATCAGTTGTTCCTTAATTATGTGATGCCTGTGAGGTGCTCTTATGCCATGTTAGAGAAGGGCATGAGATACGAAAGTATAGAAAACGGGAAATATCACCTGTAGAAAACAACTCAGCTTCATGAGAAGACTTCAGGATGGAGCCAAGATTGCCTGAACTCAGGAAGAAATATCTGAGTTGTTCTTAGCAGGGACAACATGCAGCTTTAGCGCAGCTAGGCCATTTCTCCTCTTTCCCTCTCCAGATCAGTCCCGGTGATTATCAGGCCAGACTGCAAGAATGGAAGCAGAAATCACCATGGAAGTGCAGGCGTTTCATTAAGAACGGGGAAGATTAAGCTGCTCCTCAGGAGACTTCAAAGGACAACCAGGGCCTGGGAGTCAGCTTTGGGCTCCTAAGCTAACCAGGTGAATGGGCATGGATTCTGGCCAGGCTGACCTACCAGACTACAATAACCATTTCCCAGTAAGGAAGACAAGTGGGCCACCACTCTTCTACCACCTGGTTTGGCTCTGTTTTTCACAGGACCAGAGCAGAGTTTCAGGCAGGTGGCTGCAAAACCACATCCGTTTGTGGTATATGGTCATGCCTTGTCTCACTGCACCCGCGATGAAGAGCCGTCCTGGCCATGGACCTGTGTTGCTGAATGCCATTTATGACCAGACACTGCGTGGGCTAATGCAGGTAGTTTTTAAACCAAGGACTCAGACCTGCGTGCAATAATTGATGCCTTAAAATGATGCTGTTTATGGATAGATGTTGGAAATACAAGGCTGGGAGGTACCAAGAAGTCCCATGTTCTGAAGTCATGGACAGTCTTGCAATAAATGGTTAATCCAGAAGGGTCAGTAGAATTTCCGTTGACAAGCCAGCTCTTATCAGAGTCCACCAATCATCTCCCAACAATACCCTACATGTTACAAATACAAGACAAGAAAACAAACCCGCCTCCATTAAACTTCTCAACGAAGACCATGCTGTTACCAGTCTCTTGGATTCCTGAAATAGCAGGGAATTCATTTAAATTAATTTCTCAGAAGTGATCTTAAGAAATGGACCATTTTGTGCTATGGAATTAAAGCAAAAACTCTGACAATCCTATCTTCTGTCAGTGAAACCCTTAATTCCAAAGATAATGAGGGTCACTGCAAATTCCAGGTGAGTAAACAAGATGCAACCACCTCTCATGCAGAAGAGTTTCATACCACAGCAAATCACCGGTGTCCCCTGCTCTGAAGCCAACCTTTGTAGCCAGTGCTTGCCATGATTCAGAGGAAGCCTAAAGCAAGGCCAGAAGAGAAGTTGTGAATCAAGGGGTGAACAAGGCTGCCTAGACCATGCAAGTGACCAGCAGAAGCCTGCAATTTAGGATTAATGTGATATAAATATAGCACAGGCAAATGCACGTGGAATGCAATGATCAAATCTCCACCCGCTGGTATAGCAATAAATCACAAGCCCAAGGCCTTTAACTTCCAGCCCCAGAATTATTTCCACTCTATCAAACAACTCCTTCCATCAACAGCTCGATCTTCATATAATTTATGTTCCCTCCTTCCTGTCTCACTCTCCTCATCTCCATACAGACAAATGGATTTTGGAAAGCGTTTGAGAATTTCACTTTTTGGATAGTTAGAAATCTTCTAATTTCCGGTCTCACTATACTCATGACTGGTTTATATCTATTTGATCTATTTCCATGTTATCCCTTAATAGCTTTTCCACACTTGATATTATCCCCCAGATGTATTTATATAAAGAATCATCACCTAACCTCTCAAAGTCATTTTGCTATATTGACAAAGCAAAGCTTTCAAAGTGTGTTTTCTTAAGACAGGTGCTCCACACCCCTAGACTGCCTGATTTGACAGCCTTCCCCTCTTCCTCTTTCTTGATGCAATTTAAAACTTATGTTTTGTTTTTTAACAAACCCATGCACAACAGTTCAAGCAAATCCTTGTTCTTTCTTTGTATATAGTACTAACACTTTAGCTCTGCTGAAAATACTTCCCCAGAATTATGGGAGCTATTTACACAGCTTCATCATGTTACCAGTGCATAGTGATGCTAATGCTAACCAATGCATACCGATGCTGACCTCTTCTTTCTTCCATCATTTCTAATAGGTGAATCTTCTATTCATAGAAAAAAAGCTCCTCCTGTTATATCAAAGGGCAGGATTTTGCCCTTTGAGTTATTAAATCTAATCTCTTTTCTATTGTTCCAGTTGGTTAGATAATCTGATTCTTTATGTGTGATGAAGTGATCGTTTTGCAGACAAGTAACACTTCGTACTCTCAAATAGTCCATACAGTCACAAGCATCTTTGTATCACTGCAGTACTTATTGCTGCTGGGACTTGCTTGTTTTCTCAAAGATAACATCTGGTGGGTTGCCCTCATGCAGTAATAACGGTGTGAATACATGGGTGCAACATCTCCACACCTTTGGCCTGGAGCTAGTTGTGTGATCCAAGTGCTGTTGACTGCTCTGGCATTGCCATGGGTGAGTGAGGAGACAGTGGGAAGGAAGAGAAGTAGCAAGATCTAGGGGAAACAGCTGGAAAGAGGAGAAATAGCAGACTCTAGAGAAACACGGGGTCTGCACATCACCCGCTCCCCAGTGTATGCTGGGTGCTTCCTGCAGAGTGGGGACCCCTCAGGTCCTGAGCTCTCTGAGGGATGCTGACTTCTGCTCCGTTGCCTGCCCACAGAAAAACAGTTTGTTGTGCCTAAAGGTAGAACAGGAGGAGGCTGCACCTGTGTGATGGACAGAGGGTAGGAGTTAACATACATGCAGAGGGATCTAGATGAATCAGAGAACTGGGCAATCACCAACCACATGACGTTTAATGTGGGCAAGTGATGGATTTTGCACCTGGGACACAGCAACCCTGGCTGTACATACAGACTGGGGAACAAGAGGCTGGAAAGCAGCTCTGCAGAAAGGGATCTGGGGTTTCTGGTCAATGGCAAGTTGGACATGAGCCAACAGTGTCCCTGGAGCCAAGAAGGACCCGTGTCCTGGTGCACCCAGCACAGCACGGCCAGCCGGGCAGGGGGGGATTGTCCCGCTCTGCTCTGCGCTGGGGCGGCCTCACCTGGAGCATTCACTGTGTGCAGGGCTGGGGACACGGGAGGAAAGGAGATAAAGCTACTGGAGAGTGTTCAGAAGAGGCTACAAAGTTGGTGAAGGGTTTGGAGGGGAAGCCGTACGAGGAGCAGCTAAAGTCACTGGGTTTGTTCATCCTGGAGAAGAGGAGACTAAGAGGAGACCTCATGTTGGCTCCAGCTTCCTTACAAGGGAAGCAGGGGCAGGCACTGAACTCTTCTTTCTGGTGACCAACAACAGAATCTGAGGAAATGATGGGAAGATGTGCCAGGGGAGGGTCAGTTGGACATGAGGAAAAGGTTCTTCACCCAGAGGTGCTGGACACTGAACAGGCTCCCCAGGGAGGTGTCACGGCCCCAACCTGACAGTGTTCAAGAAGAGACTGGACAACGTCCTCAGACACACGGTGTGACCTGTGGGGTGTCCTGTGCAGGGACAGGAACTGGACTCGATGAGGGTCCCTTCCAGCCCAGGGCATTCTATGATTCTGTCCTCCTGCCCTGCGGGAAGGTGGATGTGAGGAGGAAGGTGAAGCATTTTCTGGCACTTTCTGGCATTTCACTCCTTGCACCATCATAACTGTCATAGTCCAAACCTCCCAAAAAAGCTGTCCATCACCAGGTCCATATGCAGTTGATCCACCTCTCCCCCTTGCCCACGGGCTGTGTTGTGAGCTGTGACAGGCTGGGCACCAACACTCAGGGGTCATGTATGCATTTGGCTCCCCTTAAATGGGCTCTGTGCTTCAAGAGATGGAGGGGGACACCACAGGAACGATGGCAGGGGTGGTAGTCTTGATTTGCTCCACCACATGCCAGGGCCTGGGAGCTGTGTTTTCAGAGTAGAGACAGGGAGGGACATCTCTATCCTGACCTTTTGGGGTATGATCCAGAGACCTCCTTTAGATGCATCATGGTTTTGACCAGATGGTCCCCTTCTGTCATTCTACTCCAGGTATCCCCCAGCTGTGGTGACATTTCATTTGGAAATGTATTACATTTTCCCCTCTGGTGTAAAAAGAAGGATGTGTGCTCCTGCTCAGCACCAGACCATTTGTAGTGCCTGGACCCATGTCTGCCTGCAGCTTCGGGCTGTGCAGGCAGTTGCTTTTGCTATACCTTCCCCAAGAAGTGCAGAGAGGCTGACTAAAAGCAGCAGAAAAAAAGTTTTCATCATTAAGAAAATTTTATGGGAAATAAGGGTCCTGAGCTGAGTTTCAAGCTGCCAAGTCACAATGTCTGTCTTAGCTTTGTCATTTCATGAGCGACATTACAGCGACACCCCTAAGACAACTCTGTTCTCACCTGCAAACACTCTGCACTGAAGGACAAATGATTTGTGGAAGATGGTTCAGCTTTCAACTCTGAAGTAAAACTGAGTAAAATGAAAATATTCTGGACTTCTCAGAAAGGAATATTATATTTTCTTTTTCCAAAGTAGGTTTTTGTCATTTGTTTAATTTTAAATTATCTAGAAAAAGAAAAAAAAAAAATACCGAAACAAAATAGTCTAGTTGATCTTTTTTTTTTTTTTTTTCCAGTAAGGGGAATTAAAAGAAAATTCCACTTCATGGAGTCATGCATGTGTGAATTAAATGAAAAATGAGTTCTCAGCCATCTGTACCTTTCAAACAGAAGTGTTTTGCTTCCCTGGTGAAGTGGAAGACATTACCTCCAAAGAAAAGCAGAGTTCGTGGAGGAAGGAGGACAGATGTCCACAGCACAGCGTGCATTGACAGGACCCCATCGTGGTGGTGGAACGGGAGTGAGACCAGCACAGGCTTGACTGTGTTTGTGAGATGGGAGATACAGGCATTTCCCAGGCAGAAGCTTTTATTTACAAAAATAGTGTGACAGATTTTTACAGCAAACTCAATCTTTGCCAAAACATGACTCAACTACTCATGCTGGGTTTATATTACCTTGCAAGATTTTTTACTCTGTTTCCCAGAAAATCATTATTCTTCCTCATTCCCAGTGGTCTCAGCACCAGTGCGAAGGCAGGTAGAGAGCAGATGGGTTTGGGTCCTTACACTCCTGCCTTCAGACTCTCCATAACCCCTCTGCACTGCATGCTCCTTCCAGGGATTTTATTTTGGGAGCCCATTGCAGCTGTACCCACAGCTCCCCTGTGCATGCCCCCCACCCCCAGCACTGTCCCCACAGCCTGAGTGACCCCAGTCCCAGCGTGGGGTCTGAGTCCCAGCACTGCCCCACACATGGAGATCCCCTGCCCAGGAAGAAAGCTTTGTCCATGGGGTCTGCACCAACCTCCTGCTCCACGTGTCCAGTCTGGGTTGCGACTCATTGCAGATCCACTGATGAGCAGATGGGGGGAACTGGAATATGGATAGTCGGGGTCAGCAGAGGAGGGGAAAGTTTGTCCTGTCTCAGAGTGCCCTGGGCACAGCTTCAGCCCCTGGGCTGTGTGAGAAGAGCGCTTTGGACAACCATCCTGGCAGAGACATCTGTGGAAGTTACCCTGGAAATAGTTTTCTTCTTTTTGAATCCTGATGGGGCTCCTAAGACTTTGCACATATTCTCTGGTCTCTGTCAGACACCCTGTTTTAAGGCTTACATAGCCCCAGTAATACTCACTCTCCTCCAAAACCCACCAGGAGATCAAGGGAGGTGGCCCAGTCTGCTCCCAGGGTCAGGATTGGAAAAAAGGGGCAGGACAGGCTCCTGTCTGGACAGTCACCACTTCTGCCAGTGTGCAGGATGATGCTGGGTTGATGAGAGAGCACTGTGCCTCCTGGGTCACCCTGCAACATCTGGAGAGACCTGCATCAGTCCTGGGCCTTGTTGGTGTCACAAGACATAGCAAAAACCTTGGCCTTGCCACATGAAAACAGGCCAAGGAGCAGTGCTGGGGATGAGCCTTTAGTTAAATCCTTCAGGGATGATCATGGGATACAAATCTGTATCAGCAACATGAGAAAAGTTATGGGATTGCTGCTAAGGAGTCCAACCAAGCAGTATCATTGGCCATAGCCCAACCAAAGCCACTCAGGAAGACAATGGCAAAGCCAAGGGACAAGTCCTTCACTCCTGCTTTCTAGTGTAGGTCCTTGGGCAAAGGACATCGACGTAAACTCGAAAGGTTCAAAAACTTCTGCTGTGTCACCCCGAATGCAGGACCCCACTTGATTTCCCAGTTTGATGCCGCTGTTGCCAGGGGTGTTTTTCCAAGTTCCAGTTGAGAGCAGATCCTAAATCAAGTCATCACATCAGTCTAAGAACTGCAAAAATTGTCAGAGAGCATGACTACAGAAATGTGTATAACTTCACCTAAGAACCCTGCAAGCTCAGCTCCTGTAGCTAGAAAGATTATCTTGCTCAGTGACAGCAGTTGGGTTTGTTTCCTTCCAGCTCGCCTGAACTAGCTGCCCACCATCAGTCTGGGGTACCATGTGGAAAACCCAGATACTAATTACTATTGCTCCATTTACAAGTTGTTCTTCTCCTGACACATCTGTTCAGAGAAATCCCTGGATAGCCAACAACACTCTTGCCGTTACTTAGAGGACATCTCAGGTGCTTTATTGTCTGTCCTCGTGCAAATTTGTACAGATAAAACATTAGGTATTTACATGTAAAATGAATTTCCAGCCCACGCAGCTAGTTTGCTCACATGAATTGCTCCATGTGCAACAAGAAATCTGCTGGAGGCGTCTGCAAGGGAAAATATCAGCCATTTCCATGGTATCACAGGAGAGAGGCAGAAAAGCTCCATGAAATGATCCGGTCCTCATTGAAGGGCCTGGACAAGCTGATCCTGATGATGTGTGTCTTTGGGCTTCCCTGGGTTTGACTTCAATGTTGCAGGTGATGGAATAACCTGCCCCTCTCTCCAAAATGAGTCCCACCTCCCACCTCACTGCTGGGAAGCCCATCCTGGTGTTTTTCCTCCTGTTTCCTAGAGAAAAGGTGAACAAACAGACCTGCAGCCACAGGTATACATCACAGGGAAACGGTTATGTTCTTTAATTTGTTCTTAGTGAAGGAGTGCGTTTCTTTTCTGTCTGTGTCCTGGAAGCATCTGTGTCCCAGCACACAGAAACCTCTTTCTTTCAGGGATCGATTTCTCCTCCCTCTGCCCAGTTCAGCCTGCTCTGCTCTCCAAGACAGACACATCCATTTCTTTCTCTCACCTTTCCCAATTTCTGTGCCGTCGGTGCTTCTCTTCCACTAGTCTTCTCTTTGCCCATGTCTTCCTACTCAGATGCCCAGTTGAGGGCAGGGGTTTCCAGCTGGTCCCTGGACAGAGCCCCATGGCCTCCAGCTGCTCCTGTTCTGCCTCTTCCATGAAGCTCAGACTAATCTGAGCATCCCCTGTTGCCATCTGGCACTTCTCACTTGCCACACAGTCTCACCTTTAGATTTAAAGATACTCAAGCTGTTTCTTTGCAGTGCTTGGCCGGTTACTCTGCAAACGCACCTGTTCACATGATACAAGTTGAATGTCTTTGCATTTTCTCTCCTTGTTTCCACGCTTCCCTCTTCCAACCAATCTTTATCTTTGGGGTATTTTCAACTCTTTCCAATTTCCAATTTAAAATGAACTTTTGCGCCAGTCCTTCCAGTGGAGAACTATTGTGACACATGTTAACTAAATCCTTAGCTAGATAAAAGAGTCATCTTTTCTGCTACTATAAACTGTAGTCAAAGAGAAAAGAGTCAATGGGAAGCTTTAACGCAGTCACCCAGAATGCCCTGTGCTCCATTATTCCAGTGGAGAAAAATAAGAGCTTTTGGATTGTGAGTCATCAGATCAAATGTCGGCAATAATTTTATTGAAATTAATTGCACCTAGTCTCCACTGCCTGTACTGACTCCACAGGGAGGCTCAATTGACCGCTGCAGAGGGACACATCGATGTTTAACCATAATAAGCCCAGAGTGCCCCGACCCAGATTTCCCTGGGCTGGGCTGTGGGCTGCAACAAAGCCCACAAATGAAGCTAGAGGCCAAGTCAAAAGATGCTTCATCCAAAGCAATAGGCAAAGAAAGGTGAAAAACAAGAGAATGATAAGCTCCTGTCATTAGGAATGGATAGCATTCCTTGTTGGATGAGTGAAGCTCACATGAAGGTCATTGATGGACTGTTATCTCCCTTATTTTCATCTCTACTCAAGAAAAGCTTCATGGAAACATTCTGGGGAGTATCTCCCTGAAAAGACGACTTTGTTCTCCTCAGTACATTTAGATTTTGGGGCGCTTACCACACAAGGAGGTGCACTGTGCATGAGGGCACTGTTTGCCCTGTGCTGGCTGGGAAAGGGAGACAACATCAAAACTCCTTGGCTAGGCAGGCAAGAGTCAGCTTTTGGCAGCATTGCAGTGCGTTTTTGGAGAAGAGGAAGGCCAGTGAGTATTGCGACAAGAGGTTTAGGAAAGCTCAGAGGCTGTCCTTCCCTTCCCACCTCCCCTTCTTTGCTCAGCCCTTCTGGTACCTCCCCAACCAGGGCCAAGACTTGCATGTCTCTCAGATATAGGGTGGAGGGAGAAGTGTGAGGTTGAGGTGTGAGCTACAGGGCAGATGTGAAAGATGGGTGTCCTTTCTCTGCTGTTCCAGGGATTTTTTCTGCACAACCCTCCATGCAAGAGCTCTCCCACCTCTTCTGAGGCAGCACATGCAGCAGCGGGGGGCTCTGCAGGCAGGAGCAGGGATACATGTTCTGGGTAAGGCTGGCTTGTCCCCACCTCTTTAGGGAGTATCGAGGTGTCAGGCCACAGCTTGCTCGACTTGTGCCTTGATCACTTTGGAGACTGGAGTCCCTAGGAAGCCAGGTCCTGCTTCACAAAGGCCATGGACATACCCCTGGTAGCTGCAGGAAGAGCTTTGCAGGCAAGCGCTGCATAAAGTGAGTCATCTAGGGCTGGGCAAATCAGCTGGTGTTTTGCTTTTTTATCCTTTTTTTTTTTTTTTCCATCTCCTCCTCTTCAATTCCTCAAAATAAAAATCTCCTTATACATAATTTCAATTAAAACTTGAGTGAAATGTTTCTAGTCAGCAAAATCCTCAGGATGTTCTTCATGTTCTTGCCTTTCCTCATCTCCTCTAGGTTCCCTCCAGGAGCAAGCTCCCACGTAAAGTCCTGCTCCTATGAGATCTTGTTCTGGCTTCAGGCATCCTACTATAAATGTCAGGAAAATATTTGTTCTCCCAAACTTCTAAATCCCTTGCTCTTAGACTCAGTCCTGTAGACTGGATGCCTTGTTGATGTCTCATAGGTCTTACAGTGGCACTCGTGGTTTCTCCTGTCCGATTCTTCTCTCTGAGAGAAAGCATTTTCCTAAGTTACTATGGAGATGAGTGTGATGCAATCAGCAGAGCCTTGTTACACAAACACAAGAGAAGGAAAAGTGTTTGGAGCGGACGGATGCTCCTGTTTGCTCTCTAACTGGGAGAACAAAGGAAAGTGTAAAGTTGCAGGAGATTGGAACAGAACAATAGAAATTATTTGTATGAACACTGTTGTCACACACATCAGATTGAGGGTGTCATTGAAGCTAAGGTGCAAAGAGAAGTGGTGGTTTCTTATGGACAAATAGTGCAAATGGGGAAAATTAAGCTCTTTGAGATCCACAATGGACAAAGACTTGTGTTCTTGAAAACATCTTTGGGTTTTTTTCCAGATATATTGGCTGGTCTAATTAAAGTGATTGATTCACTCCAGAAATATGTCATAGCTGGTCTTTCTCCTGTAAAATTCTTCCTAATGTAAGAATAAATATCGCTCATGTCCTAGTAGAGGCTAATTAATGTCAAGAATAAATGATCCGTGTGCCTGATGGAGTCCTCCCACACTGAGAAGCTTTACCCAGTTTTTCAGTGATATTTAGTCTCCTACATTAGTGCTGCTTATGAATTCAGGAGCCTTTTTGTCTAGAAAGAAGGGCTTGAGATGGGGGTATATGGCCAGCATGCAGCAGTGCAGCAGGCTGGATCCTTGAATAACGTTGAGATACCTGTCACGTAAAACACTGTAAGAACATGGAAGTTTGTCCCCAAAATAATCTACAATCCTTCTGTCTGACCATTTCACCCTCCTTGGTGTATTTACAGTAGTTCATGCAGGAGTGATGGAGTGGTGCTCTTGTTCTCACTTCCCAGAAGAGCCAGAGTCTGAAGACACCACAAGCTATGGGGGAATGTGTAATTCCTGGTGTTTGGGGCTGTGAGTGGGACCCAGGACCAGGAGTGACATGTCTCATTGCTCATGAGGATTATTACAGGTTTCATAACAGGATCCAAAGCAACCCATACACCTATCAGACACATTCAAATGAGCCATGGGAACCACAGAGCACATGAAAGTATCAAAATTCAGCATCTCGGAGCTATCACCAGGGGACAGATACCATTTGGGAATCACTCACTAGACTCTTCTCTTGCAGAAAAGTGGGAACTTTTCCTTTGAGGATCTTTTTACATTTCCACGCCAGCTTCAGCTGGCATGCATGTGAGAAGGAAATGCAACTGGCTTTTGTAAAGCAAAGCCTGCAAAGCTACCCTTCAAAAAGTCACTCAGGCTTGTTAGAAATGGCCACTGTGACAATTCAGGTGGGTGTCACTAGCAGGGATGGGCTGAAATGTGATAGATGGCTGGTCATTAATACGTGTCCAAGGAGCCGTGTGGTGCTCTCACCACTTGTGCTCCATCACCACCTGCCTCTCTCCTAATCTCAAACTGCACAAACAGGCACTGTGGAGCAGGGGCTGTATCTGACTATGGGTTTATGCAGTGATCAGTGCAATGAGACCCTGACCTGGTCTAAGCCCACCAAAGCCAATTAATGTGGCAGCCAGCCCTGAAATTTGGGGTTTAGCTCTACCTTATGCAGTGGTTCTAAAGCATCATCGTAGGTCTGTCAGTGCTCTATGCTTTGGTTTGCTGGAAAATTGTGTGTGTTGCCCTCTTTAGGGGGAATATTTTAAGACCTAATGATGCACAGTGCTGCTTATTATTATCACCAGTGAAACACATATTAAATCAGTGTCATAATCTAGTGATCTTAACACTGAGAAAATCACTAGAGTTGTTAGGAGGCAGGAAAGTAGGAAATTACTTGTTACTGGAAGAGTGGTGTGTGAAGTAACGATGCCTTCTTCACATCTGTTTTCATTACAGCAAATATAAGCACTAAGGCATTTCCAGTACGACAGAGAGAAACCCAAAAGGTTTGGGGACCACATCCCTAAATGAAATACAAATTTAGGAATCATAGAGTCATTAATGATCATTGTGTTGTAATAATATTTAATACCAAAGGTATCAGTGAGATTGCATATTGTTCTGACAGATAATTAGTTTTACTTGAACGGCAAGTTGCAGCCATGGTGCCAAACCCCTGTGAAAAGGAACTTGAGAAACTGCTGTCTTTGAGTAGCTTCAGGATACATTTAAGAAAGTGTGTTTTGAAAAGGTGTGAGTCAGGCTGAGTTTGCAATGAGTAAATCATGTCAGACAAATATGATTACTTTCTAATGAAATAACTATCAGTCAGGATAGAAGGGGACCAATAAATTCCATAAATCTGTTTTCTTCATATGCCTTGTCTTGATGCCGTTTCGCATGATGAATTCTCATACAGCCTTTTAATCCTGGCTTGTAACTGAGCTTTACAGTGCTGTGTCACTGCCTTGCAGAGCTTGTGCAAGGGTGGAGGTGAGGGGATGGGTACCCCAAGAGGTGCAAGCCCTACAACTTGTTTTATATACATCCTGTGCTTGACCTCTCCATTTTCCAAGATCCTACTTCATACTGGCACCACATGCACTAAGGACTGTGTCTCTGGATACACCAACAGGTATCACAGGCACTGTGACAGCTTTCATTTCTGGTGAGAGCCAGCTGGAGGAACTTATTCAGTGAGATTCAGTCCTTCTGCAGTTAAATTGTCAACTTACCACCCCATGGCTCATGGTTATGATGGAGTTGTCACTCACAGCCTTTAGAGGATGCGACCAGCAGAGAGCAAGTCTTTATGGAAAGCTCTGCCATGCCAGCCGCCAGGACTTTGTGTACACCCAGTGTTTGCACACAGCGATGTCTTGTGATTGAAGTCATTGCCAAGGTGAAGTAGTGTAAATCCCAAAGGGAAGGGGTCTGGCCATACCAGTTAACCTGAAAATGTTCTGCTCAATGCTTTGGTACAGACTCCTAAATGAAAGGCAGAGAGATGTTGATGTCATTTCAGGACAACTTATTCACATTGAGTGATACTGTATCCAGGGGCACGCAGCATCACTTAGAAATCAGCCCTCATCAAGGGGATTTAGACCAGACTCTCATGAACCTGATAATGTACACAGGTTTACTCTCCCAATATGAAGAAAGATCTCATTAAAATGAGAATGGGACAGCCCAAAGCTGCCAAGTTAATGAGAGAAATAAAAGGGCTTGTAGGGAATCATAAAAGAGATGTTATTACATGCTGGAGGGAGAGGAGCCGAACCTGAATGATGATACCAAAGACCACTTTGTGATTTTTCAAACTGACTCATCCCGACAGCCAGGAGACACTTTCCTCTTGGAAAAAAAGTAGGTGTTTCAGTCAGTTCTCAGCAGTTTGAAAAATAAAACCAGATAAAATTTTACAGAATGTAAAAGACTTTATTCACTTATTCTGTAGGACATTGACAGCCATACATATTATCCCAATCTATTATTGTTCTGTCAAGGAATCACATAAGCTGATAGTATTAAAATGAAGACCCTATAAAGTGAAATAAAAATGAGATGCAATTCACATTGTGAAGTGTGGAATTTCAAGACAATTTTAGACCTCTGAAAATCAGATGTGTTCCCAAAAAAAATTCTATCTGAGGAATGAAGAGGTAGAGAAGTGAAAATTGTTGCTTTCCTGCCACCCACAGAAAGCTGGCAGATTTTTTTTAGCAACAAGCATTCACAAGCTGCTTATGGGGTCTCCACAAGATGGAAGTAATCCTGAATAACTTCCTCTGCTGTGGTCTGTGCTTATTCTTTCCTTTGTACACTATATGTGCTGTTCGCATCCTTCAAATCCCTGCACAGGTTAGCCAGTGGAAATAAGCATTCAAAAATTATCAGGAAAATTGAGGCACCAAGCCTCCATTTATTTGAGTTTTTTTAATCTTCAAAAGAAATAGCAACCTTAGTTATTAGCATCCTCAAAGTGCGAGACAGAAAATGATGATATTCTTCCCAGACAGTGGTGTATCCCCAAATCTGGACCTAAGGCTTTGGACAAGCAAAATGCTCTCCCAGTGGCTCTCTTCCCTTGTTCAGCGGGACTGGTATTGACACACAGCAACGCTCCAAAGTGAACTCTATTAGCACACAGGAGCTGTTCCAATACTCTGCAATTAGGGGATATAATTGCAGGCAGTGTGGAGAGGAGTTTGTGCTAAGAGCTGTCATTTTGCATTACTAGTTACCGTTCAGTATCTCCAAACATTATAGACTTGCTTTCCAACATTTCCTTTCCCAGGGCTGTGTGGGCTCTGCATGGTCCCTTGGGTATGATAGTCTGTTCTTTGTAGCGTAAGATGAAATAGTTCCTCTGTTAACACTTTTTACTTGTTTAATTTGCATCTTGGCACTGTATGACTCACTTTTCTCTATAGTTTTGGGTTTTGGTTTGGTTTTGTTTGGTTGGTTGGTTGGTTTGGTTGGTTGGTTTGCTGGGTTTTTTTTTTTTTATATATGGATGTATGAATTCTGCAGTCCAAGAGGCATCTTCAGTTCACCTCTGGGGTCTTTGAATGGTTCTGGGTCAGACAAGATGTAAGCCAGTTTACAGTCTCCTCCAAAGTTTTTTTTCATCTAGTTCATAAGTCTTCCAATATTCTCATCTCATGTCTTTTAAACATTCCTCCCAGTTTGAAGGCTTTGAGATTAGCATAAAGAGCAAAAAGGAAAATGTAAAATCAAGAGGAAAGCATCTAAAGAGCTACTCAAAGCCACTGGGAGCGGGGTAGTGACAGGGTCTCAAAAGCTGCCAGTGTCTTTGGGCATAACCTGGAGTAGGAGTGTCCAGCTTTGCTGGTGGTCACAATGCACTTAGTAACATGGTCATCACCTCACTCATCCAACACCGGGGTCACTGGTGTCAGGCGCTTACCCAGAGGTGTGCTGGGGCGAAAGGCAGTGACGTCTCTCCATTGAATTGGGATGCTCTGCCATATGAGTGAGCTCTGAACTCTCTGAAGGCACCTCTGTCTGCCCTGACAGTGCAACGGGTAGTAAGAAGTACTTTTTCATCTCCCAGAGAGTTTCTGCCAGCTTTGGTAATCCATGTGGGCACTTGCCCAGAAATGTCACTTCAAACAACACAGTCCCAGTGACTTTACTGGGCTGTAAATCAAGTGAAGAAAGAAAACCCTAAGAATTGATCTTTACGCATTTGAAAGTGAATTTGCCTTGGCTTCTTTTAAATGAGGCAACCATGCTGGGTGGTGGCATGGAGGGGCTGAAGCATGGGTAGCCAGAATGAACACGCTGATGGGAAGATGATCCTTCAGTGTCAGTGACTACACAGCATCTGGACGACACCTTGGTTGTTGTCATTTGTCTGCAAATGAAAATAGGCATTTAGACGACCGGAATTCAATTATGACAAAACTAATTTCCACTTTTTATTGGAAAAGTGCCTATTCATTTCCAGTGTAGCCATTTCAGCCTCATGATGTTTCACAGAATCCCAGAATGTCAGGGGTTGGAAGGACCCTGGAAAGCTCATCCAGTGCAATCCCCCCATGGAGCAGGAACACCCAGATGAGGTTACACAGGAAGGTGTCCAGGCGGGTTGGAATGTCTGCAGAGGAGGAGACTCCACAACCCCCCTGGGCAGCCTGGGCCAGGCTCTGACACCCTCACTGGGAAGAGGTTTCTTCTCAAATTTAAGTGGAACCTCTTGTGTTCCAGTTTGTACCCATTGCCCCTTGTCCTGTCACTGGTTGTCACCAAGAAGAGCCTGGCTCCATCCTCCTGACACTCACCCTTTCCATCTTGATCCCCATCAATGGTCACCCCTCAGTCTCGTCTTCTCCAGCTCCAGAGCCCCAGCTCCCTCAGCCTTTCCTCACACGGGAGATGCTCCACTCCCTGCAGCATCTTGGTGGCTGCGCTGGACTCTCTCCAGCAGTTCCCTGTCCTGCTGGAACTGAGGGGCCACAACTGGACACAATATTCCAGGTGTGGTCTCCCCAGGGCAGAGCAGAGGGGCAGAAGAACCTCTCTGACCTACTGACCACCCCCTTCTAACCCACCCCAGGTACCATTGGCTTCCTGGCCACAAGGGCCCAGTGCTGGCTCATGGTCACCCTGCTGTCCCCAGGACCCCCAGGTCCCTTTCCCCTACACTGCTCTCCAACAGGTCATTCCCCGACTTATACAGGAACCCGGGGTTGTTCCTGCCCAGATGCAAGACTCACACAGCTTCACACATTCCCGCTGAAGCTCTTGATAGTGTCATTCTTCTGCCTTTCTTGTGTTTTTTGATTGGTTGTTTGGTTGTTTTCAATAAACTTTAGCAGTAGGAGCTAGAAGAGGAAATCCTTCCCAAAGAGTCAAAGAAGAGAGCAAAGAGCAAAGAAGAGAGGTTGCCAATAGCTTTTCCTGAAAAGGAGTATGAGGGATGCAACTGGTAAGAAAAAGATAAGCCCAGGGACAGGAGTGCCAGGGTTAAATCTGTATCCAGGGCTCTCTGGGCCTGCTGGCATGTTTTCAGGCACTGTTTGCAAACCCCTCTGGCTCAGCCTCTGATGTGCTATTTGCAAATATTTGTGTCAGCAGGTTTCTGTTTGCTTAGCTATTTTGGGAGTGGCTGTTTGCGTTTATTCATTCATGAATTGGGTTGTGTGTGTGCCTGACCAAATATTTGCTTTTCATTATTCATTATTTACAATTCATATGTTGCTCTTGGTAATTTGCTGTCTTTTATTCTCCTCTTCAAAAAGTTACACTCTGTATCCTCAGAAATTGAAGACAATCCTAGGAGGCAGGTATTACACTCCATATCAAACAGCTGCAAACAAAGGGAATTTGTTAAAGAGAGCTCAGAAATGGCTGTGAAATGACAAATGCTCTTAGGATGAGATGGAGGAAGGACCATGAAATAGGACAGTGGTCTTAAAGTTAACTTGATAAGTAAGTTTTTGTGGAAAAAAACCAAAAGAACCTAAGGAGAAAAGCATTGAAGAATACTTGTGGTAGTACCACAAGTGAATTGTATTAACTGCATTAGGTCAAACCATTCCAATGTGGAGCTGTTCAGTGACAAGCTGACAGAAGGGAAACTGGGTCAGCTTGGGAAGAAAACACGTGAAACAATAATGGGAATATTTACAGATGTAAAAAGAAAGGGCAGGGCAGAAAAAGAGAAGCAATCAGTAAACACATGAGGAGTGCTGAGAAGCCCTGTGTGGATATAAGAGAAAGACAAGGGAAAAGAATTGTCTGCTGATCAGTGGGCAGGAAAACTCCCAAGAGACGACATGAAGTAAAATGTTTAATTCCTTTCCTCTGTCTTTGCCAAAAGCCGGAGTGCTCAGGCGGCTGACAGGAGTGGCAAAGCCACAGGAATCAGGATGAAATGGGGAAAAGTCGTGAAGAGTTACAGAAGTTTGTGATTCTCACATTACATGAACCTGACGTAATTCTGCCCAGAGTGTTTCAGGCAGGTCTGAGCTGCCTCCGAGGTGACGATTCCTGTCTCCGAGAGAACCTGGAGAAGGAGTATATTTCTGGAGGCTTGTAAAAGACAAAGGCAATGGCCTTGGAAGGAGGGATAACCATAAGGTCATAGGATAATTCAGGCTGAAAGAGACCTCAGGAGATCCCTAGTCCTATCTCCTGCTCACAGCGTGGTGAGCTGCAAGATCAGGGCGCTTTGGTCAGGGCTTTATCCAGTTTGGCCAGAAAACCTCCAAGGATGGAGCCCGCACAGCCTCTGGGCAACTTGCTCCTGGGAAGCGGTCAGAGCCACAAGGATCAACTGTAATGATGCTGAGAAGGCTCATTTGCTGTTTAGTAACTTTTGGTGTTCACACCCCAATCTGCACATCTCTGGTAATTGCAAGTGATTATTATGAGGCCTAAAATTTGCTTTTGTGGTTTTTTGTTTGGTTTTGTTGGGTGGGGGGTAGAGGTAGTGGGTTTTTGTTTGGTTTGGTTTTTCTGGGTTTTTTGTTTGGTTGGTTGGTTTTTGTTTGTTTGTTTGTTTGTTTGTTTACAGGATCCAATTCTGGATTATAATTACTTTAAAAAAAAAAACCTTTTCAGAGGGAGTTTTCAGCCTCGATTCCTCAGAGGTGAGCAGCGTGGATCTGTTCAGATGTGCATTAATAAGCAGCAGACATTTGTTTGGTATTAAAATGCAAAACCAAGTGTTGCATCTATCAGATTTCTATCAGAAATAGATTAAAACACAGCAAGAAAAATGGCAGCTTTGTCTCCATCCAAAAAAAAACCCCAGACAAGTTGGGGTTTTTTTTCTTTATTTTGAAAACACTAAACAGGTACAAAGTCCATCTCAACCACAGGGTGTTGCGCTGGAGACGGACCTGGAGACAGCATCAGAAAGCCTTTCTGAGGCGATAATTTACTGCAGGAATCACTGCTCACGTCTCGGGTGTTTTGTTTCCCCAAGCATCAGAAGTAGCTTGCCTTGCTTTCCTTTTAGTGACAGTTTGTTTCACAACAGTGATAAGAAAACAGGGAAGGTCCTCCGTCTGTGTCCTGCCGGGACTGCCTGCAGATGCTCCCTTCGGCAGCAGGAGCTGGCCACCTTCCAGCCCGCAAGGATTTCGTCTGAAGTGAATGAGCTTGTAAAAACATACAAGCATCTGGTGCGGATTATCCAATTTCTATCCCCCTTTCATTTAGCAGCCACTGTCTCCATCAGCTCGGCCTCCTGCCTCGTCAATTGTAGGAGCTTTGAACCTCTTTAATAACCGTTTGGATTGTGATCTGTATGCTCTTTTCTTGTTTCCTGCCCAGCTCAGTCTGGTTTATGATTTAGGCAATTTCCCCAGAATACAAGATCTCTGTTTGGTCCCTTTTCATTTCCAGCATGGATGTCTCAGAGCAAAATTATTCATTTAAGCTGTGGGGAAAACAGTAAACTTGTGGGTACCCTGCAAACTCCTTTCAGGACTCTCCTCCTTAGCCCTGCATTAACCCACCTGTCTGAGCAGAGATTTAGTTTCTGTGCTACCCTACATCACAAGAATTAAACTGCACCTTTGCAGCAGTGATAACATCAGGGCTTTGGGGGGATGAGCTGAAGCATTGCTTCTGGGTCCACAATGGGCTTTGGCATCCCACGTTGACCTGTTTGCTCATCAGTACCTGCACTAGAGACCCAAGAATGTCCTTATATAAGTCTACAGGGGCTACAGCCCCACTGCGGGCTTGTAGCTTAAGCACAGCAGATGCGGTTTATCCTCCCATCCTGTTCCAGCTGCCAGCCCTGCTCATGCTTTACCACCTTGTGTCCATGCAGCATCACCCTCTCGGACTCCATCACTCCCCATCAGCCTTTTCCGAGCTCTTGTTCTTCTCTTTTAAAGAGCAGAGCCACACACTCAGCTTCTTAAAGTTCATTTTCACTGATTACCTATTTAAGGAGCATTTTTGAGGAACAGAGGAATGCAAAAGCTTCTGAACACAGGAGCAGTTAAGTCCCCATGTACTGTGTTTTATAGCTTGATGCTGGCATGGGCCCATTCAAATATATTTTGACATACAACAGTTATTCTTTCCAAGGCAGTTGGTCTCTTTATTTATTTAGTTAGAGTGAAAGATTCATTCCCCTGCTGACTAACAGGGGACCAAGGATTCCCACATGCAGCTGAGCCCCTGCACTTCATTCTGCTGGTGAAATTGTTTTCATCCATTCTGGAGCTATTGCACTTCATTCCTCACCAATATATTTTTATTTGTATATAAAATAAAAATGTGACAGCATATGGAAAGTTAAGAAGTGGATAAATTCATAAATTACTTTTATACAGCAAAGCTGATATGGCTGTATTCCTCTGGACTTAACCAGTGCACAACCAAATAGATGTTAAAGATCAGCTTTAGAAACACAGTGTACCCTCCCAGAAGGGGTACACAAAGCACACTGAGTTTTCTCTCTCCTAAAAATAATTTCCTGCCTACAGGCAGCACATACCTATTAGGCATGGATGTCTATAGACCACCAGTTTTGCCCTTGGAGCCCTCTTGGGTTTGGGGAGCAAATCAAGGGCACCCACCAGCTCTTGGCTCCTGAGCACGGAGGAAGCCACCAGCCCATCTGTGCATCCACTTAGAGGTGGTTTTGCACAGCAGAACATGTTTCTGCTGTAGAACCAGAACCTCAGCAAGTCATGGTGGGACTGGTGGGGCTGGAGACCCTTCAAGTGCTGGCACTTGAGCTCTGTGCCCAGATGGTGGAAGGGACACACAGGAGAGGGGAGGTTTAGAATGGATGTTAGGAAAAATTGCTTCACAGAAAGAGCTGTCAGGCTGCCAGTGAAGTGGTGGAGTCACCATCCCTGAAGGGGTTTAACAGATGCAGAAATGAGTTTCTTAGGGACACAGTTTAGTGGTGGACTTGACAGTGCTAGGTTAACGGCTGGATTTGATGACCTTAAAGGTCTTTTCCAACCAAAAATATTCTATGTTTCTGACTTTCAGAGTATCCAGGTGGCCCATCTCCATATAATCTGTCAGTGCTTCTGCTCCTACCTGAACCCCAGCCAGAACAGTTCACTGCCGCCTGCCCGACCCCCTGGCAGGGAGAGCAGAGGAGCTGGAGATGAGCCCTGTCCCCCTTGCCCTCCCCAGGTACCGGTGCTCCTGCCAGTGGTGGGACAGAGAGCTGTTCATGGAGGGGTGTGTGCTGGGAGACGGTCCCATTTCCCAAGACATTGAGGAGGAGGCAGCTGGGAGGAAAGGATGCAAGCTGATGTGGTTTTTTGTGTTTTCTATTTTGTTGTTTGGGTTTGTTTTTTTCTTTTTCCTCGCTTGTTCCCTTTAATTAGAATCCTCAAATCAATTCTGAAGTGTTTCTCAAGCCCTTTGATGTTCTCCATGAAAGGTGCAGAGCAATGCAAATGATCCCATTATTACCATTATCTGTGTTATCCCGCTGGCCTGTGGCCGATGCCTGCTGAGCTGGTGCCACCGACATGCTGGCTGTGATGACACCTCGGCAGAGCCGCACACATGGGACATGGTCCTGCAGGACAGACAGCCCCACAAAACAGCTCGAGCAGGAGAGACTTTAAGGAAATCGGGAGCGGACACTCACTTTCTTCTCACTCCCTGCACATCAGCAGCTCAGTAGATGGTACCCATTTTTTAGCTTTAATTTTCCTACCAGTGAAGACAACGAGGGAGAGAAGCTTTCCCCAGCAGAACAGCCAGAGGCAGGTAGAAGAGAGGGAATTATTTTTGTGGTGTTTTTAAGGAGGTGAAGGTCAGGAGGACCATTTGTAAGGGTTGGGTGATGTTCCCACCAGCAGCAGAGGCTAAACTCTGCAGAAACAGCTTAAAACACTCGCTCAGGAGTGTGGGAGTCTCTCACAGCGACTGTGGTCCTCGGATTTGGGAGTGCAAAACAGATGCACAAAAATATTTACTCTGTATAAGCAGCATAGTAAATAGTACCTATCTCCAATGTTTTCATGACAAGTCCCAGGAGCCCTCTTGCTACAAGTCAGATGCTGAACTCTGGCTGCTCCTCTGAGCTCATGGCAAAGGTTTCAGCACCTCAATCGATGGCTCCTGCATCTCGGGACAAAACGAGCAAAGCAAAACCATCGCAGCCCAGGAGTGCTGGAGGCTGCGCACACAGAACCACGGAGTGTCTGCAGATAGCTTTGGCCAAATTAGGCTTTCTCAGCTTCCCAGCATTCCTGAGAAAACTGAAACTTAATATTTGGGAGGAGAAGAGGGAGGGGAGTTTGTATTTGAATCAATTGGTTTTCCAAGTTTCCAGATATTTTTTTTACAAAACAGACAACATTTTCAACAAGAAATGCATAAAAAAGGAATTTATAGGTGATCAGCATCCAGCCTAGATTGTGACAAGGGTATGACAAACTGTGCTTTCCCTGGCAGAGCTGTCACAGCAGGAGGAATTGCACCTCCCCTACTTGCTCGGTTGTATGGTCCTCAAAGTCTTCATATTTAGACAGCAACTAAGTACATTTTGGGTCTTAGTTGAAGTATTTGAGTATTCTGTCATTCACTTTTTAATCAGAAAAATATTTTATTCTTTTTTTTTTTTTTCCTGTGGAAAGATGAATATTTTTATGAGAAAATAAATAGTGCTGAAAACTGATCGAAGGAGATTTTTCATGAGAAGAATATAGACTGGAACTTATTGACATTCAGAAAGTCTCCAGGTTCCAGCATCAGGACAGGGCCCACGGGCAGATGCTCCCAGGACGTGAAGGGGGCACGATGAGACTGCCAAAACATTGCCCTAGGTGTTTTCTGCAGGGATGGATGGGAACCATCCTGGCCAGTGCTCCTGGGCTGAAGGTCGCAGATCTACTCAGTTTCCTCACCTTATTTCATCCACAATTGGGATCTCTGTAGCAGAAAGCATTGGATTAGACAGGTTTCCTCTAACACCCCTCTCCTGAAGCTGGATGTTTCCAACATCTTGGGGCGCTGCTATAGGCAATGCTCAGCCTTCAACTCTTTAGCACGTCACAGGGAAGTGTGGGAGCAGGAACCAGCTTCTGAATCCCAAGCTGCAACCACACTGCAAAGGTCACACCCGTCCCAGCAAGAAGATCTGTGTTCCGCTTGGAGGCAGATGTGCTGTCATCACTCAGTTCTCCTGGGGACCTCTATTCATAATGTTCCTATTATTTGTAAGGTGGGAAAATTGGAGAAGCTCTAACTCTGATTTGTTCTGTCCATGCTAACTCCATTCGCTCCATGAGGAGCATCATTTAAC
Organism: Streptopelia decaocto; assembly: GCF_964273445.1. Classification (NCBI taxonomy): domain Eukaryota; kingdom Metazoa; phylum Chordata; class Aves; order Columbiformes; family Columbidae; genus Streptopelia; species Streptopelia decaocto. The sequence continues at coordinate 13,256,323 of NC_138670.1, read as the reverse complement.
AAGCCTCCTGAAACACGCAGGACGCACAGTCCCTTGTCAATTCACCTTGTAAGTGGCCCAGAGAAGTTCACAAACCAAACAGGACTGGAGGTAACTCAATGCAGAATCACTGGGACCACTGCTTCCCTTTCCCTTTCTTCTATTGTAGGAAAGAGCTGCAGAGATGCACAGCATGGAAGCATTTGGGTCCAGATGGGCTTATTATTTGAAGGCCCATGGTGTGCTTCACCATTTCCTGGTTGTTTCTGCACAGAGCGCTGGTGCACATGCTTTGGGGGCAGTCAGAGGCACTCCATCCTGAGCTGCTTTGCAGCTGTGCACAATATTCCATCAGGAACACTTGAGAATTGCCTTTATGTAATGACTGCCAGCATACAGCTCACTGGAAGCATCCATTGAGGAACTGTGCCTTTTCCTACTGCTGTGTATTTTCCCAGAAACTTTTTCCATGGTTTGTACAGTGTGTTCAAGTGCTGAATGCTAAACAAAAGGCAGCATGGATCATTTCCACCAAGAGCTATTTTGTTTTGCACAAGCAGTAAACTTGCACATCCACAGCAGCTCCTGCTCCCTGTGAATGTTGCAGACAGTGCCTGAACAGAGCAGAGGTGCTCTGCCTGCACGGCTGCAGATCTGGCAGAGGAGAACAGTGGGGATGAGCAAAAAGAGGAAAAAGTGCCATTTGTGTGGTGTATGGTAACACTGTGCTCTTAATATTGAGAAAGGAAGGGATTGCACAGAAGAGGAATGTGCCTGACTTAAAGCCCAGCAAAGACACCAGGAATCCATCCTGGCAAGGTGGAAGACTGTCAACAAGACAAGTTCATAACCCTGGAGTGGAAGAAAGAGCCCATTAGTTCTCTCTGAAACTGATGAGGCCATAGCTGACCCAAGGGGACCCTTGAGAAATCAATAGCACTTTGGTAGAGTTTTCTGCAGCACTGTATACCTGCCTGGCCCAGAAGCACTCCACAGTCTTTCATCCGTTTTTCCTCCATAGTTCCTGCACACATCTGAGTGGCAAAGGTCACACATAAATATTACAGCTGAGGAAATAAAAAGATCTATAACTGAGACTAGGAAGCAGAATTCCTGAGGGACACAAGGTTTGCAAGAGAGTTTTACAACGTGCCTGCAGCACAGCAGCCTCTCAGTTCTGTCACTGCATAGAGATGTGCAATGTCGTGTCCGTGTGGGTGCTGGGGATGCCCAGTTGCTCCCCGTGCTGTGGGGCTGACCCAGCAGGCTCTGGGGTGGTTCTTTGAACCCCACAGGAGGACAGGGCTGACAGTCTTCCAAGCTGCATTCATGTGAATATCCCTCACCCGTCCATTGCACCCATATGGGCACAGAGAGATCAGGCATGTGTGTCCTGCTCTACACAAGCAAATTCAGGTTGGTCCTGACAACCAGAAAGGTCCTCCACAGTTTAGACATGCATTGTAAGGCCAGAGAAAAGACTTTTTAAAGATAGGCTTTGCATTTATTTTTCCAGACCTTCAAAAGTGAAGGATGTAAGGAGAGGACCTATCAGCAGTCCAGAGCTGAGGATTTCACACAACCAAACCCTTGTTGAGAGACACTTTCACCCAGGGTTAGCAGGCAGGGATGCTGCTCAGCTCAGGCAGTGAGCCCAACAGCTCTTGCTATAGTCTGTACAATATGACCATGAGCACCACTATGAGTCAATGCCTAAGGACCACAAAGCAGGTGGGTCTCATACAGAGCATGATCAGTTCCAAGTCTGGCAATGCATTAACGCTGTCCACACACAAGCTCCCAGTGCACCCCTAAAAGCAGCAGCCACCAGTGTTGCTGTCTCTAGTTAATCACATCCTGGATTAATTAGGAATCATGACAAGCTGAGGGCTTTGCAAGGCCTTTGAACCTCTCTGTTTAATGTTTTACTCTTGTAATTTATGTACAGGAGCCCTGAGCAAATAACCATCTTTAATGACTACATCACCATCATGAAGTGATTAAGCAGGGATGGGACACATGAGGATCTCAGACATGAATTACAAAGAGATGTATAATGTGTGTTCTTTCATTATGGTGATTAGTGGGTGCCAGAGCCAGCGTTGCCCACCACCTCCTGGTCACCTCGGGAGCACTCAGCTTGCAGAGCGCTGAAGGGTCGTTGGTCTGCATATTGACATGTCCTATCACAGCCAGGCTGCTGACACCCTTTGGAGCACGTCTGTCTTGTAGGGTAACAAGAAAAAGCAGGAATACAGGTTCAAATGGCCTTAAACCTGAATGGCAATTTTAGAATTAGTTGCTGTAATGGTCCTATCAAAGTGCTATTATTTAATAATCTGGGATTGATTGCTCCTGTTTCCTATTATTCCAACCCCTACGCTGCTATGAACAAAAGTAGTCAATGACTTTTAAACCCATAGCAAATGCCACTTATTCCTGGGAGTGCTGCAAAGACAGCAAGAGTAGCTCTGGACTGCAGCAGCACTGGTGTGACAAGTACCCTTAATCTCTTCCATCAGAGTCACGAAGGTGGGGATGAGCTCCAAAGATAGCCACGTACATGACAGCCTGTCTGGAAGCACAAGCTGCTCCAGCCCAGCCTATGACAGAGAACAACTTAGAGGGACCGATAAATGATTGACTAAGGTGGTGATTAATAGAACTGGCGCAGAGCACAGAAACCTTGTGCAGAGCTGGATCCCAAGGTCTCTGCGGGGATGAAAACGCACCACGTCCGCGGTAAGCTCATAAACTCCTGGACCAGGGGACAGTCAGCAGGGACTGGGGAGACTCATCTGCCCCACAGATCACATACGTGCCCTGCCATCACCTGCATGTGACAACGGTGCACTGGTTTAACGTTATACTCAAGTCAGTCCTCCAGATGACCCTCCTGGTTTAATGTAAAATTAATTAGTGTGTCTTTAGTCCATGCCTGTTACCATATCTTGTTATCAAATTAAGGGCATTTATCTTGAGACTGACATCTTTTAGCTGTGTTGGGTTAATTTGCTGTTCATAACAGTTTGTCTGTTGTGCGCACATCAGACTTTGTATAGACCAGGGTGCTGGCCCCTGCTCGTGTGCGTTCTCTGGGTGGGACAAAACTAGACCTAAGTACGATGTGGATGGAACCTGCCCTAGGCAGTGCTGAAGAGACGGGCAGTCTCAGCAGGAGGCAGCTCAAGACCATGGGAAAAGGGGTCTGTCTCAGTTTGCATCCCATGGGAGATGGAGAGCTGAGTCACATTCCCAGTTTGGAGCTGAGAGGCAGATAAAGCAATGAGACAAGTCATTATGGAAGAATAAAGTATTGATGGGGTCCATGTCTCCTTTTCCTTATAATGCATTGCTGTTATGAGTTTACAAGGCACAGGCAACCAAGGGTGGGCTCTGCTTAGCTCCATGCCAATTTGTCTGGAGGCTGCTCTGATGTCCCCAGGCTGGGACATCCCGGTGTGCCATGTGCTGCTGGGGAGCTGTCTGAAAGCAGCGTGTCTCTGCACATAGCTCAGAGTTGGGTGTTGCAGAGCTGGGTGTTGTGTAGGCTGGGGCTCTTTTGCAAGCTTGAGCTTTGCAAGAAGCCCTTTCACAGAGGTGACCTGTCAGATTTTTAAAGGCAGATACAAAAGAGAAGTAGGGGGGGAATCAAAGCAATGAGGGCACAAAAGGAAATACGACTAGTGAGGGACATAAAGACTAAAGAGGAAACTTTCTATAATGGGAAAAAGACAAAAGAGACTCTTCCCTGGCCCACTGCTACTCCAAGAGGATGAAGAAGCCTTGACTGATGATGCCCCAGGCAAAGGAATTTATCCTGCTGTTGTTTCAGCCTTCACTAAGAGAGTTGATGACAATGAGCGGCGACAAAGGGGCAAGAATTTACTTTACAACAGAGCAAGAATGGGTAAGAGAGCACTTAGGTACATTAGAGGGTCTCAAATTGCCTGGGCCTGCCAGTATTCATTGTATGATGCTTAAAGGAGGCTGAATCAATCTCAGAGCAGTTGGCTTTTATCTTTGAAAGTGTGTGGAGAATGGATAAAATTTTGGAGGTCTGGAAAAATAAATGCAAAGCCCATCTTTAGAAAAGGAAGGATAAAATGGGTATCTATCCACCAGACAGCTGCCTGAAATACCTGGGAAAGAATGGGAACATATTATCAGGCAAACCACTTGTGAGCACCTGGGAGATAACAAGCCAGAGAATTACAGCCAAGTTTGATTTGTCAAGAACAAATCACATAAAATCAATTTAATATCCTTTCATGGCAGCGAAACAGGTCTTACGCTAGGTGAGCAGTGATGGATGTCATATATCATGATTGCAACAAAGAGGAAAAATCAGCTGCCCAGAGACAGGCTAGGGAACGCCCAGCACCACAGGAAACCACCCGAGGGTCACAGGTGGTTGAGAGCTCAGCAGAGAAGTCCACAATGTCGTGTTGTGGTGCAGAATGACAGGCACCATGCTGGATGTGGGACATAAGCATGGTCTCCAACACTGGTGACTGCTCCACTCAGCACATATGAGGCTTTGCCTGGAAACCTGGCCTTGATGTAGCTGTTTCAGTTCAAGAAGGAGGTGGATGAGCTTGGAGGTGTAGAAGTGGGAGCAATCATCACTCCAGAAAACATGATCTTTGAAGAATTGTTGTAACTGAAAGTAGAAATGGCTGAGAGGAGACATGATGCCAGTTGTAATTGTACTAAAGGTGAATGCAGACGTGAAAAAGTATCTTGTCATTTATGTTCAGAAAAAAGAAAGAAAGGGGTGGAGTTGTGGCCATGGATGTCTTTAGGGTAGATATTAGGGAAAACTTTCTACAATGAAAGAGAGTGGAGCATTTTCCCTTGGGAGGTGATGAGATCTCTTTCACTGGACATTTTGATGCAAAGGTTTGAGCTGGCCATGATGGGGTTGTCTTGGCTTGTGCCAGGGGATTAGCAAAACACCACCAGGTGCTTCCTTCCAGCTCTGTTTACTGCAATTTTATGACTCTTCCACAGATTTTAACTGAGCACAGTAAAACCTGGTAGGCTCATGTTTCTGAGGCACCACAGGCTTCTCATGAGGATCTGGGAATCACTCAGAACTTTGTGAACGGTGCTTTCTCCTGCACAACTCTGCTGGGTGCTTCACTTCTAGATTTTTTACCCTTTCCATTTCTTGCTCAGAAATGTCGCTGTTTGGCACATGACATGGTGGCAGGACAGGGGCTCTGCCTGGGGTCTGACACCAGCTTTGTAACCTTCCTCAGATCTGTGCCCAGGTATCAGTGTTTCAGCTACCATGTCCTTGATTTTTAGTAAAATGTTCCAAGAATCAGAGATTAAAACCCCTGCATTTGAAAACTCCAATACCTGCAGATTTGTGTAAAGAAATCAATGAGCTTTGTTTATTTGTTGGATTCAATACAGCTTCATTGGAGGAGAAGGGGATCACTTGGTCTGTACAAACAGCTCTGTACATGAGAATCATGGGGTTGGGCACAGCCACAGACAGATATGTGAATGCCAGAGGCATGCACGGCACATGTCTGTCTTTCCAGTAACCCTCCTGTTGTCTGTCCTTGCCATGTGCATACTTGTTGATACTTGGCTCATGGACCAGAGTCATAGAAACAACAGAAACATAGAATCATGTTGGTTGTAAGAGACCCTTAGGATCATTGAGTCCAACCATAACCTAAATCTAGCACTAAAGCATGTCCCTGAGAACCTCATCTCCGTGTCTGTCCAACCCTCCAGGGATGGTGACTCCAGCACTGCCCTGGGCAGCCTGTTCCAATGCCCCACAGCCCTTTGGGGAAGAAATTGTTCCCCACATCCAACCTCAACCTCCCCTGGTGCAAATTGAGGCCGTTTCCTCTGCTCCTGGTGCTTGTTCCTGGGGAGCAGAGCCCGACCCCCCCTGGCTCCAAGCTCCTTTCAGGCAGTTCAGAGATCAAAAGGTCTCCTCTCAGCTCCTGTTCTCCAGCTGAACCCCCCAGGTCCCTCAGCCGCTCCCATCACACTTGTGCTCCAGCCCCTCACCAGCTCCGTTCCCTCTCTCAACTGGCTTCAGAACCTCAAGTCCTTTCTTGGCATGAGGGGCCCAAAACTGCCCCCAGGATTGGCGGTTTGGCCTCCCCAGGGCCCAGCACAGAGACGGTCACTGCCCTGGGCCTGCTGGCCACACCAGTGTTGGTACCAGCCAGGATGCTGGTGGCCTCTTGGCCACCTGGGCACACACCGGCTCATGTTCAGCCGCTGGCACCAACACCCCCAGGTCCTTTCCCACTGGGCACTTTCCAGCCGCTCTGCCCCAAGCCTGGAGTGTTCACGGGGTTGTTGTGACCCAAGGGCAGGACTCAGCACTTGCCCTTGTTGAATCTGCCTAATTGCTTCAAGTTAACATAGTTGTTAATGCAGCATGACTATGAAAGGAGACTTCTCTTAAAGCACCAAACCAGAAAGCAAGAATAATGAGGAGAAACAGATCAGTTTTACAGGGTGTGCTATTAGTGCATGAAAATGGATGAGTCACTAGGTCTAACTTGCTGCTATGTGACACCATTGTGATGCTGTTCCAACTCCAAAGATGTCAACAACGTGAAGTCAGAATAATGCCGCACTGAACTCTGATGTCCTCTGCCACAGGACGGAAGAGGGAAAGGGCACAAGTGGGATGAATGTGCAATAAACACAGCATTTGGTCCAGTGCTTTCTAGTATGATTGTAAATAGCAAAGTGATTACAAAGCACACAAACCAAATACTACAGATCAAATGTCACTGGAGACACTCCCTGTGAATGAAATTGATGTTGAATTGGCTTTGTCTCCATGAGTTAGAGAAGCGATGCAGGGGCTATGTAAGTTCATGGTGTGTCCCCCGAGATCTGCAGATGCTGGTATTTGGGGCACTCGCTGCTCTGGGTTTTGGTAAAAGAAATCCAGAGTGGGTAAGTAGGGGTGAAAATTAAATTAAGGTTTTGCTGTCTGTGTTCATCAGACTATATATATATACCGTAGAAATACTGCATTCTCTTTGGTTGAAAAGATCTGGAACACTGCAGACTCAAACATTGTCTGAGCTCACTTTCTAAAAAGCTACTGAAGTGGAAGAGGAGGGTGATGCTTTGCCTACCCAGAGAGAGGAATGCAGTGGTGTGACAGAGGTGGTCCCCAACCTCGCTCATTCCCTCGTGCTGCCATGCACATTGGGCTGCAGAGCTCTATCTTCTGTTCCTGCCCTTCTTTATGCTGTTATTTCTTATTTGCGCTCCAGTGAAATGAATGTGTAGTCAGGCTGAGCATCAGCACGAGAGTAGAATCCAGACCTCATTTTAAAGACAAGGTTCTGATTTGTTCTTTGCCCTGTGTAGTAGCTAGAAGGTTAATTGCGTGCTACATAGAGCTTTGAGCTCTCTGATTGAAGCCAATGTTGAGAGCTAAGTGTTGCTGTAGCTCTGATTTAGTCCTGCTTACGAGGGTGATAAATTATGGGGAGATATGAGAGAAGAGTGTTGAAGTTTGCAGGATGGTGAACTTGTGCTCTCCAGCAGAGAAGGCTCCTTGCTTCCCTAGTGCTGCACCTCCCACATTGTGTCAGTGTTTCTGTGGGACTCTTCTTGTCATTCTTTGGTTTTTGTGCTATGACTGAACATCTCATTCCTTTCCATTCAATCCGCAGATTTTACCAGTGTCAGTGATAATAGTTCTGTAATGGGCAGGCTATTTCAGAAATGAATAAGCAATAAAATACCTCCACCACAGAGCAGTCTGCCTAGAGGACATAGAATCAGAACAGTTTGTGTTGAAGGGACATCCTATGCCCATCCAGTGCCCCCCCTGCCATGAGCAGGGACATCTGCACCAGCTCAGGTTGCTCAGAGTCCCGTCCAGCCTGGCCTGGGATGTCTGCAGGGATGGTTCAGCCACCACCTCTCTGGGCAACCTGGGCCAGGCTCTCACCATCCTCTGTGTAAAATATTTCTTCCTTATGTCTAGTCCAAATCTCCCCGCCTTTAGTATAAAACTATCACCCCTTCTCCTGTTGCAAACAGGCCCTGCTGAAAAGTCTGTCCCCATCCTTTTTATCAGCTCCTTTTAAGTCCAGAAAGGCCACAGTAAGATCTCCACAGAACCTTCTCTTCTCCAGGCTGAACACCGCCGACTCTCTCAGCCTGTTCCAGCCCTCTGAACATGATCACATGGCTGAGGTTGGCAGGTATATCTGGAGGCTATCTTGTCCAACTCCACTGCTCAAGCAGGACCACCCACAGCCAGTTTCCCAGGATTGTGAAAGAGAGGTCAGAGATGCTTGACTGACATGATGACCATTGGCCCAGGCTCTCCTGTGAACTGGATCAAAACCAAGGCCCAGGACACCACCAACAGAAGGGATTCAGCCTGCAAGGGTCTCTCTCCTGGTGGTTAGTTCATCCTGAGCAGAAGAGTCATCTTTTGCCATGCCAAATGAAGGGCAGGAGACCATTGGTCTAGGTGCTACCCAGGTTTTTTTAGTGATGACACAGGAGGCAAGTGTTAAACTGCTGCTCATGACCACAAATCACCCTGAGGACACTGTGGCACTCTGAGCTTGCCCGCAAAACCAAGAGCCCTCCTCAGCTGGAGTCCTCAGTTTTCAGATGCCTTCTCTCCCCATCCTTCTCATTCAGGTTTTATGACATAGATATTCATGGCTGTTGTGCAGTGGATGGTTTCAGGGGCTGTCTAAGACTGTGAGTCAAGCCTGTGACATGCGAGATGAAGACCAGATTCATACCATCCCCACTGAGGACTGAAGCCACCCCCTCCTCAGGGATACAGCTCCAGGGCATAGGAAAGACACCTGTGGATTACCTACCTGAGTAACATAGGAGCAAGGAGAAGGGACAAGGATGGCTCAGCATGATTGAGAGTGACAAAATAAGGCAGTAGTGAACGTGAAAATTGTTAAAAATCAGCAGACAGTGGGATTAGTCCTGGGGAGTTCCCTCTCAGGGGTCTGCAGTGCTGGATCTCAACCACCTACCTGCTTGTAGCCACGATGAGGGTGAGCAGGGGTGTTTCAGCAGGGCCAGGAGGGTGATGGGGTCTTCTGCATGGCAAGGCAGCTCTGAGGCAATGGGATGGGTTTTTTGCCAATTGCCCTGGGGGATGTGCTGGAAGGAAGAAGCTGGGCTGGGCTTAGGCTCTGCCATGGATACAGCAGCTCCACTGGTCCCTCTTGCTGTGATCCCTGTGCGGACAAATGTGAAAATCGAGGGCAGCAGCTTGATCAAAAGGATGGGCTTGTGTTATTGCACTGTCGATGTTCCACATCACGTGTGCTGGAAACAAGGTTGTGGTGCTGTGATTGTAGCCAGAGCCTCTGGGTGCAGTCTGGGCCATCCAATATTGGTTTTCCATCTTCATTTTGTGCTGGTCCTGTGTAGCTCAGTGCTGCGCTCGCCACAGAGCAGATAACACCGTCCTCTTCAAAATGTGATTACGGGCCATGCTGCGAGTTAGACGGCGGGGTGGCCACAGCAGCAGCTGATCTGAACCTGGTGACCATGCGGCTGCGTGGCTCATCCTTGCACAACCACTGCACTGTCTCCTCTGTGTTTGCCAACAGCTGATGCCTGATGCTGCACTGTCCCCTCTCTGCCCCCCCTCCCCACATTGGGCCAAAGGGGAACCCCCCCCAAGTCCTTCCCTGTGTGTGAAGCAGGGAGGGAGAGATGCAGAGCCAGGCCAGGAGCAGGACACACCCAGCAGCTCTGCCAGAGACATTTTCAAACCCAGTTTTCTGTCCTTTAATGACAGTTTCGAGATATTTCTGTAGCTTAGGAAAGGTGAGAGATCTTGGCCTGCTCCAGTCAGCTTGGAGCTGAAATAAAGTGTAAAAAGTGGAGGGTTGTAGTTAAAAATTACTCCTTTGATTTAAACAAAGAAGACCAGAGATGAAGCTCATGAGAGAAAGGGAGCAGTACTATGAAGCTGGTGGAAACTCATGTTCTGGGGCAAATGTTCACCTTTGTGCCCTGGTGGTGCTGAGAGGATCATGTCTGAGGCAGTGGATGCTCAAAGCCCAGTGACAGGGTGAGACTCCTCAGAAACATGGGCATCTCCCAAGGACCCAGGGTCTGCAGCCCCCCTGAAGGGACCTGCTTCGTAGACCCCAGGCTGTGGGGGAGCAGGAGTTTCTCCTCCATCCCTGCCAGCTGGGAGGACACGGAGGCAGTGTGACTGGTGCCCACGTTTTCCCTGCAAATGTAGCTTCCCTCGTACCCGCTGCTCCACAGTGAGCAGCTGCCCCTTTCTGTAAAGCCGACACAGCTAAGTTAGACTCAGAAGAGTTGCTCTTCTTCCTGCACTTTGCTTGAAGGTCACCCTCCCAATGTTCCAGCCCTGTTGGCCAGGCAGCAGAGCTGGCAAGGGGGTGACTGTTGGAGCACAGAGCACAGTGGGCACACCGCGGCTGAGGGCAGGACACTGCAGCGGGCTCTGATCCCTCCTGCACACTCAGCTTGTCATGTCAGCTTGTAAAAACCGTTTCCCCTTGCTCTGCACAGAACGGCAGTGATTTCAGAGATCTCTGCAAAGCCGCCTGCGCTCCATTCATTACACAGGCATTATAAATAGCAGCAACAGCAAAATTCCTGCAACGTTCATTACAGACTCCTGGCATCGCAGTGGAAAGGCTTAAAATCTTTTGTAAGGAGGCAGATAAGCCTGCAGAGAGTGAGCGGTGCCAGGTGGCTGAGTGACCCAAGGGCAGCAAGATCCTCCCTGAGTGTAACATGGATCTCATTTACTCTCTGACTTTCCCAGGAACAGTGTCTAGGAGCACCTGTGCTCCCCTCTCCCTCCCTTTGCATCTAAAAAGACTCTGGCATCTTCTTAAGCCCTGCTTAGCACCTAGAGAAACCATCTGGATACACAAAAGACACTTGATAAAAGCCTTCCTCTTTAGCACAGAGCAGAACTATGTAGGAAAAATGTGCTCTGAATTGGTTAGAGACATATAGAAAAGTCCTTTAACAGCCAGCACTTTCTGTGGAAAGCCCAAGAGAAAAATCACCACTGAGTGCCTTCCTGACAAAGGTATTTTTTATTTAAGATACAAAGCATTATTGTGTTTGTGTGCTGCCCTTCATCTGCATTACTCCACTTAAAATCCCATTTAAAAAATATGAAATAATTCTGTTTTCTTTAAAGATATATAAGCCCTGTTCCCAGAGGGATAAAAGAGCAACATAAAAAAAGGGACAGCTTTAGTAAAACAGCACTGCCAGGGGGCATAATAAATACATAAATTACTCACAACCAGCAAGGCATACTCACAAACCGCAGAACAAGCTCCTGGAGTACAAAGAAATATATTAGAATCATAGAATCATTTCAGTCAGAAGAGACCTTCAGGATCATTGACTCCAACCATAACCCAACCTGGCACTAACCCATGTCCCTGAGAACCTTGTCTAAATACCTTTTAAACCCCTCCAGGAATGGTGACTCCAGCACTGTCCTGGGCAGCCTGTTCCAATGCCCCACAGCCCTTTGGGGAAGAAATTGTTCCCAGATCCAGCCTCAACCTCCCCTGGGGCAACTTGAGGCCGTTTCCTCTGCTCCTGGCGCTTGTTCCTGGGGAGCAGAGCCCGACCCCCCTGGCTCCAAGCTCCTTTCAGGCAGTTCAGAGATCAGAAGGTCTCCCCTCAGCTCCTGTTCTCCAGCTGAACCCCCAGGTCCCTCAGCCGCTCCCATCACACTCATGCTCCAACCCTTCACCAGCTTCATTGCCTCCTCTACACTCTCTCTAGTATTTCAATGTCCTTCTTATAACGAAGGGCCCAGAACCGAACACAGGATTCAAGGTGGGGCCTCATTAGCGCCGAGAACAGTGACACAATCACTTCCCTAGTCCTGCTGGCCACACTGTTCCTGATAGAAGCCAGGATGCTGGTGGCCTTTTTGGCCACCTGGGCACACACTGGTTCATATTCAGCCGCTGTCACCAATACCCCCAGATCCCTCTCTGTCAGGCACTTTCCAGCCGCTCTTCCCCAGCCTGCAGCGTTCATGGGGTTGTTATGACCCAAGTGCAGGACCCGGCACTTGTCCTTGTTAAACCTCAGGCAATTGGCCTCAGCCTAACGATCCAGACGGTCCAGATCCCTCTGTATGGCCTTCCCACCCTCTAGCAGATCAACACTCCCACCCAGTTTGGTGTCATCTGCAAACTTACTAAGGGTGCACTCACTCCCTTCATCCAGATCATTGATAAAGAGATTAAACAGAACCGGCCCCAATACTGAGCTCTGGGGACACCACTTGTGACCATCCGCCAACTGGATGTAGGTCCGTTCACCACAACTCTTTGGGCCCAGCCATCCAGCCAGTTCTTTATCCATTGTAGATACACCATCCAGGCCATGAGCTGCAGCTTCTCCAGGAGTTACTGTGGGATGAGGTGTCAAAGGCTTTACTGAAGTCTAAGTACACAACATCCACAGCCTTTCACTCATCTACTGGGTGGGTCACCTTGTCCCAGAAGGAGATCAGGTTACTCAAACAGGACCTGCCTTTCATAACCCATGTTGGCTGGGCCTGACCATATGGTTTTCTTGTATGTGCCATGTGATATTACTCCAGAGCATCTGCTCCTTGACCTTGCCCGGCACTGAGGTCAGACTGACAGGTCTGTAGTTCCCCAGATTGTCCTTCCAGCCCTTCTTGTAGATGGGTGTCATGTTTGCCATCTTCCAGTCAACTGGGATCTCCCCAGTGAGCCAAGATTGCTGATAGATAATGGAAAGCGGCTTAGTGATCACCTCCACCAGCTCCCTCAGCACCTTTGGATGTATCCCATCTGACCACATAGACTTGTGGGTGTCCAAGTGGTGTAGCAGGTCACTAACCATTTCTCTTTGGATTATTGGGGCTTCATTCTGCTCCCCATCCCTGTTTTTTGGCTCAGGGGGCTGGGTACCTGCAGCACAACTGTTGTGACTATTAAAGACTGAGGCAAAGGAGGCATTTAGTACCTCAGCCTTTCCCTCATCTTCTGTCACTATGTTTCCCTCCTTATCCATCAGGGGATGGAGATTTTCCTTAGTCCTCCTCTTGTTGCTAATATATTTATAGCAACATTTCTTGTTGCCTTTCACAGAAGTGGCCAGGCTCAGCTCTAGCTGGGCTTTGGCCCTTCTGATTTTCTCCCCGCACAACCTCACAGAATTCTTGTATTCCTCTTGGGTGGCCTGCCCCTCCTTCCAAAGGTTATAAATTCTCTTTTTATTCCTAAGTTCTAGCCACAGCTCTCTATTCAGCCAGGCCAGCCTTTTTCCCCACCGGCTCGCCTTCCGGCACACGGGGACAGCTGCTCCTGTGCCTCTGAGATCACATTCCTGACAAAAGACCAGCCTTCCTGGATTCCTTTGCCCTTCAGGACTGTCTCCCAAGTGACTCTGCCAAACAGCCTTCTGAACAGGTCAAAGTCTGCCCTTCGGAAATCCAAAGCAGCGGTTCTGCTGCCCACCCTTGTAACTTCTCCAAGGATAGTAAACTCAATCATTTCATGATCATTATACCCAAGGTGACCTCCAGCCAACACGTTTCCCACAAGCCCTTCTCTGTCTAGAAACAACAGCTCCTTCCCTGGTGGGCTCACTGACCAACTGTGTTAGGAAGTTGTCTTCCATGCACTGGAGGAGCCTCCTAGGCAGCTTCCTCTCTGCTGTGTTGTACTTCCAGCAGACATCTGGTACGTTGAAGTTCCCCATAAGAACAAGGGCTAGCAATTGGGAGACTTCTCCCAGCTGCCTGCAAAATATTTCATCTGCCTCTTCATCCTGGCTGGATGGCCTATAACTGACTCCCACCAGGATGTCCACCTTGTTGCCCTTCCCTTTGATTCTCACCCATAGACACTTAACCCTATAATCACAGAATCACAGAATTTCAGGGATTGGAAGGGACATCAAAAGATCATCTAGTCCCCTGCCGGAGCAGGAACACCTCATCACCCTCATCAAGTTCCAGACAATCAAAACCCTCCCTAACATACATGGCTGCCCCACCTCCTTCCTTGCCTATTTCTTCTGAAGAGTTTGTAGTCATCCATTGCAGCACTCCAGTTATGACAGTCGTCCCACCATGTTTCTGAGATGGCAATTAAATTGTAGGCTTTGTGCCTCACAAGAGCTTCCAGCTCCTCTTGCTTGTTGCACATGCTGCGTGCATTCATATAGATGAACTTCAGCTGAGCCATTGATTCCACTGGGTCTGCAGACTGAAGGGCCTCGTTAGCACTACCCTCAGATGCCAGCATGTTGCCCTTGGTTGTGCCCCTGCTACAACTGGTTTCCTCTCCCTCCCCCTTCAAATCTAGTTTAAAGCCATCTCAATGATTCCTGCTAGCTCCTGCCCCAGGATCTTTTTCCCCTTTTGAGACAGGTGCATCCCATTTGTCACTAGCAAACCAGGTGCCATGTAGAGCCGACCCATGATCAAAAAACCCAAAATTCTGCCAGTGACACCAGCCAGTCCTGCAGCCAGGTATTGATCTGCTGGATCTTCCTGTATCTTTCCTCATCACACCCTGCAGCTGTGGAGACAGAGGAGAACACTGCTTGTGCTCCTCATCCCTTGACCAGTTTTCCCAAGGCCCTGAAGTCTCTCTTGATGGCCTTTAGTTTTCCCTTTTCAGTTTCATCACTGCCCACCTGAAAAGTTATTAGTGGGTAGTAGTCTGAGGGCCTAACCAGGGCAGGAAGTTTCCTTCTTACACCTTTAACCTGGCCCCAGAGAGGCAGCAGACTTCCCTAAGAGGTGGGTCTGGCCTGCGTATGGGGCCTTCTGTTCCCTTTAGAAGGGAGTCTCCTACAACCACAACTCAAGTTGTTTTTCTTTGTAGGAGCTGTTTTGGTGGAGGGTGCAGGGTAACTTATCCTCTGCCATTTCCTTTATGGCTTCAGGGTCCTCTTTGCTCCATTGACCAATATTTGGTCTGATCCGCCAGCTGGAAAGATCTCATGGCTCTTCTCAGATCATACCTCAGAGCAGGAGGTGGGATCTGAGGTCAGAAGAGAACTCTGTGAGTCTCTGGTGGAGCTCAAAACTGAACATAGTACTGGAGTACCTTCTCCCATGCCAAGTTATAACACTTTCCATCTGCATGCTGGCCACTCTGGTCTCAAACATAGCCCAGGGTGTGGTTTGTTTTAATTGCAAAAAGAAACACGCTGTTGGTTCACACTCAACTCTGGCACACATTGTAACCCCCAGGCCCTTTTCAGCAGCACCAGTGTATGAGCGAGCAAGCAGTGCACAGTGTGTCCAGCTTCCCAGCAGTCTAAATCAAATGAAACTGAACTAAGGTTTCTCATTAGAGATACTGAATTGGTCCCTTATATACTGAATTATGCATTCATAATAGCTATTATCATCCATCATGGTTGCTATGCTCTTTTTAATTGGTTAATAATTTTATCCATACGCTGAACACACACTAACATTGTAGTTATTGTCAGTGCAGTTCATCCCACATACTTTCAGAGGCTATATTTAGACATTTTCTGTCCTGCATATCTTTCACCGTGCAGTACCTCAGGTGTCTTTTGTATCTCTTTGTTGTCCTTTGAAGGATTACCATCATCGGTCCTGCTGATTATTACCTGTGTGCTTATCAGTTGAACTTCTGAGTTCCCCATTAATTCAGTTAAAATAATCAGACATTTTTCAGGCCTATAGAACATTTATTTAGCCTGTGTATTCACTACTGCAAGGATTTGCTTCTTCAGACTTTTCTGACACATTTGCAAAAAGAGACTGGAGATAGGCTATACCCTTGTATTGCACTAATTATGAAAAGTAAAAGGGAGAGACAGGGCCCAAGGAACACCCATGTGGGTTGGCAGTGTTAGGAAAAAAGAACTTGGAGAAGGGAGAGCAAATGCCCTGTGGAACAATGGTGACTCTGAAGTATCTACAGAGAATCAGGAGGACGGGCATATGATGCCCTAGGGAAGAAGACCATGGCAGATGGTAGCCTCCATTCTGTTTTCTTTTGTTCCAGTGGTCATCTCAGGTTGGCTTGACCACTGCAGGCTGGTATATCTATCTCAAATAGCTACCACAGCTGACTCTATCCAGTGTCTCACAAGGAATAGTGCTGGGGCAGTAGCAAAGTTGTAGACAAGCTGGAAAACTGACTCTCTGCCCTACAGGGCTTTGGGGTTCTCTCTGTCTTTGGTTCCTTGTGCCTGTCCTTTGTCTTGTGTCTATCTTTATGGCTAAGCACCAGGTCTCCTCATGTGCAGTGGTGTAGCACCCACCATACTGGGACCCCAGCTGCTCTTGCTGCATTCTCAGCATCACAGCACCCCTGGGAGCGAGGAGAGAGCTGGTCTTTCTTCTTCCTTCATAGACCCCCACACCAGGAGAAAGGTAACAGCAAGGGCAGTATCTCCTTCCACCTCCAACAGACAGGACTCAGCACACACAGGATGGCTGAGGAAACCACGGGGATGGAAAAGTCTTGGGGAAAGGGGAGTCAGTACCTGCAAGAGTACAAACCTCTCGCCTCTACTCAGCTGCTTTCTGCTCTCTACGCCATCCCCAGTGAAGTTCAAGATGTCTTCTTAACGTGTTTGTTGGAGCTGGTTCTGACATTTTCGAAGTGGCATTTTGGTTGTTTTACTGTATTATATCCTTAATGCAGCAAGGACAAGTTGAAGAGTCAGCAACTTCAAATGTTACCTTTCAGAGAGCATGCTTTATTATTATAAATTCCTAGCTGCCTTAATTCATTTTTCTTTGCTGTCATCTCAATTGTTCCCTTCTCTTTCCATCTCTGTATTTAAGATGTTTTCTTTTTAGCAGATCCACCTTTCTGGGCTTTTGCACTCTACTGCAGCTCTAGCTGTGTATCATCACATAGCTGTATATGACCAAGACAGGCAAGATCTTGCAGACAACAAGAGCACTGTAGAAATGGAAGATTTTGAGGTTCAAAGGTCTGATGAACTAGTCTTGGGTCGTATGTCAATTGCTGAACCTAATCAATTCTTCTTTCAGAACTTGTCTTGGTGTTGGGGTGATAATCTCCAAGAATTGCTTTGTAAACTGTTCAATGTCTTCCTTTGAATGTACTTGTATTCCAACAGAACACTCCAGATAGATTCTTTAAAAACTTGATGCTGCAAGTGGCTCTGTCAGAAACTTGAGCTGAGTAGAAATCCATGTTCATTTATACAGTCTTTGCATGATCCATTTTGTTCATCCTCCGCACAGCACCCCCTTGTCTGGAAATATCCAGGATATGTTGTCTCCAGCATTCCCCATGTCACGTCACACATATAAATGTCTTGCCTGTTGTCTGGAGAAGCAATTCTGACCTCAGAGTGCACCCCCAAACTTGCAAGGACTGAAACCACAAAGGACCTGTCTGCAGTCTGGGAGGAAGGGACAGAAGTCTCCTGGATTAATTAAATTGCATCAAGGGCTCCCCGAGTGTTCATATCTAGAAGACAAATTGAGGGATGTGGGAACAAAACCCAATTCTCAAGGCACTGGTTGTAACATGCACAAAATCTTTTGGCTCTAAGACTACCTTGGTTAAGCTTCTCCAGAAACTTCCCCATGAAAGAACACTTTCAGTTCCCAGAAGGCAAAGGTTGAGGAGATCTTTTCCCTTCAGCAGAAGCACCTCCTTCTGAGTAGGAATATTTTGGTCTTGTCTGATGGTGTAAGGTGCCTGCACTAGTCCCAGGGCAGGGCCAGCTCCTGTTGTGCATGGAATAGGACAACCAGGTCACCTCATTTTCGTGTGAGATAAGGGAGAAACTGAATTCCCATGTGAAATGGGAGGACAATGAAAGAGACAAATGATTTGGAGCATCATTCAGTGCTGATAAAGGGCAGTTCAATGTCACCTTAAGCAAGTCACAGTTCTGCTTGGCTCCACCATATCTCTAAAAGGCTTCACCACTTGCAAGAGCCCACAGTGAGCCAGTCATGCAGATTCAAACGCAGAGGCTATTGCAATTCAGCTGTTCCTGACAAGGAAGCTTCTGTTCTGATCCATAATTTTAGAAGATTTTGGAGTTTTTTTACAGTAGTAAGCAGTTCCTAAAAAACAAATGAAACAGTCCAATTACTTTTGACTTCTCCCAAGAGGTCTCTAAGTTAGTAAAGGTAATTAATAAAATAAGGCAGCAAACAAGCTAACACAAAAGGAAAATACTACCATCCTTAACTCTGACATTACAGTTGTGTTTGCTCATCCTGACACTCCTGACATTGAGACTGGGCAGCAAAGGCTAAAGCAAGGAGACACAAGTAGTAGAAGGATGAGAATACTTGAGGTGGGGAGGGTATAAGGATAAGGCAAGAGGAGTTTACTCATCCAAAATACTGAACACTCTCTTCTGTACTTGGCCAGCATGCAGCAAGTTCATGGGGTGGTGCAAATGTTGCATGAGAAAGACAGATACAGTGAGGCTGCTTCCCTGTACTCAGCTGTATTCACCAACACAGGCTGAAATTCACCTTGCTAGCTTCTGAGTGGCGTAACTAGACATTTACATCTTGTCCTCGCACCCTCCGTTGCTGCTGCAGTCTCCTATTGCCTCTGATGGTGCTGAGCCTTTGACCTGTGCTCTTTCTTCTTGCTTGGTCTCTGCCCAGCCATGTTTGTCCACCCCCTCGTGCCTTCATCCATCATCTCATAACCCAGTGAGGGATGTGCCCATGAAACACTGTCACCAGGTGGCCACTGGCTTTACCCAGTTACACAATCTCAGACCCATGAGCTCTGCAAGCTCCTTGTCTTCACTCAGTGCAGGACTAGTGCATCTTTGAGCATTTCCCTCTCCATCACTCATTTTCTCATCCCATTCTTTAATTCCCTACAGCTTGGCCTGTTTAGAGTTGTTCTTTAACTGCTTCATGAATTAACCTTTCCGTCACTATGTATTATTAAACTTCATCATCCACTCTCATAAGATATTATGATCCCTTCATATCCCTCCTCCAAAGCCACCTGTACTGTGACAGTGAGAAAACCACCAACCATAGCCAGCCTCTGCCTTCTACATTAGTGCTCATTTGCATTCTCAAAGCATATGATTTGATGGCAAGTTTTTTTGGACCAGAAACTCTCCATTCATCAGAGAGATACGTGGACTCCACAGTGGTAGGCAGGTATTTATGAATCTGCATATAATATTAAATTAATACAATGGTAATTTATCAGCCTGGCATCTCTTAATCTAACAGGACTAGGAGGCAAAGAGAAGAAAATAAATGCTGAGTTTTTTTCCAAGGCCAAAGTATTCACATCTGATAGTGGTGAATCATAAGATACAGCCCCATAAAGGTTTCAAGGGCTCTGTCACAGCCTGGCTGTGCTATTCTGACAGATACCGAGCACAGGGGGTTGCAATCCCTGAACCCTGAGTCAGAGTAATTATCAGGCCCTGAACCTCTAGTTTTACTGTATCCGAATTGTGCAGAACAGAGAGTGTTTCTGCTGGAGCCTGGCACAGGAGGTCTGGCCCTGCATTTTGATACCTGCAGCAGGATGCACTCTGCTAATCAACTGCAAAGGGCAAGGAGGATTTGAAGAGACCACGGTGTTGTCTTAGAATAAATAAGCCCCTCAGCTGGATCTATTTATCAGAGGATGTAGCTTAAACTGAAATACAAGCAGGAAGGCTATAGAACAAAATGATAAAATGACAGGAACCCTCCCCAGAATCAGACAGCATTCACGCAAGAGTCCTACAGGAACTCAAGGACAAAATTGCTGTTATAGGCAACCTCTGGTTTAAAACCAGCATGGGATTAGAGACTTTTTTTCAGATTTTCTGGTTTCTCTAACAAGTCTAAAAGATCGAAGCCTTCAGTCATTTGTGGGGAAGTGACTAGACATATTGTACTGGAAAAGAGTTAGTGCAGCTTTTCTCGGGGTAAGTCAAACCACTGCTGAACACCACCAGAGCGCCCACAGTCACATCCCAGAGGAGATCTGGTTAATTCAGCCTAATGGTCCGAAGAGCACACAGTAAGGTCCTTCACAAGAGGCTTTTAGAGAAATTACGTTACCATAGGAAGAAATGTGAAGGTCATTGTGTAAATGAATATGTAGCTGAAAGAAATGAAGGGGGTTGGCAGTAACTGAGCAGTGTCACGGCGCAGGGAACTGCCAGGGTTCCTGTGCAGGGTCTGTGCTGCTCAGCTTTCTCATAAACAATCTGGAGAAGAGCACGAGTGCTTAGGGAGCGGTTTGCTGCTGAAGCACGGTTGCTCAGGGGACCAAAGAGAAAGAATTATAGGAGCACAATGTGATAAAATGGAAGGTGAAGTTTAATGTAAATAAATGTAAAGTCAAGTGCATGGGGGAAAATACTAATTATGCATCTCCAGTGATAGGCTCCAAGTTGATTGCTGTTGTTCAGGAGTGAAGTAGTGAGATTCTAACAGCTAGTTCCATGAATACAGCAGCTCAGTACACAAAAAGGCAAATCAAATTATAGAATTACTAGGACAAAAGAGGAGAGTTACATAAAACTATGTATGATACCAGTGAATTCATGATAAACCTCTACCTGAATACTGTGTGCAGTTCTGGTCCCTCCCATCTGAAACAGGAAACACAGGAGAGGTGACAAAGGTAGAGAAAAGCACAACAGGGTGAACAAAGTCATGGAAGAATTTCTGTCTGAGGAGCAATTGGATAGTTCAGGAGATCTGGGAAAGAAGTAGAGGTGACTATAAGAAATATAAAAAGCAGGAAAAAGGGTGTGAAAGTGACAGACTCAGAAGCAGACAAGGGAACAGAGATAGACAGCTTGGTAGGGAAGCTTGCTTAGAAAGCATCAAGGGAGGTTCTGGACACGTTCAAGGGCACCTTGCTTGGAGACACGAGCAGAGAAGAGAGAGGAAACAGGTCTCACAGTCACTGCAACACTACTCGTTCAACCTGGTCATACAGAATCCAGATAAATGCAGTCTCATAATTTATTGAGACCTAAATGGTGAGGAGACAAAGCCTGAAACTGCAGGTGGGGTAGGACAAGAAAAAGGAGTTGGACCTTGGAGGAAACACAGGAGATATGTGCCTTACAAATGAAATAAATAGGGTCAGGTGCTCATCTCATTATGCTTTATAAGAGAGATAAGAAGAAATAAAATAAAATTAAAATAAAATAAAATAAAATAAAATAAAATAAAATAAAATAAAATAAAATAAAATAAAATAAAATAAAATAAAATAAAATATATTTTCTTAAAAAGGAGCATTTGCTGTTTTTTTTCAAACCAGCACATGAGACACTGCTGAGGGCAGGAACAGCAGCAGGACATGGGTGTCCTTGCAGTCTGGGTGTTTGTTGTTGGGAGGCAGGATGTTAGGGCAGACAGACTTCAAATGACCTTGTACGGCCATTCTCTATGATCTTCTCCCTTTTCCTATTGATGCAGCAATGAGGTTCTCAGTGCTTGGTGGGGAATTGAGAGCGCAAGTGTCCAGCAAACACAAATCTTGCAACACTGATAGCTCTTCATTAGAGAAGTCAATTAACATTAGTGTGTACACTCACTTTACTGTATAAAATGAGGCCCTTTTGCCTGTGTTTAAAAAGCAGGGCTGAATGACTAGAGACCTGATCAAAAGCTCTTCCAGCCAGAGTTTTGAAGGGAAGCAGCTCTGCTGTCAGCAGATGTCCCATTCGTGTACCTAAATGCAGCTGTAGCTTTACACATCTGGAGTGGGTGTTGTGTTTGGACAAGCTGAGGTCTGTAAATCACACAATAGTCTTTAGAGCAAAGAAGTGCACTGACCATTTGGTTTACTTGCTGGTGCAAAGTATTGTGCAACTGTGCTGGAAGATGTCTTAGTTGCAAACCCTGTCTATAGAGCTGGGACAACTGGGAAATGGGACAGAATAAAACTGTATCTCCTTAGGATGTCAAACCATGCAAGCCATACTATGTCCCTGAGCTGGTGGTGGGTCTTTAGGAGCTCCTGCCACAATTGTAATGCAGACTCGATCACAACAAGATGTGTTCTCTTTTTTTGACATTGATGGTTTTCAGCAATGACACACGTAATTCCCTGGACTCTGTCCCTTGGTGAAAAAGGCCTGAGAGACACTAATAAAGATGAGCGCTGCCTGTTATCCGTGTTCAAAGCTGGCTGGAAGGTGACAGACGCTAAAGAACGGACCACAACTGTAGACCACACACAATCCAGGCATGCTGTCAGCCTTCCAGGGAGAAACAATGCTTAAATAACAAACCAAAGTAGTTTTATACATTTGTTTTCTCTTGCAACAGTAGTCAGGGGGCTGTGCTGTCAGAGGGATATCTCATGAAAAGGACTAACAGCAGCTGAGCTTCCCATTCAAACAGAAAGTGAAATTGTTGTCTTTGAATGGTCTCTGATATTCCTGGTTGCTCTGAGCCAGTGACATTTTCATAGTGTTCCTCTCTGTCCTGACAGTGAGCAAACAGACACCTGACACCACACACATGGCTTTGGTGCTTCTCTGGGTTAACAACCTCTGCCATTTCCCTTATGGCTTCAGGGTCCTCTTTGCCACATTGACCAACATTTGGTCTGATCCTCCAGCTGGATAGATCTCATGGCTCTTCTCAGATCACACCTCAGGGCAGGAGGTACGATCTGAGGTCAAAAGAGAACTCTGTGAGTCTCTGGTTCAACCTCTAGTCAAACCAGGGCCAACATCAGGCTGCTCAGGGCTTTTGTGCTGCTGTCCGAACATTTCCAAGGATGGAGATCACACAGCCCTTCTGTGTGCATGTCCCCCTGTTTGAAGACCCTCACCACCATTTTTTTCCATTATAGCCCTTCCATCCAAGCGTGGAGCTGCCCCTCCTGCTCCTGTTGTACACCCTGGAGAGTCCCACGTACCTTCCATCTGCACGTGCTTCTCACTGGCCCTGCCAAGCCCATGCAGAGACGGTCCCGTCTGGCTCTCAGACCCCCGAGCTGCGATGTTTGCTGGATGTTCGTGTCCACGTGTTTGCAGAACTGGCCCGCTTGGTGCTCAAAGTCTGGACTGATTTCAGTGCTGGGAGTAAAATCCTCTCCTGTTTCTACTGGCAATGACAGAGGTGTGATCTCAGCCATTTCATTTGGAATGAAACATGAAGCTAATGTCTTGCTTTCGGTACAAATTCTCTTTCTTGCCCTGAAAGAAAGTTCTGGTCAAATTCCAGTGAAGGTAATTACACTGAGCTCACCTAAATTCCTGTAAAGCCTGAACTGAAGACATTATTAAGGAATAATTGTTTCGTAATTTACTTCCCACAACACAACTTTGTACAGTGTCAAATAGTTGTGCTTCAAGGGTGGCTGAATTTCAGCCATGGTCACAACGCAGCTGATGGCTTTGTAATATTTCCTGGCTGTTGCCATGATGTAGCTCTTATACAACAGATTTGGAGCTAAAATTTAATCTATTATGGCTGTAAACAACACACTGCGATGTGAAGCAGGTGTAACCTATGCTGTCTGCTGAAAATATGAAGTAATAACTCTGAGAAAATGGTGAAAATGTAACCGTCTGTCTAGTTATTTGTCTGTGTGTAATGTCCCCTGCATCCCGCTATTACTGGGGGGTGGTATTCATCTGACTATGTGTGTCCCTCTGCAGTTGCTGGAGCTCTCATCAGTATAAGCAGCAGAGCCCAAGTCACTGTTAATCTTGTCCTAAAGTCTAAAATAGGTCAGTGAACAGCACCTGAAAGTGCCACTTTCTCTTCAGAAACTATAAAGGGAGCCCACAGAGATGTGATCAGACAGAAGCATTAAAAATTAGGAGGAATAAATCCCCCAGTGAATACCTTACCATGTATCTGAGCATCTTCATTGATCCCTGCATAAGTTTACTCCAAAAAAGTAATGGAAGAAGACACAAACACTACTAACTCTGTCCCTACAGCTATTCATCTCTTGCATGTCATGTTCTGTCATGTTCTCACATGACTTGCATGTTGGTTCAAGTCAACCGTGAGCTTACAGTGACATGACCATCAGGTAAGGACAGGAAGAGTAGTCCATTTACCTCTTTGCAGTCTGAACACTGAACTGTGCCAACCCTGTGCCCTTGGACATAACTCAGTCTATACTTCTATCCCAGGGCAACTGAGGATCTCTTGAGTCCTGGCAAATGGTAAAATGTGTTGTGGGTAACTGTGAATGGGGAGGAAAAAAAAGGGCAAAGTTTTCAGTGTCTGAATCCAGAGTGTTAGAAGCAAGTCCTTCTTACCCGAGGGAGAGGTGGTGAGCAAAAAAAGTGCCATCCCCACTGATATTCCCATGTCTGGAGAACCCTGCCCCATCAGAAGGTGCCAAAAAAGCTGGGTCAGTCATTTGATGCCCCTAGTGACTCCACTGCCCATTTGTCATCAGAAATGGCCGCAGAGCTCGTTTTCCTCACCTTACCTCCTTCTGTGGTAACATGTCAAGTCATGCTCTTGCAGGAGCTTATCTGTCCTGTAATATACTGCTTTCAGCATAAAAGCAATTTTAGACACGGCACAAGCTGCAGGATATATTTCTTCTCACACCCTAATCTCTCTGAGAACAGAAGCAGGCAGCAGCTCAGGTGGACAGGGTGGACAGGGAGGAGTTCAATTTATTGCCTGGAACATAACCCAGCACAAACAGAGCAGTGATGGAAACATGGAACCTGTTCTGGTGAGGCAGGGAGAAAGGCTGTTAGGAAAATGAGTTGGACCTTTCTGACAATCTGCTACATTTATTACATGTTGAGCATAATTCACAGCCCCTCTTTGAACCTAAACACATTTGCTTTCCTTTCCATATCTTCTTTCTGCCATACAGGGTTTCTGGACCATCTGTGAACCATTACCACTGTCCCCAAACTGGCCAACACAAGTGTCCAGAGGCTACTGATTCCAGATTTACAGATAAGAGAGTGGGAGAAAAGGTCAGAGAAAGCAACCAAGTTCATTAGAAAGCTGGCAAGCAGGGAAGAGTGGGGCAGTGCAGTCCAAAGAGGAGACTGCTGTAGTACCAGGATGCAGAGCAAGGAGTGCTCTGAGGAACACAAAATGGGTAACAAGAGTCATCCTCTCTCCTAGAACTAAGTCAGAGCAAGAAGTAACTGTGCTGAGAAATGAAAAAGCGGAAATATGTTTTGTTTAGTCATAGCACACTATAAACCATAGGAGCTCACCGCGGCAAGGTGTGGGACAAAACAACTCTTGGAATCATACCTTTCAGTAGAATCAGGCAATAAGAAATCCATCTGAAAACGCATCAAATGAGATCATTTGCTTTTGTGTTTCAGCTTTTGTCCTGACAGAAGGAAGCAGCTTTCTCTCCTAACCTGGTGTTGTCTCATTGTGATGGCAGAGGGGCATGTCAGGCTGTGGTCATGAGCTGGATGCTGAATTAAGTGGGAGATCCACCCGATGGAGTTTGGTGTTTACAGGTATGACTCCAACATGGGTTGGCCCCTTGCCACAGCTTTGACTCAGGATCATATTGCCAAGTCAATCGTTACCAGTAAGACAGAATTCATAACAAGATAGCTGCCAGACAAGTACCCAGCATACCTAGCAACCATTCAGCCAGTTTATAAGTCTTACTACCCAAACTAGTTAGGTGAGTGCCAGCTCGGATCAAGCCGAGCTGCTGCAGTCATGCCTCTCTCTTACTGCTTTTCTTGGCTGGAATAGACCTGTCAAAGCTGCTTCTTTTAAATTTTCTGTGGCTAGAGGTGAGTCCAGGTAACACCACAAGTTTTGGTGCTCCTGAAGGAAGGATCCAGGAGGAGTCGAGGTGATAGGAAGGATGTAGATATGCAGCTACACTGGACTGTCCTTGAGGACACCCACACTGCAGGTGGCCTGGTCACCCATGCACCACTCCAACAATGTCAATGTTTTGGCTGGGAAGAAGTTAGCCCTGAAACCGTGTCTCTTACCAGTACTCCAAAAGCTGCTTGCCCCAACTTGTGAGAGAGGGAAGCAGAAGACATGTCCATACAGGAAAGCCCTTCTCATGGGAACCAACATGCACCATTCCAGTGACAGCCAGAGTTATGCTGGCTCCTTGTCCCTTATTTTAAAGGCCAATCCCTGATGGTTTCAATTTGTTCCTTGAGGTGATTGTTTATTCCTTCTTACAAGAGATGACCCTTATTTCATTTGTTACATGAGGAAGGCCGTATCAATCAGTCAAAGCCTGGAGAGTAAGCAGTCCCACCGTTGATTAAACCTTGCTCTTGGAGTGGAATTCAGCCTGGAGGAACCTTGTCTTTTAACAGAATCTAATCATAAAGCTTGGGGGGAAAGGAGGTTTTCCTTCTCTGTTGCTGAAGCTGGTGTTCCTTGTGCAGTCGCACTAAAAAAATCATAGCGATGGTGTTGTGTTTGAGACCTTGCCTGTCAGATGTTATTATCCCCAGCCTTTGCTTCTGCACTTGTCAATCAAGCAGGGGAAAGGCATAAAAGAAAAGTGTCCCAGACAGATCTGTGGGGACAAAACAGCAAATGTTCAGCCTACCTAGACACTCTGACATTTTATTGCAAGGATTTAGCAAGTCTAATGGGTAGGACAGAGCTTTGAGACATGGTACAAGGTCATCTCTCTCTGACAGAAATGGAATGTTAGAGCCCAGCAGTCCAAAAATCCTCAGCTGGGGGGAGGGCTCTGGGGGTGGGCTGAAGTTATTTTCCTTGAAAGTCACTTTGCTTCCAAAAACTTTGGGGTCAAGTTCAGCATACTTCATCTCAAATACTGGGATACCAGACCCTGAGAATCAATGAGCTGCTATCTTACTCAGAAGGGAGTTTCCAGAAATTATTCCTATCTCCACTGAGATAAAATGACCTGTTTGAAATGTGTGTTTAGTTAATCTACAGCTGAGGTACCACTATGCAGTAAATTTATTCTCAAATTAAGGATTTTTTAAATCCATAAATATGTGGTTGGCCAAGACAGGTCTCTGTGGTCCATTGGCCCAGGAGGGGCCATGGTGAGTGAGTCATGGTGTGATTTCTGTGTCCCATGCAGATTGTGACCATGAGAGTGACCATCGCAAGGCAAAAAATGCCCCTAAAAAGAAAGCAGCTTTCTGTTTTCCCAACTGAGAAGCTCTCCCGTGGATCACTAAATATAATAGAAATTTCCGTAAGTCTTACTGGAGTTTATATGAAAGTAGGTTCTCAATTGCTTGAGGTGGATTATCAGATGTCAGTATGCAAATGGAACAAGTGCAAACGCTAAAATTATGGCATTAGAATTTTATAGAATACATTTATAATTTATTGTTGTATGTAATTATTTTTATATAATTATTATAGAACTTGTAAGAGAAGAACTCTTGAAATTTTGCATGAGGAAAATGAAAATATAGAAAATGACAAGGTAACTGCTGCAGGAAAAAAGGTGTATCATGGCATTATCAGTAATCATTAATATAGATTTTGTAATGTGATAACAAATGAAACACTTCTTTGTCAGGCTTCACTTACTGGTGAAACGGAAAATCTCGTGAGGACAAAGGACTTATGTGCGCTGCCAACAGCGTATTAGCTCTCCTTCATCAGAGGAAAATTATTAATAAAGACTGGACATGGCTTTCTTTACTGTTGATGCTTCATGCTGTGGAAATAACAAAATCTGTTGCTCTGCATTACAACATCTTTATAATCTGCTTGATTATTTTCAAGATAAGAAAGGTGATGTGATGCTGATTTCAGAATATTGAAAAAATAAAACATTTTGAGCTTTTGATTATTTATCATCATTTGCAGATTCTATGCTAATATTAATTTTGGTAGATACTATTGACTCCAAATTAACAGGAAATGAGAACATGTGCTCTCTGTTAACTGCTAGCTTATATACAGCACAAAATAACACAGTATGGCATAGATACATAATAATTTTATCTTCAGAATCATCAATAAACAATGTCAATCACTCTTCTTAACTTAGGAATGGTGTTCCAGCACCATAGAGATTTTGGCAACGTTGGGCACGTAGAAATATGGAGGTATATCCTCAGAAGCCTTTATTTTTCTCTATGCTATACAACTAAAAAGATCATTAAACGATTTCCAGTTATTAGAGGTTAGTTCTGCACACTGAGGAAGGACTTTCCACATTTAATTTTTTACGTTATTAAACAGTAATAAAGCTGGTGATGCAGAGACCTTCTTTTTGATATAGTAATCTGCATTTATTTATTTTTTTTTCCCAAGACACTAAAATATTCTCTTTTTATGATAGAGCTAATTAAAACAGTCTATTCTCATGTTCTGTTTATGAGGTGTTACAGACATTGAAGTGTGAGGTTAAAAAAAAAAAATAATAATAAAAAAGGATGATAGATTATTTAAGCACAATTACAATTCCTTTTAAAAAGACAGACATTGGCAAAGTAGGAAAGAAGCAAAGGAGTTTCATTCCACTGCATCTTGGGATGAGGAGGAGGGCTTTTTATATCTGGAGGCTTTAAGCTGTTTTGCTGCTTGTGTGAGGACTATGGGAAGACTCAGTACAGTATGTGTGTGTCAAAGGTCCAGGAGCCCTGTATGTGGAAATGTCTGAAATTGAAGTTTCAGATATTTCCTTAAAATTCTTAAACCACCAGGGACATGAATTGACCAGATATCAATCGGGGAAAAAAAAAAAGGCTTTGAATAACTAAATATGAATATGCTGCAGAAGTCTTTGAAATATTGGTTCTGTTCAGATTGCCCTGCAAATTACTTAATCCTGTTCATATATGTAAAGAGTGTTTTACAAATTCATTAAAAATAACATCCGAGCCCAAGAATTCACTAAAGGTGATTAATATGTACCATTTTAAATAATATACTAGAGTTTACAAAATCTGAATTATTTATGAGAGCAGCAGTAACATCTAGTGGAAAGAAAAATAAATTAATAACTAAAGTAAACAGTGTTTTTCTAAATGTTGCTTAGCATACATTATTTCCTCCTTTCCAGTTGGTTGTTCCTCATCTTCATAGAACCAGAGAATTGCTGTAGTTGAATGCATCTCTGGGTATCACACAGTCCAACCACCTCAAGCAGACTGTCCAGGACCATGTCCAGTAGGGTTCTGAACAGCTCCATGGATGGAGACTTCAAGGCATCTCTGGGCAACCTGTTCAGTGCTTGACCACCTCAAAACAAAACACTTAGGTGTAAGTGGAGTTTTCTGTATTTCAGTTTTTGACCATTATCCCTGGTTCTGACATTTGACATCGCTGAGAAGTGCCTGGCTCTGAGTTCTTTGTACCCTCTTATCAGGTATTTATACATCTTGGCAATATCCCCCTGAGCCTTCTCCAGGCTGAACAGTCCCAGCTTTCACAGACCCTCTTTGCATGAAGGATGTTGCTATCTCATAATCATCCTCTTGGCCCTTCGCTGGACTCCTGCTCCTGTGACAGCAGAGGAGGATGTGGCACTGAACACCTCCAGAGCCAGGGCAGATTTATCCTCATGTCAAGTGTTTTTAATGCAGTTTGGTGTCTTGAGACGTCAACTAAAGCATCAACAAGGTGCAATAAGAAGCGAGAGCTCCCCTCTGCTGTTCCCAGTGCATCCCCATCCCGGTTAGTGTTGTTTGACCACACTCAGCTGCCTGAGCCACGTGGCAGTATTTGCACTGGCAGGATTTATCACTTGCGCAGCCACCTCCGGCAGCTGTTAGAAGAAAATGGAAAAAGGAGCCCTCTGTCATCCCGTGGGGACCCACTGAGACAGAAACTCCGAGCATCGTTGTGAAGATGGACAGTTTTAATACCGTACAAGAGCCCTGACTGTACTGTGTTCGACAGTGCTTACTTTGCTGGCACATGCCTGCTCTCACCTCTTGATATTTTTATTATTTTGCTGTCAGTTTTTCCTTCCAGCTGCTTTATGAGCCAGACTTTTCATTTTGGTTAAAGCCCAGGAAGTGTCAAGCAGGGACAGGGTTGAAGGAGGTCAAAAGAGGAGGCAGGAATTGCAGTCTGCAGCGAGGATGCTTTATGTTCTCCTTAGACCTACCCACCAGCTCCTCTTACCATTGCCACATGATGGATTTTCTCTCGGCTCCTCACTAGACACCTCACACAGCAAAAACATTAAGAAAGAGATTGCATCCAAATGTGGGATGGGTAGTTTTAGCACAAACTGGCCACCCCTCGTAACTCAGCAGCACCAATCAATGCTGGGAGCTGTGATGGGAGTGGAGTGGAGAAGGTCGCAGTACACACATGAGGTTGTGCTGCTGTCTGTAGTCAGGTGGCTCGAGCACGTTCCTTACTTAGAGGCATGAAGATGGTGAGATGGCAGAAGGTGAGAGTTGTCCTTCACTAGCCAGCATCAGAGCTGCCCAAGCCACCGGTGCTCAGGACTAACACCCCTTTTTAACTGAGAGTGGTGCATCAGTGCTCTCCCCATAGGAAAGTCATCCTGAGGTCAGCAGGTCCCATTGGCCCATGCCAACACAGGTTAGACCCTGGACAGAGAGGAGCGATACCAACCCTCTCCTGCGGTGCAGGGGCTCTGCAGGATTTATCTGCAGATTAAGCACAAGAGACAGACTTTGGCCAAGATTCAGAGACTTGGCCTGGCCTTGTTTCTGTCTCTCACCCAGTTCTTCCTTGCTTCTTCTTTGAGCAATATGGTCTAGTGTCCCTGTCCATGACAGGTGGGTTGGAACTAAGTGATCTTTAAGGTCCCTTCCAACCCAAACCATTCTATGATTCTATATTTCCTTCTCCAAATCAGCATTAGATGACATGGAAGAAGGGGATTAAGGTATAGTATTCTTCTGTTTTTCCCATCCAAGAGGGAAGAACATAGTACGGAGGAAACTCAAGCCATCTGCCTCCAGCACAGAAGATGATCAGGAGGTCCCATGGAATTTGGTGATCCAAATCACCTGCTTGTTACAAAGCACCTGGAAAACAGCAGTTAACCTCCAACACTGTTAGGGTTGTGTCTCCTTTGGACCCTCTGCACTTATATTCCCTCAAGACAAAAAAAGAATTGGGTGAGAATCATCCTTTTTGCAGAGTTCTCCACTGTTGCTGTCTTGCAGTGGTACTGTAGCAAAACTCACAACCATGGCAATGACATGACATGACATGACATGACATGACATGACATGACATGACATGACATGACATGACATGACATGACATGACATTGGTGGAGTTTTAAGAGCAGATTTTGACCTCCCAAACAGCCAAATGTTTAGCATCGTGGCTGCCGCGAAATAAATACCTGGATATTTCGACCACTGATGGTACCCAAATGAGACAGGAGAATTAGGAATGACTGAAACATGCAAAAAGGAGATTTCTTTCCAGCAGAGCTGTTTATTTGGAAATGTGCCATTGATTAAGTTGTTTTTCTGTTCTGTTTCTTATTATGACACAGCATTACAGTCATTAGCACTTCACATTTAGTGACAATCTCCTTCCCTTGGAGACCGTTACTATATGAGATTATGAGGCAGGAATGATCTGAGTGTTTCTCGAAGGGACGTCGTTATCTTGTCCAAAGAAACTTATGTTCATGTTAAAACATAGACTAGAAAGCCAACAACAACAAAGACCCGGTTTCGTATTGCAGGCCAGACTGGCTCAGTAGAAACAGCCAATCATCACATCAAGGAAATGAAACATTTAGGGGTCTCCCCCTGCAGCCTTGGTTGGGTTTCTGTGAGCAAGACAGGAAGAGTCAGGTAGAGCAACGGGGTGGCCTGTTACCCCAGCATTCATTTGCTCAAATTGCTTAGCACCTGCTATTGAATAAAAACAGCAATTTCTGTTCCTGGACATGTGTTGGGAGTAAGGCTGGGTGAATAATTGATTTTTTTCAGTTCAACTACAAAGTTTAAAAGTGAAAAAAAAAAAAATCAATTTGATCCAAACTAAAGCAGATATTTTTCAAGTTTCCTTGCCAAAAAGAAAAATGAAACAATTCCACCTCAGTGATTAAAAACAAAAAAAAGTTTTATTCCAGTTTGCGCCATTTTGAAGAAAACGCACCTGCAGCCTGGAAACCGAAGTTATTGCATCTTTTTACACTCAACAGCCCATTACATTCAGCATCAGCATAGCCTGGAGCTGTGTCTCAGCACTCAACACAGGGGACAATGTCCTGTGTTTCATGGTTAATCTGTTCCACTTGTGTTTTACTTAATGGCAAAAAAAAAAAAAAAAAGGAGAGCAGGTGTTCCCTCTACTGCCACATCCCTCTGAGATGCAGGGTCATCCTAGTCCTCTAATTAAGTATTTTGTCTTAAATAGAACAATCAGAGTGTCATACCAATATCTGCCTGTAGGTAGAGGAATTCAGCAGAGACGTGGATCAACCTAGTGACTTAAAGGTCTATTTTGAATTAAGCAGAAAGCGGATTTCAATTGGAGAGAGAAATTTAACCTGCTAATTGAAGGAAAGAATGTGGTTTATCTTCTTGAAACTATTAGTTTGCTTGTTCACATTTAACAGACTGTGCACTTGGCAAAATAGTTACTTTGAAACGCAGATTAGAGCAAAACATTTGAGATTGGTTCATTCCAACACTCAAGTTCACTTACCTGAGTTGTCACTGAACCTTATGGAGACAGTCTGTTGGGTGTCTTTGCCATTTCCATTTAGAAACTTGCCCAGAATTATTACTATTA
Source organism: Streptopelia decaocto (assembly GCF_964273445.1). Classification (NCBI taxonomy): domain Eukaryota; kingdom Metazoa; phylum Chordata; class Aves; order Columbiformes; family Columbidae; genus Streptopelia; species Streptopelia decaocto. The sequence continues at coordinate 13,223,667 of NC_138670.1, read as the reverse complement.
AGCTTTAATTCAACCCCAGTAGCAGCAGATACCACTAATGATGCTGTCAGAAAAGGCAGAGCTGTTTCATTGGTCGATGTCATACCAGAAGACAGGTAAATGAATTGCATTACCTGCAAAGAAAGTCCTTCTTGAACATCTTTAAAAGAAAAGGATGGGAGGGACAGCAGGGAGAGCCATGTGAAAACAGGAATGTAACAGCAAATGCTAACACTCACCAGCCTTTCATCTGATATCAGAAACACTCAGGCTGCAAGAAACCTGGGTATTTATTTGCTCTTCTGCTCCAGGATATCCAAAGACACGTCTCCTTCTCAGAGAAGGCTCTCACTGCTTCTCAAGCAGCTACTTGGAATAAGAGAGCTGAAGGGAGGAAATAGGGACTCTCCTCCTATTTTGTGGAAGCTGACCCACTAAAATTAACTCAGAATTTAGACAGTGGGATGAAACTGAGTTTGCTTGTGTAGTTGAATGTTTGGGGGATATCTACTGCAGGAAGGCACTTTTGCACTAGCAATGGGAACTTTATTACCTGAAGTATCTCAGGACATGGGGCCAGGACAGTCCCATCCCACTGGGACTGAACCATTATAACAGGAGCTATGGTCCAGCATTTGTACCACCAAGTCTTGATAGTTCTTCTGCAAAAGAACCTTTCTGGCATTTGAAAAGGTGCCCAGCACTGAAGAGCTGCTTCTAGATAGGAGCTGGGTCACCCTGCGAGGGAAATGAAAGAGAACTTTAAGCAAATAGAGAACTTCAGGGTAGCAAACAAACAATCAAAACCAGTGTATTTCAGGCAGCTGAAAAGGATCAGAAAACTGCTAAGGTTTTTGCTATAAGTAGGGTTGCAAATTTGGATTCTGCACCTACGTTTCACATCTTTTACCCAAGTCTTCAGGCAAAAAAGATTCTCAAAATGTCTGAGGCAGCAAATACACCTACACTGAGGTCTCTGGGATTGCAGCACTGACATTACATCCATACTGACAGCAGGCAATGGCAGCTGGTGAAAATGCTAACATTCTCCGAAGTGAGAAAGAGGTGCTCCTCGTTCCCCTCTGAGGGACCATGTTACAGATTTACAGAAGCACCTGCTGGGTGGCACTTGACCCAGCAACCTTCCTCCCCCGTGACTTGTGGTCTCTTTATCCATGATTCCCTCCTACCTCCATTCCAAATAAACCAGGCGTGTGGTAGCTCAACCCATAGCACAACTGCCAAGCAACAGCAGGAAGATGAGCAGTCAGGCAATTCACACCAAACTGGTGCAACCATCAGCCAAAGCTCTTCTTCTCAGCAGAGCTGCTGGGCACGGACCCTCTGATATGTCCACACAAGCGGCCCAAAGTGGCAGTGTGGCAGGAGCTCTGCCTTCATCTGCATCAGCACTTGCTCCGCAGGGCTGTCACTGCCTTGCATAACAGCATCTGTTTCAGATCAATCCTGTTCCCCACCTGAGAAATGCTCAGTTCAACGCCACTGACATTTCTCTACTTAATTGTTGCCCAATTCTACTAATTAAGGCCCTTGGAAAATGTTATGCATGCTAAGTTCAGGGAAGAATGCTGGGCTCAAAGCAGATATGGTATGGGTTCATCCAGACAGACTGCTTTACAGAAAAAGGTGTGGGCAGACAAGCAACACACACTAAACTTCTGAAAACACAAAGAGCACACATGGCAAAACATACTGAGAGTGATGGTTTTTTTTCAGAACTAATCCTAAGGGAGGCAGCCATCTCTACCTTTCCCTCACTGCTAAGATGAGGAGCTCTGCTTGCACTTCAGACCTCTGTTCCACCGTGCTTGACTGGGGACACATTTTGGTCTATGAGTACGGCACCTTTGGATCAAGCCATTTAGAAATATCATGTTGTTATTCTCAGTGCAGTCCTGTTTTTGCCTCAGATTTTCTGTCCAGAAATACATGCACATACATGTCTCAGTGCAGGCTCAGAAAGCCGGGTGCTGTGGGAAGCCTCACTTCCCGCATTGAAAAAACTAAATTCACAAATGGTACATCCATCACTTCTGGAAGGCGTGGGACCTCGGGCTGGTGTGTTCTGCAATGGGTGTGGGTTCCTGCAGAGGGTGCAGATGGGATTTCTGTGTCTGAAAGGTCTAGTTAGTGCTGGTTCACAGAAACTGCAATGGGGATGCTCTCAGCCTGGGCAAACTTTGTTCGGATGTAATTACTGAGAGAAAGAGAGGGTGTCTCCCAGAAAAAACAGCTAGACAGCCTTAGCCTGGCTGAAGTTTCAAGGTGGGCAGTTTGGAGAGCTTGTCTTTAGGGGAGGAGAAATCAAGCCCCATGTTAGAGGAAAAACCACCTGGCTGGATAAATTGGCAGGAACACATGCGTGAAATGCAGGTTTCTCCAGCCCGGACTGCAGGTGGGCAGAATAAGGCAGAAGAAATTAGGGAGAACTGATCTGAGGAGCATCGCTGAGGCCACGTTTTATCGAGAGGATGCTCTCTGTGTCCCGGGGTGCTGGCGAGCGAGCAGGCAGCTGCGTCTTGCCAAGGGAGAGAGGGGGCTGGAGCGGAGGCTGCGTTTCTGCTCTCTCGCTTTGTGTCGGTTGTTCAGAGAGAAGACGTTGCTTTCCAAGGCTGCCAGTCTATCACCTTCCATCAGCGCAAAGTATGTTTCAATAAAGAAATGAAATATGCAAGCTGAGGATAATTGCAGGTTGTAGATGGCGATAATAGCTGTAATTTGGATTGTGGAAGCAATAAACCCAGGCTCAATCACTGGCTGCTTTATTTGGGAAAGAGCCCAAGCTGCAAACACTGAAAATGAAATTTATGAAAAATATATGTTTCAAGAAAAGTAATTAGCATATGTCTGTTGCTGTGGTTGCAGGGGCCTGAGCGCTTCCAGCTTCCTGTTTGCTTTAAGGTGGGCAGGCTGGGTAGGAAACAGATCGTCACAGGCCGTCATGGGCAGCCGGTGCAGGTGGGATGAGTCACCTGTCAGCGATGTGAATCTTTCGTTATCAATCGTTAGTGGCGTAGATTGGACATTGCGTTTTTAGGCAGCAGTAAGTGGGATAAATTTTACTGTCATTTGATTGACATTGGGTCATCAAAGAGACGCTGTAAAAAAACTAAATCATTCCCGTTGAGGTTGCTGTGCTGGTGCCGGTGGACTGTAAAACACTTCTAATTGTGCCTGCCGCTGGGGGCTGACTCACTCCCTGCTGCTCCGGTTTATGACGTGTGCTCAGCAGGTCGTACCATGAGATGAAGATAAGGAAAATCCCACCTCAGGTTTTTTATTTTGTCTTCTTTTTTCCTTTTTCTTTTACAATCTGGAGCTTTCTGTTGTCTTCTCTGCACCAGTGTCCTGCTCAGCTACATCTGGACTTGTTTTAAGCAACTCAAGGAAAACAAGTCCAAAAAAAATGGGTGCAATTAATAAGCAAACTGTTTCAAAAATTAGATTCAGAGTGAATGAGGTTATATTTAATATTGACCAGATTCAGTCAGTGTTCTGGACATAAAGAAATGGAGGAAATTGAAAATGCACAAGTGTTCTATCTCAACACTTTCAAATCAAAAATGCCATGCTAAACGAATGTGAGAAGAGATTAATTTTCTTTAAAATTAAATTGCATCTTTTCAGTGTAAAAGTGGCCAACATCAAAAGAACAAGGCTTATATAAATAAGGCAAATAGTCCAAAAATAAAGTACAGTATTAATCTGCCTCTCTATGGAAAAAATCAAAACTGACCCAAAATAAATCGCATTTCTTTTTCAAATCCTGTATTTTCAACAAGAACAACGAAAATTCCTTCCAAAGGAAACTTCACTGGATTTGTAAGCTTGGTCTCTGACATGAAATCTCTATTATCTTCCCAGATCATGTCTGAAGAACTGAAGTTTCAATCATCTCCCTCCCAGAACTCCTTCCCCTGTAAAACTGATCTCCAGGGAGAGTTTCCCTGACAGTCAGCTTAACCATCCCTTCTCTCATTTTCATCCCATTACTCCTAGCAAATTATTTTGTTAGGATTATTGAGATGAGTGATGGGTATTCATGAGACCCTTCTCGCTCTGATCTGTGAATTATGGGATGGGAATGTGGTTGGGAAACCTCTTACTGCTGATGGATTGGTAATTGTTTTACTTTTAAATATCTCTTTAGCAAAATATCTCAGGTCCATCCATTTTTTTGTGGACATGGAACTTCACTTTCATGAAATGGAAACTGCACAGTTAATGTCCCTCGTAGCTCAGCCTGGATGTGGAAGGGCTGCCTATAGAGAATCCTAGGAAAACACAACAAAAACAAAGTTAAGCAGAAACACCCCTGACCCCTGTGGCTTCCAGTCATAGAATCACAGAATAGTTTGTGTTGAAGGGCCCTTCCCAGCTCCCCCAGTGCCCCCCCTGCCATGACAGGGACATCTGCACCAGCTCAGGTTGCTCAGAGCCCCGTCCAGCCTGGCCTGGGATGTCTCCAGGGATGGTTCAGCCACCACCTCTCTGGCCAACCTGGGCCAGGCTCTCACCACCCTCAGGGACAATAATTTCTTCCTCATGTCTAGTCCAAAACTCTGCTCTCATATTTTAAAACCACCACCATGGGCTTGCAGGGAAACTCCATAGACCTTGCACTGCCCTGCCACACATTTTCTAGCTGCTGGAGCATTCAGGAAGCTCCTGCCTCACAGATAATGGTCTCTGCAGGGTCACCAGAGGATGCTTCTGCTCAGACATTCATTCATTCATTCTTCATTCATTCATTCATTCATGGCAGCGGTGAATGGTCTGATCCTTTCTCTTTCTGACACAGCCATAAGCAGGTCATCATCTTCCACAACATGTCTGCCTGATGCCTTGGCTGTCTAACATCAACCACAGGCACCAATAAGATAAGATAAACACTGAAAATTATCATTTTTCAATTCTTAATCAAGCAAAACAGTAATTCCTTTTCACAGCTGTTTAAGGGCTCCCATCAACAGCCTCTCTCCTGTGTTTGCATCAGATCATTTTTGCATGTTCCCTGAAAGACACGGAATGGGAAAAGCCTGAAGGGCCCTGGCTGAGTATCTGGCGCTGGCTCTGCAAGAAGGCTACGCATTAAGTGATATAATGATGCCAAAGCTTGCCAAGTGAAGACAATCAGCACTGAAGGACATTTGATCCAAAGAAGGTAACTGAGTGAGATCCTGAAATAGAAATCACCTGAATCAGCAGGAATGGAGGAGTAAAGAAAAGGCTGAGGTCTCTAGGGTAGGTATGGTGCACCTAATAAATTCCAGCATGGTATGTAATCCTTGATTTTCCATAAAATCTGCACAAAGTTACATCTGCCTGCAAATCTTTAGCACTTAGGAAGTGATATAACAAGGTAATAAATGCTTGTCTTTGCCTGTCTCTAGGACACAATGCTCTTGGCTTCAGCATTCCAGCAGGTTGCAATGGCCGTTGGACACTCCAGTTCTCACAGCTACAAGTGCTTGGATGTGTTACTCTCCTCTTAAGCACTTTGACCATTTCTCAACCTTTTGGTGAAGACACTTCTGACACCATCTGACACCAGCAAGCCTGTGTGGTCTTCATAAGTACTGTCCAACAGAGATTGTTCATTTCAGAGGAGGCAAGAAGACGTATGATCTACTGGGTCCAATTGACGTTTGCTCCACGCAGTTGCCATTGATCACTTCCTCTGGTGTTATTGCAGATTTAGTCAGAGAACACTGCAGGAAGCAACACAAACGTAATTTGTGACTGACTCAACAGAAGAGATGAGTGGTTTGGCAGCTGTCAGAAAGTTGCCATTGTCAAAATATCACAGGCTATTTTCGTCATTCTCACCTTGCTAATTCCACAAAACCACCCATGCCTGGAGCACCTGACAGGGTCTCATTTGGCTTTTAGCCACCCTGTTCTCGGCCCTTCCTGCAGCAACACAAATGCTCAACAGGAGAAGAGCAGAGCTGTCACACAAAGGCTCAGCCCCAAACTGTGCTGGTCTAACATAGTGTACGCAGCTGGGTGATTTGACTTTTAGTTAAGTGATTACAAGATTTGCATTCATGTTTCCTGGCCATGGACCCCCAGTCTGAACAAAATTTTTTAGGTAAATCTGACAGGGGCACTTGAAACAGGAGCCCATGTCTGAAATTGTGGTTTTCTTCAAGACCCTTTTTCAGCTTCCGTCTAATCCTGGAAAGGATATCTCAGCTTTCAGTGCTCAGCCCCGCTGACCTGGCTTCGAGGTTGGGTGGTTTGGACCCTGGTTGACAGGGACACCTCACAGGTGCTAATGACATCCTGCTCACCTATGTAGACCTTGGTCGTATCATAACACCAAAACTATATAATATCTCTTCTTCCTCACATCTCCCAGTCCATCTACCAGGTCAGGCTCTTCCCAAAATGCAGCTGTCCCTTTCCCTTTTTAAATACAGCTGAAGTGAGAGGGTCTTCATGCGGACAAGCCAGGGGCACATGCCTGCCTTCAAGAAACATGACAGCCTGAGGCCAAGGAGCTGCAAGGAAGGAGCCCCGTCAGGAAGGTCTCCCACCAGACATCTACAGGTGGTCTGACCACAAAGTCATAGTGCAGCCCTGTAGCCTGCAAGACTGAGAGTGCAGACCTGTGTTCCCCGTCTTCAGATCTGGAGAAGCCCAGCCACAGCTCCCCAAGCCTCCGGGGAAAGAGAGGCAGATGCTCCTGGGAAAAGTATTTTTCTGTTGGAGAAGGCAGGAGGGGGCATGCAGGGTGTCCCACACCCCATTCTTGTCAGTTAGGAGACAACTTATAGTGGAGAGATCCTGGTACATACATTCCCTTTGGAAATGTTTGAGTTTGGTGCACCCACCACAAGAGATACCCAGACCTCTGCTGGAGCAAGACTGAGGAAAAGCAGCCAGGAAAGACTAAGCATGAAAATTACATCTAGGAACAGTTTTTCTTCAGCGGTAAAGATGTTAATTTTATCTCATGTGCTGGCTGCTCAGTCTGGTTATTAGTACTGCTACCGAAAATGAAAACCAGAAAGAGAACGTGGCTACCACAGCAAGCAGAGGACTGAATGGTTTATTGCTTTGTGCTTTGTTTAAACTCTTCAGATTTTTTGTTTGGATTCATTTAAAGAAGTGTTTCTTGCTACGAGGTTGATATAGTCACTGGAGTTTCTAGGTAGGAAAGCCCAGTCATTTTACTACCCTGCAATCCCTGACAAAATGACAAGGGCCAGACAATCTCATTGTGTCCAGAGGAAGTGCTGGGACGTGGCAAGTCACTTCTGCACTCAAATGTGAACAATTCCCCAGGTGGAACGCAGCCTTTGGCCTGGAGAGAGGGTTTCCCATGGCTGCCACAGAGAGAGCTGCCTCCACAGGGTGGTTCTTCCCATGGTGGTGTTCTCCATCCTGCCCCACTCAACGCAGCAGAAACACGGCCACACCACTGCAGCACGACCTGCTGTGACATTGCCTCTCCAGCACAAAGGTAGCACGTACCAGTATGTATGATGGTTCCAGCTCAGCTCTCACTTTATATGGTGCTGTTCTCCACTATCTGCACTGAGAAGGTCTTCTGTTATTATACACATTTTAAGAGGAGATTAGTCCCTGGCAGTGCTCCAGAGGAAGCTTCACTGGTAGCTCTGGAGGAAAACTTGTGCTGGCAACTATCTGCACCCTGAAATCTGAATTCCTACAGCCACAAAAGTAACCTCAGCCCATTCGAGTCATAAATTGAGGTTTTTCCTGCCCACTCTCATGTTTGAGTTCTCAGACGAGGGATACTTTTCACAGCTGTTGACAAAGCAATTCTCACCTGCAGAAGAAACTGCGTGGGATGATGTGTCACCAGTTTGTCATCTGCCAGCTCTTATCTGTGGACTGAGGAGGTCACAGGGAGCCTCTGCCTGCCTCCATGCTGCAAAGCCCAACATGAAATAAATATCTGCCCCCTGAAGGTTGGGCTTTAGCTGACCCAATGTATTTGCAAGGTCCACAGTCACACAGTACAGTAGGAGGGAGGACGCAGTGTATAAATCCCATGCAGATACCAGCGTTTATTGTTAATATTATACTAGGACCCAGTGCTAGTGCAGAGGGTCATTGTCATTCATGCACTGTGCTAAATGTGTACAGACCTACTCAGAATATCAAACAAACACAAAGCAAGCATGAGAAGCTACCACACAGCCAAACACAAAAAGCAGCAAAATCGGTATCTGACTTCCTTAAAAACTGCATTTGTTCTTTGCCTTCTCCTGAAAAACAGAGTCAAAGAAGCAGGGTGATGAAAGAGACAACAGGAGTTAATCAACGAAGAAGTTCTGGCAAGAAACCAAGTCAACTTTGGAGCTTCTTGTGTTGAACAAGAAACCATCAATGGTAAGGTAAAGCTGTGAATGATTTTCACAATGGACTGGCTCAAACACTGAAATTATTCTGCAGGGAACAGCTCTTCACAGGCTAATTGGACTTGTTCAGTCTTGAACACCAAGGATACACCAGGGTCTAGTTTCATTTACTGGGTTTAGAGGTAGTATTTACAAATCTAAAACCGTAAATCTGAGGCTTTGTAGCCTTAGCTAAAGAGCAGAAATGGAGCTAAGACTGATGTCAGCCAGGAGTTTGCCTTCATCCTTGAGCTTAACTGATTGATTGAGTTACATGTAAATCATTAAAAAACATGTATTAAAAGAAAACTCCCAGCCTCCAGGGAGACCAGCGCTGAATGTTGTAATGCTAGCACAGAACAACCACCAGAATTCAGCGACAAAAATACAAAAGAAACCTACAGCAGCGTAAGAGCCAAACAGGTAGAAATCATTTCAGTCAGAAGCCAAAACCCCCAGTCTGCCTCTCTTCTTTTCATCCTGGACAGGTGCCCTTTGCTTAGGAGAACTCAGCATCACCACACCTGGACTACAGTGGACCAAGATTGGATCATGAGAGAGGCTGATGTCCAGATCAACCACCCTTACAGACCACAACAAACACTCTTTTCAGGGCTGCAGGGCCCCAGGGGCAAATATTCATTAATTCATAACCTCTCCCAAATGCATTATCTTAGAGGGAGTAAGGTTAAGTCACAAATGTCAGTGAGATTTGGTGTATGAGTTCAGCTGAAAAAGAAATGGGGGAACTTTCTGAAACATGAAAAATCCATCAAATAATTCAGGTAGGAAGGGACTTCAGGAGGTTTCTATTCCAACCTCTTGCTCAAAGCATGGGCAACTATGAGATGAGATGAGATGATGAGATGAAATGAAATGAAATGAGGTGAAATGAGATGAGAATACTTAGAACTTTTTCCAGGTTTGTCTTTAAAACCTGCAGGTGTGGAGACTCCACATCCTCCACAGGCAACCTCTTCCAATCTTTGGCTGTCCTGATGGTGAAAAAAATGCATTTGGGCTCTTCATTTTTACTGGTCCTCTTCAAAAGAGCAGAAGAAAGGGAGAAAGAAAGATAAAGTGGACAGGTAAAGGAAAAATAAAACAACATTACGTGAAGTATTGAGTCAAGTAGAAGGTGCAGAGCTCATTTCAGCTGTTTTTTCACATCTCTGTTTTGAGCTGGTCATTCCAATTTCCTCATTGGCACCAGAGAACTGACACACTTAGGGTATTATGCAGTCCATCTTCAAGGAAACATCCAATATGGCTTAGACCAATGCCCTTCAGGTCCTCTCTGTCTCTGATAACTGTGACGAGACCATAGGCTACTCATGCAGAAAAAGACACCTCCGCTGGGATGAATAAATCTGGGACTGATGCTTCCTGCCTCTTTCATGCCACCCCCACAAACACACTTCTCTTGCTTTTGTTCCCCCCATGAAAACCTGCAAACTTACTGTCTCAGAGAAAGATGGATCCGCAATATCAGCTCAACCTCCAACCAAAACCTTTGTCATCTTCCTTATAGATGCAAAAGCCAAGGCATTATATCTGAGGAAGATGTGCCCGTAGAACAACCTAGGGGAATGAACTTTCCCTCCACTTAGGAGCAAAGGTGCTGATCCATGCTCTTTGTGCTTGCTTTCTCTTGCCCTCCAGTTTCCCCCTTCAGTGGGAGATCCAGTTGGCTTGCATGGGTCCCCGAGGCCCCCTGCGAGCTCTGAGTGAGCTTGGAAAGCCAACACATTTGCTTGCACGTGCAAGATACTGTCGGCTTCCAAATCACAGCTGCACAAGGTGGTCTGGCTTGTTCAGGGTGCCGCATCCAATGTCCTTGTATACCAACCCAAGTGCGTACACAGAGCTGATTCATGGTGTGCTCGGTGTGGACAATAAAACACAATTTGTCATCTAATTACTGCAGACTGTAGTGGCTTGTATACTTTAAAGGGCTCATTAATTTAAACTAGTGTCTTATTTAGTTGTTACTTTTATGCAGCCTCACTCATCACTCAGTCAGGCCTCAGCATACCCCATTAGCACCGTGTGATCTGAAGCTGTATGTTTGTACATCCAGCTTGTAGGTGCCAAGCAGCACCCTTTCCAGCTCACACGGACCAGTGGCCAAGGCAGCAACTGGAGATTAGGACTGAACATTAAGTGCGAGCCAGTTGCAAATGTCACCTCACCATTTGGCTCCTACAAGAACAGATCAATCCAAGTAGCTTTGGGAGTGGTAATCCCAGTTTGCAAATGCAACTGCTCTGATGACAACCTTTCTGCATTGTGCACACAAATAATCAAAATGGTGAGAACTTGAAACATAAAAACCATTTGATGTAGTTCTCTTTATTTTCCAGCTCATCTGTAGGAGGGATTGTTTGCGCACAGAGCAGCAGAGAAATTAGCATTGTTAATCTGATGCAAGCCAGCATAGCTATATGTGTTCAAGAAATGCAACACAATTAATTAGCCTCTAAAAAAAGCATTTGAAGTGTTTATTGCAGGATCAAGCTCCTGGTTTTATAAGCAGATGGGGAAATAAAGTGCTAAGAATGACATGGAGAAAACAGCTGCACTGGGACCAGAAGCCTAATTCATAATTCAACAGACTAATCAGTGAACATCTTCTGCAGTTCCTCAGCTGTAATGGAAGAACGTGAGGAGGCAAACGATTAGGCTGCTTTATTTCTTAAAGAGGCTGCTACCAATTAGCTTTCTTTCTCTGTTGCCCATGTACAAATCTAATGATGTGGTCCATGTTATTAAAAAGACAGAGAAAAGTAGGTCAGCCTAAAATAATTGTCTTAATGATAAACACTCTGAGGCACCATTTCAATACAGTTTGCTGAGAATTAATTAAAAGAGTAAAGACCTGTTCACACTCATTTTTCTGATCTTTCCCATTCTCCTGCATGAAGAGAAAGGGCTGATGTTTTGTTGTTGCTGCTGTTTGCTCTGTAATTGCCTTTTAGTAGTGAGCGCAGAGTCAGGCATGGTGGTGGTTCATCTCCATGCAGATCCAACTGACACAGCACAGCTTTGTGTTCAGGGTGTAGTTTTCTCCTGCCTTAGCTTTGCAGTCTGGATACCCCATATTCATTGTAGGCACCTGGAAAGGTTCATGTCCTTGCAAAAGGGGACAATTTTGAGGCACCTGGGAAGGTTCATGTCCTTGCTAAAGGGGACAGCTTTGAGGCACCTGCCTCTCCACAGAGACAGAAGGGGAGCCAGCTGTGACCAGCTCAGATCTCTGCAGCAATTAGGTGTCTGTGGCTGCATGAACAGATGCCATAGGGAGCTGACTGCTGTAAAGGAAAAGTGAATCCTATCTTGGATCTGTCCCTGAATCCAACAGGAAAGCTTGTTATGGGGAAGACACTGCAGAAGGGTCAGTGTCCTACACCGTCTGATCTGCTGGCAATGAGGACCTTGCCTGGGCATGGTCTTTATTCTTCATCAAGAGCTTGGATTGGAGTACACAGAGTCTGTGCCCTAGGCAGAAATGCTTTTCTTTCAATTAAAAAACATTTGTCTGAGCTAGGATTCATTGGGATGACTCTGGCACCTGCATTTCAACTTCTTCCCTGGAATATTTCTTTCTGGTCTAGGCTGGAGACCATTTCACTGGTAACCTCATTGCCTGCTGGCTTGCATCCCCTGAAGTGGCATCAGGGCATTGAGCGCTGACTGTTCTTCTGTGTCACAGGAGGATGACAGCCTGGCCCTGGCTGTCTCCAAGCATCTCTGTGCAGGTCTGTGCAGCTGGATGAGTCCAAGGTCCAAGATAAACTCATTAGTCTTGGAGTCCCTGTGCTGGCAGTAATCACAGTTGGGATGTAGTTTTTCATTTTCATGGAACTATGGATTTCAGTGTATTAAATCCACAAGTACAATTGGTAGAGTCAACACGCTGTATACCTATGCTGTTTTCCCAAAATTGTGAGAGCTCAGGTACTGTAAAAATGCAGTTGGAGGGCATTGGTCCAGCAGTTCTGGAAGAAATATTCTCCCCTTGGTGTAGAGGCAAATCCTCTGAGCAGAGAGGAGCTGTCATCTTTCTGTTCGCCTGCTGAAACTTTTTGCAGAACCAGAGCAAACTGCAAAGATTTCTTTAGCTGAGGTTTTAATCAACTTTGAAAAGTGGAACATTTCCCAACAAAATATTTTACTCATTCCTTTCGAAACAATATCTTGTCAGCCTTTGCATTTTCAAATAACAATTTCACAAAATTCAGTGAGGCATCTTGTCAGTTCTTCCTTTTTACACCAATCCCCAAAACATTTTCAAGTTCTTCCAGAATGATTTCTAAAGGTTTTTTTAAAATTTAATTTGATGTAAAGGTCCAGTCTTTTTTCCAAATCTGACTGGGATAAAAACTTATGTTCAGATCCCATTGATATTATGAGGCTGCACTTGGCTGTTCTGACATTTGTCTAGAGACAAGCCAAAGCCAGAGCCACAGATTAGAGTCGCTGCCTGAAGAACAAAGGGCCGAGTCCTCCCTGCCGGGTGCCTTGAAAGCACCAAACCTGGTACTTAGATCCCTCCACCTCTGCGTCTGCCTCAGAGCATCCCCTGCCAGCTTGTCCCTCAACACCTGCTCTAGTGACATATCTGAGCTACCCTGTCTCTCACGAAGCTGCAGTTTGTCATCTTCTGCATCTCCAGAGCAGGCTGGGGCACCAAGTGTGTTGCCTGGAGCTCCCTCAGTACAGACTTGCATACACAACATGTGCCGCCTTTTTCTTCTATGGAGACAATAAACAGTCCTTCTCAAAGCATTGCGTTCTAAAAAGTCCTGATGGAACATCAAGGCTCTGATTAAAAGGAAAGAAAGTCATTTTCCATGTCTCCATTCAAGCACTGTATTACTGAGCTTTTCAATAATTACTGAGCTAATCTGACATTCATGATCCTCTCTAACGGATGGACTGGATTTCAGTCATTCATTCAGTGCCATATAGAACCTGATTAATAAGATGTTACTTAGAAGAACACAGTTTCTCTTCTTCCCCAAGGACACTATAATTTTAGAAATATTTAAATATTACAAAGGGTAGCAGGTAATTGGCAGGAGCACTTATCACGCTGCTCTGTAATTCACAGGCTTCCTCACGGCTAGGAGAGGTCTTTCCCAAAAGATCACTTAATATGGTAGTTGGGAGGGAGCAGCGAGGAGGGAGATGGAATTCCTCCATGGATTTCAGTTGTTCAGCTTTGAGCAAACAGCCTGTACAGGATCATATTCTTTGAACAACCTATTGCTCCTGGAGCCCACTGACCCCGCGGATGCTGTTGTGGGACAGGGCATCTTCACTTTCTTCAGTCCACTGTGGCCCAAACCTACACATTTCCCAAGGTGTTATGTACAATTTGAAGTGCCCAGCAAATCTCACAAGTAAAATGACAGAAACATTAATTTCTTCTTCTTTATTTTTCTTTTTTTTTTTTTTTTTCTTTTTCCAATTGCACCCAAGCCTAGTAAAGAGCAGATGATACAAGATGGATGAAAATGTTGACAAGACCAACTTTCTTGGTTATAAATGTGAAGATCAGCCCAGTGTCTTAGTGATGACAGTCTGCATAGTGTTTTCCTCCTGAGCATCAAGCCTCTGCTGTCTTTTCTGCCAGATCCAGGGCTGTAGACCTCATGCAGTTCATTGCAATTGTCCTAATAGATCTAAAATTAGTTTTATATCAGCCTGTCCACTCTTTCTCATGGACATTATTGGGTTAATTAATAACTGGTTGTTTTGCAGTGTTCTGTGTGAAATATGTTTGAATATAAGCATTACAGGAAAAAATGTTATCACATAAAAAATACATGTTAATTGTACTAAATATTACTCTACTTCTGAAAGCAGTTTAGGCTACTCCCCCCTGCCTCCACACAAAGCCCCAACTCCACATCTCATCTCTAACATGAATCTGTCAGAAATAGATTGCATTGTGCCCTGTTCCTCTGGTAGCTGCAAACAACAGGTCTAGGATACTGACAGCTCTTTGTGACACAAATCTGGATATTTGCAAAGCAAAGACATGCAGAATAACCCCTGCATGGACCTCTCTGTGAAGTGCCCAGCGCTTCTCTGGCAAACCGATGAGCATTTGTGCTTATCCATAACACATTCCTGCTGTGTTTTGTGAGCATCACTGGTGGCCCTGAAGATGAGGAGCATGTCAGCTGTCAGGGCTCAGAGGGGTTGGTATCTGTGCGGGGGTTCTCCCACAGATCTCCCTGAAGTGAAATAGGGCTTCACATTCCAACTCCCATAAAAGGTTGGACATGGCAGCAAAGCCAGCCTGGAGCTGCTCTCTATGCTCCTTCCCCATCCCTTCTGCACCTCTGCTGGGAGGACAGGCTGAGAGAGATGGGGTGTTCAGCCTGGAGAAACAAAGCTCTAGGAAGACCTTATTGCAGCCGTTCTGGACTTGAAAGGGGCCCATAAGAAAGATGAAGACAGACTTTTGAGCAGGGCCTGTTATGACAGGACAAGGTGTGATGGTTTTAAACTAAAGGAGGGAGATTCAGGCTGGACATGAGGAAGAAATTGTTGCCCTGAGGGTGGTGAGAGCCTGGCCCAGGTACCCAGAGAGGTGGTGGCTGAACCATCCCTGGAGACATCCCAGGCCAGGCTGGACGGGGCTCTGAGCAACCTGAGCTGGTGAAGATGTCCCTGTCATGGCAGGGGTGGCACACGATGAGCTTTGAAGGTCCCTTCAACCCAAAATGTTCTGGATTCTATGATTCTGTTCCCTTGTTTGAGCCTGTGCAAATATGCGGAGATCCGGGGTGCAAACTGGATTCATAACAAAAGTCTATTTTAAAGGCAGTTCACCTAAAACAGCAATAAGATCTGCTGAGAATCCCGTGGAACGACAGCATCAGAATTCAGACCCCAGCCCTGGCCCTGCCATGTCCTGTGTGTGCTGGTATCTGTCTGGGAGCTGGGTCTGGGTCTCTTCATCTCAAAGCCCACGACGTCTTTTAGGAAGGGGATGTTGTTGACCATTCCTGCCCACGCACCCCCTCAGCACAGCCCCTCCTTCTGCATTCCTGAACTCCTCCCGAACAGGCTTTCCTTGCCTGCAGCTTCTCCTCTTAAGCCCCACGTGGCTGAAAGAATGTCTTCCATCAAAAGAAGGAGGGGAGGTTAATTAGAAAATTAAATCAACCCTTTGGAGATTTTGGGGTTTTAGAACCTGAGGTCTTTCTTAAATAAAATGCTTTTATTACTCAAAACAACAAAAATATTAAGAAAAAGCAAGTGAAATTAAGCTAATGAAAATCTGAATAATTTAACTGAGGAACAAATTCTCAATAATTGCTGGGGTTGTTTTTTTCTCTCTCAAATGTCAGACCTTTTTTCTCCTAAGCTCTCACCCACAGCTTTTGTTCCCTTTACCACCCACTCCCCAAAGCTGGCTGCAGCCTTGCTGTGCGGTTCGGAGTGATTCCTGTGCATCGCTTGGTTTAGTCGTCAGCTTATAAAGTCTGTTAAATATTTTTGAATGTCACTGATGTCACCCTTCCTCTCAGTTGTCCTCCTTAGAAATTATTTCCAGAAACGTGCAAGCAGAGTAGGCTGTCCCAGACCTCTAGGCCAACCACTGATCTTTGTTTCATTGGGCCCTGTAATTTATTCTTTTTTCCTATTTACAGTGCAACAGTGAACCTGTGCTCCCCACAGTAGCATCCTCAATGACACGTTTCAGAGCTGCAGTGGGAGAAGTGGAATCGGTGAAGTGGAAGAAAGGTTATTGCCACATCTTTCTTTTACTAGTGGAATTGAATTAGAGTGGTTAGGAAAAAACAATTCACCTCCATACCAGAGACACGACAGGCCATCAAAGCTTTAGAGGAGTCTGAATTGCTTGGCTTCCCTCTGAACGAGCAGATGGATTCAGTGCTTCCATAGGCTGTTTGGAACTTCTGCAGTTTGTAGGTTACTGATTCTTGCCATCTCATCACAGTAAAGGAATACTTAAAAAAAAAAAAAAAAAATATATATATATATATATATACACGTATATATATGTATATATATATAAACAACGGCCATTTCACAGTTTCAAGTGGATTTTTTCAGGTGACTCTTTCTGATTATCAGCGAGCACTAGGAAACATGGCCTTCAAAGCTAATACACAGAGGTCATGGTTAAATCTCCTGTGTTTTCAACCAGTCCCAGTGTTTGCGGGGGCTCATCTGACAGCTTGTGTATGTACAGGATTGGCAACAGTCCTGCAATGCATGGAGGATCCCACATCACTATCTGTGAAGCCATTGGGCCAAAGAAGGACAAACCAGAGCAAGTTTTTGCAAGGGGTCCCAAACTAAACAGTCCGAAGTGGGAGCCATATGAACTTTCTTTTACCATGACAAACCATGACAACCCTCCAACAGTGACTTTGTGGGTTTCAGAAAGATTGTGCACACTTTGGTTTGTGCATTGGGTTTAAGTGGTGCCCACTCCTGCAGCATCTCATGGCACAATCTCGTCCACATACACCTTAGCTGGTCTAAGATACCCACTGCAGCGCACCATTCAGACATTGATTTTCCAGCATGTGCTGGTGCTTTTCCAGTCTGACAGTGAATATCCGAGACCAAGCCTGCTGGTGCTTCAGAAAGGCGTCATCCTCCATCACCTTTAGCATCCATGAGCATGCACTGTCATGGTACCCTGCTTCCTCCGTCACTGCGTTAACAAATTCTTTGCTGGTTGCAATAGGTTCTTTCAAAAATGGAGCCATTTCACACACATGCTGATTTTACATGCCTTTCAGCTGTTTTAGGTAAGAGTCTTGGTGTGTAATTCCTTCTAAAACAAATGGAAACCACTTCCGAGAGAGAGTGTATATGGTTTTGAAAACCCAGTTGTGATTCCCTGCTGCATCTCTCATGTGACAACACCAAGTTTTTCAGTGAAGCTTTTTCAGTTTGACTTTCAGAAATGAAAAGAGCAGCAAAAGGATATGGATTCTGATGTTGTGTCTGCTTTAATCTGCATAGCAAACATCATCGCAACGTGTGTGGGACACTGTCCACAGCAGCCTTATGCACAGTTGGGTGATGGGGATGCTGGCTGTGCCAGAGCGGGGTGCGTTGCTGTTTCTCCTGGCTGCCATGGACATAATTAGGGAGTGCTGTGCCATGTCTGAACTCAGATGTTTATCTGCTTGTGCTCCAAAGAGTTCCCATTATCATTATTTTTGTTATGGCCCAGCTGATGTTATGGCGTTTGGACTTGCCAAGAACCACCATAGAGCTTGTTTGGTGTCAAGGACCTCTCTGACATTTGCGGATATATTTTCCTGCCCCGATGATCTGCCCCAACTCAACATTTTTTTTTTCTCTTTAGAATATCAGGTGTTTTGCAGAATTTGCAGACGTTCAGAGTCTGGCATGGGCTGCAAGAGGATGCTCCTACCCTGGCCTAACTGTGGAACAAATGTGTAAAGACTTGAGCCAAAAAAGGAGGAAAGAGATTAAAATACTGAGAAGCTGCCTGATATGTGTAATGAGACATTATAATGAGGGCTAGGAAAAGCTATCATTATTGTGTGACATAAGCAACTTTCTAATTAATATAACAGATACTGACAGCCTTGGCATACTGGAGGTGGTACCTGTTTCACTCCTTAATATGGAACATCCAATGTAAGATGCTTTTGGCTTAATAATTAATGAATATCACCAGCAGCATGCCAGAATAAGGTTGAAGACCCATCTCCTGCCAGCCTGCTAGCTCTCTGTATCTTTTGGAACTAAATAATGGCACAGTTTCGAGAAAATAAAAAGAGGAAAGCTTATTACATGGAATTACAGAGTATTTGAGGATGGAAGAGTCCTCCAGAGATCATCAATTCTCCTGCTCAGGCAGGGTCAGTAGAGCAGGTAGTCTGAGACTGTGTCCAGTTGGGTTTTTAATATCTCCAATATTTCCTATTAGTCAGTCCATTAAGCTTTTCCCAGTTGTTTTGAGTCAACCTGTTGTTCTGAAAGCAGCAGAGCAGATCCTGAATGATCAAAAGCAATTATGGGTTCCTGGGAATGATCTCACAGGAAGCTGCAACAAACTTTAAGTAATTATGTTGTTACAGTTTATTGTGTACGTATTAGTTTAAAACTAATTATTAAACCCCACAGAAAATACTTGAAATAATTATTCTCATTTGGAGAGACATGCTTGAAATAATGACTCTGATTTGCAGAATTGAATTAGCTACTGCACAAATGCCAACCAGTCCTGGGAGCAAATGCATAAATGTTCCTGCTATTCAAGCAGGATGGTGCAGTGAGGTCTGAACCCCCCAAAACTCATAAACTGGCCACAGCAAAGGGCAAAGTCAGCTGGATGACCAGGATCTGAGGCTGATTTTAACCCCTGGTCCTGTCCTGCAGTGCCAGCACACCCAGCGAGGGCAGGCTGATGTGTGCAGTGGGGAATTCTTCCCTGCACACCCAACAATGCCCCTCTTGGGATTTTCTGTGCATATCGAGAACAATTACTCAAAAAAACACATGGAAAAACAAACAGACTTCTGGCCTGAATTTCAATTCAGAGAGGAATCTTTTCACTAGAAACAGTGCAGCACTGAGAACAGACACTCCAGCAAAACCTTTCTCTCTGCCGCTTATTTATCTTCTTTTCACACATACAAATAACAACCCCACATTCAGCCTTCTCTACAGTGCTGAGTGCAGGCAGGATGGGAAGGAGGTCACACTGACTGCACCAAATTGGTTTATGTATCTCGCTAAATCAGATTACAGGCGCCAGACAAGGAGATTTAAAATAAATTGAATATCAAAAATTTAAATACGTTTTATGAATCTTCCAGCTTCTACGAGAGCACAGCATTCAAAATAATGAAGGGACGTGAAAACGCACCCTGGGATGTTTCTGCTGGCTATAACCTTTAACAGCGTTCCTGTGTTGTGTCGAGAGCTGAACTCATGCATATTCGCTGAGCAGGTTCTTCCTATTCAAGTAGCCGCCTGAGCATCTCCTGCGAGTGCTGCTGATTCATGTTCAGCCAAGTGCCCGTTTCTTCACGCCCGGGAAGCTGCCCGATGAGACCCATCAAATGCTGTGTGCCTTCAGTCTTCCTCAGAGAAACAAAACTCACACAATAATGATGAGGCCCAAGCAAGTCCCAAGAGTTACCTGCCAGTCTTTATGTTTATGACATAAAAGTTCTGAGGTCTATTTCTGAGGTTTAACGTTCATCTTTTTATGCTTAATAAAACTGGGGGAGGTATTTTGATAAATATAACAAAAATATGCCTGGGAGCTAACATCGGGGAGGACTTTCCTATGTTTATTGCAATTTAAATAATAAAAAGGCAGACGATACACTAAAAGAATTATTTCAATTGCTTGAAGAAAACTCAATGACCGCATGGCAAGATGTCAACAACCCCAGTGCTGGTGAAGAAATGAGGAAAATTATACAAGGAAAATAACTTCTTGGTAATGGTAGTGGATGACAGGAGGGTCCTGCAGCTTCATTAGGTGCTAGAGAGGAGAATCCTGACATGAGACTTCAGCTGAGACCCTGTTGTGGTGGCCCTCCATTGCCACCACAGGGACACCGGTGCAGGGGCAGGTGACCAGCCTCAGATGCAGAACCAGAACCACAGCTGATGACAGGGTCTGCAGCAGCGAGGACAGTCAGTTATGATTTTGCATAGACTTTTGGTCTCTCCCATTTTTGATTGTAAAACAATAGTTATGATAGAACTGTGTGAATGGTATGTCTTCTCCTGTTTCTCTAGACTCTATGGGGGAAAGTATGATATAAAAACAGAGACCTTATGAATATTGAAAAAAATATCCAAGCTGGGTTGGCAAAGGGTAAGATTAATCCACTGTGACTCTCAGATGAAAGAGTCAAATGAAGAAATCTCATCAGGTCACTGCAGCTTCTGCTATAGACAGTGAAAAGGAATAGGACCCTCCGAAAGACCATTAATCCTGCCAGGTTACTGTACTTATGAAGCACCAATTCCTGTTTATTGGCCATAAGGAAAGGCAGGGCGAACATTTCACCTGCAGAGATCTATACTGAAGAAAGAGAAATCTAGTGAGCTGACTCCCACCCATATGCTTCAGGCTGTGCCACAGCGTGTCCAATATTTCGATCTGCAGATAAAATTAATGATGCCCCTACAATTTTTGAGAGGTTTTTAAATAAATAATTCTCATGGAGGCTTGCTGTGTATTGGAGATGTTTTTAATAGGTTCCACCACAAGTTATTTTCAGCCTGAGATAACATTGAATTCAGTATTAAATATTGTTGACAACAGTAGCCAATGCCATGGCATTTGTTGAGATGGTAAATTATAACTGTCATGACTAAATTAATTTTAGAACTTGACTGCCTGGTTTCGGGATTCAACAGATGTTTTAAAGCTGTTAAAATGAAGTTGAGAATGATGTGGCCAGAACCAGGATGGCACAATGCATGGAACTGTATGTTGGAGGACAGCAACCTAAGGAGGTCAGAGGGATGGTGGACATCAAACCAGTGTGAGCTGCCAGCACACCGTTCAGTGGCAAGAGTAAAATGAGGGTCGAAGTTAAGTAGATGAGATATAGTATTTCCTCTGACATGACAATAATGAGACTGTCACCAGCTCATAAATCTGGTTCTAAGTCCCAGTCTTTCACAGGATGGTGACCCTCTGGAAAGAGTTCAGAAAACCATCACAGAAACAACTAAAGTTTTGAAAATCTCTGCATAAGGATCTCTGAACAGTCAGTGCTTCTCCGGCTGGCACAAGCTCCCAGGTGACCATATTGGTTTAAGACAGTGGGCACCTACTGGTGGAAGGATGAGGATGGAGAACAAGTCAGATTTGCCACCACTGGAGCAGGCACCCAAGCTCACTTGGGCACCCATTGCTTCCAGCTCAGTGTAATTCCAAACGCCATTTTGAACAAGGAAAGGAAAGTCTCGCAGTCACAGAAGGAAGCTGGACCAAAAGCCAAACCTTCTCAAGAGTCAGTGACTTCTTTGAGTGAAGAGTATGACAGAGGTATCTGAGACATATCCCTAAGCAAGGTACCAGGCTTCCCTAATCATAATTTGAGAATCAACAAACTCAAGGGAAGAAAAATACTTTTTTTTCCCCTTGTTTTCCAAGTCTTTATTTTTACTATAATGCTTTGATCATTCTGCTAAGGAAATTCTAGTTTTAGGAAGATTTTAGATTTTTGGCTTCAAATCCCTGAAAAGCATAACTACAAATACTCAGACTGAGTCAGATCCTGGAGATGTTAGCAATGGACAGTAAGAAGATGTTGCAGCCTAATGCCCAGCTCAAGACTGGGTAAAACGCACCACTCCAAGAAAAATTAAATCATGATGCCTGGGATGTCTGAGGGTTTGGGATGGTAGAAGATTAAACCACATACCAGTGTCACAGTACTGCTGGGGACAGGGTGAAAGAACACAGCCTTATAAGAAGGAGAAAGAGAGATGACAAATTAATGATGGATTTACCTGGAGGGAAGTTTTCAAATAATTAAGTGCTGAATCCAGCCATCAAGAGCAGATCAGGAACCAGCGGCAAAAACCTGAAACCAAGACAATCCAGATTAAAAGTGAAGTACCACAGTCAGGGATGGTAGTTTACCTGCCTCTTGAAGTGTGCAGTAAGGTGCATGTCTTCCTAAAATATGTTCTGTAGTTCATCCGCAAATGGTCAAGGCCCTGAAGGACACACGTCCTCTGTCCTGTGGGATGTGGCAGAAGATGACGTGGGTTCCTTCTGGAGAACCCATGAGACATATCTCTGGTGTTTTTATATAAAGACCAAGACATATCTGTTTGGCTTGCTGGAAAATTATTTATGAAAACTAAAAAGAACATCAAGAATGAGATTAACAGTGAAGAAATTGGTTTTGGTGGAAACAGGCAAAGCTTCAGAAAACAGCATCAGTACTGGTATATCTGATGTCTGAGGATGTTCCTTGGTGATGCCACGGTGTTAAGACCAAGATTAGGACAGAAACTCCTGGAAGTGGCCGCTATGTCCCACTGCACATTTGTCCGCCCAGCACAACTTAGCACAGAGTGATGGGGGCACCACCAGTGGCCACAGCTGTCTGCAGTCTGAAGACCACGGTCCTTTCTTAATGTCTTCTTGCTACTGCCAAAGGAAAAGAGTCAACATCTTGTCCAGAAGCTGCCTTTCCACAACGGAACATTAAACTTAAGACCCAGACCCCATTGCTCTGGTCAAGGGAAGATGCTCCCTGGCTGGACGAGGACTTGGGCTGGCTCTGGGGAGCGGTGCTTGAAGCCACCCCTGTCAGAGCAGGGTCTGCCCCAAAGCTGGTCTCCCTCCTGGCCATTGGGAGCCCTCTCCATGCACCGTTCAGTTTTGGGGTGATGGTTCTGTCTATGTTCCATTCAGGAGGAGGCTGGAGAAGGGAATTAGTGCATCTCTGCTCAGGTACCCAGATGCTGTGCAGCTGAGTACATAAAAGTGACTGTCTTTGTAATTAGCTAGTAAGCCTAACAACTAATGTTCACATAAGCCCGTGAAAGGCTATTTCTAATGATATTGACATTATTCTATCCACATTTCAGCTTGTGTGTTTTCTATTAAGATTATTTATATGCCCCTCGAAGGAAGGCCTCGCAGCCTCTATTTGCCATTCCAAGACAGTTGCATTAACTTTATCTAATGGGACGTTTCAGCTATTAAACATAGAACAATTCCAGTTCGAGTATACTTCAGAAAGTTAGACATTAATTACAGCAATGAGCTTAAAAGAATTAAAGACAACTAATTAATGGGCTGCTTCATTGTTTGTCACAAGTGATTTCTTCTGATAGGAAATGGAGTTTAAGACCAGCTTTACAAATGTGAAGTAACCATGAATCTGAAAATGTATCTCCTTTCAGAAACTTTGGCAATAATTTCTGCTGGGAATGAAAGTTAATCAGAAAGGCACCTCCAAGCCATGCTGAGCTCTGATCCCAATATCTAATTCTTACTTTTCATTAAACTCATCCACTTTGGAAAACAGATTTTTTTTCTTTTCACTTTATTATAACTACATTCACAATATTTCTAACACATAAGAGGGAGATTATTTTTTCAGTGAGGTTTTGCTTTTTGGCTTTCATCTGTCACTGACAACCTTTTGTTCTCCGTTCCTGTTCTTGAGTGATGAACCTTGGGTACCATTTCAACCAGCCAGTTATGCCTCTAGATAAGGCTTCACAAAAGCGATGTTACATTTTTGATCCAGGAATATTTACTATTTTGAAATTCTGTTTTTGAAGTCTGGAATTTGCTTGTTTTCAATAGAGAATATGTTCAGAAGAGAAGAACTAAAATAAGAAAGGCATAGAAAAAGCACTTTCTTAAATCTGAGATGATATGCGTGATGCACTTACCTTGGCCTCAAAGCAAGGTGGGAGGTCCAGGATTCAAGAAGGAAGATCAGCAGTGAGCAGACTCTTCCCTCTGGATCCAAAAGAACCTCTTCTTCCTGCCTTGCTTTAAATATTCCTTCCACCTCTCCATCATCCCCCGATTTATCAACTTCCAGTCCCGTGTGACAGTGAGTATGATACATAGCCCAGTTTCAGAGTCCGTATTTCAGACAGCATCAAACCAGAAGAATTCAGGAAAGACGAGAAGAAGTTATTTGAGGATCAGAATATATGCCTTTTAGCAAAAGAGCAAAAGGTTCCATTTGTGGTTTCCAGCTCCTAAAGACAGAGTAGAGTCACTGGGCTGCCTTTGAAGTTTCCTCTCTGTCCAACCAAGTAAGACAGACATGGTCAGGAAGCTTACATCTGCTGTAGGAGATTTTGCACCTTTACAGGAAAAAAATTAGGTGTCTGCAGATCAAAAATGACTGACATGCTCTGTGAGACTGAGACAGGATGACGTGATTGCAGTTCCTGGCGACTTACCAGCAAAGAGATTTGTGACCAGAGTCAGAATCCTCATTTCATCCAGCAGGCAAAGGCACCTCCGAGCCAGAAGTTGCAGGTAGACACATCTGAGCTGGATACACAATGCAGTATTTAACAGGGGATTAAGCACTGGGGTCCACCATGAGGAATAAGTTGAATTCCAGCACTTTTTCTACAAGGTGCATTCATGCTCAGGAAGAATTGATTGACTCCATTCAGGAGTTGCCAGATGGGACTGTCTGGCCTTGATCTTCATGAAAATGTCAGTCTACCCAGTCATGGGGATCTCACCTACCTTCAAATCCAGGACGTTTTGGATCTCCCTCAGCCTAGGTGAATGTGAGGGGAAAGTGCTGAGCAAATATTCAAGAATCTTCATGGCAACACTGACAGGATGGAATAATGTGAGCCTTCTGCCAGATGGGCAGGACCATGTACTACCACAGCACCCACATCCAAGGGTGGACCATGGCATTGGTGGATGGAGAAATGAACAGGATAGGTACTGAAGGGTCCTGTGGACATCCCTGCAGAGCACTGGGGACTCATTGATCCAGATCATCCCCTGGACTGTGATGCAGCACATGCAGGAGGGGCTGCGATTGAGGTTTATGGTGGTTGCTGCCATAGCACAGACATGCTGCAGCTGATGGATGGCTGTGTTACAGATCTGAGCAGCTATGGAGCCCTGGGTTACACACAGATTATTCTAATCCTTTCATTAGCTTAAATCCTGCTTTTCTCCAGCGTAGTTGATACTGTTACAAGGAGAAAGGAGTCAGCGGTGCAGGAGCACACTCACTCTTTTCTGTCAAGGAGAAGGAGCTGGGAATAATCCCCTTTGTTGAGCTCAGATGAATGGTGTGTGATTGGCAACACTGGCCCCTCTGCTAATCACACCAGAGTGGATGGAGATGCTCTGTGCACATGCAGCAGCTTGGAAAAGGAGAAGCAAAAGCCTCAGAAGACATTTCTTAATTAGGAAGATTTCATTTCTGCAGATTAACATATTTATTATACTCATTAATCATCCCTTCCTGTGATCTACCAGAGCACACCTCAGCACGATCAGGGTGCATCACCCTCTCTCGCCAGGTGGGAGAATCCCACCAAGGGATCAGTGTGTTCCAGAAGAGCCTCCCAGCACAGAGCAGCTTTCTGCTCTGGTGCCAATGGGAGTGAGACAGGAATGTCCTTGTCAAAGTGATACCTGTTGTCACCACTACCATAGGGGATTGCATCAGAGAGTCCTGCCTTCTCTGGACAAGGTGAACTGAGAAAGGGAGGTGTGATCCCTTCTCCTTTTGAGAAGGTGCTGTGTGGTGCTTCCTGGGGTGAATCTCCAGGAAGGTGCAGACCTATCTCTGCAATCAATGCCAAACATGACTCCTGTGTTCACGATTTCCAAGGAGCTCTAGGGATTCTGCAGTTGGACACAGGCAATTCCTCACTTGGCTCCCAGCCCTTCCAGAGTCTCCTCCAGGAGATGCCCAGCTCCTCTCTGAGCCAGGAGACCCACTTCTCACTTGAGGTTCTGTGATCCAGCAGCCAGAGACCAGCCCTGTGTCACTGCAGAACACTCACAGGCACCAAATTCAAGGGATTTGGGGTGATGCGTTCATCAGTTTGCTTTTTTCTCCCAGTGCTAAGTGGGTCCTCTGGATTCAGGTGGGGAGCCTGTCCCCTGCCAAGGACCAAACCCACAGACTCCTGCCCTACTCTCCTGCCATGTGTGTATGATCATCCTCTTCTGCTGGGACGGGGGATCTGAGCACACACAGCAGGCTCAGCAGAAGCAGATGTATCTGACTCTGGCATCCTATTCACAAGGTCACACAGGATAAGGACTGCTCCAGGCCTGATTCTGGGTCATTTCCACCTCCTACAAGCACCACATCCCTACCCAGGAGGGTAAGACAGGTTCACCAAACATCTGCCTCAGCAGCTGTCACAGCTGGGACACAGGTAATGCTGGAGACTTCGAACAGCCCCCGCTCTACCTGAGCCCTCCAGCTCTCCACAGGGCCAGGAGGCTGCACTTGGCTGCCCCCAGCTGTTAGGACACTTTAAACACATGGCCTTTGTTTATAACTTAAAGTGTGTTCTGTCCCAAACTCAAAATGCAAATGAACTTTAAGGCATCACTTGGTACCCCTGAGGTTTCTCCTGTACCAGACGGGGGATACCTCCTCCTCTGCAGTGACCCTTCATCCAGGGCTCAGCGTGGGGGACGCGTGTCTGGTGCTCTGCGCTGGGTGGAAGGGGCTGGATGTGACAGCCAGCCTGCCTGCCTGCTCACCCCCGCCAGCCACTCTTGCCAGCTCTGTGCAGCGAAGCCTGTGCTCTCTACCCTTCATTCGTGACTGTTTCTTTCATCTTTTCCTTTGCTGGCACTAAGCTGCACCCCTCCAGGAGATTGTCTAAACTTTAAAGTCCACGATGACCATGAAGCATTCAAATACAAGCAACCTAATTATCGTCCTATTGTACTTTTCCTGCTGAACTGTATCTG
Source organism: Streptopelia decaocto (assembly GCF_964273445.1). NCBI lineage: Eukaryota > Metazoa > Chordata > Aves > Columbiformes > Columbidae > Streptopelia > Streptopelia decaocto. The sequence goes on along the minus strand of NC_138670.1, from coordinate 13,196,823 downwards.
CCCTGCTCCTGGAAGAGAAGCAGAAGGATGACATGCGCTTTCCTCCCCATAGCGCTGTGCACAGACATCAACATGAAAGGAAACCCATTGATCTCTCACTTTCGGGGTCTGACCTACTTTCTGAGCCTGGGAAAGGGACAGGAGCTGCGTGAGCTACATCTTGCAGTCTCCCAGGGCCACATACTCCATGGAAAGGGGAGCACCTGTGCATGCAGCAGAGGTTGGACCACGACAGAAGCAATGGAGGCAGTTTTGGGGAAGACTGGGCAGAGCAGAGGGAGCTGGAAGCAGAAAGTTATAGATTCCCAGGAATAAGGATTTTTTACAGTGATGTTTCCTCTGGGCACCAAAGGAGCACATTATAGCTGGATTTGCAGTGATATGCAGTAGAGTCTGCTATCCATCACACTGACGTCTCTCAGAGAGGTCCCCTAATTAGAGATCCCATTTCAGAGCTTCCTGCCCATCCACTTTCTGACAGAGCACAAGCTTGGCCCTCCCTTTCCTTTGACTCCAACCAAACACTTGATTTTTCTTCAACTACTACTAACATCTAGATGTGCTTGTTGGGAACTGTTGGCCAGTGGCCAGAAGCCACACCAGAAGTGGCTGCATATCAGTGGTCCATGAGACGAGAGGTTTGCAAAGGATCTAGGACCCATTCAGGATGGCACAAGGCACTGGTTCCCCCCAGTGTCTCCCGGTGTCCTCCGGTTCAGCAGAACTGAGCTGGGTTCAGCCTGGGGACTTTCTGGCAATGAGTCCAATCTGCAGCCCTAGCAGTAGCCAGCTGCAAATGGTATTATGTGTCCACCACTCCTCTGTACCATGGATGTGTGCCAAAGCCAGCAAAGCTGCCGGCAGCTTTCCTCCTGTTCCACTCCCAGGGTCAGTGGGCAGCTGCCCTTCCTCCAAGCAGATGTTCTCAGTTGTGTTTTCTTTGCCCCCGGAGCTATTACCTGATATCAGTCTGCATTGCAAAACCCTTCCATCTAATAAATCAGCTAATTAAATGGTTGAATTGCTTTGTGTCTTTTAGGAATATTACACTATAACCTAGCTAGAGCTCAGAAAATGGCCAAAGACCCTGAATAAATCACGCGGGAAGGCAAATGCCTTCAGGCTGGCTCCTGAATCACTGCCTGGCATTTGCTGTGGCCTTGGTCACATCAGTGTGTCAAGCTGCCACCGTGGATGTCCTTGCTCTGTGCTACAGAGAAAGATGGAAAAGGGGCCGCAGCTGAGGTGCTGGAATCAGTTTCAAAGCCTGAGTCAGTCCTTGCAGATATATTTCTGAGCCATGTTACTGCTGGGGGCCATCTGTGGCTTAGAAAGAAGGCCACAATTTTCCCTGGGTCTCAGGTGCTTCATGATGCATTTTTTTCCCCAGAAAAGTCATGTCCCCACTCCAAAACACTCTGTCTTTGGCAAGACAGAGAGATGGCTATCCAAGAAGAAAGAGCAGCTTGTCCACATGGCTCAGGTACAAACCCTGGTTGGCCTTGGGCAGCCGTACAGCAGAAATGTTCCTCCCAGAGCTCCTGCGAAGAACTGATGATCCAGTGGGGTCACATTCATTCTGCACATGTAGGATCAGGCTTTCAGGTACCCGAGACCTCTGACAGCAACTGTGTGGCAGCACGTTGGGGCTCCTGAAACCTGGAAGAGAGGTGTCACTTCAAAATTACAGCAACCACTGACCAGAGCCCAGAGCCACCTGAAGGAACATGCAGCCAAGTTCCTGGTGTTTGTTAGCAGGGGGAGGTATGGGCAGAACTGCAGAAGCCAGAAGGTTTATTTTGGGAATTTGCTTTCTACGTCTGGTCTTTTCTTAAAACTTTTCTCTAAAGACTTGCTGGAGGTTGCGGGCAGGATACCAGGCTAGATGGACCTCAGGGTGACAGGCTGGCTGTGTGCCTGTTGAGTGCATGGACTTGTGGAACAAAACACCTGGGAATTTTTCAGGCTCCCAAAGACAAAGAACTCATTAAATGTTAACCCCATCTCTCCACTAAGCAGGGAAGAAAGGACACGAGATCTATGGGGGGAATCTCTCCCCATCTCCACCATAGCTCAGGTAATGATGGTTTTGGGAGACCAACTGTTCTGCAGAATCGAGTCACAGCACAGAGCACTGGGCTAGCATAAGAACTGCCAGGAGGTAATCAAATTGTACTCAAGCAGATGTAATGAGAGAGAAAGATAAATGGGTGGGAGTTACGAGGGAAGCAACAATAATGAATAGGGACTGTAAGACCTGATAGATTAAACAAGATAAAATGCAATAAATATGTACCTTTCTAGTAAACGAGGATTAATGGGAAACAGAGGATGTTGCAAGGAGGGGTTTATTAGAGCCAGGAGGAGGAGCAGAGGGTCACAGAACTAATGAGACATCGTGAGGAAAAGAAATGGGGGCTGGTAAACCTTGCACCACCACAGTGAAGATGAAAACCAAGGACTAGACTGGTGGGACTCCATTGCTTCAGTTAGTAAAGAGGTCAGGAAGCTGACTGGACTGTGGAGGACAACAAGAATGACCAAATTGGCCTCCCCATGCTTTGGTCTCACATCTGCATGGCACAGAAGCAGCCTGTGATGGAGACAGCTTTTCCTGTAGGAGCTCTAGTTCCCCTACACCAGCTCCCTGGTGGACTTGTTGCTGCCAGTTATCTTGGGAACCAAGACTTTTCTCTGCTCTCAAAGGAAGGATGGTACCTTGACTCACCATGAGGATGCAGCCTCCCATGTGCAGCACCAACTGTTCATTTTTACTGCCCACACAGAAGCAGAGCCTGGACCCATCTCACTTTTCCTTTACTGCAGGACCTCCAAGGGTTCTTCACAAGAATCTTGCAGCTTTGCTCCTACTGCACGGCTGCTTTGCCAAACAGCGTTATTGACAGGTTTCGTCACTACTTGCCTTCTGCAGCCGTTGCAGAGACCCAGAGCAAGGAGGGCAGGGGAAGGGGGATTGTTTGGCAGCCTGAGCTTGCCCAGCTGGGAGGAGCTTTCAGAGAACAGGAACTGAGCAGCATGGCAGGCAGTCCTGGCCAAGGACAGGAGTGGGAATGCCTTACCCTTCTAAACTGTCCACCAGGTGCTGAGAGATGGGAGCCATTCATTAAACATGATTTGCCTTTTCCCATCAGGCTGCAGTTTCTGCGGTGATAAAATTAATTAACAACTGCAATTAAACCAAAACTTGTCCTGTTTTGTCAGGATGATTTATGAGGAGATGAGTTTTATAATGGCTCCATCATCCAGGGGAGATAAAGGTGCTGAAGTGTTCACAAGTTTTGATCCCTTGAGTTCTAAATCATTTTGTTCTCCTTGGGGAAAAATGTATTAGGAGGCTTAAATCTGCCTCTAGGAAGGCACAAAGTCAAACTGTCTGAATATCCAGGAATAGGTCCTGATGGCCAGGAGAGCTGGAAGATGGGCTCCAGCTCCGAGATTGTAGGGGTCCTGGGTTCATGGCAGAGGTCAGAAGATGATAAGGGTCCTGTGTGAAGACCTGGCCTTGTCTCTATAGCAGAAACTATTTTCAGGATCCCTCCCAGCCCATAAACATGTGGAAAATGCCATCAGGCCACGTGAGTTCCTGGGTACATCCTGCACCTATGAGGCAGCGTGTGGTGCTCTAGAGACCAGCTTCAGCCTAGGAAGATAATGCACCCAAGCTTTCAATGGCCACCAAGGCAAGTGGCAGAGAAGAGATTGATGTCCCAACCCAACATCACCTTATCATGAGAGCCACAGGAAATGCTGTTTCCCATCTGGGAGAGGTAACTGCCTCACCAGGGATGGTGGCTCCTCTAAGACACTGAGGCCAATGCTACAGTGGTTGGGCAGGCACAGGGTGAGTCTTGTTCATGCCCCGTGGTGGTACCAGCAGCTTGTGGAAGCTCCTGCATGACAGTCAACTGGATGTTCTGTGATGGTGCAACTCAGGCACTTTTCTCCTGACCAAGAGATGCTGCCCACAAACCTCAGTGAGAGCTTCAGCTCCTGATGTGCCCCTGAAGCACCTGGATGATCTGCGTTGACAGATACATCATGACAAACTGACCAGAGCTGCTTTCTGCGAGATGGGTGATGGGAGGTTGTACTTTGCCCAAAGCTGGAGTGGAGAAGAAGAGTAGAAGTGTTTCAGGCTGAGCATGAGCAATACTTCTGTGCTCTCAACAGGAAAACAACATCGATGGTTTGGTGCAGCGCACCAGGGCCCCGGACAAATACCAGAGAGGCGATTTATCCTCTGGAGTTTCAGTTTCTCTCCCCTGACAGTGAAAGGGGATGTAGGGAAAAAAGCTGAAAAAAAAGAAGAGCCAACACTGCTGATGCCCAAAGTTTCAGTAGCACGAGAGCAATAATCTCATCTAGTCTGTGCTCTTAATTAAGTCAGTTATATTAAGTAATTTAATTAAGCGCCATTTATACAGAGCGTGATTATTAGAGGTCTTTGTGGAGGCTTTAAGAGCAAAGCTTTCAAGCAGGACCTGACTACAGCCAGGGATATATATATATATATATATATAAACCTCACTGGTACAATACAGAGGAAAAAGTCCCAGCAACAGCCTATGCATGGAACTGAGAAGGGATTTTGGCTCCACATTAAGACATCGATGTGTAGGTGTCCCCATGTGGGGCAAATGTCCAGGAGATTGTGCAGTCTCCAAGCTTGGAGCTTTCAGGACCAGATTGAATAAAAGCCCTGAGCAACCTTGTCTGGCCTCAAGCTGATCCTGCTCAGAGCAGGAGGTTGGTCCAGAGACCTCCTGAGGACCCCTCTAACCTGAATTTTGCTGTGGTCACATTAGTCATTAATGGGACCTTGGGTCCCCTGACTCTTCCACGGCTGCTAACTGTTTATTCTGCAAAAAGTGTTCTGTATCTGTTGGTGACTCCTGTTAGGCGAGCAGCAAATCTCTCCAGACTGTTTTTCTTTTTCAAAGGAGTTTTGAATTCAGGGCCCTGTGCTGCAGGAAACATGGGGGCAGCAAACCCTGCAGCCGCGAGCAGCAACACCTTAATTACAGGCTCTCTGCAACACCGTGGAAACAATTCAGAATGAATAAAATATTTAGGTTGGTTGCGGTTTGTTGGGTTTTTTTGTTTTGTGGGCTTTTTTTTTGTTTGTCTTTTTTTTTGTTGTTGGTTGGTTGCTTTTTTTACCAGAAGTACTCCAGGGTTTTTATATGCTTGGTTTCTAAATAAGTGTACTAGTATTGGCGGTGAACAACAAGTATACTGCCATTAAAGCAATAAAGAAAAGATTAGCACTTTGAGGGGAAATTTTCAATTTGCCTACAGGTAGCATTTAAAACCTCTTCATTGGGCCTTTCTCTTCCTCGTTCTCTGGAACAGGCTGCTTGCCTACCTAGCTGAGATAATGAATTGGCATCAGTGTGGGAATAATAACTTTAAAAAAAAATGTAGAATCAATCATATTTAATTCATCTTAATTTTACAGAAAATAAGCAAAAGGGCTTGGTTCCTATAGATATGGAGTCTGGCACAGAGCCTGAAGCTCTTTCCTTCACCTCCAAGCACTTATTGAAATGCCAAGGAAAGAGGGAAACCTTTCTATTTAAAAACTTTGCATTTGCTTTTGCTCCCTGGAGACGTCGCTGGCACAGTGCAGCCAGAGGAGGAAACCAAACCTCATTGTGCAGTTCCAAGGGCTGAGTTTTACAACAGACTGATTGTGGTTTAATAACAGGGTCTTAATAGAAATACCGAACGTTTACCTGACACAAAACGGGGATCAAACTGAGCCAGAATACTTGAGAAAGGAGAAAATCTTTCAGACAGTCTCTCTCTAGCAAGAGTCTGAGAGATTAATACTGGCTTGATCTGTGGATTATCCCTGTCGGTGTATTTTTAATTTACTCACCGTTATGGATAGGTGCTTTGAACATCTAAATAAATAAGTGATTCAATTGCATAAATTCTCTACCAGATTTAATTTTCACATATTAAGGAATTATCTTGTAATGCCATTTATGCCCGTGTCTTATTAGATTGATCTACAGAAGATTCTTTTTTTCTTCCCAAGCTCGAAGCCACCGTTTGGTACAAATGCTTGGGATGAACCTTTGGCTGCGCTCCTCACCCTGACAGGGACACTTCTGAGTCGTCCCTTTACAGTGTCAATGCAGATTCTCCCTGCCAGCACAGGCAGACCTGGTGCCCGTGTCCTCCTTGCCTTTCTGCACCACCTAATGGTTTCTCACTGTTTCACAGATTAGGGAAAAAAAAGAAAAAAAAGCCTTCCCAATATTGTCTGGCAGCATCAAAAGCAGATTGCCTTAAATCTCCCTTGACTCCTGAGAGAGAGCAATGGTTTGTGTGCCTGATGGCTGCGGACAGCCCTATCTGACTTCCTACCCTGTAGTTCAGACAAACGGTTCCTTTCCCAGCTATGCTGGAAAGGGAATACACATCTAACAAGAACATAAATGCAATCATAGCGAGTTTTCAGACTGTGCATGAAATAATTATAGAAAAATATCTCATTATGGATCATTCAGGTTTTGTTAGGTAATGTGTTTATGAAGCTGGTACATGTGAAAAAGGGTTATGGCTGCACAAACATGGCCAGGAAGATGTTCGGATTTTTAAGATCAATTGGTAAGTCTTTACCTTAGGAAAAAAATTATGTTCCTGTGGGAACGAGAGCACTGGTGAAAGCACCTACACTATGGAGACCCCTTGACAACAGGTCTCCCCAGTTACCTTCTTTCCAAACAGGCTGTACCTGAGGAGCACTGTGGTTTAACACATCATGTCAGGCTGTGGCAATACACAGAAGGTGGATGCTCAAGGAAAGGGGGATCTGGACCAGGGACACCCTTCATGTAGGGTGTCTCTTAGCAAGTCCTGGGACAGCAGAAAAGCCTTGTTTTGCTCCTACCATGTCTGATGATGCCAGAGAGAAAAGAGCTGTGTCCAAGCAGGGCATTTGTTTGGGGGTGAAAACAGGAAAGCCTGAGCAGAGGCTGACCAGGAGCCCCCACACAGGACAGGACTCAGGTGGTGGGTCTGCAGAGCAGAGGGCTCTGGAGCATCTGTACCTCCTTGGATGGTGGCAGTGGCCACCACCACTTGTCCCTGAGCCAGCCCTGTACAGGGGGTTCAGCAGTGCAGGGGATGAGCATGTTACGCCCATCCCAAATTGCCACAACATCTCACATGACAGAGTGCAATGCATTTGAATCACAGATTGTGTGATGTTGAGATCTTTATTTTATTTTCCATTTTGGTTTCACATCCCCAGGTGTTGCTCACTTCCACCACCAGGAAAAGGGGACATCGCCTCTTCTTCCTTTCCCAGAAAACAAACATTGAGCCCCTGATTACATCACTGAACACCCAGTCTTAAGCAGCTCCCCACACATGAGGTCACTGCAAACACTGGCCATCTGCATGTAGCACTGTTTTAAGTTAATCCACTGAGGAACAAACAAGACCATTTGAATCACCTGCCCCCTCTCTAAGAAAAAGCAGCTGTCCCTGGGCAAAATAATAGGATACCCTAAGAGAAAGACCTTTTCAGTCCTACCTTGGTGGCCTGCGCACTGACTTGTACGGGGTGTGCAGCGGGTACCTGACCCAGGCGTGCTGCCCAGTTGCCCAGCATCGTGCCATTAAATTAAACAGTATTCCCTGAAAATAAAACAAACAGTTTCAGAACAAATATGAGGCCTTGGTACTTATTTAAAAATGTTCTTTGAGCTCCAATGATTGCTGCTACCCTTATCTACAGTCATGCTGAATAAAGCTATAGCTAAATGGAAAGTTAAATGTATTCACGAGGTGTTAATGTCTACATCTTATTGTTCACAGTCTCCCAGAGAAAGAAAAAGTAACTACAAATAGCGCTATGCCAGAAACTGGTTTCTTGACCAACAGTGCTGCTTCAGCATGCAATGAGCTGGTTCATTCTAACGTGGTCACAGTTGTTGACGACAAGAGACTTCGTATTTGAATATAGCACATCTTTTGGTCCATGTGAAAACAAGTTGGAATGTTAAATATTTTCTAACATTTTGGAGTTACTGTTGCTCTTCTTATTTTCTTTAGGTCAACATATGGTTCATGGCATACTGTACAGGTCTAAAATCTCTTTACAGGAAGTAGTTTGGGGTGTGACGAGTAACGTGCGTTTCACCTCTACATGGTGTTGGATCAAAATGCAAAAGGAGTATTTTAGAGCATCATCAAGTTCCATAATTGCAGCCTGGTTGCCATGTGCCCAGCCAAACCCTCGCTGTGGCTGGGAGCAGGGCAGCGAGCACACCAAAGCGTGCCCAGAGTCCTCCCGCGCCTGTGCCAGCGCCGGGCAGGACCCCACGAGCCCTGCCAGAGCCTTGCTGTGACGGGAATGGGAGGAGGAGGAGGATGCATGCAAGGATTTGCTTTTGACACAGAGAAATCATTTGGGTTTTGCTAATTGGATAACAAGGCAATTACAGCCTTGGATGTGTAATTCACTGGCTCGGAGTGTACTTAGACAGTATGATGTGGTTGTCTCGGTGTTGATGCTGAGGTTTCAGCGAGCCCAGTGCATGGGTCTGTTCAGACGTGAAAGCTTTTGCTCAGATTCAGGGCTCTGACCATCACCAGCATGACCCAAGGCCTGGTGAGCCCTGATCCAGCCCCGTTGTCTGCAGCTTGCACAGCAGAGGCTGTGGGGCTGTCCAGGCATCACATCCCTCCTGTGAGCACCACGGGCTCCCGAGGCATTCACCCCCACCCCAAACATTGGCACCACCTGTGACCTGCAGCACCATGAATGGGTGAGAAAGGACCTTCTCTTTCTCAGCTCCTCCATCATCCTGCAGGGCCATGCTTCCCCTTTCCACAGCAAAGCACCCCAAACCTGCCTTTTTATTCACTGCCCTCCAACCAAACACCTTGACAACATGCTGATTTGTTTGCTTTTGTCCCTTTTGCCAACAGCCAGATGTCTTTCAGATCCCTCCATTGACAATCAATGGTAAGACCAGGGGTAATGGCTTCAAACTGGAACACAAAAGGTTCCACTTAAATTTGAGAAGAAACTTCTTCATGGTGAGGGTGGCAGAGCCTGGCCCAGGCTGCCCAGGGAGGTTGTGGAGTCTCCTTCTCTGCAGACATTCCAACCCGCCTGGACACCTTCCTGTGTAACCTCATCTGGGTGTTCCTGCTCCATGGGGGGATTGCACTGGATGAGCTTTCCAGGGCCCTTCAACCCCTGACATTCTGGGATTCTGTGATTCTGACCCATCTGCAGTTCACACAGGTGCAGCAGCAGAACACGGGCAGCACCTGTGCCTGTGGAGGCTTGCTCACACCAAGCACCTCCTGTGACTCTGTGAGGTTCCACAGCCTTCCCACATCTCCTTGTTATTCCATTTTTTACTCTGTTATTAAGAACAACCCCACTTCCTCTGCACTTGAAAGGTGTCTGTATTTAACCCGCAGAACTGACACCAGTGTGCGATGCACTTCAACATGTCCATGCAGTGGTTGTGAAGAGACTTTGTGCAGTTCATTTTGTTCCTGGACTGCATGGGCAGCCTCCATCAGCGCATACAGGATGCTCCAGCCTTCACCTCACCTCTGGAAAGGGATTTAGGTAAAGCTTGTAGCTGTCTTTAAATTATCAAACCAACACTTGAGCACTTTTCCTTTGGGAATATGGTATCAGGCTTGGTAACTCCTCTTTTGGGATCTTCTCTGCAGATCTCCCTTTTTAATCCTTTGGGTTTTCTAGCAGAGTCTTAGGTCACTTGTGAATACCTAGGTAAAGCAAGAATTTATGCCTTTAGCAACATGATTATCCAGCCTTACACCCAGGAAGTCCTCGAGGCATGCATTAAATCTTTATTTGCTTTTCGCTGAAGGCATTTTAAAAGACTAAGTTTCAGTGTTAGTTGTGAAGTCCTGAAGAATTTTCTCCAGCCATATTCAGAAATGTGTTCTGTGCCTCAGTCTTTGGTTTTTATTTTGTTTTGCGCTGGAACCAGAAATACTGTCACTGCTATGTGGATGTGTCATGAAACTACACATCTATAATTTTTATGTCCCTATTGTAAAATGACTTTGTGTTGTGTTTGCATTTTGAATTTGCTGGTGGAACAAAAATATTTCATTTGGATCAGAATGAAGGTCATTGCACTACGATAAAATGTCATGCTTAATAAGAATATTTTTGTTTGTTATTTGGGCACTGCAAGATTTAAGATGTCCCTAACCATTCACTTTGCTGCTTTTAAGCGGCCAAGTGTTTTAGGTGCTATAATAAGTACATTGTTGTCAGTCAGCCACCATAATTGGCTTTTGAAACAAATACTTCTGGCTTTTGGAGTATTTACAAGCAAGTTGTGACATTTTTGACAGATCAGGCAAAACTGCTGACTCAAAAAAGCTCATTTTTGTGACTGTCAGCAACATGACCTCCCTGGTTTGAAAAGAAAAAGAAGTGATTGTTCTGCTTAGAGCTGACAATGAGGTTTCATATTCTTTCTCATATTCACAGCATATTTCTAATACAATTTGGTAATAGAAACTGCACTTAAGGGGGGATATTTCAGTGCTGCACATGCATTCAAACTCAGGTCAGGAAAAGTTTTTGGCTTAGGAAATGTATTCTTATGATTAGCTGCTGAATGCAGAAATACAGTTGCCCAGGCAGCATCAAAATTCCCACCTCTCCATATCGTCAAAGGACACTGAGAAGGGATACACATTTGATCCACTGTCACGTTTGCAAATCATATACCCCTTGTAGAGCACACATAGTTATTGGCTGCAAATAATCAGTCTTACTGCATTCAGTACTGAAGCTTGTACTTCTGCTCACCTCCCTGACAGCCATTCCAGAGCCTGCAATTGGAGATAACCTAATTAAATGATCATGAGTCTTTTTTGCTGTAGTCATATCTACAGTATCTTTGTGAGCTGCCACATGATAACAGAATTTCGGGACATGAAACCCTTGATATTTTGTCTTTCTCTTGCAAAGACTCTGTTCTGCATCACTACCACAGTTGTGACAGGCACTACAAAAATAGTGACACATTCACATCCAAGCTTTGCACCTCCGGCTCTTCAGGAGTGTAAGATTCAGTGCTAAAGTTCAGCACAGCTAAAAAAACTATCTTGTATTTAGGTTCCAAGATGGAAATGACCCAGTGCTGGCAAACTGATATTCTGGGAGGTAACCATAGAAACGTTCCCAGTGGCATATGTGGAAGATTAAAAGTTGCAAGAAGGCAGAAACATGCTCTGGGCTACTTTTTATTTGTGCAAGGGCATCACCCTGGCAAGGGATTATTAATCACATGTTCTAATTCTGCACTTCTAAGGGCCTGCCTCCATGCAACTGCAGCTGCCTCCTAGAGAGGTGGAAGGCCCCTTTTCACAAAGGGAAAAGCAGATCATGCACATACACACATGCACATTTTGCAGCTCTTGCAATTGCATTAACAAGTGTGCATGCAGGCATCGTGGTGTCCAGTGAAGGCAGCTGCGCTTGGGCATGGTACAGCTGGTGTTGCATTTGGATTCAGTGAGCTGAAGTCAAGGTTGATGTTGGGGAAAAGACTTTGCTTTCGAATAGGAGAAAAGGCAAATTTTGGGAGAGGGATGGCTGTCAGAAATTTAAAGTTGTTAGTAAAAGGAGGAGACACTCCATGGAGGAAGAGGAGGTGAGCTTTTATCACAAGTTGAGTTTAGTCCACCAAAGGGTTGGACTGGCCTGCCCAACCCCATAGGACTTCATAGACCAACTGCTGCAGAAATCTGGACATGCTTAAGATTTGGACAGTGAGTCTGATGAGCTCAGGTGTCAGTGAAATGCAGAAATGACTCAACTAAAGGATCAAAGCTGTTCTGGACACAGCCCTGATCTGAAGGTGGGCAGCTGCCATGACCCCACATCCCCACCAGCACACACAGCAAGTCAGACCTCCCTGTAAATCCAGGCCCAGCAAAAAGATCACATTCCCAAAATACATATTTATGCCAGTCTCTGTAGGTTTGAATAATTCATTATGCATTGCATCTCTTTGCTTTAATGATCCTCAGACCCAATTCTCCATCTTCCCACAAAAAAACTGTCATTTCTGTAAGATGTAAAAACACCTGAGGACAGTATTATTTTTCATTCACTTTGCACAGGTGCAAGAAAAGGTACAAGATTTGGGGCATCCATTGGCACATCACTGTGACACCTACTTACAAGTCTCTCCATTGAGCAACTTCCATGTGCATGCAAAAACCAAATTAAAGCCATCAAAATCGATTTACTTCAGGAGTGTAGCCCTTTACTCACCACACTTGTTTTGATAATAACTAATGAATCATTAAGTGTGAATTGGAAGAGCAATCATGGTTTAATTTGTTTCACAATGCTTCTGTAAGAATCCATGTATAGTTTAATTATATTGAAAACCACAAATCATTCATATAAATTTACTGTTAACTGTTGCTACTGTAACAAAGGGGAAAAAAAAAAAAAGGAGAAAAAATAATAATAAAAAACCCTACACTCAAAAGAAACCCTCAGTCATTAAAACGATCTGGCTCAGTTTTCAAAAATGTCTGTGCTTGAGTAGAGACCAATGCTGCAGGCAGAACTGCTGGGGAAGACGTATGATGTTGTTTTCACCATTGTCAGGGTAATGGTGACTTGCCTATGCACATGGAGCAGATTGACTCTCCTCTGGAGCTGCAGGTGGGCCAGAAGTTTGCTACATCTTGTCTTCCATAGCTGCTCCATAGCTACTCCATAACTATGGAGTAACCAGTCTGGTGGGGGTCTGGACCAGGGAATTGACTCTGTGTGAGGACACAGTCACCATACTCCATGACTTGGCCGTGCCCATGCCACCAACACACGCGGTACCCAGTTAGGGGTGATGCCACCAGGTGTGTCCCGTGCACGTCACAGTGCCCTGAACCCTCAGGAGTCTGGACAATGCTCAGAGATCCCTCTTTACACCATCGGGTTGGTAAGAACATGAGGGGACCAGGAAAGCAGACAGGAAGGGAGGGACAGCTTTTGGCAATGTGGAACACAACTCGCTTGGAAAATCCTGTTCATCTGTGAGTGTTTTTCCTCCCAAAGCAGGTTCAGCTGTTGATGCTGGTGTACTTCCACCCTTACGGCTGAAGTACAAGGTGTCTTTGCACTAGAGCTGAACATGAAGACAACGTTCACAGACTCCAGCCGCTAATCCTGTGTCTTGGTTTGGTTTAAGTTGTTCTGAGCGCAGGCAGCAGATCCTAGAGCTCAGCGGTGTGCTGAGGAGGCACCTCACCTCCTCACCAGACCTTAGTTCTCACTTACAGAGAAATTAATGAGTCACACATGGCAATGCCAAAGACAAGGTTTTGATGCACTTGCAGCTGTGCTTCTCTGAGGCCAAATGGGTGCAAAGCCTGGGCAGAAGCCTGGATACCACCAAACTTCTCAAAAAAAAACCCTCTACAAACAATACAGAGGAATATGGCTTCATTGCAAGACCCTGTCCCCATGGGCATTTTTACATATTTGCTTGCTTTTAATCCTATATTAAATTTTTGCTTTTAATTTGATACACCTACTTCTTGCATGCACCCTGTTAGACACCTGTGAGGACCCCCAATGGGAGAAGACCCCCCCAGTAGGTGAATCATACGTGACCACACTCATTGAAGTTGGGCTGGCTCATTGTTGCAGGCTACAAACCCAACTGTCATTGGGAAAAAAATTATCTGAGAAAAAAAATCTCATACTTCTAAAACAACGATAATGTCTTGCTAATGGCACCACACGCAGTGTGTCATGGGTGATCCACATCTTGGTTATTTTTCTTTTCTTTTCCTTGTATCAAAGACTAAACGAAATATCATGTGGAATCAAAAGCCAGACGAATCAGACACAGTTCTCCCTTTAGAACATACGTTACTGCTAATAAATTTTTTGCTGATGATCTATTTGCGGGGTTCATGCTCTTGCCCTTTCTTTGTAGTATCTGGACAGCTTCTATATAAAATTAATAACAAGAATTAAATCCCTAGTGAGCTTCAGGCAATATCTGATCCTTTTCCCTGCCAAGGACAAAGCTCTGCCCCATGTGGGTTTAATAGGGCTCTGCTAACCAGAGTAGTATAAAAGAGGAATTGGTTTTTAGCACAAAGATTTTTAGAGATTTTGAAATATAGTCCCAATAGGAATGAGAAACCAAACATTTATATATTCTTCATGGATAATTCTTGAGGGGAAAATTACAAGCAACCAATGAAAGCATTTAATTTAGGCACAATGTAGTGTAATTTTGATTCTTAAATTGTATATTCAATTACAATATATTATATTATAAACCGTGTTACATTCTCTTCAATCTAGAAGGCAGAAGTTTAAAAACGAAAAATGAAAACTTTCCATTGCAATATCCTGCAGGAATCAAAACCAATGCTGGCCTGAAAGACTGGTGGTCCATGACAAAAGGCGGCAGAGGTGTATCTCAGGGGCTTCCACAGTGAGTATCTCCAGCAGAGCAGGGGATGTGTGTGAACTGTGGGCAGACATGAGTGAATGGCATAGAATCATAGAATCACAGAATGTCCTGGGTTGGAAGGACCCACATGGATCATCGGTTCCAGCTCCTGTCCCTGCACAGGACACCCCTCAGGTCACACTGTGTGACTGAGGACGTTGTCCAGCCTCTTCTTGAACACTGTCAGGTTGGGGTCGTGACACCTCCCTGGGGAGCTTGTTCAGTGTCCAGCACCTCTGGGGGAAGAACCTTTTCCTAATGTCAAACTTGAACCTCCCCTGGCACATCTTCTGCCATTCCCTGGGTTCTGTCGCTGGTCACTAAAGAGAAGAGTTCAGTGCCTGCCCCTTCTCCTCCCCGTGTGAGGAAGCTGTAGACCATGATGAGGTCTCCTCTCAGTCTCCTCTTCTCCAAGGTGAACAAACCAAGTGACTTTAGCCGCTCCCCATACAGCTTCCTCTCCAAACCCTTCACCAACTTTGTAGCCCTTTTCTGGTCACTCTCCAGTAGCTTTAATATCTTTTTTATACTGTGATATATGCTGCATGGTGGAAGGAGCTCTGGCTAGCTGAAATGTGTTGGGCTTTCTGCAGCAATGAAGATGCCTCCAGAAAGTAGGTGGTGGCACACAGCAGCAGGACTGGGCAGCTCTTCAGTCATGCTCACGGCCAATGCACCCAAGTCGTCTCCTCCATCTGGGATCTTGGCTCACTTATGCCACAGGGTGTGGAGACTTGGTAGAGAAGTCAACATACTGTATCAGCCCAAAAGTCCATCTACCCATTACCTGTCTCTGAACGTGTCCATGAAAATACACTTGAGAACAGAGTGTAATAAAAGACAAGTTTATTCCTTTAATTGATGTATGTCCCAGTGACCACAGCTTAGACCCCACCTGGCTGAGGGTTTTTGGTGCATCTTTGTGCTTAGGAACTCTTCCTGGACTTCCTCCAAGAACTTCTTTAACCACAAATTGCATTCACTAATACTTTCCACCACCAAGTACATCATGGCAGAGAGTTTTGCAATTTAGCCATATTTTGAATAAAACAAAAAAACCCCAAACATTTAGTCTCTATTGTATCTTCTCTCACATCATCCTGTGTACTAGCTGTCCATTTTCAGCTTGCGAGAGATAGTGTATAGGTGTTGTAATTCCTATTCCCATGTCATTCCTGCATTTATATACATTTAATAGGTGCTCACGTATCTCTATTCCAGCCTACTTTGTCTAATGTGGAGCCTGTCTGGGTCTCAGTCACTCTTGTTGCCTTTCTCTGCATCTTTTCAGATCTGTTCCTGCCTTTCTGGCATCAGGATCAGAACTGCACATGTACCTGAGGTGCAGGCAGATGGTGGATTACAGGGCTGCATGAGCATGTTTCATGTCCTCTGTGTCACTTCATCTTTGCACCACCTAAAGACTCTGGGACAGGAATGAACTCTGAGCTCGCATTCATGGAGAACTCCCCAGAGTGGCTCCAAGATCTCTTTCCTGAGCGGTAGCAGCTCAGAGCACACCTTTGTAAATTATTGTGCCTTGCTTTGCGATTATTGACATTGCATTTTACCTGCCGTTTTCTGACTCAGTCACTGAGGATCATGAGATCCTTCAGCATCTCTTTGCAATCTGCTGTCATTTCTCCCCGCTGAGATGGAAATGTCAGAGGCTGACAAACACAGAAACATCCCTTTTTGCTGAGCGGATTGGATTAGACATAAGGACCAAAGACGAGCGTTAGCGAACTTTCCCAGCAACAAGGTTGAAAGAGATTACTCACCCTAGGTAAAATAAACTCCTACCGAAACCTGAAAATCTCAACAGAACGGATTTCCTACTTAACTTCAAGACTCCAAGCACCAAAACCAGTGTAAATACATCTTACTACTCAGGTTTACATTTTTCTACATCTGGGTCGCCTGTCTTGTTCTTTAATTTCTGTGTCCCTTGGTCTGTTGCCTGTCTTCAAGAATGTTAGCTGAAAAAATATTAGATATAAAAATAATATATGTATGAAACCTACTCCGTTTAGAGAAAATACAGAATTTTACTGTTTTTTCTAAATTTTTTTAACACTGAAAAATTAAATCAGCTTCCTAGCACACGGAGGATGAGAACACTGAGCATACTTAAACATGCTGTATAATAACCTGGAATATTAAAATTAATTGCATAATTGAAATGAATAGGGTGAATTAGTACAGCAATACAACTTCTGAAATGGAGAAAATATAAAAAGGCTCCGATAAGAAAAAGATCAAAGAAAGTTGTTACGTGCTGATGCCATCTCCTGAGTGTTGAGGGAATGGTGTTACGGAAACAGAGTGGAGAAATCTGTCATCCCGGAGGAATAAAGGAACTCTCATCCAGCAGAGACGTGATCATGGTGTGGGGAAACTGAGCTCACATAGGCATCTTAGATTGGGTAGATTCCCCAGGGCCAGCTTCTTCCCACTTGAATGCAAAGGGTGACAGGGAGTGAAAAAAAATCCTGTTCACTATTTGTATCTTATTTCATATTTTTTACTACAGAAAACTGAAAGGCTCACTCTCAAGATATATCATTCTATATATCCATATAATTCTAACTCACTCTATGAAATCATGCCTATGTACCTGTGTGATACTCCCTGAATTACTGTACATATTTGTTGTTTATGAGTTATCAAATGCACCTGAACTGAAAAATGCTTTTGAGGGAAAAGTGGAACTGGAAGGACCTAATGTGGAATTTATTGAGCTAAAGTTCCAAATAAAAAGACTTTTGCTTATCCTACCCTAGTGCAGGCTATATGCTATGTAAAGTCACTCATCTGCACTGTTAAGATTCAGGTTTGCCCAGCACCTAAGCCATCTCAGGCCACTCACCCTCTTCCCCACTCACACAAAGGACATGAGCACCAGCCCCTTTCTCAGTTGTCTTTTAAAGGACTCATCAGTCTCATTTATATGCTCCACTAATTATATTATTTCATTAATGAGAAATGAACCAAAACTTCAGAGCTCACACTCATATAACACCTTTGACCAGGATTTGGGGTCCATGCAAGATGGCCCTTGAGAAGCTCAAAGGGATGCTTCTTTCTTCTCAAGAACAAAATATTATTCCATCACAAGTAGCTGACAAACTGGTTTTCAGCACCAATATTTCAGCATCGTGATTTTTTTCAGAAATATTCAAGAAATGTGTAGATTACTGTATGAATCATGTAGACAAGCTCGAATGTTTGTTGCAACATGTCATCTTGGAGTATTCCCAGGGTTTCCACAGGGAGCAGGATGCGATGGGGCTTGTCTTCCAGTAGCTCTTGTAAAGCCATATTCTGTGAGCACACGTGCTCTGGAGAGTTCTTGTCTCTTGTCACTCCAGCTCTCTCTGTCATCCACCAGTGAGAATGTATTTCAAAATAAAATACTTTTGCTATTTAATATGCTTGCTTACTCCATTGCGTAGTCACCAGATACCCTGCAGATATTTGATGGTAAGATATGTGCAGACAAGGAAACTATAAAGAATTTTATTGCCTAATTTTCTGGCTGAAATGTTAACTTTTGTGGACTTTGGCCTTTCATTTCATCTTTCTGTGCTGCACTCTTTGAAAGGGCATTGTTTTCATCTTTGAACTCTCCCACTACCTGTCCCCTTTTCTTATAGTGGACTACCAGACATATTTTGCTTGTAGGGATGTGATCTTTGGTTTGAGAGGTTTGTTTTGTTATCCTGAAACAGTGCACTCTTGTGGTCTCCCAAGTAACATTATCGCATAATTTAGTGCAGTTTCTGGGAACTTTCTCTATATTATCTGGGGAGGAAGACCAAGATTAAATCACCCAGATTGAAGGAACCTGAAAACCTTCAAGATTTCATCATTATGCTGCTGCCCAAACTGCACAAGATGATGAAAATTAGCTTCAACTTCCAGCCCTGAAAGCATTTCTTTCTCTCCTGTGAAAGCATTTGTTCAGAGCCACTGTTGCAGGAATGGGGCACTGAGCTGGACTTTACAGCAGCACAACATCACACATGACATGCACATTTGCAAAAGAGCAAAAGTTGGTGCCAGGTACTGGTCCTCCAGTTCGGCACCGAGAGGGCTGGTGTGTGAGTCTGACAGTCTCATGGTATTGGGGTGGGGGATGTTTCTGGTTTGGGGGAGATTTTTTGTTTGCCTACTTTATTTGTTTTTCCTCTCCACATACTAATCTTGAGAATCGGAGATTCTGCTTTCAGCCTCCTGATTTTGATACTCTGGGGGGAAGGTTTGATAACAGTTTCCCTCCCTGTTTCATGAAACATCGCAGGTGATTCAAGTAATTTTTGTGCTGTTCCTGGGGTGTTTCCTTATCCAGTTGGAAGACAGGAAAGTTTTTTCCCTCTTTGGGAGAGGGACGTGAGAGCAGACAGCACGGCCCCAAATGCCACACGCCCAGGAGGCTGAGATTTTGGCTACCCTTCCAGGTGGCAAACAGATCAGCACACATCAGCTGGGTGCTGGGAGTTGCCCAGAGCCCATCTGTGGTTAAGCCCAAGTGAAAGCCATGGACATAAGTGCAATATTTCTGGGTGACCTTTCACAGTAAAAAGTAATTTACTCGTAGAATTATCTTTGTTTTCCAGAGAGCAGAGCTGGGGCTCAGTAGTTTCAGGTGAAGTGTTTGGACCAGAATAACACAACAGTCCTGTGCAGAAAGCACCAAAGCCCCAGGTCTCTCTGTGTACCAGCTCACGTCAGTCTGCAGGGTTGTGAGACAACCCAAGGAGAACAAGCCAATGCACCAAAAAGGCACCAAAAACACCCAAGCCTGCAAAATTGAAATGCACCATGGTCCTCTGCACCTTGTTGTACCTTTACAGCTGCAAAGCATAGTCCTCCCACCTTGACTGAAGTGCTGTGGCTGGGATCCGGTAGACACGAGTAGCAGTAGGTCATCACCCAAGTTCTGTAAACTGTAGGGCAAAACTCTACCCAGAGACAAGGCAGATTTGGGGATTGTCATTTCCAGCATGGCAGTCCCTCAATACATGTCTGGCCTGAGCAGAGTGAGTCAAAAATGGCTGATAAATTCAATGAAGGGATCAGCCATGATTTTTGCCCGTATCCTTTTTGTGACAATCCTGCCACAGAAAACTGGAATACCTCAATTAGGGATGTGGCACCTTTAAACACACAAACATATAATTTTGTGTCTCTGGAAACAGCCTACTCATTTAGAACATGAAGTGTTTGAAAAGTCAATGAAGGGTTGCCTGGGTGGTGCCTGCTCGTGGTCATAAAGGTCCACCCTGCCTTGGACCTCTGTACCGTGATGGAAAAAAGAGATGCAGTGAACTGCAATGGGGACAAGATGGAGCTTTGTGATTTTTTCTGCTCTCTGAGGAGGAATCTAGCTCCCTTGAAATCCCAGGGAGAAGGTCCTGATGAGAACAGAGACCTGAGCGTGTGACGTACACGTGCAGGCAGGCAGGTCCTCATGCCTCTAGTTTGCCTGTGGCAGTGTCTGACAGCAGGTACTCCCAGGCACACAGTTAGAAGACATCTGCCAAAACAGAAAGTCTGAGATCTTTTGCCTATCGTTTCTGGGTCACTCCAAGTTTAGCTTAATGTTTGTGGAGGGGACGCACCAGACTGAGAAAAGCCTGCAGTTAATTAACTGCTGTGTGCGGGTGATTGGCAGCTTGGCCACTTAGCTCCTCAGCTGTTTGCAGGGGCTTGGGTTGAATGCAAAGGACTTAACACGTCTTTCCTGATTATCCTCTGGTAAGGAACAGTTACAAAGGAAGCTGGAGGGTGGTTTTCACCCTTCTGTGAGAGCACCGGGAGACTCATGCCTCCATCATCTCCCCATCAACACCCAGTGCCTCGTGTCCTCGGGTGGGAAGAGCTTCCTCTGCTCCTCTCACCTTAGGAGCACACCTGACTCCAGCCAGGATAAAGCAGGTGTCCCTAGAAGCACTTAATCACCAAATACATTTTGTGGGCAACTTGCTCAGGGCACTGAGTCCCACAGCAATGAGTTTGACGGCTCTGACCATGAACTTGCTCCAGCTGCAGTGTGTCCAGATGTGACTTCAGCAGCTGGGTCCTGCTTCTTTTCAAAGTAATTGAGCTCATAATCAAACTTTGGTTCTTCGTCCATTCAAATCTGTGGCATGGCAGATTTCCTTTAGGACAATAAAAATAACTCACTTCTCTCTCTTTTGGAATAGAATTTTAGGTCATTATATTTTTCTCTTGGTCCCCTGGGAGTACATAGCACAGAATCTGAAGTCCAGAGTTTCATAACAAACAGGCAAGGAAATGTGTAATTATTGTCTAGAGAATTACATTATTATATTACAAAATGGAGATCTCCTTGTCATTAGCAAATCTCTCCATAGGCACTTTTTTACTGGGAAGCTTTGAAACTATTAGCATAATAAGCTGTTCCTCAAATCCTGATTGCTAATTAAAGCCATATATTATTGTCAACTCCCCCATTGGTATGTGAGCTCAGTTTTCCCTCATTATAGTATAATAAATGTGTCTTTTTTCCTAGTCTTTTCTTTTTGTTTCCTTTTTTCCTTCTTTTTTTTTCTTGCAAAAACAAACTTGCAGAAAACTTGCCGCTACATAGAATTGGACTGTTTCTTCCCCTCCCTTCTGGAGAACTATGCAGTCTATTCTGCATATTTTTCACGTATTTTCCACAAATAAAGGAAGGCAAATAGCTGTATTGACTGCTCCCAAAGATATCACACAGCTTTGGAACTAATTAAAAGTCAGTCTCAGTGCGATTGCCATGGAACAGGGTAAGCGCAACCGAAGTGAACAGCAAAATACGCAAAGATTTTCCTTTGAAACTCAACCCCAGAGCTACTCTGTGCAAATACTAAATGAGGAAGTTAGTTCAAAAGAAGTAAGAAAATGATGGTTCTTCTCCTCAGCACAGAGGCTATTTAAATAACTTGAGAGTCCCAGAAGGGTTACGTGACCCAAAATTACAGAGACAAAAAAAGATGTAAGATGTTACACCACTACTACAGCTGGGACAGGCTGAGCAGCATCTCCGTGCCCAGTAAACACCACTGGAAGCAGTCGTGAGATACCAGAGGAGTGAGAAAAGACAAAGAGAAGCCATGAAGTGAAAGGGAGGATCGTAAATACACAGTGGAAATGCTGGAAGCACCCTCCATCCCCTGAAGCTGTGTGCCTGCCCCATGGATGTATGCCAGAATGCGCTCCCCTGATGGCAACATGTCTTCAAACAACAGTTCCTGGGGAGGGAATCACCCCTTTATGGATAAACACATTTTGTTTGAATTCTAATTAAGCATGAAGGTAAAATCCTTGCAAAGGAGTCTGTGTTCCCGTGAGACAAGTGAGATACAGAAGGATAACAACAATGCTAGAGAGTCAGGAATTGACTTCTCTGTTCCTAACAGCAATGCAACACTTGTGTATTGGATGCCCCGGTGTTCACATCGTGGCACTCTGCTAAGCCTGCTCACCAAGCAAGAGAGCTTCTTCAGGCTGTCTTAGGAGTCCCAAGGGAAACTGCATCCGCGCCACGGGGAGCGTGAGGAATTCTGGTACCATTCATTTATTTCCAGTCCCATATCCTCTTTGTTGGAGACCCATTCCTCAGAGATCCTTGCAGCTCATGTCTCGGGAGTATTTTCTGAAATAAAACAGTGGGAAATCCATAAGAACATCCCTGATTTTTATTTGCATGAGTTCTTTTGGTGACGGCTTTAACTGGGGAGAGGTGAAGCTGGGAATAACCTACAAGGTCATAGAGGAAGAAGAAAGCTCTTCTCTTGTACTGTACCTGCTGTCATTAGACCCCCAAACATAAGCAGATGGAAAATTGTGCCATTTGTAGAAAACAACTCAATTTAACTCCAGAATAACCCCAAACTCATTGAAATTTGTAATCCCAGACAGGCAGATTTTTGTTTTTCAAAACAGATATTCTATGTTGCTGTGTTACTCTATTAAATAACTTTGTCTGGACAAACAAAATGAAAAGCCTGTTAGGATCCAGTCTCAGAAACTGGAAGACTCCTTCCAGGGGTGAAGCCTCTTGAAGGAAGGAGAATTACCTCTTGTAACTTGCAAATCCAGTACAAAATATACCCCTGTCAAAATGAAACTTGTATTGGATCTTAATTCATTTTGAAATCCCAGGTAAATGTCAATTCAAAAATAAAAACATGACATTTGCTACATTTTATGCAGGAGGGAATGGTGATGCTTCTTGAGGGGACTAGGAGGATTATGCATAAAGGAGAGAATGAAAATTAATTGAAATGGTTTCCAACCTGGGGGCCTACTCAGAAAGGCTCCATTCATCAGCAAAGAAATAGAGAGACTCTTTGAAGTAATCCCTAAAGATTAAATGCTCAGGAGGAAGAGTATAGATGCCATAATGAAAACGTATTTGACCTGAACAAGGGAAATTCCAGAGAGGGTTGGTCAACGATGGAGGCTTAGCTGCTGGTCATGGTCAACCCACCACACCAATAATCTCCAACGCCTTGGTAACACATCCTTCTGGCTGTCCTCTGCTGTGATCCCCACTCCATCATCTGTAATGCCTCTTTGGCCAGTGTCTTGTAACACACCCTGGTGTGCTGAGCCTCAGCTCCCACATCTCTAACATTGCTGACATCAAAAGGCTTTTCCCAACTTGTACAAAATGAGCTCTCCAAGCACAGCTCCTCTTCTCCCTTTGCCTATGAAAGAGTGTTATCAATGCTTCACTGTTCTGCCTGGAGATGGCCATTATTATACGTACAATTCATTTCTCCTACCTTGGGTGCTAAAAGATGGAGAACTTAGGTCCAGAAGGAATATGTCAAACTTGGGCATGAGGCTTTGAGATGTTGGCAGCTGGATGAATACAGCACAGGGGCTGTAGGGGATGTGTCCTTAATAACGTTGACATAATTACAAGGGGTCACATCTAAAAGTTTAGGTACCTGAACACTGTAAGCAAGCTCAGTCCCAATGAGAGGCCAAAGGCAGCTAGGCTGCCACTGGGACCCCTCAACCAGTTACTCCCAGTGGATGAGGCTGAGCAACAGGCTACCAGTTCCTGGATTTCACAAAAAGTAGCACAGTCTCCACCGAAAGGAACAACCCAACCAACAACAAAGATTTTGGAGTCTCTTCTTGGTCATAGGGAATGACTCTTCCACGGCAGAGCAGGAATCAGATCTAGATTTCCTGAGACTAAATACTCATCCCATTCACAGCACTGTTCCATGGGCATTAATGTCAGTTTATCTAAAAGCTCTGATCCCACTTTAGTGCTTGATAGAAGGTCCTTGGTTGGTGCTCAGCAAGGCTTTCAGGCCATGAATCCCACTCTTCCTACCAGTCTGAACACAGTGTCTAAACCACGGAGGACATTCAAGAAAAACTTTCATTTCAGGGTCTCTTATTAGGCAGATCAGGGTCATTCTCACCCAGGGCACTGTCCCTCCCATCTCCAGTTTAAGGTACCAGTATCCCATGCAGGGGACTGGCAGTTCCAGGGTAACAGTTCTCTCAAGTGAGCTAAAAAGTGATGCTTGTCTCCAAAACCGGGCTGTGGTATCCCAGAACAAGCCAGGGACAGCAGTAGCGCCCTGTCTCTCAAGGGGGCTATGAACCTATCTACATTTGCAAGTCTGGGATATGCCCAGCAGCGTGGGGAAAAAAAACACATACATGCTAAAACAAAAGCAGAAAAGTCCCACTTACTCAGAAATGCCAATAATGCTGTGTGTTTTTATTTCACTTCCTCACCTCACCAAATTAAATTAATTTAAAAGCATTAACTGGAGTTATAAATCTTTGAGTAATTATTATCTCAATAATAATGAATTGATTAATGGCTGCATTAAGAATTATAATAATTATTATTTAAATTTATACCATCGAGTTATTACTAATACTTATTAAATGCCTGCTAATAGGTGGAATAGAATCACTGAGCCTTCCTTTGAGGAGCCAGGAAAGTGATAGAAAAGACAAAGCTGTTGGGAGCCAGGGGACTGACTCCTGATGGGTGCCCTTCACTCCAAGGCTCTGCTGACCTTGGTGCTGTGGTTTGCTGCAGAGAACAGTATGGAATCCACTTAGAGGGCCAAGCTATATGTGACATGAGAGAGCTAAGACCCTGCTACTCAGTCATTGGAGACCTCTCAGTGCACTCAATGCTCTCGGGGTTTTAGCAAATTTTTTTTATTAAGTTTTGTTTCACAAGAAGGCCTGGCTGACCTTGGAAGTGGTCCAGTGAAACACAGAGGAAGTCTTCCAGGCAATGCTTTAGACATTTTTGGAACAGTGGTGGAGTCACCATCCCTGGAGGGGTTTAAAAGGCATTTAGACAAGGTTCTTAGGGACATGGGTTAGTGCTAGATTTAGGTTATGCTTGGACTCGGTGATCTTGAGAGTCTCTTCCAACTGAAATGATTCTATGACATGTTCAGAATTTCCCCAGACGGCAAAACTTCCCAGTTTGGAGTGTTTGGGGTGAGGAGGATGTTTCTGGAGGTTCCGAAAAAATGAGAAATGCTTCTTTCTTTAGCGAACAGTTACAAATTGCCTTGAAGGCAAAGTAACCACTGAAGTTTGCAGTCCCATGGGCTTGTGCATTTTGTCTCCTGTTCACATCAAGGTCGCCCTGGGATGTCCATGCTGGGATGAAGGCAGCAGAGCTGTGGCTCACCTGGAACGGTCTTTCAAGGCTAATCCTCCTTGGGTCAGATTGCAGGATGGCTCTTGTCCTCATGCGCATTGAAGCTGGTGCACCTCTTTGGGATAGAGCCTCTTCTCAAGCTCAAGAGTTTTAAACCAAAGTGGTTTTTGAAAGTGAATGTTCCCAGCCTGCGTCCTAGAAGCCATCCCTCTGCATAGCCTAAATCACACTCTCACCATGAAACGGCTGCTTTGGGTTTTAGTCCTTCCTCTACCACTGTCTTGTTCTGTCATACATCAGGAACAAGGCTGTAAATCAGCTTTTCACTGCAGCTTTCTACTCATTCCTATATTGTTACAAACCATTGTACCCAAGGCATCGTGTCAAAACCAAGCTGTATTTCTTTAAGTGGACTTCTGCTAGAAACTTAGTAACTTAGTGAGGCAATTAGCTCAAAATTAGTTAGCTAACAATGTCTACAGTGAAAGGAATCCTGATATGATTGTTTTATAATTGATATTTAATAAAATTCCTAAAAATACCTACATGAGAACAGTGATACAGCAGCACAGTACAAACCTCATGAAAAGTAAATTGCTCCAAAAAGGCTCCAAAAGGCTGTTAGACCAAAATCCAAGGAGCTATTATTTGCTTTTTAATAAATTGCAGGTGTTTCGGTATTTCTAACAGCCAGCTCAGTATTTCATTTCACCCCCTTTCTGCAGTCATTCCTGGCATGCAAGAACTTCTTTACCTCACTTGCCCATATCAGAAAAGCTGTATTAAAAATTACACATGGATCAGTTCAAATAACATTCAATAATCTGAATTTGTATCATAGATATTGTAAAATACCAGTTAGCTGTCCCTTCCTCTCTCTGGATATTTGCTGCTTGTAGCAGGTGGAGATGTTAAGGCCAAGTCCAGCTGGCCCAATCAACTCTTTATGTTCTTAACTTTTGTTTGTGGATCAAATGACTCTTCTACCTCTCTCGATTCCTGTACTTTCTGAGCAGACTGAGATCTTCGCCCTGTGCAGGAGGAGATGGAAAGCAGAGGCTTCACACCGTGAACTTTGAGGCTTCAACAATTGCCACTAAATGGCCAGATACTGGGCACACTCAAGAGGGTCAAATAAGACTCCAGCTGCCTTGTAGCAAAAAGAAAACATCAAGTTTCTCCATCTTGAAAGAAAAATGAAGCCCTGTGGGTGTTACAGAAGTATCGTTTTTCTTGCGGTGTAATATTTCATGGTATCATACTACCTTCATTACCCTTTTCACTTTATCAGCATATGCCTGTCACTAAAAGGAAAACTGAGCCCTGGAAAAGGCTATGGAAGAGTCGTATTTGCCAGTCGATGTTATTTCAGTAACAGCAGCAAACCCAGTGGCCCTTGTTCCCACTGATTTTGTTACTGTCCAGACTAACACCTCTGATGTCTGACAGTTTTGGTTTTCACTGGGACCTTCAGGGCCACATTTTAGCATCCCTTACAGGTAGGTAAGGATGCAGCTTGTCCTGAGTGCTGAGGAAATGCACAGCACCTACAGATGGAGATTTCTTTCCTTTTCATTTTTTTCAAATACATTTCTAAGTAACTGTCTGGTGACCTAATGTGTTGACACCCTACCGGACAGTCATGGCTGGAACTCGGGCCATCCCAGGACCAAAGGAAAGGGAGATATTTCTGAGTTGTGCAAACCTTTGCCAAGAACAAGCAAGCCTGTTTCAGCTGCATTCTCTTATTTCCTCCTCAGAAGTTCAAGACAACTGTAAAGATCTAGGGCAACCATACATCTGGCTCGTTGCAGGCACATCCCCAGAGCGGAGTCCTCCACCCTTCTTTTCAGAGGCCTGTGTCTCTGCTGCCAACCCATCACTGCCTATTGTCATGTGTTGACCTCTGGCTGAAGACTCTCTCTAATATGGGCAAGTCCTTTCATTTCTGGTGGCACTGGGGAACCAACACTGCTGCAGAACTTCAGAAGGGCGGAAAGATGAGGACAACTTACGATAACAGGAGAAAGAACAAATGAGTAAATAACGGATCTAAACCTCTGCTTTCTTCTGGGGGTGACATCAGCAGGACACACCAGACACAAGGTCCCACCTTAAACAGAGTTTTCCTACAGGGCTGAATGGATCACAGGGGATAGGTCATCAAAAGAATCATAGAGTCATAGAATGGTTTGGGTTGGAAGGGACCTTAAAGATCACATAGCTCCAACACCCCTGCTATGAGCAGGGACACTTTCCACTAGATCAGGTTCTTAAGAAGAGAGAAGTGTTCATCTCATTTCAGTTGGAGGGCCCTCAGGACTGGCACAGGTTTCACAAAGAGACAACTGTTATGAGCATTCATATCGATCTCCCAAGTCAACCCCATTCATTTTGGGCTCCAAAAGGCAGTTAATCTTAGTTAAGAATAAATACGCTCAATTATTGGAAAGGAAAAATAGCAGTGTATTTATTGTGAGGAAATCGAAAGTAATTACTCTGGAAAAAGTGATGTTGGGGCCTGGAAGTGCAATATATTAGCTGTCATGATTTGTAAAGCAGTCAGAAAAGACCATTGCAGCATGTCCCTCCCTGTGACCCAGGAAAGACTGGAGGAGCAATGAAGAGGTACAAAACAATACTGCTTGGACCTGATGGTCTTTTTTGTACCTCAGTCCCCCACTTTGTTGTGACACTCATGGCAGGAGCATCAGTGCTGCCTCTGCATATTGCACCCAGGCTTTCTCTTCACCCCCTCCTCTACCTCCCTCTGTACCAGTTGCCCAGACCAGTATTTCCCAGGGATTCCCAGTCCCACAGTGATCTCCTCTTCTTTCTCCTCCACCTTTCCACCTCATCCTCCCACTGAATGAACAAATGTGCTTTCCTCCATCTCCAGGCTTTTGTAAGAACACAAACATTTCCGCTGCAGAGGGTCTGCTCACACGGTGTTAGATCAACACAGCATCTCCTGTCAGGATGCCCTTTCCCCATGCAACTGGGAAGCTGAACCCCAATGTGCAATGGGTGATGCACTTCATTGGACCAACTCATTAACAGGTTATTTGCTTACTAATTAACTCCCTCTGAGCAGATGGGGCTATAGGGAGCCCCCGCCCACTGTCTCACTTGTCACAGCAGCTCTCAAAGACCTGCACTACTTGGGCAGGGGAAGACCTCTGAGTATCTGAGGCACTGAGATGTGGAGCTGGACAATGGTGCATTCTCCTCGGTCTCCTAATGAGATCTCACTCATTAGGCACATGATATGAGCATGTTCCCTTAAAGCAGTCCTGAGTTCACACCAGGATGAAAGAAAAGCCAAGAGGAATATTTGTTAGCTAAATTCAAAATATATGGCACAATTATCTTGGATTATGAAGAAATGAAAAGCCATGAGTATCTAGCTGCCACTTCACAAACTATTCCCTTGCTGTGCATAGATGCACTCAAGACTGTTGCGCATGCTGACCTAGTTGGAATGTGTTGGGACTGTTATGTCCCCAGCCTGTCATCACAGAAGGTATTTCTATACTAGACATTCTTTTACTTAATACCATAGGCCCATCCTTGAGATTTATCCAAACTGGACCCTCTGACACTTCCACCATCCTTCCCTCTGTACCTCCCACCATCCCAGTTATTTCACTGCAGTAAGGAAGATTTGCCTTTCCTGTGACTACAGCATTGTCTGCTCTTGCTGGCTTTGAACATCCCAGTGTCCCTTGAGCCAGAGCTGCTGCACTTATTTGCTCTGAAAACAGTCAGCTAAGACTATTCCCATGCTTTAGTAAGCTCTCAGCAAACTGTCAAAGAAAAACCCTCTTTCCAGTGGTTGTGGTAACCTTTAAACTACTTGCAACCACTTGAAACTGCCAGGAAATTACAATGCTGATGTTCTAGCACCCATGTGCCACACAGTGGGGGCCTTCAAGAGCTTCTGTACCATGCATCGTAACCAGCACTTCCCCAGTGTAGGTCATGGTTTACAGCTGTGTTGTCACCCTGTAGTGGAGTCCAGATCTGTTTCTACCAGAGGCTGTGAAAAGGTGTTTTGGAGAGCTGTGAACCCATCAGTGACAGACCCACATGCACGTTTGAGTCTGTGTCTGCCACCAAGCTCTAGGTACCACCATGCTCATGGACAGTGTTTCCCTGCCTATTCCCACTGCTGCCTGGAGACTGTATACCCGCCCTCCTATGAGCAGATTCATAAAAATAGCTGAGAAACATTTTCAGCATAACTCCTCTTATCAATTGTCTCATGCAAGTCATTCACAAGTCATTTGCAAACAAATGTATTCTCCTTTCTCTTCAGACCACTTGATAACTCTCGTGAGATAAAGTCTTCTCAATGAACCCTTCAGTCACTCCAGATAACACTTTCAAATTAGTATTTGACACTTTGACCTCCTCTGGGTTTTCTCAAATTTCTGCTTCAGAATTGGACTTAAAATAATCACAGGAGGGACTGCTTTCGTTCCTCACCCGCTGTGGCACAGTCAGCTCATGGCACATGAAGTAAAAGAAACCCCACAGGTAGTAAGACCAGGAAGATCATCGTGATCACCGAATGCTCTTACAGGGTATTATCTGTGCTTGTTCCTCTTCAAGTTTCATTATCTTTGGCAAAATTAGACCAGTCCTTTTAGAAAAAGAACAAAGGCTAAACTGAAAAGTGTACAGTCTTGGTGAGCCCAAAACAGTCTTTGTGGAGGATCATGGTGATCAATTAACCCACCTTTGCCTCAGATCTTTTTCTTCAATATCTGTTCCTTGTACAAAGCTCCTCTGCACTGATCCATGTCCCTGCTCTGTATCCCATAAGGATGATGAGGGTGAACCCACAGTGCCATCATCTCACCATCATCTGAGAAACACGTTCAGTCCCTGTCGGGTATCCTATGACTAGAGTGCAAATAGTTTTACATGCCATCTGATTAATCAACTCTCTTCTGAGTGTCATATTCAACCCTGCGGCTTCTACAACGGTAGAGGATCTCCAAAGCCCTGTCTTAAGAAGAACCATGTGCTCATCCCTGAGCCTTGTGAGTAAGACAGCAGCAGCCAAGGAGCTCCAGGGGACTCAGGCAGAGACACCTGCAAAGAGCCTTCCAACCCACCTCCTCCTTGCCCCTTCCACCTTCTCCTGGCCACCTCTCCTTCTCTGCTCTCCAGGCACTCTCCAGGAATGTAGGACACAGGTGCCACAGCCTTTTTGCTGAATTATTTCCTTGTTTTACACTAAACAGTGGCAATTACCCTGTTTAGGATCTTTAATAAGTAGGACACAGACATACCATCGTTACTTGCTTCCCATTCAGGGATGTGGGATTGCTATCCCACAGAAAACAAGAGGAAGGTGCTGGTTTGCTCAGCTCTAATTTTCTTTGTCAGTGCATATAACGATTACTGATGATACCCATTGTCAGCTTGTGCTGGGAAAGTGCATCCCTTGAGGGACCTCTACAGACCTCTGGGCTCTTTACATCTGGTCACTACCCCTGTGGGGATCTAAGCAGGGAAAATCACAGAATCCCAAAATGTCAGGGGTTGGAAGGGACCTGGAAAGCTCATCCAGTGCAATCCCCCTGCCAGAGCAGGAACATTTAGATGAGGCTACACAAGAATGTGTCCAGGTGGGTTTTGAATGTCTCCAGAGTAGGAGACTCCACAACGTCCCTGGGCAGCCTGGGCCAGGCTCTGCCATCCTCACCATGAAGAAGTTTCTTCTCAAACTTAAGTGGAACCTTTTGTGTTCCACTTTGCACCCATTGGCCCTTGTCCTGTCACTGGTTGTCACCAGAAGAGCCTGGCTCCATCCTCCTGACACTCCCCCTTTCCATATTGATCCCCAGGAATGAGTCCCACCTCAGTCTCCTCTTGTCCAGCTCCAGAGCCCCAGCTCCCTCAGCCTTTCCTCACACGGGAGATGCTCCACTCCCTTCAGCATCTTGGTGGCTGCGCTGGACTCTCTCCAGCAGTTCCCTGTCCTGCTGGAACTGAAGGGCCACAGCTGGACACAATATTCCAGCTGTGGTCTCCCCAGGGCAGAGCAGAGGGGCAGGAGAACCTCTCTGACCTACTGACCACCCCCTTCTAACCCACCCCAGGTACCATTGGCTTCCTGGCCACAAGGGCCCAGTGCTGGCTCATGGTCACCCTGCTGTCCCCAGGACCCCCAGGTCCCTTTCCCCTACACTGCTCTCTAATAGGTCATTCCCCAACTTACACTGGAACCTGGGATTGTTCCTGCCCAGATTCAAGACTCTACACTTGCCCTTGTTCTGTTTCACTATTTTTTTCCCCGCCCAGCTCTCCAGCCTGTCCAGGTCTCTGATGGCAGCACAGCTTCCAGTGTCAGCCACTCCTCCCAGCTTGGTGTCACCAGCAAACTTGCTGACAGTCACTCTATTCCCTCATCCAAATCATTGATGAATATATTGAATAATACAGGCCCCAGTACTGCCCCCTGAGGCACTGCACTAGATACAGGCCTCAACTGGACTCTGCCCTGTTGACCACGACTCTCTGGCTTCTTCCCTTCAGCCAGTTCTCAGTCCACCTCACTACCCGATCATCCAGACCACACTCCCTCGGTTTAGCTGTGGGAGACTGTGTGAAATGCTTTACTGAAGTCAAGGTAGACCACATCCACTGCCCTGCCATCATCCATCCATCTTGTTACGTCCTCATAAAAGGCAATGAGGTTGGTCAAGCACGACTTCCCCTTGGTAAAGCCATGTTGACTGCCCCTAATGACCCTCTTATCCCTGATATGCCTTGAGATGGCACCAAGGAGAAGTCGTTCCATCACTTTGTCAGGGATGGAGGTGAGGCTGACCGGTCTATAGTTACCCGGGTCCTCCTTCTCGCCCTTTTTGAAGACTGCAGTGACATTTGCTTTCCTCCAGTCCTCAGGCACCTGTCCCATTTTCCAAGACTTGGCAAAGATGATGGAGAGTGGTCCAGCAATGACCTCAGCCAGCTCCCTCAGCACCTGCGGGTGCATCTCATCCAGACCCATGGATTTATGGATGTCCAGATTGCCTGACTGCTCCCTAACCCCGTCCTCATCAACCCAGGCAAACTCCTCCATTGTCCTGCCTTCCTCAGAGGTACGGGATCCTCAGGACAGCTTCCAGCAGAGTAGGCAGAGACAAAGAAGGCATTCAGTAACTCTGCCTTCTCTGTATCTTCTGTCACCAGGGCACCCACCTCGTTCATCAGTGGCCCTACATTGCCTCCAGTGTTAGTTTTATCTGCCACGTATTGAAAAAAGCTCTTCCTGTTGTCCTTGACCCCTCTTGCCAGGTTTAATTTTAATTCTAAGGAGGCCTTAGCTTTCCTAGTTGCCTCCCTACACCCTCTGACAACAGCTTTATATTCTCCCCAAGTGGCCAGCCCCTCCTTCCATGATCTGTTTCACCCCTGGTGCTTTTGCACTCTGGAGATGTTAAAACTCCTGTAGAGATATGGGGCCCTGAACTTGCCTGGCAAATACATTTAACAGTATCTGCAGCTGCAATTTTCTGTATCACAATGTAGAAAGTTATTCTGGTGGAACTCACTTGCATTTCTCCTGCAAGACAATGGCAAGTCAAGTACCATCCAGAAGATACTGTATCAGTACAGTACTATTTGTCCCATCAAAAATAAAATAAAATTGGTTGCAATCCAATTTCAATAGGCTGGCATCAGTCATCAATTATTATTAATCTTCCTTTAAGTTTGCATTACTCAGCTGCCCTGTTGCTTCTTGTGGTTTTCCCCATGGCTGAAGTTACCTGTAACAGTCATTTAGCCTTTTTCCCAGCTCTCTGGAGCTTCCCCCTTGCTTCACATTTACTGGAAATCTCCATTAGTGTTTCAGAGAATTCCTTGGCTTGACCTTTTTAAAGCCTTTGATGCAATTATTCAGACATTGTGATTTTTAAATAACTGCATTTAGCTATCACTGTTAAACAACACCTGTAAAATAACCCCTACCCAGACAGTGATTATCATGATAATTTTGTGTTTTTCAAGATACAGCTATAAAAATGCCCTCTGTCCCCGAGCACTGGTTGGGTACCTCTGTTACTGCAGCAGAGCCATGCTGCAGGTAGACTGTCCTGCTCCTCCTCTGCAGGGAACACACCTGTGCCCGGTGATGGTCTCCCCCGTGGCATCTCGCTGGGGTAATTTTCTGTCCTCACAACCCAAAGAC
The DNA here is from genome assembly GCF_964273445.1 of Streptopelia decaocto. Taxonomy (NCBI): domain Eukaryota; kingdom Metazoa; phylum Chordata; class Aves; order Columbiformes; family Columbidae; genus Streptopelia; species Streptopelia decaocto. Next base: position 13,163,408 of record NC_138670.1, on the reverse strand, counting down.
CAAAAAATAAAGGCAAAAACAAATGGGATTTTGTCCCATGCAGACCAAACCTGAGGGACGGTGGGGCAGAGGAGACAATTTTCATAGGAGAGCATAGCTCTGTCTCTGTTGTTCCTCTAATGCTTCAATCCAGTGTTTGAAAGCAATATGCTAACGTTCATAACAAAGGGCTCCGCGGGGTTCGAAAGCATTTTCTGCACAGATAGTGCTGGGGAGCAGAAGGCCATATGCACTCCACGCTTGCTGTTGGAAAGACAAATCTCAGCCAGCGCTCCTGCCTGTGACATTGAAGGTTTGTGTCTCTAATGAATGTGGCAGCTGAACACTACAAAATTTCACTCGTGTTGAGAAAAAAAAACAAAGCATGCGGTTTTGTGGGCACAATACCATCCCGCTTTAAGAGAGCAGCCGGGTTACCCACAGGTTGGGAAGCACAGCGAGAGAAATCATTTCAGAGCTAAACCATTACACCGCACCTCGCAGGGCATCTATTCACAGCTCACATCGCAGAGGAAAATGAGCACAACAGCAGCAGACACAAAATGATAGAGCGGCTATGGCCAGCATTGAGTCACACCGTTATTACAGATCTGATTTAGAACCATGGCGGCGGGAAGCAGGAGCAGCACCTGGCTCCATGCTTTGCACAGGCAGAGCAGGGGTGTCTGAGATATCTCCTAGCATATGGTCTTGAGCAAAAGAAACATAAAATCAGAAAAAATTCAGGAGCCTGGGAGGTCTTTCGAAACTGCTGCTTTAAAGCAGGGTGAATGTTGAATTTAAACTGGTTTGATCAGGCTTTTGAAATGACAATACCTGATAAACAGCTTTGAATGTGTCAACATGCTGAAGCATCACCTTCTGCACATAGTCAGCCGTTAACAGAGCCAAATGTCACTTTCAGGAAGATCCCACAGGAATCTTTCTGTGGGACAGACAGGTTTGGGATAGACCGAGCTGGAAGAGCAGCTATGATCAGCATTCAGGACTGGTGAAAAAACAGGATAAAGTGATAAATTAGTAAAGTGCCATGTTTGCTGTAAGGAGCTATTTCATGGCAAAGAGGCATTCACAAAGCATGAAAGATCACAGTGTCGCTGTGTGATGTTAATGTCATTGGTGAGACTGTTAGTTGTAGAAATATGTGACTGCGAAATGCCAGAATACCATAAAGCTTCTGTGAATGAAGGTGTACATAAGGGCTGTAATAGCATTTACACTGGATTAGAATTCAAAGCTGTATTCTCCCCCGGTTAGGCAGTGTGATCGCCTCAATTGTCATGGTAAGATAAACATATCTTACAGTATAGTTAGTATAAGTTAGTACATTTAAATCATGTTGCTGCAGGAGCTGGTCTTCCCCCTTGGAAGCATCAACACGCTGTAGCAATAATGCATAGTGCCAATATTCCCCTTCGTCATGAGGGGATTTTGGAGTATTGAATTAAAGCTACATGCCAACTCAGCAGCTCTCCACTACCTGAATGCATAAACTTGCAACTCCTTAAATCGTGTTAGTTATTGAACATAGATTATTTTTAGTGAGTTGTCTTGAAGAATGAACTCTAGGGCTGTTTGCGTGCAGGAGAATTGCAATTCCTTGAATACTGTTCCTGCTGCGTGCAGCCTCCAGACCTACGGCCCAAGTCACTCTGCTGGTGAATTCACTGCTGGGTGCAAAACTTCACCTGTGCGCACGTTGTTCCAGAAGAGCCCTCTGACACCTGCTGGAGCGGCAGGACTGGAGAAACAAATCAATAGGCACCGCAGTACAGAAATTATGCTCCCTGCTCCTTTCAGTACAAGATTAAAATTGGTTAGAGGATGATACCTTTGAAGAAACTCAGCTTCTGCTTGTGGCTCTCTAACACGGAGGCAGAACTTCTCCTTGAAAGCACCTCATGGAGCTCAGCAGGTCCACATGGGTTGACTGCCACGCATTTCTACATACTGAAGCAGTATTTTTGCACGGATGGCAGAGATCTCACTGTATTTATTATATGTTTCCATGTGCTACAGAGCTATGCAACAGGACTCAACTCTGAGACTCAAGGTCTTCTGGAGAACATATTTGTGTTTAAAAAGCTCCTGGAGACCCGGAAAATATCTTGCAGGATTTACTAGGGTGCATCAGAAGAGTAGATTTGGAGTTCAGCATGACCAGATGATCTTTTATGGGGACAAATGTCTTGTCCTAGACATAAATACTTCCAGGAGAAGGAAAAATTCACGTCTGTCAATGCATTTCCTTAGAAACTTCCTTAGACTTGTCAGTCCTCAATGCATGATTCTCAGACCACCAGAGACAGCACATCAGAGCCCATCACCCAGCTGAGGGTGACCAGAGAGGAGCCATCAGAGCCCCCCAGGGTCACAGAAACGAACCTGGAGCTGGGACACAGTCACGCACAGCAATAGATGGCAGAGCTGGGGCTGCGTTTACAAGGAAACAGAGGATAGCAAGGAACCCTCTCTGGTTGCAAATCACTGTGGGGTTTATTGTGGCAAAAGCAGCTGAAACAGAGAGCTGTAAATGTGAGTAATGCACAGCCAGAGAAAATTATCCCACCAGCATAGCTCTGCTTGACGACCTTCCTTGTTTTGCTCCCTCCTCAAAGAGAAGTGGAGAGAGATAACCCTCACCTCCTGGGCCCCTAGCCCAAGTGACCACCAGCTCAAAGGGTCACCAGCACATCCTTCCCTCACATGTAAAATCAGCTGCAAATATTATTAATTAAGCATGCAATTACTAATTATGTCACTGGAAGCAGTGAAAATTCAGCTTTAAAATGAGACATAGCACAGGGGAATATAAACTACACAGACTGGATTAACTCGTATTTATTACTGATTTCTACGTTTACCCAGTCTTCCCAAAAATTTCCTGTAATTTTGCCTCTTCCTTCACCCTCATCTTGTTCTGCTTGCTGCCTTGCTTTCATATGAGCAAGCAGTATATCACAGAAAAGTTTCTTTACTTCAGCTCTCACTAGTCAAGGAAGAAAAACCATTATAGAAATGTCAGTAAAATAGGATAGTGTCTGTTTTAAAAAAAAAAAAAAAGACACAGATACTGAGGAAGAAAGGTTTTGAGGTATGGCCCTGAAGTCAAGCAGAAAAGCTGTGGTGGGGCAGGAACAAAGCCAAGGAGCCTCAGACCTTTGTCAGCATGTCCTCTCTCTTTTGGTCACAGTTGCAATACTCATTTTACATCCTCTCCCAGTCTAGGGTTGACTGTCCCTGCTGTGTTTGAGGAGGAAAGATGGGGGAAGACCCACAGCCCTGGGAGGGACCTGCCTAGTACTGGCCAGGTCTTCATAGAGAACCAGGGAGCCTTCAGTCCAGACCCATCTGGGACTTTCACACCTCAATCATGGAAGCTGCAGCCCAGCCTTTCCCCATGGTGGACTCACAGCTTGCAGACCTTTCTTGGCTGGACCACCTACGACCCTCCTTGGTGAAGCTGGGCAGATGATTTTGGTACTTTGAACATGCCTGTGCTCGTGTTTGCTCTGTGCCTTGGTGGCTTTCCTGCATCCAGGGAATGCACAGACCACCCTCGGCTTGCAGATATGAAACTGAATCCAGCTGCTCAACTACATAATAGCTTCTTAAGTGATAAAGTGAGATCCCATCTGGATGTCCAAACCCACATGACCCCTCCACATTTTCAGCAAGAAGAAATTACTCTTCCATCTGCTAGCTGAGAGTTGATAAACCAGATTAACCTGTCCCAGCAATAATGGATTGGTCCCCCTGTTCTTGCACAACACTGCAGAGCAGGACTAGAATTTAGATGTCCCCAGACCCAAGCGATGAGGAGTCACCTGCCTGTGCCCTGGCCTAGGAAAGCCACGGTCCTGCTTTATATCACTGGTGAGCCAGCTGGTGATGTGTTCATGCAATGCTCAAAGAAACTAAGTAGTCAAGTGCCTGGAGACATCTGAAGGATTCTGGAGTTTGTAGGTCTGTCCTCAGAGGCAGCTGTAAGACTTTTCATGGTCATTAATTTCTCCCAGATTCTGCCAAGAAGAGATATATTAGCAAAAATCAGTCAAGTTACCAATCTTGATACGTTATAGCTCGTCATCCGAGCCATAACAACTGACAGCATGCACACCCGGCTGTGACGCTGCAGCACATTTAGCGGTGTAGCTGGCTCCCACTACTGTAAAGTTTGTGGGCTTTATCTCTCCCAAAGTGCCTATATGGGCTTTTGACCAATAAAGCTGCTCACTGTGCATCACTAGAACATGAAAATCAAATGCTCAGTGTGCACGCTTTTTGGGAAAAAAGTATATGTGTGTAAATCGTACCTTCTCTCAAATGCCACTCTTCTCTTTCCTCGTGTCTGCTCAGTGCCGTGGTTCTTCAGAAAAAAAAAAAGAGATTAACATCTTTTCAACTACCTGATAATGTTTCTTATACTAATTAAAACAAATCAGCAGATTTAATGTACACATCTCAGCAGCTGGTTGCCTTTCTAATATTACCAGACATTAATCATCAGAGAATTATTACTTTAAATAAGTTACCAGTGAGCAACTGGTGAATTGATGTAAGCGTCTACATTATTAAGACTGAACTGTTCATTTGAAAGCTAAATATGTATCACCTATTCTTTGAGAAACAGATCCACCTTTACCCTGAAATATTACGATCACCAGAAGACAGCAGAAAACTCCTGTACAGGCTGCAGTACCATTCCTGCAGGTTTTGGTAGTGAATTCAACAATGCAGCAAATGGAACGATCTGGAGTCTCAGCTTGTGTATGAGCAAATGTGGTTGCAATTTGTCTGGTTTCTTGTCTTTTAAATTGTGACTCGTCTTGAGGATCCTCCCTGAACTCCACATATCCCACTGTGATGGATTGTGATTATTTATTTATTGTTTTGTTCTCAGGTTATGGGTTCCCTTCCCTCAGGGAGTCTGAGCAAGTCAGGCAGCTCTTAGAGGGAGGGATGGAGGAAGAATGGAGGGATGGAGGGAGGGAAGCTCCTGCCTCAGGAGCACCAGGAGCAGGAGGGCTCAGGGTCTTGGGGCACCAGGCAGGAGGACAAGAGGCACATCGGGGACTGGGGAGCCTGAGGCTCCGAGCAAGACCAAGCAACCACTGACAGAGTTGAGGAGCAGAGAATAAAGCTAAAAGAAGTGGCCAAAAAAGCCCTCCTAGACACAGGTTGAGCTGTGCAGAGCTCACCGCAAGCAGGAAAGCCCCAGTGTTAAGTGGAGCCAAGCTGGGGAGCAGGCAACTGCCTGCAGAGAAGATTAAGACATACAGATAAACCTATTTCTATTCTGTTTTCTTTCTCTAGCTCCTCGGAGTTGTCTTTATTTATAATTTAAATCTTATAGGCTTTATTCTAAAAGGCCTTGGGTTTTGGATGTAAAAACCTCTTCTGGTTTCTTTGGAGAGCTCTCTGTGAGAGAAGATCTGGGCAGATTGTCCACAGGGCTCTGTCAGATTCAAGACTTCATTGCATCTGCACAGATTTTAATCTTTGGCTAGAAGGACTGAGAAATTCTTCTTGATTAAGGGCCTGGCATTCAAATTTCTATGTCATTGCCCTAGCAGAGGCTTCCTGAAGCTGTGTTAGGAGGTCACATCATTAAACCACACACTGAGAGCAGCAACTGGGAAACACCCCGTGTCAAAGGAGAAATCGCCTGAGCTTGGATAAGTCAGCAATTGGGCCTTGTAAAAAAACAACCTCCTCCTTCAACACGTTGCCTCTGGACAACTCAACAAGAGTGGGAGACTGGAAAACGTAAGCAGACTGAAAATTTACTGCTGCTTGCTTGGGGCGTTGAAACAGGAACAACTGTTTTAACTGGCTGCAGAACAAATTCTTGATGAAATCTCCAATCTTCTGAAATCTCTGGGGTCAAACCACCGGAGAGCAGGGAACCGTTGCAGTGGGAGTGAGCCCATAGGACTGCAGCGAGTTCCCCCACAAATTACTGGGCTCAGGGAGAAGGTGTAGGAGCACATAGTTCAATTAAATGTGAATGGTTTCATGCAGGAATATTTGGTTTCCAAGACTTTTTTCTTTCCTTGTAGAATAAAAGTGAGTCTCAGTGTGGTACAGAGGAGGGCAACAGCGTATCAGAACAGCCAGAGCCAAGGAAGAAATGACCACTACAAAAAGCCAGCAGCTGTTTTTGAACAGAGATGGTTTTCATTGTCAAACAGTCTTTCTGGGGCTGAATTTCAACTAAACACATTAACAAACTCCCTGTCCTCCACCCCTTAGCAAATCACCAGCTGGTATCTTCCCACCCAACAATCTTTTGTGTTTCTTTAATACCAGACTTAGACATTAAAAAGTCAGGAGCATTGGGGGTTGGATCTTCCCTTGTACAGTATTTACTCTCCATGGCAGTTGCAGGCTTACAACATTTCAGCAACTTACCCTTCTCTACTGTAAATCTGTCTTCAGTAAACTTAAGCAATTAATATTGAAGACAATCAATACTGCAGCCAATACAGTTTTTTTCAGGTGCTGTAATAGGTATTGTGCTGGTAGCATGAAGTTTATTGATACTGTAATACATCATCCAAAACCCACTATACTCTCTGGGATAGTCTATGAAACAAGAGGCCCTTTCCTGAAAAGCATTTAAATGTAAAATATAGGATTAGATTTCCCTGCTATGAGTTTAGGGCTTTGCCTTGGTGGAAAGCTCACAGGTTTTTCCACCATATACTCTTCCAAATACACAGGAAAATTTAAATGGATTTCATCAGCACAAAGGAAATAAGAGTTAAGTTACTGCACTGTGCTTTCTGAAAACAAAGCGTTAATTGTCAATCATCACATCCTGTGGTGTAGAGGTTTTCCCTGGGTACAGAAAGCATTTAATCACAAAATGTCAGGAGATGGGTAGAAGAGTAAACCTGAAATAAACACCCCGGGAACGAGGATGTACATCGGTTCAGATTCAATATCAGCTCCAGCAAAATCAAAATATGTGGTGAAGATACAGACGGATGTAATTATTCAGTGAAACATTTCTGCTGGTCCCAAATTTCAAACTCATGGAGAGAGTTTTCTATTGTAAGGCAAGTCAAGGTCCCTGATGAAAACTCCTCTAGCACATTCTTTGTGGTAGCTTTTGAAATGACCTCTGGATATTTGGTTCTGGGGAATTTCAAGAAATATTGAAAAGTGATGAATTGAAAAGCACCTGAAACTCCGTCAGACTTCTTTTGGATTTTGCATTTAATTGAATTTTATCCTGCATTGTCCCGAAGTGTCACTGAGATATGATGTGTCTTTTATAGCTTCTGAGAAATGTTATCTTCCTGGAACAACAGAAAGTGTAAAGAGCCACCGAGATAGGCTATGTGTAGACACATCGTTAAAAGCTCCCTGCGCTTTCTGATCAATGTGCATTTCTACAAGTGGATGGGAGCACTGGTCCCACAGCTCGTCCCAGCACCGAGGCTACTGCCAGTCACGGAGGTTTAAAATGAGATAGAAACTTCGTTCAACAAGAAGGCAATGCTCTCAGAGAGAAACCTGACATTTTTGTGTCCTCTGTGTGACCAGAATGAATATGGAATGAATATGTGGGTAATATCGCTCTGGGGCATTACAACCCAGTCTTTGTGCTGAAGATGGTCAGGATGACCGGGAAGGTAGAGGCTGCTTTGCCATTCTGTGCCTTTTTCCCTTTCTTGGGGTCTTGTGCAAAGTTAATAGCTGCATATCAGGAGCGGAACAAATGGATCCTTTTCTATTGTGAAAAAGATCTATTCTATTCTATTCCATTGTACTTCTATTTCTATGTGGGAATGATTTTATTCAAAAGCTGTGTTACTGGGCTGTTAGTCCTTCTTACACAACATAACAGGGAGTAGCCAGGAAAATAGATTCCTTTTCTTTCCAAGGACCCCATAATGATTTACCAACCGTCCCTGCCACTCCATGGTGTGTACACACAGCAGCCCACGGTCCCCAGTGCACATCCCAGCAAAGGGACAAAGAGATCAGACCACAGCTCCAGCCTCTGAAGGAGAGCCTAAGGAAGACCCATCTTCATCGCCCACATGTTTCCAACTCTCTCCACCTGAAGGTGCTCAGGTCCCAGCCAGGTGAGAAACCACCCCTGCAGAGCCCAGAGTCTGGCATTGGAGGGTTTCATGCTGTGGGCAGACATGGGGACGAGTCACAGAACCACAGGATCACAGGCTGGTTGGGGTTGCATGAGCTCTGTAGATCCCCAGCCCAGCCCTGCTCACGCAGGGTCACAGAGCAGATCACACAGGTGGGTCCAGGCGGTTTGAATGTCTCAGAGAAGGAGACTCCACACCCGCTCTGGGCAGCCTGGGCCAGGCTCTGGCACCTCCCAGCAAACAAGTTTCTGCTCATGTTCACATGGAGCCTCCTGTGTTTCAGTCTGTGCCCGTTGCCCCTCACCCTGGCGTTGGGCACCACTGAACAGAGTCTGGTCCATCCTCTGACACCCACCCTGAGCTATTGATCCATTGATCACATCCCTCTCAGCTTCTCTTCTCCAGCTCAACAGCCCCAGCTCTCTCAGTGTCTCCTCATCACAAAGATGCTCCAGGCCCCTCAGCATCTTTGTGTGCCTGCACTGGACTCTCTCCAGTAATTCCTTGTCCTTCTTGAACTGTGGAGCCTGTCCCTGCCCTGCCCAGGGACAATGCAGATATAATGAAATGTAGCTTTGGTATCCAGTTCAGTTTCTCTAAACAGATAAATAATACTAATAAATTAGAGGGCAGCACCTTCCAGAATATTATTTTTGTTTTAAACAGAGCCCTTGTTCTCGGACTGACAGATATTTTCTTCCTTCCTACTTGAAGCTGTATCACAAAGGATTATCTTCTTGCTCTTGCACCCTATAAACAAATTGTTTTCTTAATTTTTCACATGCCAGTGCCTGCAATTCTCTTTGCATTATTATCAGATGATTCTCTGCAACTCATGTGAAGGGTGTTCCCAGCCAGAAATTTATGTCTGTTTTTCCCTAAGAAAATGGTGGTTGGATGTTTTCCTGGTTGTCTGAGCTAGGAAAGAGCTGCTTTCATCACCAAAAGGGCCTATTCAGCCTGGACTGAGCACACAAGAGCATTTCCAACTCAAGAATATTTTTAATTGGTTCCATTTCAAAAACTGGGCTGCACAGCTTTTGAAAGGGTCTTAATTCTTATTAATTTTCCCGATAGCAGACGTGGCCTTCTTTTGATGTGCAAATTTGAAACTATTTTTTTCCCCACTCAGCGTAGATAGGGATCTCTGGGAAATGAATATTATAGCAGTGCAGGGGGAAAGGAGGAATTGATCAGGAGGGACTCGCACAGTGTGAGTGTCAGGAGGAGAAGCAAGCACGAAGCAGCCAGGCAGAAGATGACTGATGGCTGTTTAGAAATACAAAGACGACAGCTCTAAGCGCTGTGGTTTTTGACATGAGCTGGGGAGGAGGTGCACGGCTGTTCCCCACAGCACCCGGCGGTGCTGCAGCTGTCCCCTGCTGTCTGCTGGACACAGCCACACATTGTTCACCTGTGACTCCTGCACACACCAGCAGCTCCTGCACCCCGGCTGTCTGCCTGGCCCATCACCGGCGTGTCCTGCCCCAAGGTATGCTAAGGGCAGAAAGGTGGTCACTGTGTTTACCTGGAGCTGTACACTCACTCCTCACTGCCCAGTGCGGGGTAGAAAACACGCCATTTTAACCGTGGTTTTAATTCATCACTGTTTTAGTCACACTTCTGAGACCAAGGTTACAGAAGTGTCTCCTCTCGTCCTGTCTCAGCAAAGCCCTTCCAGGATGGAGCAGAGCTGTAGATCTGGGGGTTTATTCACCTGTGCTCTGGTTTTGCACTTGCCAACCTCCCTGCCTGCTTCTCTGGTCCAGTGGGAGTGGAAAGACCCAAGAGGCTGATGTGACCAAAGCCCTCCATCTCCTCCCACCCTTCACTCTTATCTTCATGCACATGGAGGTCCCCAGCCCCATCTAGGTCTCAGATGTGGCATGTCTTCAGGCAATGCTCTCATCACCATCACAGGGCTCTCAAGAACTCAGAGGCCACCAGGCTCAGCAGAGTCCTATAAGCAAAACCAGTTTGCTGGTTGTCCAGGAGGGGTTGTCTGCAGAAGGTAGAACCTCTCCATGACACAGAGATCATCTGGTGGTGGGGTGCTCAGAGAAAATCTGTTCTTGTCTAATTTGTCACAAGCACTGAGAAGCATCCAGAAGCATCAGGGAGTTCAGATCAGCACCACCTGAGCAATGACAGCCTGGGCTCTGCCTGTGCAAAGCTCAGGTTGTCAGACCAAGGAGCAACCTTCTTCCTGATGTGCTCCTTGACCTTGTTTCATGCATCCTTGGTGCTGCCGGGAAGACATCTGTGGCTGAGCTGTGGCACCTTCCACTGCACCGTGAGCACCCAGCATGTCACCAAGAGGCCACGGAGGAAGGGTGCTGGTTCCCTGCAGTGTCACAAGAAAGGAAATGGATGGTGTCAAGGTGAGCCAGCTGTGCTACACACTAACATGTGGTGGGGGTTTGCACTTGCATGAGCCTTCTCTTTCCTCCATGCTCTGGAAGCCCTTACACATAAACTCACCTGAACTTGTGTTTGCACGACCTGAAGGTGAAGCAGATCTGAAATCTGGCAACTATTGAGGTTCAGGCAGGAGCACAGACACAACCAGGGAGGTGCCCTCAAGGCCGTGAGGGGCTGACGAGCTTCTGAGAGATGTGCCTGTGCCCAAACCTTTGGGCTGCTGCAGCCTTTCCCCAAGGAAATGGCCAGCAGATACATTTTGGCTTCCAAATGAAGCTTAGCTGAAACAATACCTTCAGCAGTCAAAAGCTAATGGGAAATTTCAGTTTTGGTCACTTCTTCGGAGGAAAGAAAGGTCTTTTTCTAGGAAGGAAAAAAAAAAATTATAAAACTAATATAGAGACAATGTATCACCATTTCCAAACCTGGGAAAGGAAAGAAAGGATGAGTATGTCAGAGATGTCATTGTAAAGAATAAAAAATTTAAAAAAAAAAAAAAAAAAAAAAAGGCAACAGAAATCTCTCAAGTGATCTTCCAAACAATCATTAGCAATTTATTTCTCTTTCTTTTACTGGCTGAGTAGATTAATATGCTGTTGTCAATAAATTAAAATAGTTGTACAACATTCCGTATGGGACCATCGTTACCTTTTCCTTGTATCTCGTTGTAACTGTTTATTACCAGCCTGCATCTGTATGGACCCCATGGGCTCTGCATTCACTGCATTGCACGTTCATTTGATTCTCACCAGCCCCCTCACACCCATCTCAGGTTTTGTTCACTGCAGGGTACAGCTCCTCACTTCACAGGTATAACCTACTTTCTAGAAATAAAACCTCACATTTAGCAATATTAAAATGCATGTTCACTGCAGCCCCTATTGTCAAGTAATTCAGATCATTCTGTGAAAACTGACTTGTCCCTGTGCACCAATTTGTGTCATCTGAAAAATTCATGTGATGATTTAATATATGCTTGATTCTGGATCACTGACAAGGATTAAGACTTTCACAGCACCCTCCCAGGAACTCGTACCAACTTTGCAGAAGTTTATGACCTTTTGGGGACATTATATCCCTAGAAAACTATCTCAGCGAGGAAACTCAAAGATATCAAAGGACTATATATCAGGTTGACCAGAAAAAAAGAAAAGCAATACGCAATTTGGGAAAGGTATAACCAACTTGACTATGAAAATTACTTCTGTCAGTTTTGCCCAATATGAATGAGGGACCCAAAATGGCACAGAAGCCATCCTCGGTGAAACTCAGTGCTCACAGAAATGTCGAAAGAATGCCACTTAAAATTCATACTGTACAGTAAAATGATAAATCGAGAGCAATGCAATGGAGCTAGCACAGAGAATTCAAGCTTGACCATAATATGGAACTTATGTAGAAAATAAAGGAGACGATAATAAATGTGAAATGGAAAGAATTAATTTTTTGGTTCAGAAGTTTTGCTTTAGTACAAAACAGAGATGCCTGCTATATCTCAAAAGAAATTTTACCTAATCCCACTCTGGAGTCAGTCCACTCCGCTGGGCTGTCTGCATGGGCACTTCCATGGCTCTGCAAGAGCTTTGCACGTAGGGGAAGGAAATCCTGAAAGCCCAGGCAGGTGATGGGCATTTCCAATGCATTTTCCCCAAACCAGGACCCAACCCAGCAGAGACAACTGGCTGACCACTGGGCTCAGAGAGAGGGGCAGCTGATAGAGTGGAACTAATAGGCAGCATGGAAAGGTTACAGCAGAGAGAGGGACCTGCTCTTTCCAAGACAGTTGGAAGGGCTTTCCCCATCCACTTTACCCTCTCCCCACACTGGATGCCAGCACAGCTGAGATCTGGCTACACACACCCGCATAAAGAAAAGGAAAGAGTGTTTCTAGCACATACTTTGCTCCATTGCATCTGATAGACCACCCCCAAAAAGGACATTTCCAGCAAGCTACGCTGGTAAGCTGCTGGTGGAAGTACAACAGAGTGGCAGAGGAGCAAGATGCTTCTGATGTTAGGAAGAAAACCATCTTCCCTCCTTGCCAGAAGACATGACCATCATCAAGTACCACCCTCCTCCAGCCCCCAGTGGGTCATCATCTCTCAGTTGAAGGCAAAGAAAGCCACCAAGCACTGCCAGTGGGGTCATGCTCTGCAAGGACAGAGGATGTGGAGCCCTGGCCATGGTGGTCTGGATGTGGGGGTTCCCCAGGGCTGGCCACAGGGCCAGGGAGAGCCAAGGGCAATAGCCAGGCTGCAGATGCTGAAGTTGGCCGGAACAGGTCTTCTTGGCCAGGCTCATGCTGAAGGAAGATGGGTTTGTTTCCCAAGGAGGAGGCAGAAGAATTTCTTGCCAAACCTGACATTTTGTTATTTCTTGATGTGACAGCATCATCAGTGGGGATAACCATGACAGCAGACAGGGAGGAAAACCCATCAGAGGGTCATGGTTAGTCCCTCACACCTTCCATGCCTTCCCCTCTTGGGTGGGCCTGGAGTAGATTTTAAGGTTCTGCATTTTATTGTTATAAACCAGATTTTATGCAGTTTAAATCCCCTGAATTTACTCGCTGTGAATGATGAAATGCAGGAGCTTTGTTTGCATTTTGGCATCTCTCAGCAGCAGATTTCCCTGGCAACTTTGATGTGATGTCTGTGCGAGTTATTCAGAATGGATTTTAGCACACAGAGAGGAGGTAAAGTCATCTTTGACCAAATGTCTTTAATCAGGGTTACTGAGAACGATAACAAAATCAGCTCAGTTTCTCCTGACAGCAACTCAGCCTGGGTTGTTGCAAGCATGGAAAGCGGAGGAGTGGCAAATTTATGAGGAAAGTTATACCTTAGGATGAGACACTGAAAGCAGCAATTGTTCAGCTATTGATCTCCCACCAAAATATGTGAGAGTAGACTAAGCCCAGAGCAGGCTCAGTGTCCAGAGCAGATATTTTCACCCCAAAGTTGTTGGGCCCCCACCAAAGCTCCACTGCTCTCCCCAGGGGTGGGTAAGTAGGATGCTTGTGGGCAGGCTCAGTTCTGAACTGGTTGAGTGGGGAAAACACAGCTCAGGTGCATCCATGGGAAAAGACTTGTCCTTTTAAATACAAAAAATATGAAATCTATAACTCTGGATTTATTACTTCATTGAGGACAGCGAGAAGAAAGGAGAGGAAGCTACCATTAATAAGCATTTCAAACATTCCTATATCTTAACTGAAGATATAAGAGTGAAAAATTTATCAGGAATGTCCTGCTCCCAATGTTTAGTTAGGCATTGGCATATAATGTGCATTAAAGATCTGTATATTTTAACCAGTGCACAGAAAACTCAATATGCCTGGAATATAACCTGCCTGTGTGAACACCACATTCATTGCACATCTTCCATCAGCTCCTCGTCCCATCCCCTGCACATCACTAATTGCAATGGGAGGAACTGTGGCTGCTGAGGGAAACCCTCTGGCACAACCGACCTGTGACCAAAGGGGCTTGGGTGGCTCCAGGGACCCACAGCACAGCAAAGAGAGACCACCAGCAAAGTACTCCAGAGAGATGCTTGGAGGTTTGCAAAGCGTGAATGTGTGCCATTCCACAAAGCTCAAGGGCATACTCAGGGAAATAAGTGATCTGAAAGATGTAAATACACATCAGCATTTTCAAGAAGAAATACAATTTGTGAAATCAAAAATCCTCACCTGGAAAAATGTTTCTCACCTGTGTGGTGCATTCACCACCCATAGTAAATGTTCCAGACCACAATGAACTACTTCAGGGCAGCAAAAAATTGAGAGGAATGGGCAAGTAACAAGCCCATGTCATAAAAACTTAACCTGAACAAGACAGATGGAAACCACCTGATATTTTGAGGCCAAGGGGCTAGAGGGCAGAATTACTTTCTAACACTTGGTTTGCCCTCTTTCAGCAGTATGTCCTAGCAGAGGAACTCTACCCAAGGGCTTTGGTGGTTTCTTTTTTAATTTCATATACCCCTGCTTTTTGGGTGGGCGAGTCAAGAGGGACCTGATTTTCAGAAAGTGTCAAGCCCTTACCCCTGAACTTTAATCCCTTTGAGTCACTAAAGCAGCCGGAGCACCTCACCACTTGTAACAACCTTGGCGGGAGGCCACAGCTGAGGCCTGAATGGATTTTTAAAAGACAAATCCTCTGGCAGAGGAGCGAGTGTGGAAATGAAAAATGACATGTATTGCTGGAGCCAGGCCGCGTCAGACGACTTTTACAACAAAGCCTGTAAAGAAAGTGTGAGGGTTTTTTCCACTTTTTTCTGGATATTTGCTGGCAGAAACAGTTTGCCAAGTGACTCTGTGCCACCACCCAGGGACCTGATGGGGCAACCCCTGGCTGCCCTCAACATCCCCTGGACAAGGGAGACCATTCTTCAAGCACAGCCATAAAAATGTCTTAGCCATCAATAGGCATGGTGTGCTGGAGTTTATTCTCATTTGCAGCAGTTAGCCTTTCTGTTGGGATGACACGGGTTTGAATAAATACACACCAGGGTCCCTGGATTTCTGAAGCAGCTGCCATGTAAACAACACTAATGGAGCATGAACGTCCCTGGAAGGAGAACTCTGGGCCCACCGCAGCCACTCAGCCCTCCTGCCTGGAGCAGATGGGAACCCTGGAGCTCCCAGACGTGTCTCCAGGCGAGATGGGGAAGGGGTCAACCATATTGTGGAGTTTTCCTGTAGGCAAAGTGTGTTTGGGGCCTCCAGCACCCAAAAGTGCCATGAGCAGGCACACAATGCATCAGTGCAGCCCTGCGACAGCAGGAGCTGGAGGGGCCGTGGGATCACACGGGGAACATAAAACTCAAACACCCTTTTTATTTCCTCGGTCTGGAGAAGACACGTGTGCTCTTAACACCCATGCGCTTCTCCAGGGAATTCTCCAAGGAAAAATAAGGATTCATTTAAAGAAGAAAATACCAAGTAAAAACAAACATGCAGGGCTTAGATTCAACTTGAAAGTGATACCGCGGGCTGAACAGATTGACGCTTCTGTAAAGTAACGGTGGAGTTCGACATGTGCTTGACTAATGGTAGCACTGGGCAAATGCTGCACCAGGGTGAGGTTGTCACAGCTCGTGGGCTTCACCCATCCCAGCAGCCAGGTTTAAAACATGTATTTTTGGTAATGCAGATGCAGATTCCATCTCTTAAATCTTTAAGGCTTATCAAAGGGGTTTTTTTTTCCATTTTCAGCCCTGTATATTCTTAACCACTGAGATCTTCTTATGTATAATAAACACAAAAATGCTTCTCTTCCCAGCTTTGCTGCTAAAGCCAAGATGATTATAAAGCTAAATCCTCAGCATATGGCATGGGTGCTGTACTTGCAAACTTCTCACTGTGTCTGGCACCAAAGGGCGAGTTAACCCTTAGCAGGCAAATAGTGCTGTCCCGTATACTTACCTGTGCCAGGGATGGCACCGGGGGAAATGGGCTGACCACAGTGTGCAGCACAGGGTTGTGGGACCCACACACACAGGGCTGCTGACAACTTCTCCTGCACAGACTCACATACAGGAATCACCTCGACAGGCAGTTCCCCAATATGGGGTGATTAATGGGAGGAAAGGGAGGCAGAGGGACAGAGGCAGGGAAAGATATAGGTAATCCCAGGGCCTGCATTACTCCAAAATTTTCATCCTGCCTCTCCCAAAGCTGGTGCAGCCTGGAGACATGCAAGGCTGGAGCACTGTCCACCAGGCAGTGGGGTGATACTCAGCTCAGGACACTGCCAGCATTTGATAGAGCCTGGGAGGAGATGAGCAAATGGGTCTGTCCAAGGAGAAGCAAGATCTTGCTGATAAGTACAGAGAAGGCTGGTGCACAGGCACCGTCCCATCGAATAGGATGCAACCACAAGGAGCTGAGCACCTCCAAGCCCACATCAGGTGTGCCAGGGTTATCCCAAGGCACTTCAAAGATGTTCCTTACTGAAACCAGCTTCTAAAACCAGGGTCACCCCAACAATGAAAGGCTCAGCTGTCTCCTCCACAGGCAGAGGTGGACAGCAAGAGAACCTCAACCACTGGCTTCACCCAAACAGGGTGCAGAGACACAACCGGATGGTGTGCGGTGGGGTCACAGACTCTGCAGACGGGGAAAGCCTGAGACACTGCGGTGCTGAACACAACTCGAGGGGGTCAAAAAGAGCTGCAAATCAGGGATGCATTTGATATGAAATTCAGCTGCAGGAAAGGCCCAGCCAGCTTCAGCCTTGGTTCACAGACACATCTTTCCATCAGGTGGGATAACAGCCCCACTGTGTGGCTCCAGTGAGCTCAAGTGTATCATACACAGTGCAGGAGCGCTGGCAGAGACTGTGAGCTCTACAGGAGAGCAGGGGACAAGTCAGAGCATCATTCAGAGGGGAGCCTGAAAGACAGAAGAAGGAAAGGCAGTTTTCTTTTGTGTTTGAACACAGTTTTTTCCATATCATTTCCAGTTTTCTGTGAAGTTCTTGCATATCTCAGGGGTTTTTTTTCCAATGAAGTGGAAATTTCCTGGTTTTTTGACATCTTTCACCCACTAGTTGGACTTAAGAAATACTTGAGAGTATTGATACCATCAGAAAGAGATGGGGGTCCACAGATCCTTCAAAAATAGCTGAAGTGCCTTCCCACTTTACCTTGCAAAGATAAGAAAAGTGATGCTGGTCCCTAGAGTTAGTTCTGATGGTACTGCAGAGGGACATCTCTAGCTGCCAAGGACATTGAGACACCAGTGGGCAACTGTTCACAGCCTGAGTGTCTTCTGGTTCACGGCTACTCTCACATATCAGAAAAGGAGGATAAGGCTGCACTTGAGAGACAGCTCAGGAAGAGAACAGGAGAAAACCATGTCTAGAAAGAGATCTGGGGGAGGAGAGGGGAGTGAGGGGCTTGTGGGTGCAGCAAATCATGGGTGCTAGATGAGGCCGAGTATATGCACCGTGAGTAACAACACTACCTTAACTCGCCTGCTGTATGAACAACATTTGGCATTGCAATCAGTGATAAGATCAGTTGCAAAACAGCAGAATGGACAGTTCAGCAAGTGCTCCAAAGCTGGGGAGGGGACCTTCTCCATAATCTGGTAAATCTCACGTAGGTGTCTGCTTAAGAGAAAGGCATAAGGAAGCCAGAGCAGGTTTCTAGGTGCCCAGACACAGGGGAGTTTAAGTATCTCCCACAAATTAACAATATTGTGAATGGATGGGGGCAGAGATTGAGTTTAGACGTGTACCACTGCAAATATACTGTGGTCAAAACCCAGTCCTCCCTCTTTGTGCATGACTTTCTGAAGAGCAAAATGGAGAAAAAAGTTACAGCATTGAGCAGTGTCAGCATCAGGCAGTTTACATGCTTGATTTGCAAGGAGAAAAACTTCAGCCCAAAGTCACTATTGAGGCTCCGCCTATTGCAGTCATTAATGATGAAACGGATGGTTGCACAGGTTCAAATGTGCATTTTTGATCACATCTCAAAGAAAGGGTATGTGTGGTCAGCTGAAGTTGTTATCTGTCAGAAGCTCACACACGGCACCATAAATCAAGCAGTCTTGAAGGCAGTTCAGAGACAGGGAAAAAAGTATTCTTCATTTTCAAAAGCGGAGGCTGCATATCTTAAAAAAAAAAAAAGAGCTTTTGCTTTGGTCCCTTTGGGATCCTTTAGCGCTCTGTTCACTGCACATGTTTAGTGCATATCATCAATATATCACCTAGATGAGTGCTTCAGACAGCTCTTTGAACAGTGGACACATTTTGTTCCACAGGTTTCTTTCAAATGTATTTTAACCGTAGACAAGGATTTAGATACACAGACGGCTCACAGGTTCCCTCCCTTGCTGGCGCTCACCCCTCCACAGCTCCGGCCCCGCGGGTCCGATGTGATGCGTCATGGCACAAAGGTCATCACCAGTGATCCACCCTGGTCCTGAGTGCCTGAGACTGACAGAACGATGCCAGCAAGAATAATGCCTCCACGCTCCGTTTACACAGCTGCCCATCTTCTCAGATGAGATGTACTCCCTCGTTATCAGGTACTTTAAGTACCTCAGAGAACAGGCAGTCCTGGAGAACTGATGTCTTGGAGACGATGGAGGAAGTGCTGAGATATCTGGAAATCAATTCTCTGACTCTGGAAGAAGATTTCAGTAAGAATCTTTTACAGGTAATTTGTCACTTGGTAAAGAAACATCCAGTTCAATGATTTCAAAGGAGCCATTAGTATCTCAAAGAGGGGAAAAAATATGAAACACCTTGTGGATGGAAACAGAGGTCACTCGGGCATCCACTTTCTAAAGGGTGACAGAGTGTTCAGTCCAAACAGAGTTGCTTTTATGTCTCACAATATTATGTATTAGAGCTTTGTTCCTAATTACATTGCCAGCACTCCTCCTGCCTAGCCGGCTGTCCGCGCCGGCAGCCCTGCTCCTCTTCAGAGCCACAGCATCAGCAGTCATCTCCTTCGACCTCCAATGAGAGACCATATTTACAGCAAATATCCACTGAAATGTTATAAAGAGGCTGTGGTAAGCCATCAGGCACCAAATACAGCAGCTCATCCTGCGGTGTCCATGAAAGATGACCTGAGCCAGAACACAGCTCATGGGCATCAGTATTTTCTATTGCAGCTGTGACCATGACTTAGTACTCCATAATCACTCTTTAAAAATCAACGATATTAATAATGAAATCATCTTGCCTCCCAAACAGGGAGGAAAACAACGCAATGGACAATCTTGCAAACTGGTTTTGGAAGAGGAATGTGAGCCCAAATGCTATAAAATTATGAGGCAAGGAGAGAAGACAGTGTGTAGCTCTTGGGGTGTCAGGTAGGAACAGCAAAAGGAGATCTGTAAATCACAGGGAGGTAACCGCCAAGCAAACCCAGGAGAAGAGCGTGTTGGTGAGTCATGGCGACAAGAGGACTCCAAAACTAACTGAAGGCAGAGGAAGGTCATTTGTAAATGTCAGATGGGTCGTCTATGTCGGTAACATATCTTGGGTTGCCTCTTTGAAAACCTCATAGAAAACAGTAAATTACCTGATCAATAGAAAATGCAGTTTCATCACTGTATAAATCCATGGTTCAGTCTTACCTTGGCTTCTGCATGCAGTTTTGTTCTCCTCATCTCAGACATATGATAGAGCTGGGAAAACATCAGAAGAGGACAAGAGGGCGATCAGAGATCTGGAATGGCTTTTGTATGGGGAAAACTGGAGGACAGGACTCAACAGCATAGAAAAGAGATTGCTGTAATGGACATGTGAAATAAGTCAACAAAATCGTGAGAGCCCTGAGAGGATGCGTAGGGCTCAGCTTTTCATTTATCTTCCTACAGAAGGACAAAAGACATCAAATTAAACTAGCAGGAATCAAGATGAAAGCAAACAAAAAAGGCCTTATTCTTCATGCACCAGGCAATAAACTTGCTGACCTCATCAAGGAGAGTCACAAGTTCTAAAATCTTGCATAGGCTCAAGGGAAAAGTGGAAAAGGATTTGGGGGAGAGATCATGGTCCCACCAAAGGCTTGTAGAGGCTATCAGATAAGGTCCTCACAGATAAACATCTGCCCAAAAGGCAGGAAGCAAAGGACTGGATTGCAAGGAGGCGGCTTTTTGAAGGGATCTCTGCTTAAGGTAGGAAGGACACTTATGCATGGTCTGTGAAGGAAATTAATGGAAACAAAGCAATTTGCTGAACTGAGTTACTGAAGGCAGTAAAGGCAAAGGTTGTCTGCGGAGAGTTTCAGGAGAAGCTCATAATATTGAGAGAGTGGATGACAAAATGGCAGATGGAATTCAATACAGATAAATATAAAGTGATGCACATGGGAAAAACAAATCTTAACTTCAGATATACCATAATGGGCTCTGAAAAATTACCACTCAGGAATGAGAACTGGAGTTATAATGTACAGTTCTGTGAAAATGTCAGTGCAGCTCTCTGCCTTGGCCAAAAAATAAGAAAATTGAAGGTTGGGAACAAAACAGAAACTGTCCTTGTAAAAACTGAGATTCACCTGCAAGTAAAAAAATCATAGTCTTGTCTGTCCCCCCCACAGCTGCAAATGGCACATGACAAAGGCAGAGAACTCATTAAGAGCAATAAAAAAGAAGGAAAAAACAGAGAGCTATTAAAGAGAGGTCAAAGGGAGTCCCCAAGGCACAGGCTGTTGGAGCTGAGAAAAACATCTCTTCAGGCTGACACAGCTCTCAGTGGTTCCTGAGCACTGACCGCTGCTCACGCTGCAGCTCCAGGCGAGCAGATCCAGGACAGGACTCCTCTGGGACGATGGTGCGTGGCCAGCCTGGGAATTGGGGTGTGGAGATACCAGGGATGCACGAGCATGTGGGTCCAGGTGGCCATCAAGGTCTTGTTTCAGGCTTTGCCCTCATGCCTCTTGACTTCAACTTTTGCTGAGGATGCCTCAGCTGTGTTTTTAATTGGCTGCTTTAATGGGCACTCACTAAGAAGTTCATGTTCTGCCACAGACTGCAGGTCTCTGTTTTTCATCTTTTTTTATTTGTTTCAGTTGTGGATCCAGCCTGGAGCCTGGGTTCTTCAAACATTATACAGGTCAAGGCTTGTGGAGCTCTTCACCATCAAGGTTGACCTCTTCCTCCTTCTGTTTCCTCGCCTTTAACCTAATACTCCTTTGGAAGGACCTTCCTTCTTGTTTCTTAGCAACTTTGGGATCTAGTAAGTTTTCTTTCACATCTTCAGGCAACTTGATCCCATGCTCTTGCTGACTCCTTCAGAAACTCCCAGGAGTTCCTAAGGTAGGGCTTCCATTCACAAAAGCCTTGTTGAATTTTCCCATAAATCATGTCTCGCTTATATGCTCCCTAATTCCCCTCCATACTACAGTTTTACCTCATTTGGACATCAGTTTTAATAATCTGCTGTTCCTCGACCTGCTCAGAAGCACTTTTTAAAATCAAGGGCTCACTACTTTCTTTCCCTCTGATAGTGAGAAGATTTTAAGTGAGAGGTTTCACAGTAGACTTAGTACAGTTAATAGTTTAGCTATTTCATCCTTGAATTCCTTTAGAGCTCTTGACTGAATACCATCCGGTACAACTGAACTGTTACCGTTTATTTTGTCAAGTTGTTTTATAACTTCATCTTCTGCAACATCACATTGAGACACATTTTCTGACTCGTCCCCCATAAAGAAGGGTTCCGGGCTGGGGACTCCTGTAAGCTCCTCCACAGACAGACAACATTTGCTGAGCTTCTCCACTGCAGACTTATCCTCTTTGTTTGGTGCTCTTGCATCTGGATTATTAGCTGGCCCTGGAGCTTCTCTCACAGGCTTGCTGCTCAGATGCATTTGACAAAGAAAATACCATGGGCACGCAATGCCTGAGCTACCAGCAGGCACTGTGGGGATGAAGTTGGCCCTACAGGTAGTGTGGATGATGCTATTGGGAAGGTCTCACCCAATAAGCAGTAAACCTGATATTTTGAAAGACAAAAGTAAGTGTGTGCGTGGCCCGTGGTGGCTGTGCTGCCCCTGCCAGCCCATGTGTGCTGCCTGTGCCGTGGGGCTGCTCACAGGGGTGTCCCACAGCCCTCATGGGACAGTTCTCCTGACTGAGGAGCCAGGGACCAGCAAACCATGTCACTACCAACCACCCTAATCTGATGTCAGCCCTCTCTGCAGCCTGCCTTCCCCACCTGCAACACCGACCGTCACCTAAGGGCTAGTATGGATCCTGCAGGGCAGGGTAGACAAGTCTTCGTGTAGGTGCAACATATAAGTGATGCCAAGGGACTGGTAATAAGCAAATACCAGAAAGGTCTTAGGGGATGGGCATCATGCAGCACGGATAAGTGGGCATACAACAGGTTTGGATGCCTCAGCCAGGCGCTGCAGAAACAGAGGGGAGTTGTGTGAGTGCAACGTGTGTGCAGGACACAAGAACTTGTCTGGTTCCTCACCCCCAGGAAGGATCAATCACAGATACCTTCCTCAGAAATAAACCTTCCTCCTCCTCCTTCTCTTTTCACATTCCCCCCAACAGTCATTCCCCCACCACCAGCCAGAACCTGCCTTGCACCAAGTGGCTGATTTTGGAAGGACTTCACTAAACACCAGGGCATCAAGCAACCTCTACTTCAGCTTCTTCCCTCACCCCATTCCTAAACTCACCCCACCATTGTCATAGGGCAGACAAATAAGTTAAAAGGTCATTGGGACTGCCAGCCCCCACCTTGTCACCATCAGAAACAGGACGTATCCCTTCCTCTAGCTCTGGGTTGGTGGTTGCTGTGTCTCAGGGTCCATTTGGCCACGCCAGCACTGCTATCTCCTGCTCCCAGCCATGCCCGGTGAGCAGCACATCACCCTACTGTCCACCAGGCCTCTCCATACCCTCCCTCCATCCTCTCCTTCTCCTGCAAGAGCCTCAGCTGTGCTCCCAAAATCTCCCTTCACCTGGCCCAGGGCTGCAAGTTCCTCCCCAGCCCCTCAGAGCTCAGAGCCGCAGCCTTTCTCCAGTGACTCTAATTCAATTATAGTCTCTTCAAATATTTCAGTTAGGCTTTGAACTGTTCGTTGAAATTTCTATCTAGCAAAAACTGGATTTTCTTCTCTATTATAAGCACTTCCTACGTATGAGAATGAGTTCCCACTGCATTAGCATTCTGGTCACTGTGTCACCACATACAAAAGGTGCCACCGCTTTCTTAATGCTTTTCCCCCTGCTATAGAGGGTGAAGCAGCTCCAGTTTCTCCTTGGAGTGTTCTCCATGCAGAGCCTTGCAAGAAAACCATGACCATCAACAATTATGATCCATAACCACAGTATTTAATACATTATTTTTTCCAGCCCCATTTTTTCCCTCAGACTCTGCATTCCAGGTGCACAGGAGCCAGTAATGCCATGTGCTGCTGGAAGAATTGGTCCTGCCACAGAGAAACATCTTCTGTCTGCTTTACAAATGAGGACCATAAAGAGTTTTGTGCAGCTCTCCCTCCCAGCTGTTTGCTTGGACTCCGAGCAGATGATTGAGTCAGGTAAAAACAGCCTCTGTCTGGGCAGGAGTGGTCCAAGGGGGCAGGATGCCAACAAAGGCACAAGATGAACGTGGAGAGGAACATGTTCTGCTATAAAATTCCCTTGGCTCTAGCCAGGTTGGATGTGTAAATCTGCTGGTTTATAGAAGAGATTTTTCTTCACATTGCTTTGGCTGTCTAGGTAAAACCCGTGTGAAGTTGCATCAGGGAAGAGGATGCACTTTGAGATAGATTTCCTGCTCTGCTCAAGCTCGCTTGAGAGTTTGGCCAAAGCTTCTCTGCTTGCAAGTGGTGAATGATGTGCAAATTGCAAGTGGGCAGAGAGAGACCTGCACAGGGCAAGGCAGCAAATATTAATTACAAGGGGTAACTGTCTTATCCCCTTTTGTGGGTTTATATATAAGCCATAGGGGTTGGCTTTGGGTGCTGGATGCAAGGTTTGGATCTTAGAGATGGTATGTGGGAAGGGTCCTGTGGGATTTGAACCCTGGCAGGTGTCGTCTCCCCGTGTCACACCTTCATGCTCTTCTACAGGTCAGTCTGCTCTCTACCATCAGGTGATGATACAAACCTAAGGTCAGTGTTTTGGAAACATTGGAAACATTAGTCTTTAAGGCAAAGAAAGGCTGGTACCCTGGAGCTGCACTCAGTCATGGCTTCATATTGAACCGTACGGTCACTTGTCCCAGGAGCAAGAGGCACGTCGCTCCTTGCCAACCTGCAGCTTGATGTGGACATCTAAAGCAAAGCCCAGCTGAACCTATTTGCCACTTCGGTTCATCGACTTGATGCTGCTCTATATCCTGTTGCTTCTGCAGGAGAAAAATCCTCTAAGTCTCTAGGTAAATAGGACCTGCTGGCTTTTCATAATGCATTTGCAGCTTTCTGAGTGCTCTGCAGATGCTGAGCGTGGTCCTGGCATTGTGCAGAGCAAACTTGCCATCTAGTGGATGAGAGCATCTCTGCAGGGGTGGCTCTGGTCTATCTGCCTGCAACAGTCTGGAGTGGGATTTACTTCTAATGGGTATCATCTAAAAGGGAGAGTTTCCACTTAACCTGGCCTTGGGGGTGAGAAGAGAACCCTCCCACAGTGACTGATGACACCGCTCTGCATCTTCTAATTGCAAAGAGGCTGGATGCCCAGTTTGAACTCCAAGCTTGCTTTTAGTCCAGTAATATTAGGCAAGATGGATCCTGTGTGCATGGCCACAGGCAATGAAGGCCACAGGACACCGTCCTGGGGATTTACCGTCTGTCTGTGGTTTTCGTTTGGGTTCTGTGGCTGCAACTGGAACTCCAGTGGCTGCAGAGATTTTCTTACTGCTTCCTGATTGCCATATTTTTCATTGTTCTAATTAAAGCAAGAACTCTGCATATTTCCAAAACCCATTATGTGCATCCCCTGCAGGTAAATGGATTTTTTTTTAAAAAAAAAGAAAGAAAGAAAGGAAAAAAAAAAATCCACAAACTTTTTTCTTCTGGCAGCTCCGACAAATTAGCAGTGTACAAAGTGCGTTTTCCTGCAGTGTTTTCATGGGCCCCCTCCATTAGCCGCCCACAAATGTGCTCAGACTATAATGTCATGGGGTGGTGGCTGCTTCACAACTGTATCTTCTGTTGACTACCCCCATTTTTGGGACGATTTAGCAGATGCTACAATTTACTGTGTCTTGGTACAGCAAGCATAAGAAACTCTCCAGGAAGAGCGAGCGCATCCTCTGAACTGAGCAGCGATGCAGGGGGCAGGGTCCCTCTGCCCACCCCTGGTCCTGTGGAGCAATGGGCCGGTTTTGGTTGCAGAAGTGCCATGGGGCCACAGCAAAGGCAGGATTTTATCACTCAAGAAGTTGTGCGAGGTTTCCTTAACAGTAACACACACAAATCAGGAGTCACTGAGCGGAGAGATGCTCTCAGCTGCAAACTCCGGGGCCATTTGCACTCCATAAAATGTAAAGGCAAGTTCAAAGAGCGACGCAGAGCAGAGTAACAGAAATCCTTCTCACACTGCAAGCTTGAAGAAATATGTTGTATGTCAGGTTACTATTGGCTTTCACCTATCATAAAAATAACTCCTGAAAATCATTTAAGCATTTTTATTAGAGTTGCTGAAAGAATGGGGGGAAAAAAACAGTTAATGCATTGGAATATTAAGCAATAAGGCTCTTCATTTGATGGCAACTATTATTCTCATTCTCTTGAGCCCTAAAGAGGTTTTATGGCCAAGAACCTTCTGTTTGACAGTCTTTCAGATGTTAAACTATTAAATGTGAACCGGTTTCAAGCAGGGTTAAGAGAATTCTGAGAATTAGCAGTACAAATAAGCAAGCAGTGAGGGGCTTTAATGGTGAAAGGTGCTTGTCCTCCTTGGACATGGGGAGCAGAGCCTACAAATGAGGAGGGTAGGAGCTCCCAGGGTCTTTGCTGGCCTAAACCAGTGCCCTGCACATCTTCATTTATGGACTGATCCACCTCCATCTCTCCACAACAGGAGGGGTGTGGGATCCAGGGCTGTTTCCAGTGATGGAATCACTGGTGTGCCTCAGTTTCCCTGTCCCAAGCCCCCGAGCTGGTTTGCATTGTGTGTGTTTGCACGTGAAACTGATCCCAGGCATGACCGGTGTTCCCAGGGGAAATGGAGCATTTTTAGTCAAAGCATAATTCTTATTTCTATTTTGTTTTTTTCACTCTTTCCAATCTGTTTGGTCATTTTTCCCCCTGTGACTGAATTGTCACTAACATCCTTTTATTTTTCCTCTTTTTTTTGTTTGTTTTTGGTTGGTTTGTCTCACAGGGAGAAGTGGAGGCACATGCAGCTTCCATTATCTCACCCACCGGTGGAGAACACGGATTTTTTTGGTCTGCATGTTTCTAGATCTCCTTTCTCCCCAGGAAGGCCGGGCAGCACCTCTTTGTTTCTTTGTTTCCTCTCCATTTACTGACAATTTCCTATTTTGATCAAAAGGATTTAATATTTGCTTCTATTCGTCATCTCTTTTCCCACAGATCAGCTTAATCCTTTTCATACCTAACAAAAAAATCCTTATTTCTTTTTCTTATTTTATTCTGTGCTCTTGTTTATTACCAAATATTTGCTTCCATTATTTTTTTATTCTCATTTGCACAGTTTTTCTAATTGATTCTCTATTTTATTTCCTCATCTTCTTCATACTTTCTCACTTGTTTCAATGAAGCATGGTGGAATTTTTTATTCTTTTTTTTATTTTTTTTTTTTCCCCAGATTTTCACCTTTTTTGCTTCACTTTTTCCCTGAGGTAAAGCGAAGGGATTTTCTCCTCATTTCTCCCCACTGGGGTCAGAAATCCGGGCATTTTCCCTGCACTGCTGCTCCCTGTGTGTCGTCTTCCTGCAGCACAGCAGGGCAGCAACACCCTTATCTCATTTCTTAGCATTTTCCCCCTGATGGACAGAATTATGGCAAATATTGTTTCTCATTTCTTTCCCATCATTTTTCATCTTTTTGTTGTTGTTGTTATGTGATCCCTCTGGTGGAACAACATGGCATTGGCTGCTTCTTGTTTTTCTTTTCTTTTTTTCTTTAATTTTCTATCCAGTTTCTCATGCCACCCAAGCAGTGACAGGTTTTCTTAGCTCCTGCTTGGGAGGGTGAGTTGTCTTTTTCTTTTCTTTTCTTCTTCTTTTCTTTTCTTTTCTTTTCTTTTCTTTTCTTTTCTTTTCTTTTCTTTTCTTTTCTTTTCTTTCTTTTCTTTTCTTTTCTTTTCTCTTCTTTTTTCTTTCCTTTTCTTTCCTTTTCTCTTCTCTTCTTTTTTCTTTTCTTTTCTTTCCTTTTCTTTTCTTCCTTTTCTTTTCTCTCTTCTCTTCTCTTCTCTTCTCTTCTCTTCTCTTCTCTTCTCTTCTCTTCTCTTCTCTTCTCTTCTCTTCTCTTCTTCTCTTCTCTTTTCTCTCTCTTCTCCTCTCCTCTCCTTTCCTTTCTCCTTTCCTTTCTCCTTTCTCTTTTCTTTCACCCTACTCTACTCTCTTTTCACAAGGGATGAAATGACAACATTCCCGATGGGAGAAAAGCCATAAACGGCCCCACACCCTTCACAAGAGTCTCTGAGAAGGACAGACCATGCCCATCCATGCTGGGTGGATGGACCCTTTGTCCAGAGGCTTGTTTTGAACCCCTGCTTGCTGAAGGCCATCAGGACACAGGAGAAAATGCAAAAACTTGCTCCAGGCAGGCATGCAGAAGACCTTCAAGCATTTTGGACAGACTCTTGGTGGGACAATGATAGCGTCAGGAATGGGCAAGGAAAGGGCAAGGTTTTGCTGCTCATTTGGAACTGGCTCTCAAGGGGCTGGTAAGATGGGCATTTGAGTTTTGTCAAAACATCTTCGGGGTTATTAAAGAAAATGATTCAGCATTTGCAACAATGAAATCAATAAGGCAAATCTGAGTAGGCTTCGCATCTCATAGCTCCCCAGGAAGGATGGGAGCTGCAGCCCATGGCCAAAGGTTACTCATAACCCAACGTTTTCCAGAAAAATGGGGAATAAATCAGTAGAAAGAATAAACAACCCTGAGCACCCAACTTTTCCCAGACCCCTGAGGGACCATCTGGGCAGGGGGCTGCCAGGAAACCATCTCTGGTTCTTCAGCTTTCTCCAGGGACATAGTGAACTGCTGACAGCATGATGGGAGTGTGTCTGTTTGTCCATCATCACCTGCAGTTTTCTAGGGATAATGTGGTTTTGTCAGTAAAATTGCTTCAGAATAACCAGCTTTTTCTAGACGGCACGGGGATTAATATATATATGAGAACATTCACTTCTGTATGAGCGCGCTTCTGCAAGAACTGGGGTACATAAGCAACATGTAGGACTAAAACCATGGACTTCAGCGGGGCAAAATTTGGCCTCTTCAAGGACCTGCTTGGAAGAATCCCGTGGGATAGGGCTCTAGAAGGTGGGGGGGGGCCAAGAGAGTTGGATAATATTCAAAAATCACTTCCTCCAAGCTCAAGATCAACGCATTCCTATGAGGAAGAAATCAAGTAAAGAGAGTAAGGGGCCAGCATGGATGAGTAAGGAACTCTGATCAAAACTCAGGTGGAAGAAGGAAGTTTGTGTAATGTGGAAAAAGGGACAGACCACCTGGGAGGAATATAAGGTGGCTGTTAGAAGGTGAGGAAGGCCAAGCTCCACTTGGAAGCAAATCTGGCCAGGGATGCCAGGACAACAAGAAGGGCTTCTTCAAGTATATCAGCAGCAAAAGGAATGTTGGGGAAAATGTAGGTTGGCTGCTGAATGAGGAGGGTGCCCTGGTGATGGACGATACAGAGAAGGCAGAGTTACTGAATGCCGCCTTCGCTTCTGTCTTTACTACTAAGACCGGCTGGTCACATATTCCAGAGGTCACTTCAACCCCAACCAGTCTGGGATTCTGTGATTCCACAATATGCAGAAAAGCTCTTGTTGGCTGGTGTTCTCCAACACCAGCAGGATTTAATTGCCATAAATCAAACACGTTCCGTTAATTACTGTCAGTTCCTCAGGGATGGTGGAAATTATTAGGAAAACACCTTTGATTAATCCCCATTACCTAGAACTAATGGGAAATCTTTGTTAAAACCCACTGATGCCTCTGCTCAGCCACTTCTACCCACAATGCACAAGGGATATGTCCCTAGAAAAAAATAATTTCACTGAAATTCATTAGAAAGCTGAGAAATTGCCACTACAAGGTAAGCGGGATTTATCATCACTCTCATTGCTCAAAATGGCTATGACTAAGGAGCATGTCTTACCCAGAGTAAAACCAGATATCCTGATCCCCTGTAGACACAATGTCATTTATCACCATAAATTGTATGTGTTTCTACTGCATGCATCTGCCTTGGAATAACTCGCCCTTGCAGGTCGCTGGTCCCTCCAGCACACCCTGCCTTTGCAGCAGTCAACCAGCGCACAATGAAACTGGTTTCCAGTCACAACCGTGTCCTTACAAATGCCAGGAACTGGGTATATTAAGTTGGCTGGAATTCCTGGGGATGCTGGGAATTAGCCAATGACAAATCTGCTCCTGATCAACCATCATTAGCTCCCATTTCCCCAGGAAATGGGGGAATTGCTCACCATGTGCACAAACCATCTCCAATTAGCTGATATCGTCCACAGAGTGTGGGAATGAAGTGTCTTGAGATGAATATGCCACCAATTGACTGCCAGTGCCCTGGCTTTAAGTAATAATGGGAATTGTTCAGTATAAGTACCAAATGCACCTAATAAATCTAATTACCTAGAAATTAAGATAATTAATCAGCATAAGACAAGCCCAGCCCTGCTTAACAACAATACCAGCCATTCCATGCAAATGATTAAATTATGCTTTATCAACAAAATCTGGACCTGATGAAGCAGTGCTCTTCAGGGCTGGTGGGAATTGACCATGGCAGCCAGAGGAATGGAAAGAAACACGATTAAGGATCGTGCTGTTGAGTGAGTGAACTTCTTGAGGTCAGGCGGGGGGTTTTGTCATAGGACAAGCAGGTCTCTTTCCCCACCACAACCAGAGCCTCCTTCCAAATGGAATTACCTTGTGTGAGCAAAATATTCTTTGCTACTTGCAACTGATGGAGTTGCTTAGTAATTAGATGTGTTTAGAGGACTCAAGAGCTACAGCTCATCCTGATCGTAACAAACACCCTAGGAATAGTGGGAGAGCACAGGCAAGATATCCTGTTGATTAAGTAGCATTCTATAGAAATTTTTGGAGTTAGGTAATAAACAGCAAACATGCCTTTAGTTAAGCACTATTGCACACTGCATTACTGCATGACACTAATAACTAACCAGGAGAAAAAAATGTCTTTTACAGGCCGATATGTCTTAGAATAGAAGTTAATCAGCAGATAATAAATGTTCTTCCATAAAATCGCCATGCTCCACACTCCCTGTTGATTGGCTGGAGTTAGTCATGATAATCAAAGGAATACAGCTGATTAACCAGTATTGCCCAGGAATTGTGGGAATTAGTTAATTAACGTAAGGCAGGTACCTTTTCATTTAGTCAACGCTGACTAGGAGCTGTGGGTATTTCTCATCAGAAATACCTTTCTCATCAGAAATCACCTGCTTACCTGGCACTTCCAGGAAACTGCTACAATCAAATGTGACTAAAATTAACTGCCACCCCCAAAAACAGCAAGAGCACCAGACTGTATCAGCATAAAGTAAATATATCTTCAGTTAGGCACTAAGTGTAATTCATCCAAATGATGGGAGTCTTCACCACAGCCCCAAATGGCTCTGATTAACCAATTAAGCACTCCTGTCCTCCGTTCCCTGGGATGGCTGGTGTTCCTGTTGTGTTCTTGTTCTCAGTCCAGGTGCCCAGGATGTGACTACAGACCAGCTGAGCCCCTTCCTCCTGGTCTCCTGGCCAGCCTGCCTGGATGCTCTTCCTCTTTGGGACTAAAGCTGCTGCTGGGTGATGCTGGATGAGACTCAGATGAATCAATGCTGGTCTGTGACAGCAGCTTGTTCCCTGGTGAGTGCCCATCCTGGACAGAACCACAGCATCACAGCCTGGTTGAGGTTGCAGGGACCCCTGTAGATCCCCAGCCCAGCCCTGCTCACGCAGGGTCACAGAGCAGATCACACAGGTGGGTCCAGGCGGTTTGAATGTCTCACAGAAGGAGACTCCACACCCGCTCTGGGCAGCCTGGGCCAGGCTCTGGCACCTCCCAGCAAACAAGTTTCTGCTCATGTTCACATGGAGCCTCCTGTGTTTCAGTCTGTGCCCGTTGCCCCTCACCCTGGCGTTGGGCACCACTGAACAGAGTCTGGTCCATCCTCTGACACCCACCCTGAGCTATTGATCCATTGATCACATCCCTCTCAGCTTCTCTTCTCCAGCTCAGCAGCCCCAGCTCTCTCAGTGTCTCCTCATCACAAAGATGCTCCAGACCCCTCAGCATCTTTGTGTCCCTGCACTGGACTCTCTCCAGTAATTCCTTGTCCTTCTTGAACTGGGGAGCCCAGAACTGGACCCAGTACAGCAAATGTGGCCTCCCCAGGGCAGAGCAGAGTGGGAGGAACCTCCCTTGACCTCCTGGTCACACTTTTTCCCATGCACCCCAGGTACCATTGGCCTCTTGGCCACAACGGCACGTTGCTGGCTCATGGTCAGCCTGTTGTCAACCAGAACTCCCAAAGGTTGCACTCATACCCATTGCTGGCTCTCCAGCCTTCAAATCCAGCCTTGCAAACAGCTTTGCCCACCACACCCGAAGCCTTGTTCCCCTCTCTCATCAGTGGCCAGCCTCAGACCAATGCTGGCCCGGTCCAGCACTTCCAGGCAGCTGGTGATGCTGGTCCAGCCCTACACTCAGCTGAGAAGGTCTTTAGCATTTTGCTACCTGGGTCAGGCTGCTCATATTTGCCATCTGTTCCTGCTCAGCTACCTCTGGCTTTACAGCATTTTTTTTTCCATAATAGCTTGCAGTAAGTCCTTTTCATGTCACCCCGGGGTCTCCACACTGTTCTGAGCACATGCTTTGTCTTGTAACCTTAATGCTTCTGCTCAGCAATGGTACCCCGGGCCCAGCTGCATATCTGTTAGCACACGCATGCCCGTAGCTACACAAGGTGATCCTAAGCATTTTATTAAGTACCAG
Source organism: Streptopelia decaocto (assembly GCF_964273445.1). Classification (NCBI taxonomy): domain Eukaryota; kingdom Metazoa; phylum Chordata; class Aves; order Columbiformes; family Columbidae; genus Streptopelia; species Streptopelia decaocto. The sequence continues at coordinate 13,131,193 of NC_138670.1, read as the reverse complement.
AAGAAATCACAGAGCTCTGGCTAACAGCCTGCTAGGGATGCAGGCACTTACAGGTGAGTAACTGCCCACATGCCTATGCAATAATTCTAGCTAATTGCCCTCACCTGCAAATCCTGCAGAAGGGCGGGGGTGATGCTTTCCTTCTGACAAACAGCACCAATAGTGGAGAAGTCTCTAACATGGCTGCACATGATTACCCTGGTGCAACTGCTCCGCGCTGCTCCGACTTCCATCTCCCTTTCAGAAAAGATGAGAACTTCTCACATGAAACGAGGATGCCATCAATTACTCCACATTTCTCCGAGGGGGTAATTTAATCAGCGCAGAGCAAATATATCAGCCATGAACCACGAGTGTGTGCAATCCCCAGGCATTAGGAGATGCTCTCCGTAAGTAAATATCTCTAATGGGTGAGCGCTCTCCATAAAAACATATAAAATCACTCAACAAGCAGCAAGTGATCTTCCAGCTAAGCAGCACTGCTGCAAGTGGGTGTCTCTGTCAACAGTAGAAAATATCTAATTTCAAATATCAATCTGGCCTCTATTTGCTTCATCCAAGCATGAGGTGGAGCATATCTTCAGCTTCACCCCCTTGGAGGCCCAAGGCCACGAGAGACAGTAGGACTGTGGAGCTCCCAGCAAAGGTCCCAAGCGTTCATGGTTCAACATGCCCATTTCATCATCTCTGTTAGGACATCTCTTTCTTTCTCCTCAGTGACACACACTCCACATGCCTTATGACCACAGACAGCCCGTGCCGAGGCCTTCAGCCAGCACCCCTGGTCTGCCAGGCAGAAACCTCATCTTTCTGCAAACATGCAGAGATGTCAAAGGTGCTTCCCTGACCAACACAGAGCTGGATATATATTCTGTTATTATATGATTATATTATATCAGTATATGTATTAATATACCAAATACATTATAGAATCATAGAACAGTTTGGGTTGGAGAGACCTTCCCAGCTCCCCCAGTGCCCCCCCTGCCATGAGCAGGGACATCTGCACCAGCTCAGGTTGCTCAGAGCCCCGTCCAGCCTGGCCTGGGATGTCTCCAGGGATGGTTCAGCCACCACCTCTCTGGCCAACCTGGGCCAGGCTCTCACCACCCTCAGGCCAACAATTTCTTCCTCATGTCCAGCCTGAATCTCCCTCCTTTAATTTAAAACCATCACCCCTTGTCCTACCACAACAGGCCCTGCTCAGAAGTCTGTCCCCATCTTTCTTATGGGCCCCTTTTAAGTCCAGAAAAGCCACAATAAGGTCTCCCTGGAGCTTCTTTTCTCCAGCTGAACACCCCAGCCTCTCTCAGCCTGTCCTCCCAGCAGAGCTGTTCCAGCCCTATGTTGTTATGTTGTTATGTTATGTTATGTTATGTTATGTTATGTTATGTTATGTTATGTTATGTTATGTATGTTACATTACTGGATGGAGACATCCATTTCTGTGTTTCAGGCCACACATCCTTTGTGTGGCACAAGAGTCTTCCAATACCACCCATAGCCCTTTATCATTACCAAGAATACCCAGCACCTCTGGCTTCTGCTTTTGTATATCTTTTCAAAATTGTATTCAGATATAAATCATCATTTACTTCCCAACTGCATGTCATACATGGCCTTTTCCAGGAGTTCAGGAGTTTCTAGGATGCTGTGTCTCACTCCCAACCGCAAAAGCAGAGGTTTTGGGATGGGGTTCGGGGCATATTTCAGCGCTGCCACCAATGCAGACAGGCAGTGGTGACCATGCACAGTCCCTCCATCCTGTTTTCCTCATTTTCCTCTATTTTCTTTCTTTGCCTGGCAGCAAGTTGCAATTTTTAGGTGAAAATATCTGGAGTTTCACAGGCAGCTGCTTATTTAGAGACCTGAATTTCTGGGCTAACACACCTTTAAGTGAAATAACCTTGGCTGCCAAGGGAAACCAGAGTGCAGCTCGGTCCTGTGGAGAAACACTCCAAAAACCTAAAAATAAATTAAAAAGAAAAAAAAAGTAGGATGAAAACATTTAGTTTAATCACTCCCATACACGCACCATTATCTAGCTGTCGCCTAACACACACCAGCAACAGAGCGAGCGCTTGCAAGGTGATGATAACATTGAGAGGTACAGAACAGTTTTTGTCTGTAGAAACAGAAGGTTTTCTCCTTTATGCTGCCTCTATTTATTAGAGGGGGGAAAGGGCTTGTGAGGGTGAACTTCCATTTGCAGCCCTTGCAAAAGCCACATTATTACAGAAGATTTTAAAATAGATGGGAAATTATAAACATATATTAGAGAAGCCTTCTATAATCCCCGTAAGTTACTTCCTAGACAATCTAAATGACAGGGAATGGTAGAGCAAATAACAGAACTACCTGTAGCATGTACATCCCTGCCGAGCGTGAGCCCTGGGCAGACATCGGAGCATCCCTGCAACATGTGCCCTGTCAGGAGTAACTGGGGGAGCCCAGAGCATTGCTGAACCACTGGGAAGATGAAGGAAGATCTACAGCCCAGTGAGCAGGAGCAATATAGTTGAGCAGAGAGTTCTATATGTGTAAATAAAGCTATAGGATTGCCGCTGCCTGTTTGAGGTATGTAGTAGTAACTATCCCGTCCCAGACAACTTTTGAAGCAGAGAAAAGCCCAAAAAATGAAGCGTGCTGCTGGTGTTTGCTGCAGCAGCTGGTTAACCTGAGCTGAACCATTGTCTGGACTGAACCCATTGCCTGACATGACAAACCCTCGACCGGGGGGAAGATACAGCTCGTCCCAAAATCATAATAGGAACATAGAGTTTAAGAGATCACATCTGTATCTGGGTTTTTTACTATGTGTAAATATGGACGTGTTTTCTTTTTAAACCTCCTGTTTTTATAAGGAAACTGAACCAAAAAAAGCATGCCTCAAAAAAATGGCTGAGATCTGGAGTCCTTGTTAGGCTTTGCTAAGCTCAGGTTTCCCCTGCCGCCATGAGAACTGTATGCTTAATGGTTTGGTGTTTTAGTAATAGAAAAATATTGACTCATACATAAGGATCAGTTCCAGACACCCCTGGCAAGGGGAAAAATCCAGATCCACACACCCACAGTCATCGTTATCACAGTAAAAATAGTGACAGCTGACAACTGCTGGAATTAGCTTCCCTGATTACACACACTGGTTTACCTTGGGGTTCTCCTCGCGCTACAGGGCTCCTCCCTTGTGCTTTTATTTCTTTTCTATATATTAGCCAGAGGTGAACATTTGTGGTGTTTGTTCTCATATATTACTCCTTGCATCTGACAGTAAGATTTAAATTGTCGGCTCAGCAGAGGCCATGGGGGCGGCAGCCCAGACCCCTTCTTGAGTCACCATGGAAAGACTGGCAACATAAAGAGCACAAAAGAAATCACCAGTTCAGATATCCACCCTGATTAAAATGAGTTATGCCACAAAAAGGAAGATTCGATGCGATTCTGTGGCAGGTGCCAGGAGTGACGGATGGGCAGCTTTCACCCAGAGATTTTTCAATAGAGGGCTTTCATTCCTAGCGGCTTTTCTGCAGCAATTTCCGTCAAACTACTTCTCCTCCTGAAGAAAAGGCTTTTTGTTACCCAGACCATTTTCTTTCTGATAACCCCTCATTAGTTTTATTTCTGATAACTCCTCTTTACATCTTGCCCATAATCCAGACCATTTCACAGCCTGATCAGAAAAGCCAGCACTTTCTCAATCCACGCTCTCTGAGCAAGTTTCAATGTGGGGCGATGTTGGGAACCTCTAACTAAAAATACGTTATCAACAACGTCAGCCAAGCCCATGCGGTGAAGGGTCCAACATGGCCAGAATCCTCATTTATAACCATGCAACCCCATGGTGCTCATGATTTTTAATTCTTGCGTGAGATCTTTTAAATCCTCCATTGACTGTCTCCTGATACAGATGCACAAAACAGTATAAAATAGGCGTTGTCAGGTAATATTTCTTACAGAGGACATTTTATACAGCATAACAAATCACATGTTGCTTCATCAGAACTTTCCAGATTCTTTATAAGTGCATTATTATTTTTTTTTTTTCCCTAAATAAGAGTTCATGATTTTTGGCACAAAGCACTGGCTCCAAGTATTTCATCCCGTTTTCAACCACACCTTAGTTAGACTAAATTAACAATAAGAGCAGCTTTCAGATTCTTTCATTGCCTTCAGCAGGGACACATTTTGTACCAGATGGTTCCAAGGTTGCACTGATATCCCAAAGCTGCACTGCCTGATAGACCTTCCAGGTACAAGCCAAGGCAGAACCATCAGGTGCTATGGTTCCTAATGACACCGGTTGAAATCACGCAGCCTGTCCCTTATGGGATCCCCCACACAACGTGCAGTTTCTCCTGCACAGATCAATCTCTGTTTCCTCACGTCTGTCTTCTTGTATTTTTTCCTTCTCACCGTTTCGTGCATTTAACAGCCAAATCATTTTGCCACATCTCACTGTGCTTTTTCACCCTGCATTTCAACCAAAATCTTGGTTTCTGCAACACGCCCTGTGTCTCCACTTCCACAACCCATCACACATTCCCCTTTTTGCCTCTCATGACAAAACTCAGTGTCGGCATCGCCCTACGTCCCCGTCTCACTACGTTTCCATTTTCAATCTCATTACATCTCCTGCATTACAACATTTACATCCCAACCACAACACTCGCAGAGCTCAGCAGGTGGGCTCAGCCAGCTCCTGTTCTTGCACTGCCCTCCTATAATGAGCACATCTCAACCTCATTAGCGTATTTAGCCCCATATCCCAGGGAAAGAGCCTCGCGGTTACTGTTGAGTGGGACCCCAGGCAGGACACATCTCCTCTGCTCCCAGCAGATACTTCCAGCTCAGGGGGGCTGAGCTTCTCCTCCAGCCCAGTAAAACCTGTGCAACAGTGAGCAACCTTTCCAGACTGTTGGGGGTATCAGCTTCTGCACCTGAAGCTCTGTCAGGTCCTAAGAGGTCCCTCGCATACCCCCAGGGCTCAGGGAGGGGGTGTCCTGCTGCTGTAGGACACATTTCTATGGTTTCCTCCAGCAAAAGGGGTGGAACTTTGTCCATCCGTGAGACCTGGGAAGACCACCAGCCACCTCAGCCTGGTGTCCCCTTCGCAAACGCTGTGGAGAAGCTGCTTCCTGAGCGCAGCCTTGGCCCCAGCACGGCACCACTGCTGCTTTATGTGCAAGGAAACGCTGGAGAGGTGTAGGACTGATGCAGATGTGTCATCCGGGTGTTCCTGCTCCAGCGGGGGGATTGGACTGGATGATCTCTAGAGGTCCCTTCCAACCCCTGTGATTCTGTGATCTCCAACGCTCATCTCTGCCGTGAAAATATACCCTGACAAGCCCACAGGACAACCCCCAGCACAGTTAGATTTCTGAGATAAGTTACTCTCTTGCAGACTGAACAGCTCCAGTAACAAATGAGTGGACTGTGACCTGTAATATAGGAGTAAAGGGAATTACTGAGAATTTTAAGGACATTAATCATTTCCCTGCACATTGGTAGGTGTTGACTTTGACATATTTTTTCCCCATTTTGTAAATGATCCTGCAGACTAAACTACATTTCTGGAGAGCAACACAGTTATTTACTGATGACGCATGGTCCGAAGACGCATCCACAGCAGGAGGGCTGCGCCTTTGAGCTGCAGAGCAACATGCTCGCCCTGACTTTGGCCGCAGCACCTACACCTCATTTTGGCAGCACAGCTACAGTCTGGGAGGCACCAAAGCATGAGCCCGCTTGTGCTGAGCGAAATCCTGATCAGCAGCAAAGCCAGCACTGACCTGCAAGACTTGGCCAAGCCCCAGCACCTTTAGGTGAGTCAGGAAAGCACTAATGCACAACACTATTCCCTAAAGGTTCAGAGATTCCCCCTTTACCATTTAGTTTTAAAGCCATTTTGCGACTCAGCTGGCCAGGCAGTTTTAACCCATTGCACAGGAGCTGAACGCAGCGCTGGGACATCACAGGGTTTCCTGATGTTGCACCCAGTGATGGTTATGGGAGCACAGTCCCAGACATGCATCTCCTACCACCTCGTGTCTGCCTGTTCTCCCATGCGAGACTCCTCTGAGTAGTAATAAATGCAATTTAGAACGCAGGTTTTCCCCACCCCTGCTCCTCCCAGCCACTGCGGTCATTGGGCTTCTCTGTGGTGAGCTGCAGAGAAGACATTTCCCACCCACACAGCCAGGGTCACCCCTGTCCCTTCACAGGGCCCCTGCTCTGGTTTAATGGAGCATCTGCCTTGCCCACCCTCCCAGGCCCTTTGCTTTCTGCCTGGAGGAATCATAACACCCAGGAGTTATCTCAGGATCTTCCTGCAGAGGATGCTGCTGTTCCCTCTTTCATCCTCTGACTTGCTGGGACAGGGCAAATCCAGACCTTACATGAACATGCAAAGGACCTTGGACATGCAAATGCAAGGTAAGGAGTACCCAGCTGTTTGGAGGACAGAAGTGTTGCTCTTTAGACACTTCAAAAGCAGCAGTAATGTTCAGCTGTTTCCCTTGGACTGGAGCAGCTGGTGTCAGCCGTGCAACCATCAATACTGAGGCCAAAAAGCCTCTGTGACCCCAACTCCTCCTGCAGCTGAAGCGGAAAAGACAGCTGAACCTCTAACATTGGTGAAATAGCCTCTGTACCCTCAGATCTCGCCTGGCACTGGGGTCTCTGCAAGTCTCACCCTTGTACCCACCAGCGGAGGTGCCTGGAGAGGGCTCCCCACCGGCCCCTCGGCTGGTGGTTTCAAGGCATCAGGGTCTTTTGGGGGGTAAATGAAGCCTTCTGCAGAGCAGAAAGGATAAAGCTGGCACAAGAAAAGAGAGGAGAAAGGAACACTTTGTGCGGGATCCCAGACAGAGGCAGTGAAGCTCTGGAGCTGCTCTACTGGAGAGGAAATGGGAGCACAGACAGACGAAAAGGGCTGGATTTGCATCCAGCTCTGGAATCACCAAACAGCATTTGCACAGGTGACCTGCACCTTTCCAGCTTTATTCCCAGAGGAATACATAGGAGGGGAGGTACATAGGAGGGGAGGTACAAACCCATCAGTGATCAAAGAGCAGTGTGAGATCAGCCGTGCGCTGACTCTTCTGACATCTTGCAGCACATTCCTCTCCTCCTCCACCAACATCCTCAGACTTTACAGGGGCATGAAACAGAAACCAAGCACCCTGAACATGCTGAGCATGAACAACTGGGCTGATTCACAAGCTCTGTGTTGGGGTTTTCCTCCACGAGCCACCAAAACAAGGCAGGCATCGGTATGGGGAGCTATCAGCAGTGCGTGAATAGAATAGTCTGGTTTCAGGACACACCAGCTCCCACCCTCGCTGTTCTCCCTGGTCTTTGACAGCAAAGCATCTTCTCCCTGCGATCCTCTGGATGGCTCCAAAGCAAAGCGACAGGACCTGCTGCAGCACACAGGGAGGCAGAGCAGGAGCTGCGCGTGTCGGTGCTGAGCAGGTTCCCACCTGCACCCCAGCATTAAAAAATGGTCAAAACTGGGAAAAAAAGTGAATGCATTAATATCTCAAAAGAAAGAAGTGCTACGGTCGAGCTCCATCCACTGTCTCACACCGTTCTTTAAAGGTTTCTCCCAGATGAGTGTTGAGTTGACTCGAAAACCCCAACATTACAACAGGACTGTGAGCATTGTCTTCACGTAAAACTCCAAAATTCCATCACAAGAGCACTGCGAGCTCATTTCTCATTTAAAAAGAGACATTCCGCTCCAGAATAAAATGTAATAAAGAGATCACATAGTTTTCAGGGTTTTTTTTCTGTAAAATGATTGCAAGTTATTGAGGCTACAGGCAGTCTCCAACCAAACCAAAATGTTTCAGCAGGAGCAAGACCAGACTGGGAAACTCCCAGGTGAGGGTCATTTGAGCTGAACCATTGACATGTGTGTGTTAAAACTGGAATAACAGCATTTGCTCTTAATAACAGCTTAGAAGGCTCTGGCTGGTTCTGCAGGGAGGTTATTAATTCATGCACAAAACGTGTGTCAGCCTGAGCAGCTCATCCCCGAACACCCGCCTGAGCAGCCACTCTCCCCAGGACATCACCACCGAGGTGAGGCACCAGGAGACAGAGAAATGTCAGATCCTTGCTGCAGCTGCAGCAGATTTCACATCTGGGCACCATCAACTTAAGGTAACACCGGTTTAACCTAAAGCAAAGCCTCTGTGCTCTGCCTGCGAGACTTTCCCCAGCCTTGCACCCAAACCAGAGCTCTCCCTGCCACAATGGGCTCTTGTCCCAGCCCCATCCTCCCGCTCAGCCTGGCCCATCTGCAGCACAAGCAGCTCCCCGTGCACGGGCAACCCAGGGGTTTGCACCCAAGACACTGCAGCCAGCACCCGCACCAGGTCTCTGCACCTGGGCCCTGCATTCAGTCTCTGCATGCAGGAGCCAGGGCCCTGCACCCCAGCACTGTGCACCCCAGCATCTGCCACACGGTAATTGGGACCCTATATAAAAATCTATGGTTTTCTATGTTTGGCTGGACCTCTGCTCAGGTACCCAGCTTGGTCCAGACCTCCTGCTATTCTACGCCATTTTTTAAAACTTTTTATTTATTTGTATGAATTCTATTGCCTGAAAGTTTGCTTCATGAATGTTTATCAGGCCTCACCTGAAAGTTTGCCTCCAGAGTCCTAGAATACAGACTCCGGAGTCAACAGTTATGGGGCCCCTGGAGAGAAGGTAGGAAGCATTGGGCTCTGCATATTTCCCCCATGCAGTAAATAATAGAGTGAACCTGCCACTGAACTCTCTTTAAGTCGCACTTTTCTTTGAGTGATCTGAACGCTGTTCTGCAATAAGCAGAACCCTAAATCACTCCCCCGCGACACACCTGGATCCTGCACCCCGGCACCAGCAGCTGGGACCCTGCACAGAACCTGGCACCAAGCACCTGGCGCTCAGGGCTCTGTGCCCGGATCACGCATCCCAAGGTGCGCCGCACCACCATCCCCCCTCCTCCAGGCACACACAGCCTGTAAACCCTCCTCATCCTCATCCGCACTGCTCCTAACCCTGCAGCATCCTCCCGCTTCAATGTACACACCCGCTGCAGAGCCCAAAGGCAGAAAGGAGGTCTGTCACCGTGGCCTTAGGGAAGAGGAGGTATCTGGGTTGATTTGTCCCGACAGCACCTGGCAAACCCACGCAGTGTCATAGTGGTGATCACCTGCAACATCTCCAGAGGGAAGACGAAGATTCCGGAGGGAAGATGGAGGGTCTGAGTTCCCTCAACAAGAGCCACCTCAGCCTGAGCTCATGACCGATGGCCACCTCCAGAGCCTGAGGGGAAGAAGAGGCCCCTCTATAGGACAAATTATATGTAGAGATATGTCCAAGAAAACCACATTAAAACTCTGCATCATGCAGACACAGGACCATGCTGCTTCAGTGGAGCAGCTGTTCCCCAACCCCAGCGATCAGACGAGTCCCCACCAAGCCATGACCCACCTGATTCTTCAGGACTAACCTTGAAAACCTCGCTTTGTCTGGAAGTCTCCATGCAGGCAGGCAGAGCCAACAGATAAAACATTCAGCTTGTGTAACAGGGAATAATATCTCTGTACACCAAATCAGCACTGTAGAAGTAAGTCCAGGTCGTTCTGTTACTAATAAGCATGAAATGTTCTTCTCTGGAGAACTTCTGTCTTTTACATCTCCAGAAGCACTGGTTTGACTGTAGCCCAGCAGGTGCTGTATCTCATCCAGCCAAAGCTCTTCTTTGGGGTTTTCGCAAAGAACATGGTGATGCTGGATGAGCCACAGGCTGCGGCTCAGGCTTTTCTCCTCTCCTGGCGTTTGGAGGCTTCTGCAGGAGCTGAGCCCCGGCACAGCTCACGTCACTCTGCCACCTCTGGGGTCTCTCCCCTGTGCCAGATCTGCTGGTGCTGCAGAAGCCACAACTGCTGAGCAAAGCCTTTGGCAGGGCTCGAAATGTTTCTGGGGTGATTTTCCTGCTGACAATCCCCCGTCTTCCACGCTGCTCCTTCACCTGCTGGGCCAAAACAAGAATCCAGGCGTTCGTGCAGCAGAATTCGTGTGAGACGTGGAAGCAGATGCACAGGAGCAAACGCAGAGTCACTGCCCAAGATGCCGTGACAACAGAGGCTTCATCCCAGGCTGCCGAACAGCAGGAGAAACAAGCCAAGACAGAAACAGATGCTTCAGCTTACACTGAGCAGTGGGGAATAGAACAAGGGTGGTGGGAGGGAGGAGCAGAGGTCCCGCCGGGCAACATGACTGCAATGTGCTGTCCCTGGGGACCTGTGATCATGGACAGCAATGCAGGTTCCACCACCCAAAGACCTTTGTTTTTTGCAGCACGCAGCAGGGAAGGAACAGCACTTATGTGTTTTTCCTTCTTGTTCTACGCAGGCTCGTATCACTTTCTGAGCAGTCCCAATATGCTGAGCAAACATCTTCAGTGGACTATAAATAAATCCATGTAAAAACAGGTGGAGGGGAAAGAGGGTTCGTCTCAAGCCCCAGCCTGAGAGCACAGGAGGCAGCTCGTGGGAGAGAAGGACCTTGTCCCAACCTGCTGTTTGTGTCACTTTTCCTATTGCTCTGCATCCTCCTCTGGACTCAACAGCCACACTGAGAAACTGTGTTACAGGAGTCTGGGAAAAAGAGAGCTAAGTCGTACATAGAGAAATATCATGTAATATCAGTTATTCCTCAGTTACCGAAGGGAAACTGGTGAATACAAAATGCTTTCCTTGTTTCTGCTATAGTGTCCCTGCTCTAGCGCCTGGGATAGACTTTGTCGTGCATGAAACAGCAGCAGGTGACTTTGGACATACAATAATTTAGAGATAAAAGTGTGAGCAAAGAGTTTTTTAACTTCTGCTGTCCAGAGATGTTTCTTTACACCAACAGGTCCCTGAAAGAGAGGAACAAAATAATATCTGAGATCTGAATCTCCCCTGAGCATCTGGCAAATCCACAGTCCCCTCCAACAATTTTTACCAGGCAAGCTCAAAGCTCCCAGTCATCTGTCACCATCTCCATCCATCATGCCCATCTCCTCCCAGCCCTGTTTGAGAAGCAAACGATGATAAACAAATCCCAACATTTCCATGAATTGTTGAAGAACAAGCAAATTTTGTTATGAAAATCCATCACTAAAGCGAAGTTAACCACAGCTGATCTTCCACTTATTATGTCTTCAGCTTCCTTCAGAATCAAAACCTCCATGCACATAATGAAGAGGGAAGGACTGAGACAGGGAACCCCACAGGTGAAATTCCCAGTAATGAAAACTTTGCTGTGATCAATTAGAGATTTGGGAGCCATTTCTGCATCAGTTTTCTGCTGTAAGATAAGCATCATTCCTACGCTTGCACCAGGAAGCTCAGCCCACGTTTGCAAAGACTTTCATGGATCCTTACAAGCATTTGGGTTTTAATTAAAAGTTCTTCAGAATAAAAACACAGCACACACCACAATTCTCTTTGTGAAACTTAAGGGGAAAAAAAGAGGCAATAAGTTCAGCAAGGGAATGGCTGAGCATCATAAGTAATATCAGAAACCTCCCCAATCCAACACTGCAGAAAAACATAATGAAAAACACTTTTATTTTAATTGGAAAGAAAGCACACAAATATTTCAATTCCCATCCCCTCCTTCTGGAAGGAGGCGTAGTAATCAAGTACTGCAAGAAATTATTTCCCCCCTTGCACATGGAGGAATTCTCCTTGGATGTTCCCCTGAAAATTAAGACCAGCACTCTCTCTGATGAGATACGTAGAGACTGAGAAATAATTTTCTCCTTTTCAAAATTAAGTGGAAGCATCTGAACGGAACACTTCCCTGTGTTTTTTACCATTAAACATTCCTGCCTGCAGCCGTCCCTGGGTCAGGGCTCCCAGTTCTCCTCCTGCCCGAGGGCACTTGGCGGCTCTAGGAGCCATCACAACCACACAGCGCCTTTTAACCACGTATTTGCAAGAGCTTTTCCATTGCAGCCATCGCAAGTTGATGCAACCCGGTGACTGTGACCTTTGCTTCACCGCATGCCTTGCAGAGGCCTCGGTGTCTGGGGAGAAAAGGATGCGTGAGAGATGGTAGCTGGGGAAAAGGGGACCCCTGAAAGAGCCCAACGCTCCCAAAATGCCCCGGTAGGGCCACAGGCAGCACCCGAACTCTGGGGAGGGGGAGCAAGAGCTGCGTTTGTTAGAAACTGGGCTGGTTTCCGCAAGGAGGCTGAGGCAGCTCCCACCCAGCATCTCCACACGGTGTCCCCGTCCCCTCTCCGCACTCCTGACCACCCCCGGCACTTGTTCAGACACTTCATAGACACTTATTAACAGAGCTAACAACAGGGCTTTGCCAGCTTTCTCCGATACCCTTATCCAGCAGAATTTGGCCCCAGAGTGGACAGATAACCACAGCAAGAAGAGCGCAGCTGAAGAGAGAAGAGGAAGGGGACAGCAGAGGAGCAGGACTTCTTCTTTTCTGGGACAACCATCTCCTAAATCATCTCGAGCATCGCTGTATCACTGTATCCTGACCTTAGAATCATAGAATCATTTTGGTTGGAAAAGCCGCTCAAGAACGTCGAGTCCAACCGTTAACCAACCAGGGCGCTATCCCATGTCCTGAGAACCTCATGTCCGTCTGTCCAACCCTCCAGGGATGGTGACTGCAGCACTGCCCTGGGCAGCCTGTTCCAATGCCCCACAGCCCTTTGGGGAAGAAATTGTTCCCACATCCAACCTCAACCTCCCCTGGCGCAACTTGAGCTGGGCTGAGCCACTAAGTCAGCAAGAGCAAGTTTCTTCTGGGTGACTGAGCTGAATCCCACCAGCAACGCTCTGCTCAGTGCCAGGGGCAGGCAAAAGGGTGCCCAGAGCCCCCCCAGTAGCCCCACTGCCTGGGGTAACTTCATCTTCAGACCCAGAGAAGGTGCCTGTGGCAAACAGCTCCCAAGCCTCCCTGCATCTTTTTTTGGGGTGAGCCAAGCTGAACCCTGGGCTGGGGCTCCACTACAGAGTGTAGCATGTGAAAAGTTAAGTCAGGAGCCCTGAGTGTTGGCATCATCCCTCACCTGAGGTCTAGTCTGAGGGACCCCGGGCTGCAGAGAAGAAGCCGGGATTCCCTGCACCGGATTCGCTTGTCCCACACACGTGTGCTCCCTGGTGTCCTCCTCTCCATCCTCACTCTGTTCTTTCTGTGGGACGTCCCAGCCAGCACATCCCACTGTGACCTGGGAGATGTTCATGCAGGATCTGGCATGGCCAGACGTGCCTGAGGAGCTCACAGCTCCCAACCCCGTGTAGGGACATGAAAGGGCAGTGACACTCTCAGCAAGTTTGTTGTCTTTCCTCTGTCTTGCTTAAGCTCTCTCCAAGTGCCTGGGACTACGAAATTCGTCCTGTTAGGAGGTACCATAAAGACTTGTTTGGTTTTTTTTTTACAAGCATCTCATATGTTCTCCCTTCCAAAAATTAAAATTGCTGCAAGCTTTGCTTTGAGCATCCTGGCTCTGGTTTTAGAGCATGTGCAAAAGGGATCACTTCGGCAGCACAGCATAGAATCTTAGAATGATAGAATGTCCTGGGTTGGAAGGACCCACAAGGACCATTGGTTCCAGCTCCTGTCCCTGCACAGGACACCCCGCAGGTCACCCCGTGTGTCTGAGGACGTTGTCCAGTCTCTTCTTGAGCACTGTCAGGTTGGGGCCGTGACACCTCCCTGGGGAGCCTGCTCAGTGTCCAGCACCTCTGGGTGAAGAACCTTTTCCTCATGTCCAACATGAACCTCCCCTGGCACTCGATGTACACACAGGTATGAGACAAGATCCATCTAACCCATGAGCAGATCTGGGCTTGATGAGGAACATTTTGACTTCCAATGGAATCCTGGCAATGGCACCATCCTAGGGTACAGGGGACCAGTGAGATCTGGCATCAGGAGCCTCTGACACAGTGGAGAAAGAACCAGCACCCATGACATGTGTCTTCATGGTGAGACAGAAAGGGAAATACCACCTACAATCTGCCTGTGAGATGTAACCCATGGCTACATCCCAGGGTAGGAGATGGAAGACTGAGGAGAGCAGAGGAGAAGCTGCAGAGTTGGAAGAGGAGTGTAGGAACCATCTGCCTCATTCCAGGCAAACTCAGGAGAAGGCTCCCTAGAACCTCCATAGGTCTCCCACCAGAGATTCCTCTGCCCTCAGCAAACGATCCTGGTATCTCTAACCCTGTGACCCACAGAATTATGGGGGTGGTGAGTTCTTCCTGAGGTCTCTAGGTTAGAAAAAATACCCTGGTGTCCTAACCTCACCTCTGGGCTATTCCCATGAGGCTGAACTCTCCTTGACGTGCTCTGTGGTGGAGCTCTGCACCTCTTCCTTGCTTTGGATTAGTCTCTTGGGTAAGGCTGTGGCAGAAGGTGAGTCCCTTGTCCCAAGCTGTCCCTGCACCTCCTCCCTTGCTGTGGTGCCCTCTTCTCCTCCCGGGGCAGTCAGGTTCCCCATGCTGCCTGGGTGGGGTGTCTTCTCCAGCTGCAGCTCCTGCACACAGTGCTGAAGATGGTGCAGGAGCCCCAGGGAGCCGTGGCCGGTGCCCATGGACAGGGCGGAGGGATGGAGATGCGGATGTTTGCTCTGACTCTATGCACAAGAGACAAGCATCAACCCAGGTTTGGAAGGGGCAGGACATGACCCTGCCTCCTTGTGGCTGGTGTCCCCAGAGCCTTCATGGGACACCAGCCATGGACACACAGGGCGGTTGCACTGTGTGCCTGGGCACGTTTCTGCTTTCTGTGTCCTCTGGGGAGATGTGACACATGCTGCACAGGACAGTGCTGGCCCACGCAGCCTCTGGGGTGAGCTGGAGGTCCCCGTGGGTTAGTGAGACCCCAGACAGAGCCCCCAGACCCCCCACCCAGCCTTGCAAGGGCCAAGGAGAGATTGGGCTCAGGGCCTGGAGCACTCACCTTCCTCAGCTGCTTCTTCAGGACTCCCAGAGCTGCTGCCTTCCCCACGCAAAGCTGATCCTGCTGCTGGCCCTGCGCAGAGCCCTGCATGTGGACAGACACACAGACAGCCCCGCTCAGCTGCAGCCCCACACAGGGTCTGCGCACGGCTGTGGAGGGGCCGCTCTCCAGCAGACATCCCACCACCTGTGCTCCAAGGTTCAAGGATGTGTAACTGGGAACCCTCCAAGGGCTGGTACCTGTCATGGATTCCATCTGCGCCACAGCTGCAGAGAGGGGTGGGGGGACCCTGCCCGGCCCCGTCACCACTCTGCCCCAAGGAGCAGGCGCTGCCTGACACAGGCACAGGGTGCGAGACCATGGGCTGGAGCCTGGTGGCTGCCATGCCCAGCCCAACGCCAAGCCCTTGGCCACAGCGGGTGTCTGCAGGGCTGCCAGTCCAGCAGTGCCCAGCTCAGGTGATGGATGGGTGCGGACAGGGCAAGAGAGTCACCAAAATCCCCAAGACCCGGCTGCGCAGCACAGGCAGAGGACACAGCCTGAGGAACCAGCTGCTCTTGGGGTCAGACACCATCGGTCAAAGCCTGCCCTGGACTGATGGCTGCGCAGGGAGAGACTCTCCTCCCCACCCTCAAATCACCTTCTCCCTCTGGCTGGTGGGGCCCTGGGCTCCCCCTGCCCTCCGCAGCTCCCCGAGGTGATGCTGGATTCGCTCTTGGAGGCCACGCAGGACACGGAGCGCATGGCTGGGGGGACAGCGGAGATGAGCTGGAGGAGATGGGTCACAGGCAGAGAGGAAGAGCCAGCATGGCCAAAGGCACCGAGCGGCTCCTCCGCAAAGGATGCTCGGGGATGTGGGGCACGGGAGCCCAGGGGTGCAGGACCCCCCACTGCCTCCTGCCAAAGCATGAAGCACTCTGAGGTTGTGGGACTCACCTGACTGCTGCTGCCAAAGCGCCCTGCCCCACGGCACTGTCAGGGAGTGCGCAGTGTCCGTGTGGGCACACTGAGCTGGCCCCCACGGCCGGGGAGCCCCCAGCCTGCCCCAGCATCACCGGCTCCCACGGGTGGCTCAGGAGATGCTGCAGCCGCTGCAGCCGGGTGCTCCCACCAGCCCTTTCCTGGGGAGCAGCCACCAGGAGAGATGGATCAGAGCAGCACCTGCACCACCTAAATCTGCCCCCAAGTCCACTCAGCCTCATGTATAAAAACTGTTGGCCTTGCGGCCAGGTCAGAGCTTGTAGGAAAGACCTGGAGCTGCTTGTACAGCCAGCGGATGAGCAGGGCAGGTTTGGCACGAGCAGGTCAAGCATGGGGACACCCAGGATGACATCTCCTCTGCCCCACGAGGCACCCCCAGCTCAGGCACAGACCTTGCCCCACCAGCCAAGCTGCGGAGCTTGCTGCCCAATGCACCCAGCAGACCCCGCCGTCCTGCACAGCCCCTCTGGTGGGCAGGGTGAAACATCTGGGTGAGCTCAGGGGAGCAGCACATCTGGGCTGATGTGCTCCCCAGTGCTGCCCCCTCCCTGCGCCAGCCCCAGCCCCCAGCACTGAGCAGAGCAGCAGTTTTTCTGTGGCTGGACGTGACCAGCCGTGATGTGTCCCGGCAGCTGCCCCTGCCCAACAGGGTCCCGTGTTACACAGCTCCGGGGCACCAAGTTGGGGTTATCCTGTGTCCTCATCGCTCCCCTTATCCCTTCCCCAACCTGCTCCAGGGCCTCCCGGAGCTGCCGAAGGGCATCCACCCTCTCCTTCTGGAGCAGCACACGCAGCTGGTCCAGGGCTCTCTGCCGCTGCCGCAGGAGGGAGTGGGTACGATGCTCCAGCTCCCGGAGCTTCTGCAAGAGAAGCTGGGGTCACCTCACCCCTTCTGGCAGCCCGTGCCCACCCCCAGGTCCAGGAAGGCTCTTCCCAAGTTCAGTCTCCATGCAGGACGCCCGAATCCCTCCTGGCCAGGGTGGCACCACCTCAGCCTGCTCCAGAACAGGGTGACCTGCCCTGGAAAGAGCTGGGGTTTGCTGGGGAAGTGTTGTCAACATGGGGACCACCACCTTGGCATCGAGCCCTGCCTGCTGCTCTGCCTGTGCCCAGGAGCCCCTGCCTCTGCTGGGACTCTCCAGGGACCTTCTGACCTGCACACCAGTAACCCCAGTCTGCGTGCAGCCTGAAGAGTGTTTTCCCCAACAAATTCTTCTCTTAAAAGCTCCAGCCTCCCAATAAAACCTTCCAGCAGACACATTTGGTTTGGATCTTTAGGAATTTGGGCAGCACTGGACACTTCCCATGGGACACGTGCATGCCCTGACTCAGAGGGTCTTAGCCTCTGACAGGGTGACATGCTCCTTCCCGGGGCGCCTCCAGTGTGACCCAGGGCCCACTGGAAAGCTGGGAGAGCACCAACCTTCTGTAGCTCCAGTTTCTCTTCTTGCAAAGCCGATGTTTTCCTCCTCTCCTCCTCCGGTCCCTCCTGGCAGTCCGCACAGGCTCTCTGCCGACACTGGAGAATCCCCCTTTTCCACCTCCAAATCTTTTCCTCATCCAGGAGCTGGTCCTGGCCCTGGCCCTCCCCAGCACAGGAGCAGCACTGGCTCTTCCCCCGCAATGCAGAGCTGTGGCTGTGGCCAGCACAGCCCCTGCAGGCCCCCAGGGCACCTGGGACCACTCGCCTGAAGACCCCCCAGCCTGTCCCTGCCCCCCTGGCTGTGCCTGGCCAGCCCCCGTTCTGGCCATTGCGGGGTCACCTCACCATCCTCTCCGTGTCCGTCGGGTCCCGATGGCAGGTGTCCTTGTCCTGGGAGTGTGTCAGTGGTGCCACACCAGCCCTGCGGCGGGAACATGGTCACCCACATCCCCAACTGCACTGCTCCCCATCTCCAGAGGCACAGACCCCACTGGGTGCCCACCCAGCACCCAGGGGTGCAGGATCCTCTTGGGCTTCCAGTGCCACCTTCTGCTCCCAGGGCACTGCTGGGCACCTGTGGGTATGGCTGAGCCACCAGTCACTGTGCAGGACACATTCCTGGAGTCCCCGGCGTACCTGGCTCTGTCTCCTTTGCTCCGAGTGTCCTTCACACCAGGTCCCATCTCCCGTGTCCCCTCCCGGCTCCTCTGCAGTGACCAAGGCAGTGACAGCGGCTGTCCTGCTGCACGCTGGTGGCCACAAGCAGGGTTACAAACCACCTGCCCCTTCCCCATGCACATCCATGGCCAGCACGGGGGACGCGAGAACAAGGGCCACATCCCCTCTGCTCTCCACACGCGCACAGGCAGCAGAGCCAGGGCCGGTGCTCTCACCCATCGCTGACCACCCGGCGCATCCCGCCACAGCCGGGCTGTCCCCCCACGGCAGGAACACCCCCGGCTGTGCGCCACGGCCGGGCACGGCCAGCCCAGGGACGCACCGTGCAGGGCAGGGTGGCTTTCTGCTTCCCACCCTGCCGCCGGGACTGAGCCGCTGCTCCTGGGCAGGGTGACACATCTGTCCCCCTTCTGCGCTGCCCAAGGGGTATCACTGCTGGAAAAAACGGCATTTTGTGGGGGGAGCCCCACACCCCAGATAATCCTCTTTAGCAACTGGGGCTGGTGCTGCCACCATGGCCTGCACACTGCACCTGCCCAGAGAGAGGATCCCTGGCGCAGCCGTGTCCCTTCCCCTGCTTGGTCCCTGTCCCCACGGCTCTCCAGCACCACCCAGCCCCCCGGCCAGCCCAGGCTCACAGTGAGCGGAGCAAGGGGCTCTCCTCCGCCTGCTGCCTGCTCCTGCCTTCCTCGTGTCACACCCAGCAAGGGTGACGTCCCCTCCACGCCGTCCCCAGAGAGCTGGTAGCTGCTGCCACCTCAGGCCCAGGGTCCTGCTGGCGGGATGTCCCCTGGTCCTGGCACTGCTGGAGCCTGGCGAACGGCCATCGGCAGAGCCTCCCTGTGCCATGGCGCCGCTCCTGCCCGCAGAGGTGCCTGGGGCTCTCCAGGGACATCCAGCAGCTGCGTTGTCACCACGCCAGGTGATGATGGTCGACGGGTCTTTCCTGCAGCCTGAACTCCGGTGGGGAGAGTCTTCGCGGCCCAGGGCTGGCGGTGCAGAGGGGGCTGCCCGGGCTCCCCCCCGGCCCATCCCCTGAGCGTCACTGCGGCTCAGCCGGGAAATCCTCCCGCCCAGGGACTCCAGGCTCTGCCGCCTGGCCAGAAGGGACCCGCCCTGCCAGGGACGTCTGCCCCGCTCCACCGCCAACCGCCGACCGTCATCCAGCCTTCTCCCTGCGGGAAACAAGGACTCATCCTGCCCAGGATCATCTCCCTCAGTGGGGACATCCCCAGTGGGTTCATCTTCCTCCTCGGAGAACCACAGGGGCTCCTCCATGCCCTCCCAAAACCTGGTGGCAAAGTCCTCTGTGCAGATGGAGCTGGAGCTGCTCCAGTCCCCCGGGCTGGGCTGGGGGTCAAGGAGCTGAGCCAGCCCCCAGCAGCGCTTCTCCCATGGGACAGGGCTGGTGACACCCCGGGGACACCTGGCACTGTGTCCTTCCAGCTCTGTGAGGGAGAGCAGAGCAGTGAGCCTCCCCTGCGCCCGGGCAGGCATGGAAGGGGCTCATCCCATCATCCCATCATCCCGCCATCCCATCATCTCATCATCCCGCCATCCCGCCGTCCCATTATCCCGCCATCCTGTCATCCCGCCATCCCATCATCCCATCATCTCACCATCCCATCATCCCATCATCCTGCCATCCCATCATCCCATCCAGCTGGATCTGAACCAGTTTGGAGATGCTGGCAATGCCTGTTCTCACCAGGGAGCGCTTGGCGTGCACCTGAGCATCCCACCCACTCCAGCAAGATCCTCAACCTCAACTGCTTCCAAGAGCAAAAACCACAATATCTTCCTTATTGTTTTCTTGGAACAGGGTAACTTTTCACCCCGCTGGGTGCTCCCCGGCGCCGCTGCAGCAGCACAGCTCCGCCACGGCCACAGTGCAAAGGCCTGCCAGGCCAGCAGGGCACAGGGGTGGGATGCTCTTCTATCGCGAAAAATGGGGAGCCACTGCCCGATGGGAGAATCCTGGTCCCAAACTGCCTTTTGCATCTTTGCAAAAGCCCCTCCAACACCACTTCCCAGGGTACAATTTTGCTGTCCTGGCACTTGCTCCCTTGGTCTCCGTTGTTTGATTTAAACAGCACCAGCTGCAAAATCCTGTGCCCGAGCACCAGCACATCTGCAGGTCCCCGGCAGGGTTTGGGCCTGGTGGGCTGAGGACACGGCAGAGCTGGGAAAGCCCTGAAGCACCTGTCCCCACTCACCAGCCATCCGGGAGCCAGCGAGGAGGGCGTCAGGTGAGGTGTCACCGTCCCTGCTGCCACCAGAGCCCTGTGTGCCCACGCTGTGCTGCTGCAGAGGGGAGAGCGGGCACGGGGCAGTGACTGTTCACACAGCGCCCGAGCCGGGGGACAAGGCTGGAACACCCTGGTGTTGGTGCCACATCGTCCCCTGGGGGGTCCAACTGCACACCCACATGGCAGCCCCACACTGTGACCCCATCCCGCGCCCCACACCTGGCTGTGCACGTGGTCCCGGCGTCCCCTTGCCCGGGATCCCGCAAACCCCGGCTGCTTCCCTGGGTCCCGGCCTGCGAGAGGAGGAAGACGCGCTGGTTGGGACAGAGCAGCAGGTCCTACAGTCCCAAGGGGCAAAATCCCCTCTTTTGGGCCGGGGGGACACTGCAGCGGGGACAGGCAGGGAGGGCAGCAGCCCTGGCTTCTTGCCCGCTGGGGTTGGGACAGGTGGGACAAGCCCGTCCCCGGCAGCGCGGGAGCGAAGGCGTGTTGGTCTGGGCTGGGGGGAGAGCCGGGCACCCCACACCCCGTGCACAGCACCGGGCACCTGTGCGAGCCTTGCTGCGCTTCTGGCCTTGGAGGACAGCCCCCTCCAGCTCCATGCCTGCCACCCAAGCCTGCAACACAAGGCAAGGTGAGGGTAACGCTCTAAAAGCCCCCATGAACTCATTAGGCTTCAGAGTGAACAAGCCGAGACCAACGCAGCCCAGTGCACCCACCTCCTGGAGCTGTGGTGCTGAGGGACACACTGAGGGGTGAGAGGTGGGTTTGCAGGTGCTGTGGGTTTGCCTTTCAGTAAAGTCAGGATGCCGTCACGCTTGCTGCACCCAGGAACTCTGCTGCCGTGCGCCCCCTGCCCCACTGGTCCCCGTGCGGGTCCCCCACCCCAGCCCAAACCTGTGCTCACCTGGCCAGGCTGTGCTGGGGGAGGCAGGAGAGCAGGCAGGAGAGCAGGCAGGAGAGCAGGCAGGACTGGACAGGCTGTGTGTGCCCGTCACCTGGCAACACCACAGCAGCCAGTCTGCCTGCCCGGGCTTCCCCACCCACCGCACAGCCCCTGCCGCAGCTTCCGCCACCTCCCCTGGGCCCCGCCTCGGGGACACCTACTCTTGGCCAGCTCCTGCCCCTGGGCCATCTCCTTCCCACCATCCCTGAGAAACTCCTCCCCTGAACACCTTCCCCTGAGCTGCCTCCTGTTCCTCCTGTTCCTGGACCTCCCACCCTGAGCAACCATCTTCTCCCTGGGCCAAACTCCACTGGCACTTCTTCCTGGACAATCTCCTCCCTCCCTGCGCAGCCCATTCCCTGGTCCTCCTTCTCCTCTAAGCTCTCTCTCCTAAAGAACCTCCTTCCATGGGCACCTGCCCTTGGGCCACCCCTCATGTTCCTGCTTTCCTGGATCTCCTCCCCTGAGCAACCTTCACCTGGACATCTCCTGCCTTGGACAACCTCCTCTGGTCCATCTCACCTCCTGGTCCTCTTCCCCTCAACCAGCTCCTCCCCTGGGCAACCTCCCCCTTGATCCTTCTCCTTCACTGAACAACCACCTCCCTGGACCTCCTTGCCCTCTGGGCCACCTCCCATCACCATCCTCCCCTCCTTTGCACAACCTTGCCTGGGCCATCACCCCATCTCTTCCCCTGCATCTCCCTTCTCCTCTGGGCCACCTTCCATGGTCCCTTCCCTGGGCACCTCACCTGCCACCCGTCACAAGCCCAGGCCCCAGAGCTCACCCACATGGGGGCTCCTCAGGACCCCCAGCTGCAGCCTTGGGCAGCGAGCGACCATCTCAGCACCGCGGCTTTTAAAACTCCCGAATCCAAGTTTTTATTACCGTGTAGGAGAAGAGGGATCACTCACAATATATTGTTCAAAAAGAAATACATTCAACAGCATTTACAGTGGAATGACATTAAAATCCTCTGGGGGGTGGGGGAACAGAAAGACCAGGAGATGGTGCTCTGGTTAAGTGCTGCTGCTAGATGATCTCTGGAAGATAATTTTTAAAATTAGCCTAAAAAAGGGGGGATTTCTGGTTTGGGGGTGCTCCTCACACTCCGAGCTGTGCAGGGGCTGTGACAGTGATTGCTGGACAGACACGGGGATGGGGGCACATCAGAGGGGACCTCTGGGCTCCCAAACCCAGCGGGACCCTGGTGCCAGCACTGACAGCAACACCTCGCTCCCCACTGCTGGACGCTCAGTCCTGACCTGGGGACAACCCGGGCAGGAGGTTGTCACCTCGCCGAGCTCAGGGTGACACTTGCATTGACAAAGCAAACAAGGAAAATAAGGCATTTGGAAGAGCTCAATTTCTGGCCTGTTTTACAAACCCGATTCAGTCCTCAAGTGGAACAAAACCCCCAGCCCGGAGCATCCCAAACGCAGGGGATACCAAGTGCCGCCCTTCAAACCCCAAATGCATCGTTTCTAGAAGGAATTCTCTTTGAACGCTACCATATCCAGCTCTGGAGCAAAATGTTGCCTCTCTAATTTGGGAATTACTCCATCACCCCTATGTCATCCCTCGGGGAATCGTACTCGTGCTACAAAAACTCAGACAGACACTTCTGTCTTCATTATTTTTCATCTATTGTGTACCATAGAAATTTAAGCAAAATAATTTTATATATATTTATATATATATATAAATTAGAAGCAAATAAATAAGATTAAAGGGTATCGTGAATCAGTGGGCGTTGCCACTCCAACAGTCACTCACTACGGTTACGCCGTACAAGGTCTAGAGCTACTGCACACGTAGGTTTGCTGTAAATCACGGGTATGGAGGTGCTGGAGAAGCCGACCAGGAAGAGACGGATGGTTGAGGAACCTGATTGCGTAAGTGTCCCATGTGCAGCCTGGGTATTCCAGTTACCATTGCCTCCAAGTTCGTTATTGCTAATTATCTTCCAAGGTGGATGTGACAGTCCAGCTGGGGGTGGCCTCTGACCCGCGGGAGGCAGCAGTCAGTGTGACACGATGAGGACACGGAGAAGAAGACACTAAAAATGAGATCTGATGGAGCAAATGCAGGTGCCCAGGTCTCCTTGACACTCCCTGGCCCAGCAGATCCCATCTTCAGCATCCTGCCACCCTCTGGCGCTGGGGACCGGCGGTACTTGCCCACGTGGCCAGTACCCAAGCGATGGCTCCTGACACGGTCAGGGCTCGCTCTGCTCCTCCCGTGGGGCCAGAGGGGTGAGCAGGGACATGGGGCTCCCCCTGCCCTGTGCTCAGGCTGCTTTAGTGACCTGAAACTGCTCCTGGGACAGACCAGCCCCAAGGGAGGATGAGAAGCAGAGCCCGGCACCCCCCAGGCTCGGCCTGTGACCCCCACACTGGGGGATGCACCCAGACCTGTCTGGCTTCATGGGGTGAGAGACCCAGGACGGGGCTGCATCCCAGAGATGCCCCATCCCAGAGATGCCCCATCCCAGGGACGCTCCATCCCAGAGATGCTACATCCCAGGCATGCTCCATCCCAGGGACACTCCATCCCAGAGATGCCCCATCCCAGAGATGCTCCATCCCAGAGATGCTCCATCCCAGGGATGCTCCACCCCAGAGATGCTCCATCCCAGGGATGTTCCATCCCAGAGATGCTCCATCCCAAAGACACTTCATCCCAGAGATGCTCCATGCCAGGGATGCTCCATCCTAGAGAGGCTCCATCGCAGGGACACTCCATCCCAGAGATGCTCCATCCCAGGGATGCTCCACCCCAGAGATGCTCCACCCCAGAGATGCTCCACCCCAGCAGCACCTCAGCATCGCTCCTCCTCCCGCGCAGCGCCAGGCCAGCTCTGCAGGGAGACGTGGCCGCAAACCTGGCACCGAGGTCGGGGAGCCGGTACGCGGGGCCGGAGCATCGCTGGTCCGCAAACCGCCGCGCTCTGGGTCTGCCAGGCGCTCCAGCCTCGGCGAGGCCGTTTCCCCCTTTGGATGTGGTTGCAGGAAAACCAAACCAAACCAACCTCACTCAAATCACTCTCACAAAGCATCGTGTTAAAGACAGTCCCAAGCCTTGGCTAAACACGGCAGTCTGTGGGGAATCTGCTCAAACGCTTCTTGAAAAGAAAAACAGGTAAAAAAAAAAGCTGAAATATCCTAATTGGTGTTACTGGGATGACTGAGCACTGCAGGAACCACCAAGAGCCTCCAGGATCAAGCGCTACGGCCCCTGGAGACAGTTTTCTGAGCAGGACACAAGGTTGGTTTTGTCCGTCTGTGAAGGAACCTGAACCAAGAGCAGCCTTTTTTTAAAAAAATAAATCCATAAAGTCCACACACAAATGGGGGGAAAAATAATGTCAAAGAAAAGAGCCCACACAGATGCACGGCATCCCCACAACGTGAGTATCTTTGGAAGCCAACGTCTCAGCCGATAAAGCTGAGGCGCTGAAAGATATAGGCAGCAACTCCTGATAGCAATAAATATGTTCAGCTAAAAACAAACCAGATCCACATGTCCTCATTCCTATTTAGTTGCTGAAAAAGCCATCATTAAAAAAAAAGGATGCTATTTATTAGTGCATAAAAAAATAGGTTTGGAATCCCTGTTGAGATTTGCTTTTCAAATTTCCGCACGTATTGACTCCGTGTGTGTTCGCACTGTGAGCTGCCGGTGGGACGCTGCCAGCGTGTCCCCTCTGTCCCTCTGCCTGTCCCGCTGAGCCGAGGCGCGGGGGCGGCCGCCCCGGTGTGAGCCGGGCGGCTCAGAAGATGTCGGGGCACATGCTCCAGTCCTGCTTGTCCTTGGCCTCCCAGTAGCCGCCCTTGTAGACGCAGATCAGCTCCCCCGTCACGGCATCCACCTTGCGCTCGAACCACAGCGGGATGTAGCCCTCGTAGTCCTTGCCTGGCCGGGGAGAGGCAGGGGGTGAGGGCTGCGTGTCCCGGGGAGCCCCGCGCTCCCTCACCCACCCAAATCAACGCCAGGTCCTTCCACCACCCCCCAAACCCAGGGGGGTTTCTCCGCCGCATCCCCCTCCCACGGCGAGGGGCGCCCGGTCCCCGCCGGCGTCCCCAGCATCTCACCTTCCTCCAGGGCCTCCACGGCCTCGGCCTCGCGCCGCCGGCGCACGGCCCGCTGCTTCTCCTCCAGCCGCTGCTTCTCCACGTTGGCCTCGTCCCAGCGGCCGCTCTCCATGAGGCGCTGGTCGGGCCGCAGCCGGCTGTCCGTGGGCGCCACGCGCTCCTCGGGCTCGTTCAGCGTCAGCGCCAGGTCCGAGAAGAAATACATGTTCTCGGCGTTCTCCCTGCGGCCGGAGAGCCCTGGTCAGGACAGGGAGCTGCGGCTGACCCCGAGCAGAGCTCCCCAGCTCCTCACGGCCTCGCGTCTCACCCCAGCCCCACCAAGGCTGCTCCTGCTGCCCCAAACCACACGTGCAGAGGGAGCACGGCCTCCCACCCTCAAAGCCGAGATGCTGATGATGCATCGACGGGCATCTCACAGGGGAACAGAGAGCTCTCCTCCGCTATCTCCGCACAGGGAAGCTAAAGCCAAGCCTATGAACCATAAGTGCTATATTCCCCAGACGAGACACCAAATAGCGTCATCAGGAGCTGCTGGATCCCCAACCGCAGAACCAGAGGCACCAAGAGCAGGAGGCTTTCCACGGGAAATGCTCCAACAGAGCATCTCCAAAGCAGGGACTGCTCATTACCCCTTAAAAGAATGAATCCTGTCGGCCATTGCTAACCTAAAGGTATGTCAATGCTCTCACTTTTAGGTCAGTTTGCTCATCTAACAAAGAGGGACCTGCAAAACACCAAATCAGAAGCTACACCCTTGCAGCTTTAGACATTCTGGAGCCTGCGCAATACGTTCAGTCTTGTTTTAACACCTATCTATAAAATGTCCTTTAGCCGAACATTGCTCATTATAGGCTGCAATGACTCTGTCACGAATACGCAAATGCGTAACCAATTGGCTCTTCAGGACAGCAAGGCAAAGGAGCCAACACATCTCCTCATCATGGCCAGCAGCCCAAAAACACCTAACAAGTAACCCCGGCTGCCCAAAACCTGCCTGCGAAGGTCCCCCAAAGCCACCGTCCCCTTGCAGGACCTGCTGTGCCCTCCTGCTTCCTGCTCACGCCCTGGAAAAAGCCACACAGCCACCCAAAGTCCTGCTTCCTTCCCATGTCCTCAGGCTGGGGACACCCCGCGGGGCTCAGGGTGACACCGTGAATCCCCATCCCGCTGT
This sequence comes from Streptopelia decaocto, assembly GCF_964273445.1. Lineage (NCBI taxonomy): Eukaryota > Metazoa > Chordata > Aves > Columbiformes > Columbidae > Streptopelia > Streptopelia decaocto. Next base: position 13,104,672 of record NC_138670.1, on the reverse strand, counting down.
GGCGCCCCAAGCACAGCACCCCGCACGAGGGGGGACTCACGGGAGGGGGTACTTCTTCCACAGGACCTTTGGGGACAGCGTCTGATAGACAGTTTTCTGCTTGCCCTCCATGCTGGTGCTGCCGTGACTGCTCTGCACGATCTTGGAGCACTCCATCTTCTCGTCCCACGTGCCGGACATGACGTAGTGGGCTTTACCGTCAGCGTCGCTCACCACCCCTGTCACCTGGAAGAAGAACACGACTCTGGTGGCGTTTGGAAGTGCTCAGAGGACACGGACGGGTGCAGGGGGGCAGAACCTTCTCCAGGTGCCCCAACTGGAGCATCTGGGCTGGGAGTTGCACGGCCTTGGACATGAGCTGCACGGGGGGAGCGTGGGCTCATCCTGACCATGCAGGTGGGTCTACAGAACATCCAACCCTTTCCAGGTCTCAGTGCTAAAGCTCCAGCACATGGAGACCAAAACATGGGCTTGGAGGTTCCCCCCAGCCCTCCCTGGTGACACAGCATCAGAGAATCACAGAATACTGTGGGCTGACGGAACCTTCACAGTCCACCCCCTGCCATGACAGGGACATCTGCACCAGCTCAGGTTGCTCAGAGCCCCGTCCAGCCTGGCCTGGGATGTCTCCAGGGATGGTTCAGCCACCACCTCTCTGGCCAACCTGGGCCAGGCTCTCACCACCCTCAGGGCAACAATTTCTTCCTCATTTACGGCCTGAATCTCCCTCCTTTAGTTTAAAACCATCACCCCTTGTCCTATCACAACAGACTCTGCTCAGAAGTCTGTCCCCATCTTTCTCATCAGCCCCTTTTAAGTCCAAAAAGGCCACAATAAGGTCTCCCCGGAGCTTCTCCAGGCTGAACACCCCAGCTCTCTCAGCCCACCAGGGGTGACAGGGTGACTCCTCAGCCCCGTGCTGGGGCTTGTCCCAGCCATGGTACTGGGACCCTGTGAGCCCGGCTTAGAGGGAAGAGCCAGGTCTCACCCCGCGCAAGGTGGCAAGGAGCAGCGAGATATCTGGATACGCACCTTTCGGGGGACGTCCCTGGAGAAGTAGCTGTAGGGGGTAAATTTCAGCTGGCATTTATCTTTTGACTTATGGTTAACAATCTCTATTTCACCAGACTAGATGGAAGACACAGAACCACAGCGAGTGAGAGACTTTGCAAGAAGACAAATCAGACGTTAGTTGTAGTTGGTGCGGGTACAAACCAACACCAGCTGCAGCATTGATTCTGGCAGCAGCCACTACATCAGCCGCCCCCTCAGCCCCACGGCTCGCGAGCAGCAGGGTAAAACCCGACCCACACATGACCACTCTGCCCCACAGAGCTGCCGGCCTTGGGAAGAGCCTTTGAGAGCTCCAAGAAGTGTCCCTGTCAGGGAAGGGGTACAGTGGGGACCCCCAGCAGGGCCCTTCCAGCCCCCTGCCCCTCGCCAGAGCCAGGCAGGACCCATCAACTCACACCTGCAGCCACCGACCTGGTCAATCCAGAGCTTGCCCACAATGATGTTGTGCACGGTGGAGGTGACTTTCCTCCAGACGTAGTGATTCCCGCTGGAGTGAAACTCGAGGTGGATGGCACCTGCGGAGAGAGGAGCAGCCCTGAGCTCAGCACTGGCAGATGGCCGGGCTGCCCTGGGGCTCAATCGTAGAATAGTTTGGGTTGGAGGGGCCTTCCCAGCTCCCCAGTGCCCCCCCTGCCATGACAGGGACATCTGCACCAGCTCAGGTTGCTCAGAGCCCCGTCCAGCCTGGCCTGGGATGTCTCCAGGGATGGTTCAGCCACCACCTCTCTGGCCAACCTGGGCCAGGCTCTCACCACCCTCAGGGCAACAATTTCTTCCTCATGTCCAGCCTGAATCTCCCTCCTTTAGTTTAAAACCATCACCCCTTGTCCTATCGCAACAGGCCCTTGTTGAAAAGTCTGTCCCCATCTTTCTCATCAGTCCCTTTTAATTACAGAAAGGTCATAATAAGGTCTCCCCAGAGCTTCTCTTCTCACACAGAATCCCAGCATGCCAGGGGTTGGAAGGGCCCTGGAAAGCTCATCCAGTGCAATCCCCCCATGGAGCAGGAACACCCAGATGAGGTTACACAGGAAGGTGTCCAGGCGGGTTGGAATGTCTGCACAGAAGGAGACTCCACAACCCCCCTGGGCAGCCTGGGCCAGGCTCTGCCACCCTCACTGGGAAGAGGTTTCTTCTCAAATTTAAGTGGAACCTCCTGTGTTCCAGTTTGAACCCATTACCCCTTGTCCTATCAGTGGTTGTCACCCAGAAGAGCCTGGCTCCATCCTCCTGACACTCCCCCTTTCCATATTGATCCCCAGGAATGAGTCCCCCCTCAGTCTCCTCTTGTCCAGCTCCAGAGCCCCAGCTCCCTCAGCCTTTCCTCGCACGGGAGATGCTCCACTCCCTGCAGCATCTTGGTGGCTGCGCTGGACTCTCTCCAGCAGTTCCCTGTCCTGCTGGAACTGAGGGGCCACAACCGGACACAATATTCCAGGTGTGGTCTCCCCAGGGCAGAGCAGAGGGGCAGGAGAACCTCTCTGACCTACTGACCACCCCCTTCTAACCCACCCCAGGTACCACTGGCTTCCTGGCCACAAGGGCCCAGTGCTGGCTCATGGTCATCCTGCTGTCCCCAGGACCCCCAGGTCCCTTTCCCCAAACACCCCCACTGTCTCAGCCTGTCCCTCCAGCAGAGCTGTTCCATCCCTCAATGACACCCAGCACCCCGCTCATCCCCAGAGCTGACTCAGCCCCTCCACCTGCATCGCTCATCGTCAGCCCCTGGCAGGGCTGGGTCTGGCCTCATCCCTTGCTGCACACTCTGTGATTGCTGCAGGGAGGAGCTGCAACACCTGCAGGGCCCCTGCCCTCCTCCTGCCCCCCCAAATCACTCATTTCCAAAGCAGGTCAGAAACATGCTGCCTGGCTGTCTCGCAGTGTCACAAGCCCAGGCAGGACCAGCCCCGGCCGTGCTGCCCAGCACAGGGACCAATACAGCCTTGGAATAATGGAGCTTATTGCACCTGGCTGCCAGGGAGAGGGTTAGAACAGGCAACAAGCTAAAGATTAACTATCATTTAGGGAGAAATCAATTGATGGGGAAGCAGGGTATTTCCAAAGCACAGCCTCTGTGGTGTTAGCAGCGAGCAAAGCTGTCTCCCTTTGCGGCTGGTATAATTTCCATTTCCAAGGCAGACAAGTTATCAAAGGGGTGTCCGTGATCGGGAGCACAAATCTGTGCTCCCACATTGCGCAGGGTGGAACTCACCGAGCTCTGCATGAACCCGAGGGATCAGCACATCGCTTTAACCTCTGGGGTACTGCACAAGCAGAGCGGGATAAAAAGCCAGTCCTGATCCTCCCGGCACGAGTCACCTACCCAGTGGCATGATGGAGAGGTATTTGCCCCTGAACTTGCTGGCGATGGTGATTTCCTGCCACAACGTCCACCCTCGCTTGGAGTAGACGTGATGGGCGGCTGCCGGGGGGTGGTGGCTCACCTGGGGAGAGGAGAAACAGCCGTAAGGTCACGGCCACCAGCACCGGAGAGCCCCGGTGAGCACTCGGCCATCGCGGCGTCACTCCCAGGAGAGGCAATGGCTCCACGCCAGCTTTGGCCCTAAGGATGCTCCGCTGACTTGAACACCTCAGTCTGTCCTGGGCATTGGGGTGACCTCCCATGAGGTCCCCGGCAGCACGAGCAGGTGCACTGAGCTCCTGCCAGGATTTTCTAATGCTCATAACACACAGAATCACAGAATCCCAGAATGTCAGGGGTTGAAGGGCCCTGGAAAGCTCATCCAGTGCAATCCCCCCATGGAGCAGGAACACCCAGATGAGGTTACACAGGAAGGTGTCCAGGCGGGTTGGAATGTCTGCACAGAAGGAGACTCCACAACCCCCCTGGGCAGCCTGGGCCAGGCTCTGCCACCCTCACCCCCAACAAGTTTCTTCTCAAATTTAAGTGGAACCTCCTGTGTTCCAGTTTGCACCCATTGCCCCTTGTCCTGTCACTGGTTGTCACCAGAAGAGCCTGGCTCCATCCTCCTGACACTCCCCCTTTCCATATTGATCCCCAGGAATGAGTCCCCCCTCAGTCTCCTCTTGTCCAGCTCCAGAGCCCCAGCTCCCTCAGCCTTTCCTCACACAGGAGATGCTCCACTCCCTTCAGCATCTTGGTGGCTTAGCGAAGCTTCAGCTGTATAAACTTAATGTGAGCAACTATTGCTGCGAGATGATGCTGTACTGAGACCCCAGGGCACAGCTCTGCTCTCCAGTGATCCTGGTTGAGAAACATGGATGTGCTGACACCCAGCCTAGGTCACCAGTAATCCCAGTAATGCCTCTCCTACCCGCAGCTGCTCCCATTGCCCTGACTGGGAACCCCCAGGGGACACACGTCCCCATGTTGTCAGAGACACATGGACCTGACCTGCCAAGACCTTAGCTTTGTTCCTGCAGACACACTGGGCTGGAAAAGCAGATCCAACATCCCCCATCCCAAGGATGATGTGTAAAAGGACGGAGCTTGTGCTCCCCGGCACCGTAGAAGCTGCGCAAAGCCACGGTGGGGGCCGGACACCCCGAGCAGAGGGCTCTGTCCTCACCAGGGCTCACCCCGCCGACACCGCACACACCACCCATCACCGGGAACCACCGCGCCCCGACGGCCACGCCACCCGGGTCAGAGATTAATTCCACCGAGGTAATTACAGGCTGAGCACCCCAAGCTGCTGGATTACAAACATGAGCAGAGCAAGGGCCTCACCATTATATCCCACTGTCACCAGCAGAAAATCCTATTTGGATAACTGGATTTCAGGCACAAGATTACCAACGCTTCACTCGGCACATCGGCAGCTGAGCAGCACATGCAGGGAAAGTTCCAAGCAGTGGGAAGGGCGTCTGTCTGTCTGTCCCACACCAACCAGGGCAAGAAGCACCAACACAAAGCTGCGCTGTCACCAAATGTGCCCTTGGAGATGGCTCCAGGAGGGAGATTTAGAGGCTCCACTCACGGACCGAAGCCTCTGGAGTGCTGCGAGGGAGCGGGTTTGCTCCCAGTTACAGTGAGTCTAATTTTGGAGGAAGCTCGTGTGCCATGTCAGCAAGGGCTCCAGCCTGGTCTGTGCTCAGCTAATGTGGACATGTCAGAAACACCAAATTTGGGTACAGACACAGGAAAATCGGGACCAACTGGTAAAAGGAATTCAGGGCAGGTTATTTATTTGGGAAGGAATAGGGACACAAGAGGGAGGGTGGTGAAAAAGAGGGGGAAGAAATGAGAAAAGGGATGGTAGAGTGATGCGGTCAGGGCTGTCCGGCAGTACCCCAGTCACGGTAATAATGCCCCCGTTGTTCTGACCGCACCCCGGGAGGATGAGGGTGTTGCTGGCTAAGGGACGGATTGAGCATCCTGGGAAGGAATCATTGAATTCCTACAACACTTGGCTGAGCAGCATGAGAACCCAGGGAGACAGGGACCAGGGAGGTGCTGGAGAACAGAGATCCCAGATTTCTCTGGGCTGTGCACAAAGCCAGTGGGGAACCGGGCTGTGTGGCAGGATGGGAATCACTGCCGGGCGAGGGAGGTGACGGTGTGTGTGATGCTGGGATGAACCTGAGCTCTGCAACGCTCACAGCGAAGTGCCGGGGGATGCCAGGAGAGATGCTGCTGCCTCCAGTCTGGGCTGTGTGGGAAGGGGATGCGCGTTGGCAGCCGTAGCTCGTTACACTCTGGTCAGCAGCGTCCTGGCTCCTGCAGCCCAGGGCACGAGCGCACAAGACTGGGACTGACCACACGGCATCCCAGGGACGATCGAAGCCGGCTGACAGCAGGCATGCAGCTTGGGATGGTGCAAAGGGACAGCAGAGACACGGACCTTGGAGACGAGCTGCTGCAGGACCCTTCCTTTTGTCATGAGCAGGGGGTCACGTTTCCAGGAGACCCCACACAGCCTGTTCAGCCTCACAGCCTGGCCGAGAGAGACGGGAGGTGATGGGACATGACAGGAGGTGACGGGATGTGACGGGAGGTGATGGGAAGTGATGGGATGTGACGGGAGGTGATAGGAGGTGCCATCCTGCCTCGGTTAGAGCATTGCAGGAGTCTGCCAGGCCTGGACACTTGTTACCACGGGGGGGGCTCTGTCCACACGTGCATGTCCAACCAGGAGCTGATGGCTGAGCACGGTACCTGCTGCAGCAACTGCTCCAAATCTGGGTATGAAGGCTTGGAGCAGATGATGATGAGGGACAGGGACAAGCTAAAGCATGTCAGGAGACACAAGGATGCTGGTGCAAGCCTGGGCCTCATCACTGTGTATTCTCAGAGTGCCCATCCGCATGTCTGAAATCTGCTGTGAGCATCCCACGGCACAGCACGGCGTGCCCAGATCAGCAGCAAGACTCTTGCCCATGCAATGCCCACCCCAAAAAATGTCCCCCACAGGTCTCAGCGACATGGTCTGCTGAACAGCTCTGCAGCTCCTGGACCTGCATCAGCTTCTGCAGGTCAACCGAGGTTTGTGATTTTGTTTGATGCTTCTGAACGCAGACAGACATGATGGTTGCTCTGTCCCTGAGATGGCACAGCCAGCCCCTGGAGAGCAGAGAGCCCCCCGCACTGTGATGTCCCGTCCCTCCCCAGGAATCCAGGACAGATCAGCCAAGTGTGCTAAATACTAAACAGTCCATTTTCTCCCCAGGTCTCAACTCATTAAGTGTTCCAGGTTTTTAATTAAGACCTGCTGTGTGACCGATGTGTGCCAGATGCGCTCTGCGGTTAGAGCACAGGGCTGGCAGAGGTTCTTGGGTTGGCCCCAGGCTCTGAAACTAAAAGATTTCAGTTCAACAAGAGAGAAATGAGACCCAGCCCAAGAAACAGGGATAACGGTGCCAGAGCTCACAGCATCGCCAGCGTGGCTGGGAGGCAGCTCGGGTGAGGAGAGTTTCTCCTTTTCTGCTCAAGTGTTGGGATGTGGCAGAAGCCCCAGCCCCACGCAGGCTGCCAGGACCCCCGGCGGGGTGACGGGCACCCTTCTGCTCCCCTTCACAGAATCATAGAATGTTAGCGATTGGAAGGGACCTCAAGAGATCATCTAGTCCAATTCTCCCGCCTCCTGCTTTGCAGCGCTGCGATGGGCACACTCTGCCTCTGAGAAATGCCTTGGGCTGTGCCTGCTGCTGCTCCTGCCAACAGCAACGGCAACGCGCTGGCTGTCACGGCCAGGGGAACGGCTCAGAGCGAGGAGATGCTGGGTCTCCTTCAGAGAAGGAATGATTTTCCTGGACACCAGCAGCTTACCTGCTCGCACAGGGATCGGAAACCCAACTCCTCCAGCCGGTCGAGCTCATAGGTTTCCCCCAGCAGCGGGTTGAATGGCTTTGCGGTGCGGTGGACTGTGGTCGAGTAGGAAGACACTGAAAATGCAGCAACGAAGCACATCTGCTCTGTGGAGCTCTCGCACTTGACCGCTTTGTCCAGCAGCTCGTGGTACTCCAGGTCCTCGGTCAGCCTCTGCAGCATGGAGAGCGGCTCATTGAAGTTCACCTGGAGGGGAACACGTCGGGATCAGCAGAGCAGGAGAGATGCCGAGGTCAGCACTTCACCCTTTGCCATTTTCTCCTGGCACTGCACCCTGATCAGCACTAACAACCTGCACGCCGGGCTCCCCAAGCACAGTGTGATGCACCCCAAGAGCCGCGGATCTGGTGTGGCTGGAAACTGCTGAATCGAAGCTGCAGCCCCCGGGACAGCACGGGGCTGGATGTGCCAAGGCACGCTGCCTGCACGCTGCCTCTGCAGGGCTGCACAGACAGTAAATAAAGGCAAGAAACACATGCTGTGCTCCCTGAACCGAACTGCCAGAGCATGAAGGCTTTGAAGTTCCCAGCTGAGGTGTGTTGGGGAGCTGGCAGCCCCACAAGAGAACCAGATATCATAGAATCACAGATGGTTTTGGTTGAAGGGACCTTCCCAGCTCCCCCAGTGCCCCCCTGCCATGAGCAGGGACATCTGCACCAGCTCAGGTTGCTCAGAGCCCCGTCCAGCCTGGCCTGGGATGTCTCCAGGGATGGTTCAGCCACCACCTCTCTGGCCAACCTGGGCCAGGCTCTCACCACCCTCAGGCCAACAATTTCTTCCTCATTTACAGCCTCAATATCCCTCCTTTGGTTTAAAACCATCACCCCTTGTCCTGTCACAACAGGCCCTGCTCAAAAGTCTGTCCCCATCTTTCTTATCAGCCCCTTTTAAGTCTGGAAAGGCCACACTAAGGTCTCCCCAGAGCTTCTCTTCTCCAGCTGAACCCCCCAGCTCTCTCACCTGTCCCCCAGCAGAGCTGTTCCAGCCTCGGGTCATTCCTGTGGCTCCTCTGGCCCCTCTCCAGCAGCTCCATGTGTGTCCTGTGCTGAGGACCCAGAGCTGGACCAGCACCGCAGGGGGGGTCTCACAGAGTGGGGCAGAGGGGCAGGATCCCCCAAACCTGCTGCCCACGGGGCTGGGGATGCAGCCCAGGGTGCTGGGCTTTGGGCTGTGAATGCACATGGCAGCTCATGACCGATCTTTCCAGTGACGGAGCACCGGTGACCCCTAAAACGAGCCTGAGCAGCACGGCTCCCTCTCACCTCCCTGCCAGCACCACAGCGGCCACAAGCCAGATGTGAGACACGGCTGGGAGGTGCTGCTCCCCGGCAGAGCCGTCCCCAGGCCGGGTCATAGCCCAGCTGCTCAGAACACCTTGGAAAGCCGCACGTGAGGGTGTCCCTGCCCCTGGGGTGCAGCCCCAGGACAGCACCCAACCCGCAACGCCCCACGGGGCAGAGAGCAGAGGGGCAGCTCCGTTTCCATCCCCAAGTCATTGCTTTGTCAATTAGAGAATTGTGCTTTACACTAACAGGTTGGACAGGCTGCAAACATCTCCTGAAAAAAAAACCAAACCAAACCAAACCAACAAACAAAAATCCCCACAGTTGATTCTAGCAATATTTTTTGTTCTGAAAAGAATAGAAATTTAAAAAATTGAAAGGAAGACGGAGATGCTTTGTCCCATGTCTTCTGCCTCAAAATCATGTGAGATTCATTTTTTCAGTTCAGAACAAAGAAATACATTTCAGAAGGAGCAGATATTTAAGGACGGGAGAACCACTTCTATAAGCCACATCACATGTTTCATGCTAAAGGAAACTAACTCCAAATGATTCCACTCGGGGATTTAAGTAGCAGGGATTGTAGAGCGAGCTGTGTAGAAAGGGCAGCACCACGTCCACACAACAAGCAAATCGCAGCAGCTCGAGGGAACTCCCTGGAGAGACGCGGGCGGCGGAACCAAAGCAGCTGCAGCGTCCCCAGCAGCCCCGCTCGGCACCGGCGACGCTAAACCTGCCCCGGGGAAGGACGATGAACCCACCGCCAACGCAAAAGCCCCAAAGTTGTTTTCTTCCTTTTCCGTGCTGTTCATTCAGAGGAAAAACTAAGGAGCGCGTTGTCGGCACAGAGAGGTTTTCAGTGCATCACGTCCCCCGGGGAAGGGGATGAGGTCTCGGAAGTTCTCTTAATTAGCCAAGAATTGGGCGAAGGGCATGGAAGGAGCAACTCGCGCCGCTCAGTGTGCACAAGAGGCTCACCGAGGGTTTGCACTGTGATTAACCACGTTCCAAACAGCACCCCCGCCCGGCTGCTCCCGCTTCGCTCCATTTACTGCAGCGGCAGCTGGAAAACCCTCGCTCGGCAGCTCGTGCTGCGGAGACAGGATTCCAGTGGCTGTTGAAAGGGGATTAAATCGCCCCCCGCTGCCCTGCCATGGGCTGCTTGTTCTTGGGGTGAATCTCCCACAGAAATGCCACGTGCGGGGGGTCTCCCCCGCCCCGTATCCCTACAGATAACGCAGAGAGCTGACAGCGAGCAGCTGAGCCCCTCTGCAACCCACGCTCTGCTGAGCGCTTCACCGACACGGCCGTGCTGGGAAAGCAGAGCCGCTCGCCCCTGGGAGCATATGGAGTAATTACATCCCTGAGCCGGGGCTGCGGTACGGGCAGAACATATTGCTCTCGGGTTTGAACTCGGCTTCAGCAGCTCCCGGAATGATTTGATTGATATGGAAGGTGTAAATTTCCTCTCTCCAGGCCCAGGCAGCTGCTGGTATTTCACCTCCTGAGTTTATTTCTGTACCCATCACGCCTTTATCTGATATTGATGTCACTGCGGAAATGCTAACGGACGGCGCTGGGCTGTATATCTCGGCTGGAAATAGCATGAAGAAGAGACAAACTCATCTCTCTTACTCAGAGAGCATCAGGCACTGCTTTAACAACAGCCCAAATACAATCAATTCTGCATCCCAGCCCCTATAACACGTTCCTTCCCCTTTGCTCAGCGAAGGAGGACCCTGAATACAGTTCATGCTTTGCTGAGCTGCTCCCACACCAGCCAGTGCCACAATAACCCCCAAGTACCCTCAGCTACTTCACAACTCTCTCAAATCTGCCAGAGTTTCACGGTTTTTGGGGAAATGGATTTCTTATGATGGCACCCAGTCCCATCACACTGCATACTGAGCTGGGGAAGAGCTGCTGGAGACCCAGCAGCCTGGAAAGGGCTGTTTGCTCTGGAAAAACAGGCTGTGGGTTTGGGGGAGCGTTGGTGTGGGCAGCATTTCATCTGGGTCCATGAGGCACAGGGTTATTTACCTGCAAGAATTACAAGCACATCCCACTCACATGAGGGGGTTCCTCCAGATAGACCCCCCAGCAAACCCCCTCCTGACCCCTGCAGGGAGCCTTTGCCCCAAGGAGCAAACCCAGCAGCATCCAGAGCTGCTGTAAATCGTCCCCACAGAACCTCCTACACTAACAAGTGGCTCTTTACAAGAAAAGTAAAGAAGTTCTGTGTTGCTGGGGTGAACCACGGCCCTGCCGCGCTGTCCGTGCGAGCAGGCTGCTCCCCAAGCAGCGTGTCCCCAGGACGCAGGCTGGGGACAAGGCATCAACAACAAGGTCTCTTCTTCTTCCAGCCCCTGGGTGAGACACTCGAACCCTCAAGGATTCAAGGTGTCCTGGTTCCCTCCTTGCCTCAGCACCAGCTGGATGTGCAGAGGACACTTGGGCAATGTCCCCCCTGCTCGCCCTGGCACTCGTGCAAGAAGCTGCCGGGACACGGGCACTGTGGGGCTGCCGCAGCCAGCACGGGAGGAGGGATCGGTCCCAAAGAAAGAGCCGGTCCGACTCAAACAGTCCCTGATGTAACAGCCCCCACGTCAGAGCCGTATCCCACACAGCAACCAGCACTGCGGCCCCGTGCTGCTGACGACAGCCGCCTCCCCCCGGCTGGCTCAGCGCTCCGGCCGTGCCGGCTCGCTGGCAGCAGATGGAGGAGTCCAAGGGTGAATAAATTGCAGGGAAGGACGTCAGGCTTAGAGTCAGCAGAGCTGGGCAGCGAGGACACATCAGTGCTGTGGAGCAGACTGAGGTGGCTTCAGTGCAAAAGCCCCCCAGTATGGGGTGGTAGTAGGTGATGTGTTCCTGTCCCGCTTGGGGTGGCTGTGCTGTCACAGCCCCTGGCAGGGCCACCTGGAACTGTGACCCAACCCCTCCGTACAGCCCAGAGCCCTGGTGAGGGGCTGGAGCACAAGTGTGATGGGAGCGGCTGAGGGACCTGGGGGTTCAGCTGGAGAACAGGAGCTGAGGGGAGACCTTCTGATCTCTGAACTGCCTGAAAGGAGCTTGGAGCCAGGGGGGGTCGGGCTCTGCTCCCCAGGAACAAGCGCCAGGAGCAGAGGAAACAGCCTCAAGTTGCACCAGGGGAGGTTGAGGTTGGATCTGGGAACAATTTCTTCCCCAAAGGGTCGTGGGGTATTGGAACAGGCTGCCCAGGGCAGTGCTGGAGTCACCATCCCTGGAGGGTTGGACAGACGGACATGAGGTTCTCAGGACACGGGGCAGTGCCAGGGGTGGGGGAACGGTCAGACACGATGAGCTTGAGTGTCTATTCCAACCAAAACGATTCTGTGGTTCTATGACTCTCTCAAACCGAGCCCCCAGTGTCGGCAGGGCCCTCTCTGCCCGCCTGGGACACGCTCACTCACGGGCATGGGGATCTTGGAGAGCTCTTTGCCGATGCAGTTCTTCATGATGCTCCAGAGGTTAAGGCTGTAGTTGGGTTTGTCGGGGATGCGAGTCCGTCTCCTTTTCTTCGGCAGGAGATCTTTGCAAGTGGACTCATTGTAGCTGCTTTGATTTGAGCTTTCAAAGACCTGCGGAAGCAACAGAAGGAACACAGGTCTAAGCTGGGGTCACCCAGCATGACTCAACCAGACCCAAGAGCAGCAGCCACAGCTCAGGAGACATCGTGTGCACTTGTGCTGGGGAGCATCGCTGGAAGCCTCTTCTCCAGGGCATGGGGGAAATAATGGTGTAATTACCCCCCAGCACTGTCCCCCTTCCCTTAAGAGGGTATTTGGATGGCTCACAAAGCAACCAATGCTGCTCCATCCTGGAGGCACAAGAGGGACCTGGATGGAGAGTCCCACCACCCTTTCCTGCTCCCCTCCCCCGGTTTCTCGCCCTGGGACTGTCCCTCCCACTCTGCCCAGCCAACTCACACTGTCCTCCAGGTTCCAGTCCTCGGGGTGGCCCTCGCTGGCCCCGCTCACGTTACTGCCCGAACGCCTGCGGGGAAGAAAGAACCAGCCGGTGAATACAAGGAAGGGCAGAGAAAGGGAGGGAAGAGCCGGGGCTGGGGCAGCACAGCCAGCATCACCCAGAACATCTCCCTGCAGCACCCCAGGGGGACGGAGGCCGTGTGCGGGTGTTGGGAGGAGATGCTCAGCACAGGGTGTCCCAAACAGGGGGCACAGAGCCTCCCGTTTGCCAGCAGGCCCGGCGGTGTGACCGTGGCTCACACCACAGCTGCCGCCAGCACAGACAGACACCAGGGAGGTGTAGGAGCAGGTCAGCGCACACCAAGGCAAGGTGCTCTCTGCTTCTGCCCGCTGCTCCCCAGCATCTCCTTCCACATCCCTGCCCAGGCTCCCCTCGAGCCCACATCAGCTGCGGGGGCAGAGAACCCAGCTTTATTGCAGCACAGGCTTGATGTCTGCCCTTCCTCGCTATGGCTGGGGCCATCCTCACCTCACTGGCTCCATCTCCACCTCGCTGGCTCCATCCTCACCTCGCTGGCTCCAGGGGTGCAAGCGCAGAGGGGCGCAGGGCAGAGCAGCCTGTGTGCTGGCGGACATCACGCAGAGGGACCCCGCAGGAGGGGACACTGCCCCCAAGCCCAGCACCATGCAGAACCTCCCTCCCCTGCTCCTCCTGCACCCACAGCACCTTTTGCCAGGTTGTGACCTGTGGCACCAGGATGGGGGCTCGTACCTGTGGTGCTTGGGGTCTGCAGTTACAGTGATAAAAGCTGGTGCATCCTCCATGGCATCGAAATACTCCGTCTCTTCATCTTCATCACTGGCCTCTCCTTTCGCAGACTGCACACTCCCTGTCGGCACAAAGGGTTTGAGATGCTCAGTGCTGCCAGTCCCCTTTAGAACCCATCAAGCACAACTGTCCCCAGAGCCCACACTCCTCCCGCTGTGTCCCCTCCAACGCTGTCTCCCTTTACAGCTTGTCCCCTCCTCTCCAGCCCACCCCACGATGAGAGGACACCGTACCAGTTTCCAGCTCTGGACAGCAAGGACGTGCCCCGGCAGCGTGTGTCCTGCTCCCCAGTCCAGGCACACGAGCCCATCCTGCCGTGCTGGGCGGCACCTCCAGAAACGCCACCGGGCTGCCGGAGCCAGACACGCGTGACGGCAACACCCAACCGTGACTAACGCAGCCGCCACCCAGCACCGCCCCGTCTGCCGGGAAATCCCTCAGGATGAAAGCAGGAAAAAACTGTCACGTGTTTCAGGTGATGCTGAGAGACTTCCCGGCTGTGGGGTTTTCCAGCCCTACACTTACAAACATTTTTCTTCTCTCCTGTGGTGGCAAAGATCGTCACAAAACCAGGAGCAGACACAAACTGCGGTGACTTTTGAGACCCACTGCAGCTCCACAGAACCACTGAATCACTTTGGTTGAGAGAGCCCCTCAAGATCATGGAGTCCAACCATAACCCACCCCCGGCACTGCCCCATGTCCTGAGAACCTCATGTCCGTCTGTCCAACCCTCCAGGGATGGTGACTCCAGCACTGCCCTGGGCAGCCTGTTCCAATGCCCCACAGCCCTTTGGGGAAGAAATTGTTCCCAGATCCAACCTCAACCTCCCCTGGTGCAACTTGAGGCCGTTTCCTCTGCTCCTGGCGCTTGTTCCTGGGGAGCAGAGCCCGACCCCCCTGGCTCCAAGCTCCTTTCAGGCAGTTCAGAGATCAGAAGGTCTCCCCTCAGCTCCTGCTCTCCAGGGTAAGTCCCCAAGCAAGGAGCAGCAGGGTAATTAGGAATAATTATGGCATAATGGGATGTGTTAAAAAAAAGTCATGGGCATGCAGGGCATTGCCTTGCGCATCCTTCCCATCCCTGCTGACCCGCTGGGGACACCCAGCAGCAAGTCCCCATCCGTGTGGGGTTCCCGCAGGACCCTGTCCCTGTGCCCGCCGGCGCTCACCCTTGGCGGTGCTGGCGATGCCGGTGCTGGCGGCGGAGAGGCCGGGCGCCCCGCGGCAGGCGCGCTCCAAGCTGTTGTGCTGCTTGGCTAACTGCTCGATGGTCTCCTCCAGCCGGATCCGCTGCTCCCGCTCATGCTGCAGCGCCCGCTGCCATTTTCGGCTGTGGGTTTCGGCCAAATCCAGGAAATCACGGCAAGCCTGGAGGGAGGGAGGGACACGTCAGCACCTGGCATGGCCCATCATGGAGCCAGCGCTGGCACACGGTGACGCCAGAGCTGACTCCCCATCACCGCCCTCCTCCTCGCCCAGGACCCCGGTTTCATAAATCGCAATCCCAGAGCTTTGCATGATGCCCCATATCCACAGGGCTAAACTCAGCTCATCCCAACCTGAATCACCCTGCGGAGACGGCTGCAAGGCAGACAATGGCCCGGGGACCACAGAGCCACCGCGATGTCCCCCAGCAGCCCGGCTCGCCGTGCCCCAGCCCCGCAGCCCGTTCCTGTCCCCGGGCCCATCGCTGCACCCGGCTGGGCTCACACACACCCCGGGCAGGCCCAGCCCTTCACACACACCCTGAGGTTCCGAGCAGCTGCCGTCATCCCCAGTGCTGTGAACGTGGAGAAGCCAGACAGGCCCATGGAGCCATGCACACGGACACGGGCAGCTGAGAGCCCTGCGCCCCGAGGCAGCAGAGCAGGAGATGCCCAGTGCCCCTGGAGCTGCACTGAGCAGCAAAGGCCCGGCCTGGCCCCCATGGCACCTTCACCGCGGCCTAAAGCTTCTCCTCTCCACGACAGGCACGTTTCTGGGGAACGGGACCCGGCAGGCACAGGGACACACGCACACGCGCTCAGCCCACGGGAAGGAAATTGTTGGCCCTGAGGGTGGTGAGAGCCTGGCCCAGGTTGGCCAGAGAGGTGGTGGCTGAACCATCCCTGGAGACATCCCAGGCCAGGCTGGACGGGGCTCTGAGCAACCTGAGCTGGTGCAGATGTCCCTGTCATGGCAGGGGGGGCACTGGGGGAGCTGGGGAGGGCCCTTCAACACAAACCATCTGTGATCCTAAGGAGGGCTCACAGGATGCATCAAGCGATGCTTTGCAGGATGCACAGTGTCCCTGTCCTGTGCCACCAGGCAGGGGACAGCAGGGTCACCATGACCCAGGCTGACAGGAGAACCCTTTGGTGGCACCAGTCACCACCACAGCCCCTTGAGTTCCCCTCACATCACCAGGATCGCAGGCATCGCCCAGCCCGGCCGTGCCGGACACCAGCGGGACAATTCCAGGCGCAGGACACGACCCCCGCTCGGGGACAAGACGCCACCACCCCCACGAGCTGCCGTTCTGTTGTCTGATGAGGGACAGGCAGCCCTCGGAGCTCTATTTTTAGGTTATTTTTCATATTAGACTGAAACACAGAGTCCCCTCAGCTTCACCACTTCTTTTGCAACCAACCCCCCTGCTGCGCCCCGGCTGGGACACACTGAACTTCTAACATTTAAAGGCAGGAAAAGAGGATTTTTATAGAAATTCTATGGGAGTTTGGGGGCAGGCTGGCAACTTGCAGGCAATTTAACTCTGCTTCGGCCAGCTCCAACTCAGCGTCACAGCAAGCGAGTAAAACCAGAGAGTTCTGAATGTCTAACAGACTTCTAATCATCCCCAGGACTCGGTTATTTTCTATGTTTCCATCTACTTGGATTTCACATGTGGTTCATTCAGCTCTTGGCAGGTCACTAAATTTGGGCTGAATATCGAGGTACCTCCTGGTCAAGCAAGAGATTTGGGGCTTCAGCTTCCATAACCTGGCCTGATTTTAACAGGATTTGTCCAATAAAAGCTCCGATTCATCCCTTCTTCATCAAACCTCTCCTTTGGATAGGAGCGGGATTTGAACCTCATCCACGGAAAGACTTTTTTCCTTTAATAACATCAGAAATGAATCACGGAATCACAGAATCACCAGAAAAGTGACACAAAGCATCAGGTTTTCATATTTTAGGTGAAGAAGCACAAAGCAGATGGATTGAGTACCCCAGGATAAGAAAGCAAACTGCAGGGGGGGCACACGTGCCTTTGGTGAAATCCTGACACTGGAATGTCCCCCAGTCTCACCGCCAGGAGCCTGCGCTCACAGGAAGAGGCAGGAACCAAACAGGTCAGATACACGAAGGACAAACACGAGTTTGGGTCTATGCTTTGGAAAAAAAAGTAATGATCAGTGTGCCCATCATCTTGAAGAAGATGATTGGCTTTGTTCTCACCTCTGCTCCCCCTGGCTTCCCAACACGCGCAGCGCGGAAGGACCCGACTCCACACTTGTGTCATTATGATGATTAACACCTCCATCCCCAGGGGCTCCCGCCTGCTCTCTGCACAGATCCCAGTCCACGGCTGGATTCCTGCGGGATCAGTCCCAGCATCGAACTGCGCAGAGTGAATTCAAACCCACAGACCACACTGTCACAAACCTGCTGTGTTCTCCAGTGTGGTCACATCCCAAGGGCAGGATGCAGCGTCATTAAGGCTCTAACGAGAGGCAATCAAGGCAATCAAGGCAATCACATGCAGTTTTACTAGGCAGAAATCTCAGAGTGGTTGGGCTGCAGGAGCTCTGCAGATCCCCAGCCCAGCCCTGCTCACGCAGGGTCACAGAGCAGATCACACAGGTGGGTCCAGGCGGTTTGAATGTCTCAGAGAAGGAGACTCCACACCCGCTCTGGGCAGCCTGGGCCAGGCTCTGGCACCTCCCAGCAAACAAGTTTCTGCTCATGTTCACATGGAGCCTCCCGTGTTTCAGTCTGTGCCCGTTGCCCCTCACCCTGGCGTTGGGCACCACTGAACAGAGTCTGGTCCATCCTCTGACACCCACCCAGAGATATTGATCCATTGATCACATCCCTCTCAGCTTCTCTTCTCCAGCTCAACAGCCCCAGCTCTCTCAGTGTCTCCTCATCACAAAGATGCTCCAGCCAAAATAATAATTCAGTCAAAGTCCATTTGCAAGCTCTGAACAGGGGTTTGTGCTACGGCATCAGCTACTCAGCCACGGGACTTCCAGCTGTGGCCACCAGTGACACCAGGAGCAACTCAGCGGTGCCGTCATGGCAACAGAGACACTGACCCGCTCGAGCTCAGGAAATACTCCCCTGAGCACCCAGCTGCGGTGGCTGGATTGTCAGCCAGAAGAGGGGGCGCAGATCCCCAGGAGCGGGGCAGAGCCCTCTGCACGTCCTCAGCACCGCGATGGGAACGCGGCTCCCGCGAGCTCGGAGCAGCCGGCACGTCCCCCGCTTTGAGCTCCTCCGGTGCAGGCAGCGAGGGCTCCGGGGCCTGTCCCCCCCGATCCCCACCTGTGGTCTTACCCTGCACCCCCAGCCCCATGGGGACACCCACACAAACCACAGACCCCAAGGGGCTGCACAGACGGGCACTGGGAGATGCGAGACCAGACAGCAGGTTTCACGGGCGCTTCGCACCGCAATTTCACCTTGCGCTCCACAATCAACTCTGTTCCTCCCCCCACCCCAAAAAGTCCCGCTGGCAGCCACCACGGCCACAAACCATCGGGCAGACCCTGCCCTGACGCCTTCATACCCAGCGTGGAGCTGAAACCTCCAGCCAGTTCACATGAAGCCCTGCCCCGAGCTGGCACGCCGGCGTCTTTTATTACGCTGATGCATTGCAATAAGAGGATGAAACCGCAAGGGCAAGTAATGAGATAGCGGCCGTGACCTCCCCAGCCCAGCAAAGCTCATTATCTGCTCCCAAGGTCCCTCTCCGCGGGCAGCCCGCACACAAATACCTGTTTTGGCACCGCTCGCTGGCACTGAGGATGGAAATTGCCGGCTGTCCCTGGTTTAGGGGGGCTGAGCGCTTTAAAATGATGCGCTAGGACATCACTTGTCATTATCCTGCTACAATTAAACACGGTTTGTAAGGTATAACGGTAAATTAGGGTAAACAAGGGGAAAATTAAGTAATTACAGAAGAGCCACACGAAGGCTCCAGCGCATCACCAGGAGCTGGGAGCCGTGGGATGCAGAGGAGAAATCGCTCCATCAGTCAACGGAAATCAACGTCCTAAATAAAAATCACAGCAGATAAATCCTCAGTTCCTCCCATCCCAGGGCTGCAGAGGATCCATGCGGAGGGAAATCTGCACCGGGACGCTGCATTTACAGCCTTATAAAAAAAACCCAGGTGATGGAGAAGCGGATGTCAGCGCTGCAGACGTTCTGCACCGAGCGCAGGAGGTTTTGGGGAGGTGACCGGGATGGTCTGCGCTGCTCCAGGGGCAGCAGCTCCTCCACGCAGCAGGTCGGGACGATGCTTGTTCCTGGCAGCATCGCACAGCTTGTGTTCCGGTGGATTTTGGGGCCAGCTGGGCTGTGCACAGGGTTTATTCCCTGTTTCCAGAAGGCGGTCAGGCCACCCTTCTGCAGCCCCTTGCTCTGTAATTCAGACACTGGCACGAGCGCCCTGCCCGCGCTCTGACCAAAACACCGCGGGCAAGCGGCACGTCTGCTCGGTGGAAGAGAAGCCATGCTGAGGGTGGTAGCAGGAGAACGTCCTGCAGAAAGATCCCCCAAGCCCAGCGCCCCAGCTGGCCAAGCAAATTAAAGTTCTTAATTTGGTTTTATACCTTCCACGGCCACAGCGCAGAGTTCCACGGGGATGCTCACCAGAGGGGACAGTAACACTGAACAGGGCTCAGGGTGTATTTTTCCACCACCATCCCTATCAACAGAGCCCATTCCTGAGCCAAAAACGTGCCCTGGACCCCCAGTCTGGGGCAGGGGCAGCGCCACAGAACCAGCCCACGGGCTCCCCGGGGCTGCAGGGAGCGGGGCGAGCAGCTCGGACATGGCATCTCCCCAGGGAGGTCGCTATTGAGGGGAAACGAATCCCAGCCCTTGTCGGAACTTGGCTGTCGGGTTTTCCCCGATCCCCACGGCTGGTCGTGTGGTCCACGAGGAGCCAGGGCTCACACTGAGGCAGCTTGGCCGTGTCTCAGCTCCCTCCTGGCCCTGTCCGCAGGGACCCCAAGCAAATCATCCCCAGACGAGGCTGTTTCGGCTGCCCCCACCTTAGAATTATAGAATCATTACAGTTGGAAGAGTCCCTCAGGATGACTGAGTCCAACCATAACCTAACTCCAGCACTGCCCCGTGTCCTGAGAACCTCATCTAAACGCCTTTTAAACCCCTCCAGGGATGGTGACTCCAGCACTGCCCTGGGCAGCCTGTTCCAATGCCCCACAGCCCTTTGGGGAAGAAATTGTTCCCACATTCAACCTCAGCCTCCCCTGGTGCAACTTGAGGCCATTCCCCCTTGTCCTGTCACTTGCTACTTGTGAGAAGAGACCAACACCCTCCATGGCACAACCTCCTTCCAGGCAGTTTAGACAGCGAGGTCTCCCCTCAGCTCCTGTTCTCCAGGCTGAACCTTGGCCGATGACAAACCAAGACCGGTGTGGGTCACGTTACGGCGTTTGCTCGCACGTCCCCAGCTCCAGGAGGAGCCGCGCTGCCCTTTCCCCAGGACAAAGGCGCATCGGACACGGGCGCAGCCTGACGTGACGTGTGCCACAGCTGCAGCCACAGCTGTCAGCAGCAACGAAAACGCCGCTGGCTGCCGCCTGCCACCGAAGGACGAGACGTACTTCTGGTCACAGCTGCAAAAACCCAAAGATCTGCGCCTTCCCCTTGGACACACCATCCTCTTCCAGCGACATCTCTCGTGTCACACTGTCCCCAACCCCTTGAGATGCAGGATGGAGCCCCCGCACACAGCGCACCGGCGAGGCCAGCCCACCGCTCCCGGAGGAAACAAATCCTGACGGAAACCAGCCACGAGGCTCCTCCGGGACCTGTCAGCCGCATCCTCTGCGCAGGGCTGGGATGGCTTTGCCACCGTTCTCAGTGACGTCCATCACCGAGATGCTTTTTCCAGCTGGCTGAGCACAACCAGCTCCCAGGGCTGTTTGGTGCCGCTGAGGAGCAACAAAATGTGGCCGGGAAAGCGGTCCTGAAGGAGCGGGGAGTGACGGGAAGGGGGGAACGGGGCTGGAAAGCGGGATGTCCTGGCAGGTGTGGGTTTGGGAGATGACGCTGAGACCCTGAGCACCGAGCAGCCGCGTGGGGAAGGGAGAGCATCGTTCACCGAGCGTGACAGCGGAGCAGGGGGCGGCGCACGGTGGATGCTCTCCCCGTGCTCCCCGCGCGGAGCCGCGCAGGAGCTGGGACTGGCCGCGGGAGAGGCTCCAGAGCTTCAAAGCCCGGGTGTCCCAGCAGCAACCTCGGCGCAGGATGTGCCACTTCCCACACGCGGCTGCTCGGCGCCAGGCCCGCAGGTGACCCCACGGAGCCCCCAGCACCACACAAGATACCTACCCTATTATTTTCCAAAATGGGCCAGGCTCTGCGGTCCCTGGGATGGAGCGTTTCCAGACGCAGCACCCAGCACCCCAATTTCTGAGTGCTCCTTTGCAGATGAAACAAGCCAGGCCGTCACCCATCACTGCTTGCAGCCTGGTTTGGCCCAGCTGCCGGGGAACTGGGGATCCTGGGGAGCTCTGCGAAGCCCCCATTAGCGCAGGGGGTGGCAGACAGCCCTGCACAGCCCGGGGCAGGATTTAACCCTTGGGCTCTTCAGCATCAGCCGCCACACACTGTTACCAGGCGTCTGCTCAGCACCGCGGGCAACCCAGCAAGGGCAAGTGAGTAATCGCAAAGAGGGATCTCCCCACCGCCCTCTGACTGGTTTTCTTGGATGTTTGCAAGCAAGGATTGCAAATCCGCTCGCACAGCGCAGCACCGGGGGCTCTGGCAGCCCACACGCTGGGTTTCCGACAGCCACCGTGCCCGTCTCTGCCCTAAATCTCAGCTGCTGCGACTGCAAAAGTTCTTTGAAATGCAGCTGCTGTGAAGCCCTGACATGGCACCAGCACCACGAGGGTCCATCCTCGCTCATGGGGACCCACAGAGGGCACGGTGAGCCAGGAGACCCCCAGGGGACCCCAACCCCGAGGGTCTGTCTCTTCTCGGGGCCAGACACAAGAGGCAGAGGTGCAGCTGAATGTGTCCCTTCTCGGCAGGAGGGGAAGGGTGGGGACGCAGGAGACACGCAGCTGTCCCTGCCCCAACCACCCCAGCGGTGCTCGGGACCCCCGTCCGTGCTCCAGCCGGGACCAACGGATGCTGCGGCCCCTCGGCCCGCTGGGGCAGCCGAGGACTGGCCAGGGCAGGAGACGGGGGGACCAGGTCCCAGGACAAGCTCCGACCTGTGACCAGGTCCCAGGATGAGCTCCGACCCAGGGAAGGACAAAAACCTCTTCATGCCCACACTCTGTCCTGCCCTCAGATGGGTTTGGCTCACTCTGCACCGTGCTGGGATGATTCCCAACCCCGCTCCCCTCCTGTGCCACCGACCCTGCCGCAACGGCTCAGAAAACACCCAGGGTCTGGGTGGAAAACACCCACCAGCTGCTCAAGGGCTGTGCTCACCCCTGTCACCTCCCTGCCCTCTCCCATTTCGGGAGAAGCTGGGGCCGAAGGGCCAGGGAGGTGCCCGCTGTGCCCCCAGCTCCCACCTTACCCCAAGCGGGGGCTGGGAGCAGCCGGGGGGAGCCGGAGCTCCTGCGGCACCGCTCGCACGCAGCACAGCTCCCACCACCACCACTGGTCGTGCCTCATCATCCCCAACAGCGACAGATCTTGCAAACCGCACAGGACAAAGACGGGCGGATGTTTCTGGTGGCAGCAATCCCCCCGTGTGGGCGGACAGGAGCAAAGGGATGGTCCCCAGCGGTGACACCGGAGGGACACACGTGGCTGGCTCAGTCCTGGCACAGACTAAGGCGGGGGGACACGAACCCAGCTGAAATTTCAGCATCCCAGGTCATCGCTCATTCATTCCTTTAATACCCCCTTCAAAGGTGAAAACAAGTGCAGTGGCCAAGCAGGAGCAATGCCTGGAAATCCAGCTTATAAAACCCTTACGGAGCGGCGGCTAAATTTAGTTACAGCTGAACCTGATCTGGGTTGGAAGCGAGACAGCCGCAAATCCACATTTCGCCGGCGCAGGGACACTGATCATCCTCGCAAAGGTCAGCAGGTGACAGGCTCCTGGACGAATGAACCACCAAGGAGATGCAGATCCCGAGTTGCAGGATGAAAGGAAGAGAAAAGCAATTCCCCGGTGAGGGATGTGGCTGGGGTGTCGAGGCTACGCGTGTCTGAAGATCCAGAAGTCCTCATCGTCATCTGCAGAGTTCAGCCACCCACTGCTCCTCTCAGCACTAGGAAGACCATGTCATACCCTGTATCCCCACGTCATGCCCATATCCACCCATCGCACCCCATATCCACCCATCGCACCCCATATCCACCCATCGCACCCCATACCCACCCATCACATCCCGTATCCCTATGTTCCCCCAAGCCATCGCTGCCATGACACAGCTGCTGTGGTTCAGCAGCACCTGGATGCATGTGGGGTTCGGGGAGCACAGAAGTTTGCTCCAGTCCCACACAATGGGGCTGTTCCGACCCCAGCCAGGCAGGACAGGGCATGGCGGAGCCACCCTGTTTGGGGAGCCACCCGCTGTCACCCATCACAGGGTCCATCACAAGGGCAGTCAGCTGCTTTTGGTGGAGAAACAGGTGATTTCTCCCTCCTGTCATACCCTGCCTGCACAAACTTTATAGAATCATAGAACCACAGAATCATCTTGGTTGGAAAAGCCCCTCAAGATCATGGAGTCCAACCGTTCCCCCACCCCTGGCACTGCCCCATGTCCTGAGAACCTCATGTCCGTCTGTCCAGCCCTCCAGGGATGGTGACTCCAGCACTGCCCTGGGCAGCCTGTTCCAATGCCCCACAGCCCTTTGGGGAAGAAACTGTTCCCAGATCCAACCTCAACCTCCTCTGGCGCAACTTGAGGCCGTTTCCTCTACTCCTGGTGCTTGTTCCTGGGGAGCAGAGCCCGACCCCCCTGGCTCCAGGCTCCTTTCAGGCAGTTCAGAGATCAGAAGGTCTCCCCTCAGCCCCTGTTCTCCTGTTCTCTACCATCCTCCCTCAAGGTCTCCCCACGGCCGACCCTCCCGCGGGCAGGAGCAGAGGGACCAGCAGAGGATGCTGAGCCCGTCCCCAGGCAGCATCACCCCATACAGAACCGGCCTCAGCCCTCCCGCAGCCCCACCGCTGCCTCCCCACGCACACAGGGACAGTGCGGTGCAGGAGGAGCCACAACCTGCCCCAGATTTTGCCACAGGGCCACAGCTGGATGGAGCCAGGGATGGAGAGCAGCAGCCGAGATGCTCTTCTGCTCCACAAGCAAGCTTGTTTGAAAATAGAATGGGATCATAGAATCAAAGAATCATTTTGGTTGGAAGAGGCTCTCAAGATCATCGAGTCCAACCGTGGCCTAAATCTAAATCTAAACCTAAACTTAAAATAATTCAGAGGAAGGTCGGACTAACAGGCAGTGCTGCTTGGTCACCCCTGAACGTCCCAACCGGTGCTTACCCCTCACCAATTTGCAACTCGGGCAGATCGTTAGCACCGAATGACAAAAACAAGCTCTGTCCATCTGCAGTAAGGGCACAAGGTCCTGGGGAAGCCCAGCGCTACCTGCAAGCTGGTGGCAGGAGGGCCAGAGGTGGCTTCTCCTCCTCTCCGTGGCTGGAACAAGTTGTTGGAGCAGGTCCTAATCCAGCACTGGATGGTGGAGCTGTAAATCATGGTCAAGAGGAAGCACAGTGAGAGTGGTCAAAAAAGCATGTTTTCATGGAAAAACACCACTGAGGCTCCTGCAAATTCCCGTGGAGGAAGAGACAAGGTGCCACCAATGTCCTGCTGGGGAGCAGGAGGTGAGACACGATGCCACCAGCTCCATGGGCTGTCCCCGCGCCCGGCAGCTGCTGCCGCGATGGGCGAATTTAGCACCTTTCACACATTTGTCACGGCAAATATACCAGATTTCACAGCTTGTTGCAGACTAATAGGAACGTCGTTAACCGCCCGCGGATTATTTACGCCGCTGAAAACGATCACCCGGGGTCACCCGTGTCCTGCCAAGGTGGTGCCATCACACACCCACGGGCAGCTCTGGCTCCTCAGCGGGAGCAAACAGTCAGAATTAGATACAAGGAACAAAGAGACGAGGTTAATTAGCTTGAAGTGTAAATGGCCACATGGAAGCGTGCCAGATTTCTGCCCAGGGGTGTGAAGCACGGGGGGTGACAACCTTTGGGGAAGTCCCAGCAAGGCCAGGCGCTTCAATGCTGACGGATGCCGAGGAACATGCTCAGACCTGCGGTCCCATCTGCCCCGAGCATCCTGGAGGAACAGCCCTGCAAATCCAGCCTTTGGGGAGCAAAAATCCTACCAGGGAAGTGTCCTGTTCAGGGAAGCGACGTTGGTCTGGGAACAACACCTCCTATGCTCAACCAGCCCCTTCCTTTGCCTGCATGGGACAAGGACCACTCCACCGCCCAGGAGTGACATGAGAGAAAGCAAGTGCCAGATGCATTCAATCATCTCTTTTTCAGCGGTGAATTATACAGCAGGAGCCATCACTCCATTCATCAGTGGAAAAAGCGCGTTGAATTGCATCAGGCGCCTGGTGCCTCAGAGATAAGCACTCCCGTCCTTCCCAAACCCTGTGACACACCTGGGCTGCAGAACACCCTGTGAACAGCCCCCGAGGGAAGGGCGAGCGCTGGTTCCCCTCTGAGCTCTGAACACACTCATGCCATGTGAAAATGAGCTGTTTGGATTGAGAGCGCCGAGACATGCGGAGCATTCGCACCGTCAGAGGGCTGACTTGCCCTTCCCCCTGCGCCAAAATACTCTGAGCACAAAGCAAAAGGGAAAATACGAGGACGGAGCCGGCCTGAATCCCAAATCATCTCACACAAAGAGTGGGATCACAACGAGACGTGGTTTTGGGTGCAGTCATCTGCCACGACAGCGAGGGTACCCGGTGGCCCAGGGCCAGGCTGGGGGGACGTCACCAGAAGCAGCAGCGCACGGAAACATCGATCAGCACCAACTGCTTAAATAATGGCAAATCTGCCCCAAACCCTTGGAGTGACCCTCAGCCGGGTCATGAGCATCCCAGCTTTCTGAAGGATGTGGGGACACCGAGGGCTGCTGCCCCAGGGACAGGGCTGGGGGCAAGAGGACAGTGCCAGGCTGAGCCTCACACCATGAAAAAATAAGGTGGCATTGCATAAAAACAGGAGAGGACAGCAGGTGGGAGCTTGACGCCAAAAATCACCCTATTCCCCATTTCTTTTCTTTTCATGCTTCTGAGTGTTACCTTGGAAGGAGCTTCACATCCAGGCAAAGTGGGGGCTACAGAAATACATGGACATGGAAAAGCTCCAAACAGGGGGGGGAGGACACGGGAGCAGAGCTGGTTCCACCAGCCCTTGGTGACCTCCCAGCAAGAGCCCCAGCGCTCACCACGGTGCTCCTGAAGTCACCGATGGTCCCAGCCCAGGTGGCACCTTGTGCCCCAGTGGTGCCCGTTTCTCTCAGGGGACTGGGGGTTCCCTGAGAGTCAGAGATGCCCAAGGTGGAGATGTCTACACTTGGGTGGGAGTCAGATCTCGTTTCATGCTTCTGTCTCTGGAAGTTTTATTACCTTATGGGCACTGCATCATAAGAAGGACATTGAGGTGCTAGAGAGAGAGCAGGGAGGACGGAGCTGGTGAGGGGCTGGAGCACAAGTGTGATGGGAGCGGCTGAGGGACCTGGGGGTTCAGCTGGAGAACAGGAGCTGAGGGGAGACCTTCTGATCTCTGAACTGCCTGAAAGGAGCTTGGAGCCAGGGGGGGTCGGGCTCTGCTCCCCAGGAACAAGCGCCAGGAGCAGAGGAAACGGCCTCAAGTTGCACCAGGGGAGGTTGAGGTTGGATGTGGGAACAATTTCTTCCCCAAAGGGCTGTGGGGCATTGGAACAGGCTGCCCAGGACAGTGCTGGAGTCACCATCCCTGGAGGGCTGGACAGACGGACATGAGGTTCTCAGGACATGGGGCAGTGCCAGGGGTAGGGGAATGATTGGACTTGATTATCCTGAGTGTCTCTTCCAACTGAAACAGTTCTATGATTCTATGACCATGTTATTTTGGGCCATCTGCCTAAACACCACAAAGACCCTGGTGTTCCCCACCATGACGTGGGCTCAGCACCACGTAACCACCCAAAGACACCTCACCCAGGGTGTATCTGCCCACAGAGGACCTCACCGCGGGTCCGAAGCAGCAGTGGAGTCCAGAACAGCGCTGGCAGGACAGACAGACTCACCTGCAGCCTCACGGACGCGTGATCCCCGCACGCAATGAAGGGAGGATTAGTGCGAAACAGCAGTAAATCCGCTCGCCCGGCTGTGTTGACAGGCTCTAATCCCGCCCTCCCGCAGCCTTTATGTAGCTACTGAGCCTGGAATCATCGCGTACGGAATCATCGCGTACAGTATCATCGTGTACTTGGTACCGTAAAAGGCATTTTCACTGTGATGAAGCAGAACAAGCCCACTCTGCCCACGGGTTCCAGCCCAAGGCGACGCCACCTGGAGCTGTGGCCTGGGGAGACGCAGGGTTTGGTTTCCAAAGTATTGCTCGCTGCTGCAAAAACACCATTTGTTGGATGTTTCAGCGCTGCCCCTGCACCCAAACCTCGCTGTGCCGGAGGGTTTGCCGCGGCACCACAGCGTGTGCCGGGACCGGTACGGAAGGTGCATGAGGAGCTGAGGTTTCATGCTGGGACCTCCTGCTGACGAGAGGCCGGCGCAGCATCATGCCCTCGCAGGGTTTTGCTGCTCTCCTTCGGCAACGCTCACATCTTCTGCTCTTCCTTCTGATGTTCTCACCCACTTTGTCAGCATCAGGGCTTCTCCACTGCCGCAGGGGCCAACAATCACCCTCCTGGGAAGACGCCACCATCAGCTCCTCCCCGTCCGGGAGGTACCTGCAGGCACCTGCTGCAGCTTCTCCCTCCCTCTTCGCTTGCCCAAACCACCACAAACCACGGCGGCAGCGCGGGGACCCCCAGAGGTCTGAGAGCAGGGAGCCCACACCCCAGAGCAGCCGGTCTGCGCTCTGCGTGGCTGACGCTGGCTCTGGCGTGCTCCCGGAGCTCCGTCCCGCAAACAGCTCTCACCAACAGACCTACTGTGGCTCTCGCTGGCTTCTTCTCTGCTCTGCTCTGCTCTGCCCGACGGAGCGACCTCCAGGCTGGAGGAGCGTCTGTCCCCAGCCGAGGGCGGGTGGCTGCGGTGGCAGCGAGCAGCTGGCACTGCCCGCGGGCAGCTCCCAGCCCGGAGCTGGAGGAAGCTGCTCGGGTTTGTACCTCGGTCCCAGCCTTGTGCAATGCCTTTGCAAAGCGCTCTGCTGTACGAGGTGCTGCAGGAGCAGCGGTTGCTGTCAGCAGCTCGTCCGAGCCCCCGTCCCACCCCAGTGCTGTGGCTCCTTCCTGGTAAATCCACAGGACAGCAGCGCTGCATTTGCAGCACCTTCTCCTTTGACGGACGCTGGAGGAAGGAGATGGAGAGAAGCATTTTGGTGCATCAGCCTGGGCGAGAGGCGAACACAACCCGTGTGATACCAGCAGCATAGCCACAGAAGGGATCAGCCTGGTGATGTGTTGCTGTTTGCCCCTCACGTCCCCATCCTGCCCCACAGTGACAAAAACCACCAGGCACAGACACGTGGTGGCTGACAGAGGGTGACAGAGGGTGTTGCTCTCTTCTCACAAGCAGCAAGTTATAGGACAAGAGGAAACGGCCTCAAGTCGCACCAGAGGAGGTTGAGGTTGGATCTGGGAACAATTTCTTCCCCAAAGGGCTGCGGGGCATTGGAACAGGCTGCCCAGGGCAGTGCTGGAGTCACCATCCCTGGAGGGGTTTAAAAGCATTTAGACGAGGTTCTTAGGGATATGGTTTTGTGCTAGAGTTGGGTTATGGTTGGACTTGATGATCCTGAGGGTCTCTTCCAGCTGAAATGATTCTACGATTGTCTGAAATGACTCTATGGCGGGGGGGCGGGCAGGGCTCACCGGTCCCCGCTGTGTGTGGCAGCAGAGGCGATGCCGGCCGGGCTGTGCCGGTTCAGCGGTGCTGATGGACATCGGGCGTTGCTGACGGTGCGAGTCCCGTGTGCGCCGTGCTGAGCCCAGCGCCGCGCAGCCCCGCTGATCCCCGGCCACCCGGGCAGAAACGCTCAGAACTCTCCTCTGAAGCTGCAGTGGAGAAGTTATTGCTCCCAGCCAAGAAAAACGGGAGGTCAGAGCTACAAGACACGTCCTCGGGTGCTGGTGACAGACGCGTCCCCCATCTTCTCGCACGAGGCTCTGAGGGAGCCCCAGCACAGAGCCTGAAGCCTCCTGAGGGTCAGATGAGCACACCAAGGAGGAGGAGGAGGAGGAGGTGAGAATGGCCCAGGCGCGGTGAGGATGAAGCCATCTGTGTGCAGGAGCACCTGCCAAAAGCCCCAGCCAGCACAGCAGCCCCACAGACACGCGTGAGGTCTGAGCACCCACACATGGTATCATTTGGCTGGAAGGACCCAGCAGCCATGGGGAATGATGCTGATGAGGATGAGGGGAGCTGGAGGAAGGCACCGCCTGTCTGGACAGATCTGATCAGAGATACCCTCACATTTCCACGTTAAAAAAGCAACAGTGATGCTCAGAGAAAGCTGCAGCAGCTCCGAGCGCAGATACCGGCTCCGCATCTCCGCTCCCCCGGATCCCAGCCCAGCTCCAGCAGCCGAATGGGACGGACCCCAGAGTGTCACCCACCCCGAGCCTCCCCCAGAACAGCACAGCACCCACCAGTTATTGTCATCAGCGCGGCGCATCCGCAGCAGAACCGCCCAGGACACGCGGACCTCTGGCTGCAGCTTTCTCGTCCAGCGGGGATTAGGGTTGGGTTAAAGATTTAATCCCAAAGCCGGGGGTTTTCTGGGTCGCTGACACGGTTTTCAATGCGTTGATCAGTGCGCTTGTCATTAGCGCAGCACAGATAATGAACACAGGCTGCGTTACGGCACAGGCATGCAAAAACGGGCCCCTCCCGCGCGATCACCATCGCAATAGTCACAGGGAGGAGAAACTGTCCCGCCGCGGGGTTTGCTCCCATTTTAGGCAGCAGAGCATCTGCTTGGGGCCACCAAGGGTGGCTGAGGCCATCCCTGCCACTAATGAAGCACATGCAGGGGCTGGAGACAGCACTTGCTCGCTGCAGCGCCTGAATTAACCCCTGTGGCATAAGGATACACAAGGTGGAGGCTCCTCCAGCCCCACTGGCTGGACTGGGGGGACTGGGAGCAGCTGGGAGCGCTGCACAGGCAGCGAGGCTGGTCCATCGTCCATCCTGTGTGACAATGGGCTTGGGGACCCTGAGGGTTGGCACTGTGCACCTGCTGGGGACCCGGCCAGGTCTGTACCAGCACCAGCACCCCGACCACACAGTCACCCTGCGTCTGACCCGGGGAGGAGACTCTGCTTCCTACCAGCACACACAAGCCCATATGGTGGTTAACCTGTCACTAACATAGGGGGTTCAGAGGAGGCCACCAAGATGCTCAGAGGGCTGGAACAGCTCTGCTGGGAGGACAGGATGAGAGTTGGGCTGTTCAGCTGGAGAAGAGAAGCTCCAAGGAAACCTTATTGCGGCCTTTCTGGACCTAAAAGGAGCCCATAAGAAAGATGGGGACAGACTTTGGAGCAGGGCCTGTTGTGATAGGACAAGGGGTGATGGTTTTAAACTAAAGGAGGGAGATTCAGGCTGGACATGAGGAAGAAATTGTTGCCCTGAGGGTGGTGAGAGCCTGGCCCAGGTTGGCCAGAGAGGTGGTGGATGAACCATCCCTGGAGACATCCCAGGCCAGGCTGGACGGGGCTCTGAGCAACCTGAGCTGGTGCAGATGTCCCTGTCATGGCAGGGGGGGCACTGGGGGAGCTGGGAAGAGCCCTTCAACACAAACCATTCTCTGATTTTATGATAAAATAAACCATTAGAAACTACACCCCGGACTGGGGCTGCTCTGGGGAACCTGATGCTGCTCAGAGCACACACTCAATACCAGTCCAGTTTAATATGGAAACAATTTTACGAGTAGGGATTAATCACAGCAGCATCCCCACAGGGCAGAGGAGGCTCAGCCCTTCACAAAAACAGTCGTGACGTGGGACACGGGACAGCACAGGAGCAGCTCTGGGGAAGTGAAGCACATCCTGCACCGAGGCGGCTCACCCAGCACAGGCACCCAGGAGGTCTCCAAATAAACTAAAGGAGCAGCTGTAACACCTGCTCCAGCGCTCAGACCGTGCACAGCCCACCGGCGGTGCCCCCCGCGCAGAAGTCGCTCCAAGTCCCCAGGAGCCGATCACAGGAGAGGTCGCTGCCCCTCCAGCCCCGGTGTGGGGCACGAGGCTGCCCCATAACCGCAGCTGAGCCGAGCGCGGCCCCGGGGGCTCCGTGGGGAGAAACACGGCCGGGGCGGGAGGATCAGCTCGGGGAGGCTGAACCGAACAGCCCGTGGCTGCCTCCCCACGGGAGAGGCAGCACATGCTGTTATCGATCTCACTCCTGGCTCCAGCCCTGTGTTTCACACACTTAAAACCCCTCCGTGTGGGCTCAGAGGGCTGAAGGACGCTGTGTCAGGGTGTCGGGGGGGTGCTGGTGTTCTGGACGGGTTTGTTCCTGTGGGAAAGGGAAAACCCCGTGGAGAGGTCACAGTCTGCCCCAAAGCGGGTGCCGGTGTGCTCTGCACGACGTGCTGGGGCGGCCACCAGCGCGGTGGCCTCTCGGAGGGCAGACACAGAGTCCCC
The DNA here is from genome assembly GCF_964273445.1 of Streptopelia decaocto. Taxonomy (NCBI): domain Eukaryota; kingdom Metazoa; phylum Chordata; class Aves; order Columbiformes; family Columbidae; genus Streptopelia; species Streptopelia decaocto. The sequence goes on along the minus strand of NC_138670.1, from coordinate 13,073,207 downwards.
AGGACCGTCTGCTCCACAGCAGCTCACACAGGGCTCCGTCCCCATGAAATCTGGCCCCCCCAGCACCCCAGCCCTGCCCCATCACCTCCTCCTCGCCCGGCAGAGCCTTCGTCCCCCTCTGCTCCTCACAAACCTCGAGGAGAAGCACAAACCAACGCAGGAGCCACACCAGGCCCAGCCCCGGCCCCGCTGCTCTCGGTGCCCGTGGCCCCTAAGGAAGCACAAAGAAGAGCGCAGCTGCTGCTCACTCACACTCGGCCGCCCCCGAGCCACGCTGGAGCAAACCCCGTTCCCATTAAAACCTGTTTCCAGCAACACCCACCGCAGCGTGAGCTATTCCTGACACCCAAACCAGCTTCTCAACACATCCCCACAGCCTTCCTGCCTGCTGAACCACGAGACGGGAGATTTCCCTGCTCCCTGGGCGAGCCTACGTAATTTAGCACAGTGCTCTTCGTATCCGAGCCTCTAATTATCCCTTTAATTTGTTGCTTCTTATTTTTACATACCTCCCACTCCTCCCCCTTGGCAGACTGCGACTTGCCTTTCCGCGTCTCCCCGTGGCCGCTCGCAGCCCCGCGACACGGGGCGGCCAGGTCCCGGTGACGCTGAACCGCGAGTCTCACCGCGCCGTGCCAGGTGAGATTTCCACGGACGGACGGGAGCGGAGCTCACAGAGGGCTGGGCTTCAATTTAAGCCCTCAACAGTCAGTCCCTCCATGTTTCAAATCCTCACCTGTGACGCAAAGGTCCCGCTCTGCCCAAACCTGCCTCCGTCACCCCTCACATCCCTCGCCCCGGGGCAGCCCCCGCCGCTTTCTGCTCCGCATCTCTGGAGAGGCTCCGGCGCCAGGCGGGCAGCCCCGGAGCGGCAGCACAGAGGTCACCTTCGAGAGAAGCTCTTTCATTTACATATATATTTATTTATTTCTTCTCGTTTGCTGCCGCTCCCCGCGGCTCCGGGGACATTTACATAATCGGATCACAGGCGGGTGGACGGAAACTGCAAGTGCCGGCTCGGAGTGCCCGGCCCTCCGTGGAGCAGGAGCAAAGCCCAGCCCTGCCCCGGCCCTTCCCGCCGGCACACGCGGCCCAGACCCGCGGCAGAGCCGCAGAGGCCCCGGCAAAAGCCAACGGTGTCTGTGCGGCAGCGGCACTGCCCTTGGAGGCAGATTCAGCCGTGCCGGTGGGAGCGGATCGGCGAGGCTTGGTGCTGGTGCCGGGGCAGAGCGTGGATGTGGAGCATCCACACGCCAGCACCGGTCACAGAATCACAGAATCCCAGAATGTCAGGGGTTGAAGGGCCCTGGAAAGCTCATCCAGTGCAATCCCCCCATGGAGCAGGAACACCCAGATGAGGTCGCACAGGAAGGTGTCCAGGCGGGTTGGAATGTCTGCACAGAAGGAGACTCCACAACCTCCCTGGGCAGCCTGGGCCAGGCTCTGACACCCTCACCGGGAACAAGTTTCTTCTCATATTAAAGTGGAACCTCCTGTGTTCCAGTTTGAACCCATTGCCCCTTGTCCTGTCACTGGTTGTCACCAGAAGAGCCTGGCTCCATCCTCCTGACACTCCCCCTTTCCATCTTGATCCCCAGGAATGAGTCCCCCCTCAGTGTCCTCTTGTCCAGCTCCAGAGCCCCAGCTCCCTCAGCCTTTCCTCACACGGGAGATGCTCCACTCCCTGCAGCATCTTGGTGGCTGCGCTGGACTCTCTCCAGCAGTTCCCTGTCCTGCTGGAACTGAGGGGCCACAGCTGGACACAATATTCCATGGCTGTGGGCTGGGACCGCTCCGGGGAACAGCCGGGAAGCAAAGTGGTTTCATTTCTCCTGCAAAGAGCTCCCCGCCCATCAAAGCGTCCTGTGCTCCCATGAGGTGCCTGGAAGCCAGCAGGGACCGAGGTGGGCAGAGGCGGGTGTTCTCAATGGCTTCCCTGGAGCAATGCTTCATGTTTCCATGTAGATTTTAGGACCTCCTGGGCAAGGTCTGTGCAGCAGTTTGCAGAAGGCATCACCCCATGCTGGGGTGATCAATCAAGATAATCAATTCAAGATCAATCAAAGACCAATTGAGGCACAAAAAGGGACCAGTGTAGGAAAAGGTGACAGTGCAGCTGCGAGCAGCAGCCCAGCATGATGGGGATCAGGCTGTCAGCCCCCCCTCCCGCCACGACCCTGCCCTGCTCCTCCCGCATTTCGAATCCATCCCCCCAAAGCGTCGCTGCCGCCTGGGGGTCAGTGTCACCCACATCTCTGTCACCTCCCCCTGGTGACAGCCCCATCAGGGAGCTGGGGGAGCCACAACCCCCGGAGCTGCCGCTCCTGCTGCTGCCACATCCAGCCTGTCCAGCCAACAGCTCCTCCGGACACACGGCCACAAGCAGACGGACCGAAGGATGCTAAAAAACCCACCTCTGACACCACCCGAAAACACGGGCCTCGCTCCCTCCCAGCCCTCCGACCTGCTCGGTGTTTCGGACAAACCGTATTTCTACCAGTTTTTGTGCTATTTCCCACCATCCAGACAGCCTCACCCAAGCCTCACAACCGCCACAACCTCCTCCTCCCCGGGCTGGACACAGCAAATACCGCTCTGCTCGCCCCTTCCCACCAGGCTGCCGCAGGAATCCAGCCATTCCCGCACCCCGCGGCCGCGCGGCCCCGCACACCGAACCTGCGCCGACACGCGGCCGCCCCAGCGCCAAAAACTTCCCCACGCTCTGGGCGGGCAGAGCTGGGCACGGGCGCCCAAACCCTCCACAGCACCAGACGCCGCCTCGTTCCCCCCGCGGCTACAAAACCCCGCGAGCGGGGACGCGGAGACGCTGCGCCCGCTGCCGAGCACCCTCCGGCTCCCGCTGCGGGTTATTATCATTGTTTAAAAGCTCCCATAAAACAACACGCGACCTCCTTCTGCTCAGGCTGTGACAGCACAGCGACAGCGCTGCTCCATTCACAATTCCCCGAGCTCTGCCTTCATGTATTATTCCAGGTCTGTCAGGCTTTTGGGTTGGTTTATTTTTTCTTTTGCTTTAAATATTTTATTTAGTTTTACTCGCTCTTCCCCCCCAAAAGATCCCCAGGCAGAATAAGCCTCCCGGGGGAAAACCAGGCTCCCCGGGAAGGGCTGTCTCAGTGCCATGGGCACAGATCCGCTCCCCAAACAGACGCTGTCCAACAAACAGCCAGAAAGCACCGTCATGCTGCACACGGCAGCGCCGGGGCCGGCACCGCGCGACCTCCAACCCACCGCTCGGGAACACACAGCGGCACAGGGCGGCTCCTGGACACCGAGGGGGTTACATCCCCGCTGGTGTCAAACAAGGGCAGCAGCCTCATGGAAGTCACAAGGATGCGAGCGATGCGGGGATGTGGGTCTGAACCCCCAGCTGGCAACAGGCTCCGAATCGCTGTGCCCGCCCAGGAACGGCCGAGAGCCCCTGTGCACCCCAAAGCTCCACCTTACCCGGCTTTACACCCAAAATGCCTTATTTTGAGCAGCCTCCCTGGAAAGCACATTGTAAGGATGTAGCAGACCTGTGTTTCGGGGGGTTACCCACACGGGCTGCACCTTCCCAGCTCCCATCCCCTGGCCGTGGGCTGAGCCGGCACCGAGCCCCGGGCTAACGGCAGCCACCGTGCAGCCGGCGCACGGGGAGAAAACGGGGCCGTGCCGGCGGGAGGAAGGCTGATGAAGAGGAGGAGAAAACCGCTTCTCTGTCTGCCTCCTGGCACCCGCAGGGCTCGGCCGGCAGCACTTACATTGATCATAGCATTGGAGGTGATGCGGAAGAGCGTGGCTCGTTCATTCACCGCCTTGATCTTCTCGCCGCTCTCGGCCGGCAGCTTCAGGTTCTCCAGCTCGCTGAGCGAGCGCTGCAGGGCGGCCCCGTGCTTGGCGATCAGCTCATTGCAAGTGCTCAGGTCCTCCAACTTACTCGAGAGGGTTTTCAAGGTGCCGTGCAGCTCGCTCTTGTCTGACTGTGAGGCGGGCTCCTCGTCGCCCGAGTCATCTGCAAAGGGAGGGATGGAGAAAAAAACAGTTGCCATGGTTACCCCTGGACCGTACTAACCCGTCAGCGCCGCGGGCAGGGGGACCTCCTGCCTCCTCCTGCCTCCTCCCGCAGCTCTGCCGGGGCTGGGGGCCGTGGCACCATGGCCCCCGGAGCAGACCATGGTGTGGGGAAGCGATTTGGGATGTCACCCAGCACCCACAGAGGTACCCAAAGGGCTTCTGTGGTTGTCACCGGGATTCAGGGCTGCTGAGGCTGAGCAATGGGGGTGGCACGGGGAGCAGGGTGTGCTGGTGTCACCGGGAAGAGACACACATCAACCCCCCCTTTGCACGCACGGCCGCGGCACCAGGCACAGCGTCAGTGTGGACTGGGGCTGAATCGCACAGGGGCTCTGCAAGGTCAGCTTTGGGCAGGATAAACTGCTTCACCCAAGGAAAAGGTCACAAAGACACAGGGGGAGTAACAGCCTTTACCCAAAAACACCATCGCGCCTTCAGCCAGGAGAAACCCCCGAGCAGCATCGCAGGTGCAGCGGAAACGGTCGTTCCTGAAACTCCAGAATGCCTGGGTGACTTAAAACCAGAGAAGCAGCCCAAACCCCAGCAGCACGTGTAACGCAGCGTTTCCTCAGCTCAGCCCAGCGCTCCCGGACGGCGGAGGAAATGAGCGGCTCCGAGCCGCCCCGAGCAAATACAAACCCGCGAGCAGAGCCGGGTCTGCACCCCGGCCCTGTGGCCAAAGTTCAGCCAGGGTTTCTCCGGCTGCACCCAGAAACAACTAAGGAGGGAGCAGCCCCTTCATTCCCCTCCTTCAATCATCTGGGTTAAAAGAGACGGGCACCAGCAAAACCTGCCTGCGGCGTCTCTGCCAGTGCTGGGAGGTGGGGGACAGGGGTGTCATCCAGGCTGAGACAAAGCACCGACCTCGGGGGAGCCTCAAGGACAAGGGGGGCAGCACATCCCTTTTGGGGGTTGCAAGGAGAAAAGCCCGTAATTCACTGATCGTTGGGTATTTTGGGGTTTTGAGGTTTATTCCTGGCTCTTTTATAAGACCTTTCAAGATATCAAGATATCAAGAGCGATGTTCAGCCATCACTCACGCTGATGCACAGAATCCCAGGATCCCAGTCTGGCTGGGTTGCAGGAGCTCTGCAGATCCCCAGCCCCACCTGCTCACGCAGGGTCACAGAGCAGATCACACAGGTGGGTCCAGGCGGTTTGAATGTCTCAGAGAAGGAGACTCCACACCCGCTCTGGGCAGCCTGGGCCAGGCTCTGGCACCTCCCAGCAAACAAGTTTCTGCTCATGTTCACATGGAGCCTCCTGTGTTTCAGTCTGTGCCCGCTGCCCCTCACCCTGGCGTTGGGCACCACTGAACAGAGTCTGGTCCATCCTCTGACACCCACCCTGAGCTATTGATCCATTGATCACATCCCTCTCAGCTTCTCTTCTCCAGCTCAACAGCTCCAGCTCTCTCAGTGTCTCCTCATCACAAAGATGCTCCAGACCCCTCAGCATCTTTGTGTCCCTGCGCTGGACTCTCTCCAGTAATTCCTTGTCCTTCTGGAACTGGGGAGTCCAGAACTGGACACAGACTCCAGACGTGGCCTCCCCAGGGCAGAGCAGAGGGGGAGGAACCTCCCTTGTCCTGCTGGTCACACTCTTCCTCACACACCCCAGGTACCGTTGGCTTCTTGGCCACAAGGGCACAATGGTGACTCATGGTCACCCTGCTGACAAGCAGAACTCCCAGGTCTTTCTCTGCAGAGCTGCTTTCCAGCAGGTGCACCCCAACCTGTACTGGTGCCAGGGGTTGTTCCTCCCCACTGCACGACCCTGCACTTGCCCTTATTGAACTTCACCAGGTTCTTCTCTGCCCAGTCCAGCCTGTCCAGGTCTCTGGATGGCAGCGCAGCCTCTGGTGTGTCAGCCCTTCCTCCCAGTTTGGTATCATCAGCAAATGTGCTGAGGCTGCACAGCCCGGGGACAAAGGGGACACAGCCCGGGGACAAGGGGGCACAGCCCGGGGACAAGTGGGCACAGCCCGGGGACAAGGGGACACAGCCCGGGGACAAGGGAGCACAGCCCAGGGACAAGGGGGCACAGCCCGGGGACAAGGGAGCACAGCCCGGGGACAAGGGAGCACAGCCCGGGGACAAGGGGGTACAGCCCGGGGACAAGGGAGCACAGCCCGGGGACAAGGGGGTACAGCCCGGGGACAAGGGGGCACAGCCCGGGGACAAGGGGGCACAGCCCGGGGACAAGGCTTGTCCCACACAGATTCACCCCAGCTGCCCAAGGACAATGGGAGAAGAAAATCAAAGCCCTGCAGGGAATCAGGGCACAGAGCAAAACTCAGGTGGTTTCTGTAGCGCCAGGGCGGCATCTCCCAGTGCACCCACCTGGTGCCTTTGCAACCCAGCCCCGAGCATCCACAGTGCACAAACCTCCGATTGCAAAGGCAGGAGAAGGGGAACAAGCAGGATTTGAAGGGCTCCGCCTCGGGAGGGTGTGCAGAGGCACCGCAGCGATGGGCCGGGGCTTACGCTGTAGGCGTCTTGTATGTGCCAACTGCAGGGAGATTTAATCCACTTTTCCACCAGTAAGGAAAGTAACCAAAGGCTCCATGAGATCTGCTTTCTGTTGCAAGTGTTTCCACGCTGCCTTTCATCCCAGGGCACACAGAGTCACTGGCAGCATTGTCACATCCCCCAAGCTGTGAGGATTGTCTGTGTACCTGTCCTGAGGTGCTGCCTCCCAAGGACAGAGCACACGGATGCTCCTGGGAGACGGTCACCGAGCCCCTGCTGGCATCAGAGCGGCTCCCTGCGGCTCCCCAGGGCAGCTGGGGCAGGGGCGGGAATCCAGCTCCTTACACCGGCTCCTGTGCATCTCTCCTGCCATCGAGACCTTCTCGTTGTCTGCAACTGCCTGAAAGGAGGTTGGAGCATGGAGGGTGTTGGACTCTTCTGCCAAGTAGCAATGACAGGACAAGGGGAAATAGCCTCAGGTTGCACCAGAGGAGGTTGAGGTTGGATGTGGGGAACAATTTCTTCCCCAAAGGGCTGTTGGGCATTGGAACAGGCTGCCCAGGGCAGTGCTGGAGTCACCATCCCTGGAGGGGTTTAAAAGGCATTTAGATGAGATCCTCAGGGACATGGGTTAGTGCCAGAGCTGAGTCTTGGTTGGACTCTATGATGATGCTGAGGGTCTCCTCCAACTGAAACGATTCTATGATTCTAAATTCAGTGTGAGCTTCCACCAGACCTGCTGTGCAGCAGCACGGGTTCCACCCTGCACAGCTCTGTTCTCTGGAGGGGCTGTTCCCCTGCTGCTCCCCAGCTGCGTGGTCCGTGTGCTGCTCCAGCAGCTCCTCCCGGGGCTCTGTCCTCGTCCCAGGACACCGCACCAACCCCAGCACCGCACAGATCTCGGTGTGCAGGTGCAGATGGGGCAGGCACAGGCTGCTGGGGGCGTCTGTACAGCTCAGCCTGGCCATGGCCACCTATGTCCCATTCCAGAGCCCCTGGTTCCCTCTGGACAAGCATCCCCACTCTTTCCATGAGCATCCCCGCTCTCCCTGTGCATCCCCACTCTCCCAAGAGCATCCCCACTCTCTCCATGAGCATCCCTGCTCTCCCCACAAGCATCCCTGCTGTCCCTGTGCATCCCCACTCATCCTGTGCATCCCCACTCTCCCCATGGGCATCCTCACTCTCTCCATGAGCATCCCCGCTGTCCCTGTGCATCCCCACTCATCCTGTGCATCCCCGCTCTCCCCATGGGCATCCTCACTCTCTCCAGGAGCATCCCCGCTGTCCCTGTGGATCCCCGCTGTCCCTGTGCATCCCCGCTCTCCCTATGGGCATCCTCACTCTCTCCATGAGCATCCCCGCTGTCCCTGTGCATCCCCGCTGTCCCTGTGCATCCCCACTCACCCTGTGCATCCCTGCTCTCCCCATGGGCATCCCCACTCTCCCCACGCATCCCGCAGCCGCCCCTGGGCCAGGTGAGCTGCCCGCGCTCCAGCACACGGATGGGAACCACCCCTCCATAGCACCCGGTGAACTCACTGCTAACGAGTCCAGTCTTTAGTGGCCAATTTATAACATATTCTAGTGTTTTATAAACCTACCAGAAGCAGAAGTCAACCACACAAGCCCGTTTTTTGTCACAGACACCAGCCAGGCAACTGTCACCTCTAACTGTCAAAACCCATCGTTACTTCTGTGGGACTCCAGGGGATGAAAGGTAATTGAGATTTTTCTGTTTGTAGACATCGGTAATACTCCCAAAGATAATTTTCTCTGTTTACAAAGACTGTACAAATTGCGCCAAGCAGGAGGAATTCTCTCTCTGCCTGTCCTCCCGCAGCGTCTAACCCCCAAATCCCCCCTCCCAGAGCCCAGCCTGGGGATTTTCCCATCATTAAAACACGGACAGGGGGACAGCACTGCACGGGGACAGACGGGTCCCATCCTTTGCCAGGGTTTGATTTCTTGCCATGGCTGCCTGTCTACGGAGGCCACAGTGACGATCCCTGCTCGGCTCGAGGCAGGAGGCACGAACGCAGCGTGGCCCATTTTCATACCGCTGTGCAGGATTATATAAACGCCTCGAAGCCCGGGGAGAAGGGGGAAGGCACCTGGGTCAGCCCAGGCCAGTCGTGACGCTGCTCGCTGGGGCTGAGCTGAACATCCCTCCCCAGCTCCTTCCCTGCCCCACAGCCGCCCCACGGCCGCACCGGGACCCCGGGGGGTGGGCAGCAGGACCCACCTTCCTCCCCCTGTGCACACCAAGGAACGGGGTGTCAGAGCCACCGCTGAGGCTGCAGACTTCACCGAATCACTGAATGGTTTGGGTTGAAGGGACCTTCCCAGCTCCCCAGTGCCCCCCCTGCCATGACAGGGACATCTGCACCAGCTCAGGTTGCTCAGAGCCCCGTCCAGCCTGGCCTGGGATGTCTCCAGGGATGGTTCAGCCACCACCTCTCTGGCCAACCTGGGCCAGGCTCTCACCACCCTCAGGGCAACAATTTCTTCCTCACGTTTGGCCTTCAAGCGGGATCTCAAGGCCGCAGGGTGGTGGTGCAGACGTGCAGCGCTGTCCTGGGAGCAAAAGCAGATGCAGAGGATGGAAAACTCATTGCCTGCCCCCATCCCCGCTCAGCACATCCCGTAACCAGCGCTGCACGTGTAGCCCGGTGCCCAGACACACGGAGAGCCAGGCCAATTCATGCTTCTGTGACTCACGGTAAAATCTAAATATCTCAAGCAAGATAATTTGCTGTAATTATCTCAAATCAAAGCACAGGAAGGAAACGTGTCACAGCTACAATCAAATCAGAGCGAGGTAAAGCAGAAACGCTCACGCAAAGCACCCGAACAACCTACTGCCACCCCAGCAGGGCCAGGCGCTGACACCAGCGCTGAGGACGGGTTTAAAACCCCAGTAAATGCCGGAACACGTCCCAGCATGGGGACACCCCACTCCTGACCGCCCTGGAAACTCCTTGTCCCCCAGTTCGCTCCCTGGAGGTTTTTTGACTGTAAACATGGTGACTTGTGACACCCTGGCTCCAGGAACGCCGGGACGATGAACGAGGTCTGGGCTTCACCTATAGGTGCAGCACCGGGAAAAGCATCCGGGAAGTGCCAGGAAAATGCAAAGCGCAGCGTGGCGGGATCACCACCGTGAACATAAGAGCAGCACGTGTTCTTCTTAGTATTGTTCCTCATTACCCTCATGTTTCCTCTGCTCCACCCTTCTCCATTTCCTCCATGGGCAGGAGCCGTGGGACCAGCCCGGCCGCACCGCTGCTCCTGGGAGCTCGGGACCAAAACACAGAGACACACAGAATCATCCAGTCATTTGAGTGGAAGAGACCATGACGATCACCGAGTCCACAAACCCTCCTGTTTCGTCAAGGAACCAGCAGCCGATGTGGAGCGGTGTGGAGCATCTTTGTGATGAGGAGACACTGAGAGAGCTGGGGCTGTTGAGCTGGAGAAGAGAAGCTGAGAGGGATGTGATCAATGGATCAATAGCTCAGGGTGGGTGTCAGAGGATGGACCAGACTCTGTTCAGTGGTGCCGAACGCCAGGGTGAGGGGCAACGGGCACAGACTGAAACACAGGAGGCTCCATGTGAACATGAGCAGAAACTTGTTTGCTGGGAGGTGCCAGAGCCTGGCCCAGGCTGCCCAGAGCGGGTGTGGAGTCTCCTTCTGTGAGACATTCAAACCTGGACCCACCTGTGTGATCTGCTCTGTGACCCTGCGTGAGCAGGGCTGGGCTGGGGATCTGCAGAGCTCCTGCAACCCAACCAGACTGGGGTTCTGCAATTCTGTGATTCGGTCCAACAGCCTGTGGGCAGGAGCAGCCCCGGATCCGAGCAGAGCAGCTCTGCTCCACAGCACCTCCAGCAGCTTTTCAGTTGCAGAACCCCAGGCTGGTTGGGTTGCAGGAGCTCTGCAGATCCCCAGCCCAGCCCTGCTCACGCAGGGTCACAGAGCAGATCACACAGGTGGGTCCAGGTGGGTTTGAATGTCTCCGAGAAGAAGCGTTGGTTTCTTGGTACCACCAGGACAATCACTGCAACCAGAACATCCCTGCTTGTCCCTGCAGCACAGATGGGAGTGGGAGGACAGGGCTGTCAGGGGTCTGGACAAGCCCTCGTGTCCCCATCACGAGATGACAGTCCCATGGGAGCCACAAGACCCACCAACTCCTACAGTTACTGCTGAAGATTATCTGTGAAGTGCTGAAGGAGAGAGGAGCAGCGACGTTTGTTCTTATTGCTGAGGATAAAGGACTCGCTCATCCAGAAAGGTGAAACAGCCACGAGCCATCGCCTGGAGCCTTCGCCTGGAGCGTGGCCAGACACCGGCGCTGGGGATCCTTCCCTCGCCCGAGCCTTTGGACCAGCTCGACCAGCAGAAAGAAACAGATTTTGCTTTGTTGAGGCTGGCGAAACACCCCAAAGGTCAGAAATACCCACAGAGAGACTGTCCAGGGCAGGGGCTGCGGGCGGCTTGGAGAAGCAAACCTGGAAGCAGCCCGGCCAGCCCACAGCATGCAGGGCAGCAGCTCCTGAACGGGGGGTCCTAACTGCTGTGATTTCAGATCACAAACCCTCTTGCAAACTGGAGAAACTTAGTCCCAAATACACGGCAGCTAGGGAGGGGGAAAATATAACCCCCAACTATTTCTTCCATCCCTGGTGATGACCAATAGGTTGAACTCAGAAGTGACCTGTCAAGGCAAAGCTGTTCCTCACCGGGACCCAGCACGGACACCGCACACCGGGCACATCTGCCAGGCTTTGCTGTAACCGTCACACCACAGGAGGTGCCAACCAGGGCAGGGCAGCATCCCCCGCTGCCCCACAGCCCCCGCCACACACGGGTGACAGCGACGGGCACCCGGACACCCGGCACGGCCCCATGGGGTTTCCTCCTCTGGGGTTTTCCAGCACAGCAAGTACATCCCAACCCAAAATGTTTTTCACTTTCCAACACAAGCAGGGGATGGGGTGGAAGCAGAAGCGCGTGCAGGACTTGCCGAGGTGGAGGATGCTCAGTGCTCGCTGCCTCCGCGTGCCGCCCCCACAGCTGGCACCGGCCTGGCCCTCCGGGATCCCCAGCTCCAAGCTGCCTCCAGAAGCTCCCAATTCATATCACACCCCTAACCAAGCTCTGCTGGCTGCGCTGGGCCAGGACAGACCAGGGGCTGCGTGTTGGGCTCCAGCAAAAAGTACAGAGGCTCTGCAGGAGCTGGGGAGGCAACCCTGCTCCCTTCATAGAACCACAGAGTCATCTTGGTTGGAAAAGCCCCTCGAGATCACCGAGTCCAACCATAACCCACCCCTGGCACTGCCCCATGTCCTGAGAACCTCATGTCCGTCTGTCCAGCCCTCCAGGGATGGTGACTCCAGCACTGCCCTGGGCAGCCTGTTCCAATGCCCCACAGCCCTTTGGGGAGGAAATTGTTCCCACATCCAACCTCAACCTCCCCTGGCGCAACTTGAGGCCGTTTCCTCTGCTCCTGGCGCTTGTTCCTGGGGAGCAGAGCCCGACCCCCCTGGCTCCAAGCTCCTTTCAGGCAGTTCAGAGATCAGAAGGTCTCCCCTCAGCTCCTGTTCTCCAGATGAACCCCCCAGGTCCCTCAGCCGCTCCCATCACACTTGTGCTCCGCAAAGGTCCTTCAAGGACACAAACACCATTCTAACACAGCTGAAGACCATGTCTTCTGGGTCCTGGCCCCGCACACCCTGCCTGTGCAGTGGGAAGGGGCTCAGCCATAGTTCCCCACTGCACAGGACAGCGGGTGCTGCCGGCAGCAGCTCTGCCCTCTGCTCACTGCACAGACCCTCCCTAGAGCAGCAAAACCTTCCGGGGGCTGGCACGGGGCTGCCCAGCCCAGGACCCCCACCCGTGCTGGGCCATGGGTGCCCCCGCACCCCTTGGTCCCCCCTTGGGGAGCAGCACATCCCCGCTCCCGAGCTTCACCTCGGCTCACCCCGCTCCTCAACACCAGGCAGGTTTATAGCGGCAGACAGACATTTACAGAGAATTCATGGCACTCTGCTGCAGCGAACAAAAGCCACCCAAGGAAATAAACACAAAGGGCTGGCAGCAAATATTTGACAACAAACCAACTCTGCGCTTGCTCGGGTTCCCCTCGCTCCTGCACCCCGGATGAGCCAGCCCGGCTTCCCGGGGTCCCCTGCCCTTCCCAAACTCGGCGCCCCCCAGAGCCCTCCCTATGTCCATGGGGCACAGGGGGACCACCGCCGGTTTGATCCACCCCCGCTCCCTCCCCCAGCCCCGGCAGGGTCTCCACTGGTACCAGCACCCGCGAGGTGACGTCTGCTGGGACCCAGGCCCAGAGGTGGCCCCAAGGTGGGGGTTTGGGGCTGAGCCTCCATGCAAGGTGCCACCAGCTGTGTGGGAGCACAACTCAAGCCCAAAATGCTGCTTTTGCCATCTGCCTGCAGGTAAGGCCTGGTCCCCAGACACCCCAGTGACCCCAGTGGCCCCAGTGACCCACAGACCAGCGGCCAGGCTGCGCAAAATCCTCCTCTCCCTCCCGCACCAGGAAGGTTTTACAAACGCAGTTGCTGGTTTGCGTTTCTCGTCGCGTACAACACACATGGGAAACATCTGCCACCGAGGGCTCCGATCAGGCACACAGCACCGCTAACAGCGGCTTTTAATGAATCTCCTCTCCACCAACACACACTTGTATTTTCTACACATTACACAGTCTAAAAACACGAGTCCCTGCAAGGCGAGTCCTTTCGCTCTCCATCTCCTACTTTGTTTTGACTTGCGAACCAACTTAAAGGCAATCCGTTGTGATTTTTATTTGTAGGGCACTGGCATGAAGCAGTTGCTATAGGAACAGGCAACCTCACGGTAAGCTGGGAAGATTATTTTTGGAGCTGTGATGCTATTTAATCTACGTAAAATGGATCAGCAGCCAGGGGCTGTAAGCCTCTCCGGGCTTGTTTCTTGGCCCGGAGAGCAACACAAAACCTCAGTGCCCAGAGCAGCATCTCACCAAGAGGCCACCAAGGCAGAAATTCCCTTTATGCCTCCGTTTGCTGTCTCTAAAACTTCCCTCAGCTAAATATTTCCCACTGCTTGCAATTTCTGCGGCACTGGTGGAAAAGCTGCTGGCCAGAGCGCCAGGTGGCACTTCCCGCGCTGGTGACACACCAGGGCCCGGCACCACAGCCCAGGGGACACCGCGACACGGCGCTGGTGACACACCAGGGCCCGGCACCACAGCCCAGGGGACACAGCGACACGGCGCTGGTGACACGCCGGGGCCCGGCACCGCAGCCCAGGGGACACGGCGACACGGCGCTGGTGACACGCCGGGGCCCGGCACCGCAGCCCAGGGGACACGGCGACACGGCGCTGGTGACACGCCGGGGCCCGGCACCGCAGCCCAGGGGACAGAGGGACACGGCGCTGGTGACACGCCGGGGCCCGGCACCGCAGCCCAGGGGACACGGCGACACGGCGCTGGTGACACGCCGGGGCCCGGCACCGCAGCCCAGGGGACACGGCGACACGGCGCTGGTGACACGCCGGGGCCCGGCACCGCAGCCCAGGGGACACGGCGACGCGGCGCTGGTGACACGCCGGGGCCTGGCACCTTCCCTCCCCGCCCTGTCAGATAAGAAGTTTCTCTTCCTGAGCATCCTCACTGCCAGAAAACGTCCTCGTCCTTCCTACATCCCCTTGAGTTTCTCCCCGAGCGTCCTGCGGTCCCGAGTCGCTCACCACCGCTTCGCTGAGGCCTCCGGAGCCTCTCAAAGGCGGGGCTGGCCCTGCTCGAGAAATTCAATCTGTTTTTTTGCTGGGAATGAGCAGACAAGGGGGTGAAAGCACCGGGTGGATGTTGCAGAGCGAGCCCCGGCCAGAGCGGCTCCAGCACCGCCGAGGAGCCACCCAACAGCAAATGGTGCGCTGAGAGCTGTCCTGGGCAGCCCCACAGCTTCATTCTCCTATGGGGAAGAGATCACTGACCACTGCCCACATGTAAAACCATAATGGAATAGAAGGAACACTGATGATTTTAATTGACAGTGCTCCTGGGCTCTGCCAAAGCCAACAACAACCACGGCCATGGAGATGGGGCATGTCGGCAGCCGCTTTTGCCCATCAGTGACAAGAGTCGTGTGAGTGTCAGGAGGATGGAGCCAGGCTCTTCTCAGTGACAACCAGTGAGAGGACAAGGGGCAACGGGTACAAACTGGAACACAGGAGGTTCCACTGAAATATGAGAAGAAACCGGGGTGGATTAGAAGCGGGGTGGTCAGTAGGTCAGAGAGGTTCTCCTGCCCCTCTGCTCTGCCCTGGGGAGACCACACCTGGAATCTTGTGTCCAGTTGTGGCCCCTCAGTTCCAGCAGGACAGGGAACTGCTGGAGAGAGTCCAGCGCAGCCACCAAGATGCTGCAGGGAGTGGAGCATCTCCCGTGTGAGGAAAGGCTGAGGGAGCTGGGGCTCTGGAGCTGGACAAGAGGAGACTGAGGGGGGACTCATTCCTGGGGATCAAGATGGAAAGGGGGAGTGTCAGGAGGATGGAGCCAGGCTCTTCTGGTGACAACCAGTGACAGGACAAGGGGCAATGGGTGCAAACTGGAACACAGGAGGTTTCACTTAAATCTGAGAAGAAACTTGTTCGGGGTGAGGGTGGCAGAGCCTGGCCCAGGCTGCCCAGGGGGGTTGTGGAGTCTCCTTCTGTGCAGACATTCCAACCCGCCTGGACACCTTCCTGTGGAACCTCATCTGGGTGTTCCTGCTCCATGGGGGGACTGCACTGGATGAGCTTTCCAGGTCCCTTCAACCCCTGACATTCTGTGACTCTGTGTGATTCTGTCTGCCAGCCAGGAGCTCAGGTTTGAAGTGCTGAGTCAGCAGCCTGTCAGCCTCAAGCCACCACAGCTGTTCCCAACATACCAAGAAAAAGCTGTTTTTTTGCAGCCCCACAGCGATGCCAGGTGACCCAGAGCAGCAGACGCCGCCACGGTTTGCTCCTCCCTCAGCTCGGGAGGTAGAATGGCCAAGGCACCCACGGGAGAACGCAGCACCCATCGCTGGAACGGGAAACCAGAGAAACCAGAGAAAGCTGTTGAGGACAACAGGCCTGAAACAGGACACAGGGCACTGGAACAGGAGCGGTGGAGTCACCATCCCTGGAGGGTTGGACAGACGGACATGAGGTTCTCAGGACATGGGGCAGTGCCGGGGTGGGTTATGGTTGGATTTGATGATCATGAGGGTCTCTTCCAACTGAAGGGGACAGGACAGAGGTGTCGCTGCTACAAACACACAGCGCCATGGTACCCACCCCAAAACTGTTCCCCAGCTCAGCCACTTGAGATGGGCCACAGGCCCTGCCTGCCCTGACTCAGTTTACCTCCTGCTGCCATCCCAACCAGTGCCCACAAATCACAGCACGTTTGCTGGGCTGGAGGACGATGAAAAGCAATACGGGGCGAAACGGGGATGGGACGGGCAGGACACAACAGCTCTCTTGTGCATTTCCTCCTGCCTTTTCCCATACCCGTCCCGGAGCTGTATGTCTAAACATACGGAAAATATCTCTCTCCTGTGGCAATCCCGGACAAAACTCAGAGCCCTTGCTCCCCACAGGTGTTTCCACACCACCAAAAACAACCCCACCTCTATAGGAGATTCCCAGTTGATCCCATCGTCAACCAGTGTCCCTGCTGACACCACAGGTTTGATCCACACCAGCTCTTCCTGACCGGGATAATCCGGATCTCCTGGAAACACCATCACCCGTCATCGCTCAACCGGAGCAATTTCCACATTGGCTCTAGAAGACACATCTCCTTTCATCGCTTTTAATAGCTATGAATATTAAATAGAAATGGGTATCTATATTTAATCGTCTATCTCGGCTGCCAAGAGAGAGATGGATCTTTCAGAGCATCTGCAGATGCAGGCACAGGCTCTTGTGGTTATAAAGAATTAGGCTGGAAATTAATCATCAAAATAGCGCAGCAAATAATCATTCATAAACCATCGCAAATCTGGGTGATCACTTAGCAATTATCACCAACCTGGCAAGGCTATTTCTTCGCCCCTCTAATGCAAATGGAAAGCTGTTGAAGCAAACGGAAGCCTAAAAATAGCCAAGGTTGGCTGCTTGTGACAAGCTGTGACACTTCCTGAAGTCCCATTTGGTGGAAGGAGGTGGTGGGCACGAGTTGGAGAACCCCAACCCAATGATGGAGTGACAAATCCAGAGCTTGAAAAACACACAGATTATCCCATCAGGTTTGCCTGAAATCCATAAGAAACGTGGAGAGAAGTGAAATGAGTACGTTCTGCAGAAATTGAAGCCTTGGGACTCAAGGGACGTGACCCACGTTGGCCCAAGGTTGAGCAGGGGCCTCCGGAGGTGCCTCCAGACACAAGTCACTCCACGCTAAGTGCAAACCCGTCACTTGTAGTAATTGTTTGTGGCTAACGATCGGGTGTAATGCTAAGTTGTGATACCAAGGGAAATCCAACATATGGATCTGCTCAAAAAGTAATAGGTAAAATAAGCCAAAGAGAGCAGTGACGCTTGAACAAGGCCCCGTGGCTCTTGTTTTTGTGGTGAGCGAACACCACAGTGACCTGAGCACTGAAAAACGGAGAATAGAAGAACAAAGGAATAAAGAGCAGCTGGGGTGAATCTCTCTGCCTCTCATCCAGGATGAATCACAGCTTACACGGAAAGCAGCCCGGCAAATACCCACCGGGAGAGCAGGGAACGGGCCTAAGGGAGCCGGGACCCCAATAAAGGTACCGAGGCTGAGCCCAAGATGATGGTCCTTGGCAGGAGCGACGCTGCACCAGGGATTTCTTCCGAGAAATCGGAAAGTTGGTGCAATTGAAGAAGTTAATCGAAGTGACCCATAGGGCTTTGTCGTGGTTGAACCCGAGCTGGCAATGCAACCACGCAGCCGCTCACTCACCCTGCCCATCCCAAACAGGGGAGAGAATCCAAAGGGAAGGGAGAAACTTGCATTGAGATAAACACAGTTTAATAAAATAGCTAAATACTAATACACTACTAGTAAATATATATATATAATAGAAATAAAAGACGATACTCAGTGCAATTCCTCAGGAACTCCATCCGCACCGAGCAGCCCGTCTCAGGCAGCAGCATCTGGTCCTAAAGCTGATCCCAGAGAGCAAAGAGAAAAAGGCAGAAAGGCCCAGAGACCTCTGAAAAACAGCAAAAAGTGGAACTAAATATCCCAAACCGAACTGCCCGGCTCTGGCAAAAAGAGCGAAGAACAACATGAGAGAGAGAAGAACGTGAAGATCCCAACTCTCCTTGAATAATCAGCGTGACACCAACGGGCTGGAGCACTCCCATGGGTCAGTCTGGGTGTCAGTCCAGCTCTGTCCGTCCATCCCCTTCCTCGCTGCCCCACACCTGTGGGCAGAGCTCAGAGTGTCCTTGGCTCTCAGACCAGAGCAATTAGAACATTAACTCTGCTGGGCTGTTCTCTCTGGTTCTCAGACTAAGCCCAAGCAGTGAGTGTGTGAGCCATGGAAAAGAAAGGTTTCTAACTGCATGGAGAAAACTGACTCATTTTCAGTCAAACCAGCACACTCCTGATCCGCTCTGCCACCAGCTTTTCACCGTTCTTGCGGTTGACCCTCACGTTACATTTCCTACGAAATATGTTATTAAAATACGAGCCTGAATGGAGAGAGGACGTACCAACCCATTAATGCACATGAAGGACTTCTTGTTTCTTGAAAGAAAAGCACAAAGTATTTTTATTACGATTACTGCAGCATTTCCAGCCCGGCTATTGAACACTTTATTGCTGCAATTAGAAAATAATGACGTTAGCAGTCAATAAGCCTCAACGGCAATTGCTGCGCTTTATCTGGATTGCAGTCGCTCTCTCTTTCCAGCACATACGGGATTTTCTGATTACCCAATTGTCTAAACAACCCCAATAATCTGATCATTTAGGTTACAAAGAAATATGGAAGGGTTTAAAACACACTTAAGGCGGGATTTAAACTCAAAATAAGATGGATACATTGAAGAAATGGAGACGCAAATACATGACAAAGGCAAGATGCCCACCACATCAGATAGAGCCAAACCAACAGACAGCAGCCAACCGCCTGGTCAGTCGAAAAGAACCCAATAAACACAGCTTATTATAAATCCAATATAAATTGCAGTGGCACTTTTAAAATGAGCTAAAAAAAGCAAATAAATGCAGGGTTCTAGTCGTATCTGAGACACACAACGTCATTTCTGGTAAGTGCTCAACGGCCCATGGCCGGTTTGGGACAATGCGCTACTGAGAGAGACGAGCGCCATAAAACATCATCTAAAGGGATGAAATGGGGGCTGGATGATATCTTGTGTAGGGAACGACTGAATGAAAGGCAGAAATGGGAGAAAATCGACTGCGGACACGCTAACAGTCCTTGCAGGAGATTCTGGGTTGCAAGGGGTGGAGGGTTGGGTTGGGTTTTTGGCCCTTTGACTACAACGTTCTGCTCTCCATTTCCCTTGCAATGAGGAGTCTGGCAGCCAGCACAGAACCGCAGAGCAGGACTTGGAACCTGCTGAAGCGGAGTCACAGCAGAGAAGAACGAGCCCAGCGGATGGTTTTGTGACACTGCTGGAGAGGAACGACAGCGCCGCCGGACAAACGTCCCGTCCTGTCCCCGTGGCCAGTTCTGAATAGCGATGACCAAAAAAATGGTGGCGAAAGTGTGATTATAGAGAAATAACAGTGCGTTATCAGATAATGGGTGGATCACACTGCACATTTCATCACCAGAATGGCCTGATAAAAATAGAAATGTTTTCATTATACGGCTCGGAGCGGCAGACACAGAGCACTGACCTGCCAGGAGCAGCGCAGGGTGCACATCTCTCCACGGCTGCTGGCGTGGGTGGTGACCAGGGACACCGACTTCTATTGCAGTCATTTAACCAGACTGTGAAACCAGCCCGGCCGATTCCCTGCATGGGGATCCCGGTGGGAAGGGCCCGGCCGAGCCCCACGGGCAGCGGGGCGGGAGGAGGCCCGTATGCAGTGCAGTGCCACAATGGTCAGTGCTGGGACCAGCACTATTCAATATATTCACCAATGACTTGGACGAGGGAACAGAGTGACTGTCAGCAAGTTTGCTGGTGACACCAAGCTGGGAGGAGTGGTGACACTGGAAGCTGTGCTGCCATCAGAGACCTGGACAGGCTGGAGAGTTGGTCAGGGAAACATTTAATGAAATATAACAAGGGCAAGTGTAGAGTCTTGAATCTGGGCAGGAACAACCCCAGGTTCCAGTGTAAGTTGGGGAACGACCTATTAGAGAGCAGCGTAGGGGAAAGGGACCTGGGGGTCCTGGGGACAGCAGGGTGACCATGAGCCAGCACTGGGCCCTTGTGGCCAGGAAGGCCAGTGGCACCTTCCAGCTCCCCCAGTGCCCCCCCTGCCATGACAGGGACATCTGCACCAGCTCAGGTTGCTCAGAGCCCCGTCCAGCCTGGCCTGGGATGTCTCCAGGGATGGTTCAGCCACCACCTCTCTGGCCAACCTGGGCCAGGCTCTCACCACCCTCAGGGCAACAATTTCTTTCTTATATCTACTCCGAGGATGTCTTGTCTGCAGAGGAAACCTGTTCCCTCTTTGCACCTTTAACATCTGCAGGTTTTCGTGCCAGAATTTCATGCACAAATCACTTAAGGAGTTTGCTGAGCCCAGAGGGACCTTCCAAGCTGTTAGAAGATCAAAACCGTGTGCTGCACGCTAGGATCGCTCTGTCAGCTCCCCGGGTACCGCTCTGTGTTCAATCGAATTAAATCAAAGCAGCCACAGCAGGACACGGGCCCACGTGTGCACCAGCGGGTGCTCTACAGGGAGCAGGGCACTATCATCTCTCACTGCCCAATTATGTGATTTACCACAGGCAGAAAAAAACTTTGGCAGTTTATAAACTTCATAGAACAAGCATTAATACGAAAAGCACACAATAATTATAAGGAGAACCTGCGTCACACCTGAAGCAAACCATACTGGGTCTCCACATCATAACGTTTGTATTGCTTAATGTCAGATGGCAAAGGAGAAGGTAGGATGTCCCAGCTGCCAAGAACATCAGCTAAACTTGCACAGGCTGGTTCTGTACAAAAGGTTGGACATCTGGTTCTTTACTCCACCAAACCCCACATAAAACTGCCAGCAAAAGCGTTGAATATCTTCAGATATATCCACATCAGCCACGCAGGAGCAAAAATCTCCAGTCTGTGGGGCCAACAAGATCCACATCCAGAAGAACATTGCAAATTTGCACTTCACTAAACCATCACCCCTCTCAGCCACGGGTACAGTCGGAATTCACAGCCAGGACACATGTGACAGCCCTGCAGCACTCCCCCCATCCCTGCTAAAACAAAAGATGATGTTGTGCCTTAAACATCTAGTTTTTGATAATTTGGGCAGAAAAGACAGCTGGCTGTGGAGGCACACACCTTGTCTTTTCTATCCCAAGGTTCACAGAATCACAGAACCCCAGAATGTCAGGGGTTGGAAGGGCCCTGGAAAGCTCATCCAGTGCAATCCCCCCATGGAGCAGGAACACCCAGATGAGGTTACACAGGAAGGTGTCCAGGCGGGTTGGAATGTCTGCACAGAAGGAGACTCCACAACCCCCCTGGGCAGCCTGGGCCAGGCTCTGACACCCTCACCAGGAACAAGTTTCTTCTCATGTTTAAGTGGAACCTCCTGTGTTCCAGTTTGCACCCATTGCCCCTTGTCCTGTCACTGGTTGTCACCAGAAGAGCCTGGCTCCATCCTCCTGACACTCCCCCTTTCCATCTTGATCCCCAGGAATGAGTCCCCCCTCAGTGTCCTCTTGTCCAGCTCCAGAGCCCCAGCTCCCTCAGCCTTTCCTCACACGGGAGATGCTCCACTCCCTCCAGCATCTTGGTGGCTGCGCTGGACTCTCTCCAGCAGTTCCCTGTCCTGCTGGAACTGAGGGGCCACAACTGGACACAATATTCCAGGTGTGGTCTCCCCAGGGCAGAGCAGAGGGGCAGGAGAACCTCTCTGACCTACTGACCACCCCCTTCTAACCCACCCCAGGTACCATTGGCTTCCTGGCCACAAGGGCCCAGTGCTGGCTCATGGTCACCCTGCTGTCCCCAGGACCCCCAGGTCCCTTTCCCCTACGCTGCTCTCTAATAGGTCATTCCCCAACTTACACTGGAACCTGGGGTTGGTCCTGCCCAGATTCAAGACTCTACACTTGCCTTTTTGTTTGTGATAATTAACGGTGCTGCTGTGAAGGCCTCATGGTCTGATTGAGATGATAGAGATGAACCACCTGGTGGACAACCAACTACCAGAAGAAATCACGAACCTACAGCTATGGGCAAAACAACTCACTGCTGGTCAGTACTGTGAACTGTCCCCTACTCTGAAGACCCCAGACCCATTTCCAGAAGAGTCTTCCTAATTAGCATGATGAGCAAACAGAGGGAGGAGACGAACCGCCCGCATGTAAACGAACCAGGTTATGAAGTGACCTCATGTGTGATATGAGGCGGTGGCGTGTACTGAAACCCCCAACGCGTCCACCCCCTCCAGAGGCTGTCGTGGGACCCACCGACCTGTGGAGCGGTGACATCTCACCCTCTCTCTCTCTCTGATATCTTAGTATAACGTATCTACTTCATTTTTCTTCTCTCTTTCTTTTCCTCCTTCTTGACCACATAAAGGTAACATCATTGTCAGTTCTGCTGCTGAAGTCAAGTTTTGTGCTATAATAATACACTTTTGCCAAGTCACCGATCGCTGTAATTTGAATTCCACCACATACTTTTAGTAAATTCATAATTGAGTGACTCTGTCATCACTTCGTGTTACACCCAGAGTTAACTCACCCCTGATCTCAGCTGGTGGGACGGGACGCGTGTCGCATTCAGAGTTAATTCAACCTAATCCCGCCCGGTGGGACGGGACAACATGACCAGGACAGCCCTGCACAACCGACGGCTTCGGGACTATCTCCACACAGACCCGTGGATATTCTGCCCCACAGACACAAGTGCTGTCACAACTAATTAAAAGTCATTTGCTCTTGTCTAACAGATGCACAAAGCGCACAGAAAAAAATGTACAAACGTTGTCGTTTAACAGTGTCTGTCCATTTACTCACTAAATCCTTTACTATCGAGCGATCGCCATGCATTTGCACCGCTCCCCTGCGCTGAAATGAAGGAGCCACTGCGGTTTGGTGACACCAGGGGCAGGGGAACAAGAAGTCCCTGTGTCTCTGCAGGGCTGTCTCTGCCAGCACGGAGTGACACAGGGCCCTGAAACAAGCCCGGAGAAACACAGAAGTGGCATAAAATTCACACATGACGATATTTTGGAGGAGACGAGCTTTCTTCAGAGCACAAACCCGCAGAAGTGACCCCTATGGAGGACGTGGGGTGAGGCCCTTTTGTTCCACGCAGCTATTGAAAACCATCAGAGGTCTTGGATGTCTTCCTAAGTGCGTCACCGAACATGCATTTTTAAAGATGTTTAACCATTTTCCAGCCCAGGGCCTGTCTATGGTTTCAGCAGCAGGAGGAGGGAGCTGGCGAGAGCGGTGCCGGCGGCACAGCCGGCACCAGGAGCCGCAGCAGCCCCGTCCCTCGCAGGGTAACGGCACCCGCGGTGGCTCGGGGACCGCGTCTCTTTTCCTGGAAGCCCCACCAGCAGGGAGCACACACAGCCTGCCCCAGGCCTCCTCATCCCCACAGAAACCAGAACAAAGGACACTCCACATCCCTGCCAGCTCTCTCCTTCCTCAGTAACAAGAACACGGTGACAAGGGACCTTGTTCGCAGGGAGGGGGGACGGCAGCACAAGCAGAAGCTGTGGAGCTGCGATAGCTCCGTCCCCATCAAACATGCAGCCACCGTGGGATCACACACACGACAGCAAAACCCATCAGCGCTGGGGGTTCGGCCGGCAAGCACCAGGGTGACACAGTGAAGGGCTGTGGGGACACGGGGGCACCAGGGGCAGCCCGTCCCCAAATCTCTGCCACTGCAACCAGCTTCCCTGCTCCCAAACCCCTTGAGACCCGGGGTCACACACACCAATGTCCCGCGGGCTCCCGAGCTCAGCTCAGCTCAGCCAAGGCTTTGGAGAGCCAGTCACTGAAGCTGAGCTGCCCGACAGCCGCCGTGGTTAATGCACGTCCTTATCTGCAGTTAATCCTGCCCGAGCCGCCCGGGCTCGGCTTACCCGCTGTAAGAGGATCGGGTAGGTGTATGTTACACGTTACCCGCCTTCCTCCGGTTCCCAAAGGTCAGGACGTGCCAGGGAAAGGCCGGGCTGCTGCCAGGCCTGCGGGTCTCCCGGCCCCTTCGCTGCCCAGTGTGTAACTGGGAGCCCCAGGCACGGGGAGGGTCACAAGCAGCCCCAAAAAGGGTCCAACTTACCCCCCCGCTTCTGCCTTTGGATTTAAATCCTGCTCCTTCGGTGCTCACAGCCCGGAGAGCACACCATGGGCTGGCCCCTTGCTAAGGAAGGTTTTTACATTGTATGGAGGATTTTTACAACAGACAGCAAGGGTGAAGCTTCAGTAAAACACGGAATTTCACGTCAAAGTGAGAGACCTCAAGCGAGATGCACAGAAAAGTGGCATGGGGACAGTGACATGCTGCGGGCGCAGCGTCGGGGACATCACCACAGGCAGGAGCGCTCAGACACATGTGGGGACAGATCCAAACCCAATTAACAGGACACACGCCTTTACAAACTAACAACAGCTAACGAGGCTTTAGTAACTACTGGTAATCTTCCCCACAGTAAGGCGGGATGAATGTCTGCACAACAAAATATAGATTTTACTTGACTACATGTTCATCAATTAAAAGCTGCAGTTTATCGGCACCGTTCAAGCCTCTTAATTCACAACGAACAGCAAAGCCACAGACACTAATTAGCAGCTGCACAGCGTTAGACCCAGCTCAGTGCTGAGCTGCCAGGTGCCCAAGCGCAGGAGCACCAAGAGGAAGCATCTTTTTTCACAGAATCACAGAATGGACTGGGTTGGAAAAGCCCTCAGAGATCATCGAGTCCAACCCTTGGTCCAACTCCAGTCCGTTCACTAGATCATGGCACTAAGTGCCGTGTCCAGTCTCAGTTTACAAACCTCCAGGGCCGGTGAGTCCAGCACCTCCCTGGGCAGCCATTCCAATGCCTGACCACTCTCTCTGCACAGAATTGCTTTCTAATCTCCAGCCCAAACTTCCCCTGGCAGAGTTGAAGCCCATGGCCCTTGTCCTATTGCTGATGCCTGGGAGAAGAGCCCAATCCCCACCTGGCTAGAACTGCCCTTCAGGTAGTTCTAGAGAGTGCTGAGCTCAGCTCTAAGCCTCCTCTTCTCCAGACTGAACAAGCCCAGCTCCCTCAGCCTCTCCCCATAGGGCTTGTGTTCCAGTCCCTTCCCCAGTCTCGTTGCTCTTCTCTGGACCCGCTCCAGCACTTCAATCTCTTTCCTGACCTGAGGAGCCCAGAACTGAACACAATACTCCAGGCGTGGCCTCCCCAATGCAGAGTACAGGGGAAGGGTCACTGCCCTTGTCCTGCTGACCACGCTCGTTTGGATACAGGACAGGACACCATTGGCCTTCTTGACCACCTGGGCACACTGGTGGCTCCTGTTGAGCTTCCTGTCCATGATTCTGCCTGACTGCTCTGCAGCCACTCTGTGCCAGTCTGGAGCGCTGCAGGGGGTTGTTGTGACCAAAGGGCAGGACCCACCACTTGGCCTTGTTGAACTTCATCCCATTGGAATCGGCCCATTTTTCCAGTCTATCCAGATCCCTCTGCAGAGCCTCCTGCCTTCCAGCAGGTCCACACTCCCTCCCAACTTGGTGTCATCAGCAAATTTGCTGATGATGGCCTCAATCCCCTCATCTAAATCGTCAATAAAGATGTTAAACAGGACTGGACCCAACACTGACCCCGGGGGACACCACTAGTGACCGGCCACCAGCTGGATGCAGCCCCATTCACCAGCACTCTCTGGGCCCGGCCCTCCAGCCAGTTCTTTCCCCCACTTCTGCAAAATACTATTACAATATTATTCTGACCACCATGAGCAGCTCACACGCCGTGTGTCGGAGGACACCGCGGCTCGGCACCGCAGGCGGGATGGACGCTTTCCCCTCTGCTTTTCCCTCGTTCCTTCCCCTTGCTGGGCAGCGAGGCGTCACAAACACGCCGGAGCAGAGAGGTGACACAGCACTGATCTCCATGAGTAAAGTGAGAGAAATCATCAGCGGGCAACAGCCCTAACGAGCCATTTCCTACAAATGGAAAGGTAATTTAATCAAGTCCCGCTCGATGACAGATCAGCCCATCACGGCCAGAGCTCCGTCAGACGGTCACAGTTAAAGCACTAAGTCATTCCTCCATCCCCACTGATGAGTGGCTGTGGTGGGGACCCTCTGACCCCTACCAGTGATGGACCATCAGACATGGGCACCTGCCACCTTCACGTCCCCATGGATCCCTGCAGCACAGCAAGCTCACGTTCCAACAGCCTACAAGGTACTACAATGATAATAATCACCATCATCATCTGTTCTTTGGCTTCTACTCTGTTTCTACAGCTCCCACAGGATCCCACACGGTTTGGTGGGTTCACCTCTCCTCAGGTGCTGCTCCAGCGACCTGCCCTGGTGTCTGAATGAGGGGACTCCAGGAGATGCAGCAGCTCCCGATGTGTCTCTCATAGAATCATAGAATTGTCTGGTTGGAAAAGCCCCTCGAGATCATTGAGTCCAACCATTCCCCCACCCCTGGCACTGCCCCGTGTCCTGAGAACCTCATGTCCGTCTGTCCAACCCTCCAGGGATGGTGACTCCAGCACTGCCCTGGGCAGCCTGTTCCAATGCCCCACAGCCCTTTGGGGAAGAAATTGTTCCCAGATCCAACCTCAACCTCCCCTGGCGCAACTTGAGGCCGTTTCCTCTGCTCCTGGCGCTTGTTCCTGGGGAGCAGAGCCCGACCCCCCCTGGCTCCAGGCTCCTTTCAGGCGGTTCAGAGCAGATGGAGGTGACCACCCTGGGCCGGGCAGCAGCTCTGGAGAACGAAGCTCCCGAGCTGTCACCCCAACATGCAGCAGGCTGAATCCACCTCTGAGCTGTCCGAGTCTGTTCTGGGACTGGGGCCACTGGGGAGCCTCCAGGAGCACCCCATGGTGTTCATCCACCCCGCACTGAGCCGGAACAGCTCACCAAACCACACTGCGCCATTCCCTGCCGAGGCACAACCAGATTTCTGCAGAATCAGCAAATGTAAAGCTGGTGTGCGTTCCCCAGGAGCTCCGGGCCCGGCACCACGGCTGTGGGGACACGGGCTCTGCCGGCAGCTCTGCAGGACCACAGGCCAGGCAGCGGCTCGCTGGGGGCGGGTCGCGCTCTGCCCTCTGCACCGCGGTTACTGTCCATGACTTACTGCAAAAATATCCTGCAAACCAGCAGCTGAGCCCTGGAATCGCTCCCCATCAGCAGCCCCGGTCCGGGTTTGGCGTGGAACAGCACAGGCGGGAGCAGCGTGGTGACCCCTGAAGTGCTGTCCTGGCTGCCAGGGCAGCAAAAAGGGAACAAATAAATCCATTTCTGCTCTACATAGGACCTCTATTCTCAGACCCGTTTGGCTGGAGCTGGGAGATCATCTCCATTCTTTCCAATTCTACAAACGCATTTCTGGTCTCTAATTACACCATCAGGCTGTCAAGACGGTCACTTCCTCCCTAATTACTCTGCTTTGTATTTAAGACCCAGCTAATAAGCTCACGTTGTTAGTGACGGCTGTGGATGAGCTCCAAAGAGAAGAGCATCTCCTGCCTTGTGCTGAGCCGCCCTGGCACCGATCCTGCGCCACGGCCGCCCACGGCGCAGCCACGTCCACCGGCACCCGCCGGGAGCCACCGCCCCGAGTGCTGGAAATGAAGGGGAAAAGGGCATAATTTGGAAAAAAAAGGAACAATTTCTGCCCTCAGTGCACACTTTGGCGACCTCCAGGCGCTCCTCACTGCCAAGGAGGCGGCTCGGCCAGCGCAGGAGGCAACGCAACACGTCCCGGTGCCCAAACCGCTGCGGTGCCTCATTCTGCACTCACAGGTACCTGCACGTCGGTCTCCAAAGCCATGAGGGCCGAGGGGCTGGCTCCTTCCTCGCTTCTGCAAGCGAACGCTTGCCGCTTTGCTCACGTTGCTCAAAGTAAAAATGTCCACAACGCGAAACATCTCCGCACACCAGCATGGACCCCCCCGCTCCGCTGTTTCACCGCTGTGACTGGTAAAACCACCCAGAGCGAAGGAACCCAGCCAGGGCACTGTGTGAATACACCCACCCAACACATCTGATAGAGTGCTCAGCCTTTGTTTCGTAAAAGGTGAATCTGACAGCCCTGATAATAGACTTGACACCCTTTGTGAAGGGACAATATCAGCCACAAGCGGCTGTTGAACGGCTCGCGTTGTAACAGAACATCCACAGCTCTTCAGCGGCACAGCCCAGTGCAAACTACCAACACGGAGGTCTGGGAACAGCTGAGCCAGGACTAACCAGCCAAAGAACCGGCGGATTTAGCATCTCAGTGAGATCCTTTCTAGCCAACTTGCTTTCCAGAGGAGCTACATGAGCAGAGGAAACGGCCTCAAGTTGCGCCAGGGGAGGTTGAGGTTGGATCTGGGAACAATTTCTTCCCCAAAGGGCTGTGGGGCATTGGAACAGGCTGCCCAGGGCAGTGCTGGAGTCACCATCCCTGGAGGGCTGGACAGACGGACATGAGGTTCTCAGGACATGGGGCAGTGCCGGGGTGGGTTATGGTTGGACTCGATTGGTCTCTTCCGACTGAAATGATTCTATGATTCTACATCACACGCAAGAAACCGTACAGGACACGTCTGTGGGTTTCACGGGCCAGGTCTAAGATTTCACCCTCTATTTTGGGCTCCCTCTGCTCGGGGGTGGCCGTGCCAAGGAAGGAGGTGTCGGAACTCTCAGGCAAGAGCCTCCCTGGGAGGTTTCTAAATAAAACTGGCAAAAGGCTGAACGGACCTTTCTCTCTTTGGAAGCCGCTGCAGAGCCGTCCATCAGTGCGGTACCATAGCCCAGTCAAAGCTCAATCCAACACTCATTACACACATCAACTTCAAACATTCCTTTAAATGGTTTCTAGCTGGGCCATGAAATAAATACACACTGGTGTGTATGTAGCTACAGGAATGCATTTCTTCATCTATTTATTTTATTGGTGCAGCTCTCTGTAGGCGCCCATCACCCACAGCCCGGGTCGCTGCCGGGTGCCAGCCTGGGATTTGACTTTCAGGAGATGATTATCACCCCTACTCCCATCCAGTATTAACGACAGATTACATTTGCTGAGCAGGGTAAGTAACCCAGGCACTGGCACCAAACAGCCATTGTCGCTTCTGCTGGGAAGAGCTTTGAGATCCTCAAAAATAACTAAAGATAAGCTAATGATCTTTATCTGCCAGCTGCCTACCGACCTTTTCACGCGCACTAAGTGCAGGTTGTGTGTTCCTGTACGCCAGCAGTCCCGTGCCCGAGGCTGTAACCTGCTACCGAAATGCAGAATAAAACCCATTATCCTAACACAGAATAAAACACTTTGCTCTTTAGAGAAATATTTCAACACCTCGCCAGCACTGGGCCCTTGTGGCCAGGAAGCCAATGGGACCTGGGGTGGGTTAGAAGGGGGTGGTCAGTAGGTCAGAGAGGTTCTCCTGCCCCTCTGCTCTGCCCTGGGGAGACCACACCTGGAATCTTGTGTCCAGTTGTGGCCCCTCAGTTCCAGCAGGACAGGGAACTGCTGGAGAGAGTCCAGCGCAGCCACCAAGATGCTGCAGGGAGTGGAGCATCTCCCGTGTGAGGAAAGGCTGAGGGAGCTGGGGCTCTGGAGCTGGACAAGAGGAGACTGAGGGGGGACTCATTCATGGGGATCAAGATGGAAAGGGGGAGTGTCAGGAGGATGGAGCCAGGCTCTTCTTGGTGACAACCAGTGACAGGACAAGGGGCAATGGGTGCAAACTGGAACACAGGAGGTTCCACTGAAATCTGAGAAGAAACTTGTTGGGGGTGAGGGTGGCAGAGCCTGGCCCAGGCTGCCCAGGGGGGTTGTGGAGTCTCCTTCTGTGCAGACATTCCAACCCGCCTGGACACCTTCCTGTGTAACCTCATCTGGGTGTTCCTGCTCCATGGGGGGATTGCACTGGATGAGCTTTCCAGGGCCCTTCAACCCCTGACATTCTGGGATTCTGTGATTCTGGTTCTTTTTCCTTCATTTATCAATGAACCCAACAGACAAGATCCCATCAGCTCTAACCAAATCAGATCAGTTCTTTAACACACGAACGCAGAAGAGTAAAAACAAACCTCCTTAATTCTACTTTTACCTTTTTTTTGTCACTGTTTAATCACAAGGTTTGCATCGGTTTCATCTTATGAGCACAAAATACACTATTTGAAGTTCCTCAGAGCCTCCTCTTTCATTTGCAGGGAATCTCCTGCCAAGCAGAACCCTGGGCCCATTTTCCATTACAAGTCATCAGCGTTTTAAACACACCTCAAACAGCTCCTTTTGGGTGAGATAAGTGGATTTAAGGCCAAAATTTGTGTAGAAAATAACCATTACGGCATGAGGATTTCTAAACGAAAAGTAAAGCCTTCTTGGGAAGTATTTTCACTCCTGAAATATCACATTTCCAAGGGAGAACGTCCTCACCAGAGAGGCTTTACCACACAGCTTACACATCACACTTTTTACAGTAAATTGAGTTTTAAACCCACTGTTTTCCCAGCTTTGGGGTTTGGTTGGTTGAAAATACATAAAAAAGTATTTCCTTGCCATTTCCCAGGGCCAAAACCCCTCTGGGTTTGCTAAACATACTCCGCAAGCAGCATAAGGACATGTCCCCTGCCATACGGGGAAACCTTTATACACGCCAGGGCAAAGCCTCCCCAAAAGCATCATCTTTCCCTGCGGGAAAAAGGGAAAAGATGCTTTTGAGGCAGAAAAACACCATCCCAGCCAGGAAAACAACCCCCAGCTCATCCCGCCGGGATGCGCCAGAGCTGCAGAAACTCCTGCATCAGGACACGCGTGAAAAGGGACCTGATAAACCCAACAGTCACTGAAATAGAGGGAAAAACGATTCGGGTGTCCCCTCCACGAGGGGACGTGTTGCGGTGAGTCCCCCCTCTCTGATGAACCTTCGTTCATCAGCAAGGCTACCGAAGGACATCTGGAACTATCCCAAGCGCGTGTATCTTGCACAGAGAACACGGTCACATTTCACAGGCGCAGGCCCATGAGTTCAGCTTTGTGTGAGGATAATTCTGGTTTGGGGCATTTTATTCTCCGCTGAAGCCCGGTTATATAAACTGCTGTGCGCATCTCTGGTGACACACGTGTCCTTACGTCACCCAGCCAGAAAAATGGCTCGAGAAGAAAACCAAAGGAAAGGGGACAATCTGGATTTGATAAAAAAAGCTTTTTGTGGTCATCTGCAGCCTGCTGTAAATCCTCAACTGCTGCAATTTTGATTTGACCTACTTACATCCCTCCTTTCTTCGCCTTTTTCCGGGGAAGGAAATTACATTTAGATGGAACAGCTGATTGTGAAGTGATGCTTGAGAGCGGGATGGGGACGCGCGTCCTCGTGGGCTGCGCGGGGACCGGGGCGATTGGGGGCCAGTGTCCGGCAGCTTCACCCCACACACTAATGCAAATTAAACGGGGTCGGCGTTTGGAAGTGGTGACTTTAAACACTTAGAAATAGAACCATGGAATCATTTTGGTTGGAAAAGCCCCTCGAGATCATCGAGTCCAACCATAACCCACCCCTGGCACTGCCCCATGTCCTGAGAACCTCATGTCCGTCTGTCCAACCCTCCAGGGATGGTGACTCCAGCACTGCCCTGGGCAGCCTGTTCCAATGCCCCACAGCCCTTTGGGGAAGAAACTGTTCCTAATACCCACTTTTCCCTGGGTAGAAGACATGTGACTAAAGAAGACAGGACAACTCATCCCTCCTGCCTTCGACAGCCAGCAATGGAAAGTCCAAACCTGAGCAGACCCTCCAGGCTCCCCCGGGTCGGGGTGACACATTTTGGGCAAAGCACACGGCTCCCGGAGGTGCCCGGTTCTCTACTGCCAACAAAGACAACCCTGGGTGAAAAGACCAGGCTTCAGCTTTTAAATGGGATCTAACGTGATCTCACCTCGACAGTGATATGACTCCTAATGAATGCTTGTAGGATTTCCCTCTTATCCTGCCTAAGCCTATTAATGAGCCCAAACTACATCAAAGGAGCAGCAATTGGATTTGATGACCACGAGGTCCCGCTGTGCATCACCCAGTGCCACCGGTTCCAGCAGGGACGGAGAACCCCAGGGGAGGGCGAGCGGAGCGGAACCGCGGTGCCGAGCGGCGCAGGAGCCTCGTGCAGACCTTCCCCACCGTCTGCAATGACCACGAGGCAACCGCTCCGTCCTGTCAACACCACGGCCTGGAGGAGCCTCTGTGAGCTCCTGCTGAATGAGTGAGCTGGACGGCAATGGGCTCACTGCTCACCGCTCAGCGGATGAGCCAATTCAAGTCCAATATTAATCATTTAGCTTAAGTAGATGCACGCTAAATGCAATGAATTATTTAGAGACATAAGGTTGTATGATTTTCAATAAACTCTTTGCTTCACGTTACTTGGTAAGCTGGATTTGCTAAAAGTTTAAGCTGTAAAGTTCTGCTCATATTTACCAAAAGCAACTACAAACTCCACTGGACACTTGTGAGATAAGGTCCAGTTTGCAGTTTGCTGAGCAGAAAGGATTTATTCAGTCAAAACAGTATCTGCAAGGCCATGGACAATAAACCACGTCCACAGCTGAACAAAACAAAGGCCCACGTGGAATCAGTGAAAAGATCCAATGAGAAGCAAGAAGATGCCAAAGTGAAATATTGTTATTGGACTGAATCATGGTCTGAATGGTCTGCAAAGATATAAAGTTTGTAGTTTCTGTGCTCGGGTGGGACCTCCGCACAGGTACCAGCGTGAACCGGCCCTCCCGCTGTCCCACTCCATTCAAATCTCCGTCTCTCTCCCGAGGGCTCAGTCTCCTGACATCTGCTCCGCATTGGGCACAGGCCCCTCAGAGCTGCCCCTGGAGCTCCGAACACAGACTGCGGGTGAACGGTCACCAGGGAGGGGACAATCCTGACGTTTGCACCGCGACGGATACGGCCCCGTCTGAACGTTCGCGTTGGGAACGGGTGCAGGCCCTGGAGAGCAGGGCACAGCATTCGGCTTGGCACATCTCCCCATGCAGGAAATAACAGAGCCAACCCGCCACCAAACTTCTCTTCAAGAAATCTGTATGTTGTTCTGTAGGGTGCAGAACCCTAAATTCCTCCCCTGTGACAGAAAGTTCAGAGCATCCTGCAAATCCCCATTTCTCCCCACGGTCCCTGTTCTCTGCTGTGAGGAGCCTGGTGGCGCTCGGCCCCTCCACCCGCGAAGCGACACTGAGGTTGTCCCAGTTAAAAGGTGGAACTCACACCCGCAGACCCATTCTGCTTCATCGCAGGATCAACTTATATATTATATATATATATATATATTACAGTTCCCCACCACGCCGGGGTGCTCGGCGCTCACCAAGAAATGTCTCCTGGAGAACATCTTTGCCTCTCGCAACACGTCACACTGAAGCACGGACCCAGACACAGAATTGCTCTCATTGCATCCCAACTGCAGCATAATTTGGCCCATAACTAAGCAAAAAGATATATCTAATTTACTGAAATCAAGTAACAGGTCTGAAGAGGCTGTAGCAGGAAGTAATTTACCCATTACGAACAAACCGATTCTTCTTTTTGATATTAAAAGTGCACAAAAAGAACCAACTATCATAAAATGTAACCTTCTTAGCAGCAGAACTTGGTAGATCTGAATGGTGGGTGATTTAGAGTATTTTTTCAACACCTGCTAAAGCAGGAAGAGCGAGTGCCCCACACTATAAACCTCAAAGCAAAGCGAGACAGGCCGCGGCACGCGATGGCCCAGAGCCCCGTCCCGCGCCACGCGGCCACGGGCCCGCACGGGGGAGCTTTGTGCTCCGTGTCACCCACTGCACGTCCCAGGGGCCTCACAGCCCCACGGCTGGGGAGGGAGCACACGGGGCTGGATCCTCGGGGATGGATCCCCCAGGGAGGGATCCTTGGGGCTGGATCCTCTGGGAATGGATCCTTGGGGACAGATCCTCTGGGGAGGGATCCTCAGAGATGGATCCCCAGGGATGGACCCTCTGGGGATGGACCCTCAGAGATGGATCCTCCGGGGATGGATCCTCCAGGGACTGATCCTCGAGGATGGATCCCCCAGGGATGGATTCTCAGGGGATGGATCCTCAGGGATGGATCCTTGGGGCTGGATCCTCCAGGAATGGATTCTCTGGGAATAGACCCTCTGGGAATGGATCCTCTGGGGATGGATCCTCGGGGACAGACCCTCTGGGGATGGACCCTCAGGGGATGGATCCTCTGGGAATGGATCCCCTAGGGATAGATTCTGAGGGATGGATCCTGATGGATGGACCCTCTGGGGATGGACCCTCTGGGGATGGATCCCCCAGGGATGGATCCTCTGGGGATGGATCCTCTGGGGATGGATTCTGAGGAATGCATCCTCAGGGATGGACCCTCTGGGGATGGATCCTCTGGGGGTGGATCCCCCAGGGATGGATCCCCCAGGGATGGATTCTGAGGGATGGATCCTCAGGGATGGACCCTCTGGGGATGGATCCCCCACAGATGGATCCCCTAGGGATAGATTCTCAGGGATGGATCCTCGGGGACGGATCTTCCCGGGGATGGACCGGTCGGGCAGCGCGGGCGGGAGGACGCCGGGGAGGCCACTAACCCTTGTGAAATTTATTCAGACAGCCGGCGTTGCAGAAGGAACGGATGGATCCCGGCTCCCAGCAGCCCCTCCCCTTCATCCCCACGGCGGGCTCCCCCGGCAGCGGCCGCGCTACATGGCTGCACGGGAATCAGAGAGAGCGGAGAGCAAAAGAAAATGTCCTGATTCAGCAGCCACGGGGGCGGCCGCGTCGCTGCGCTGACAGTCCCACCTCGCACATGATAATTTCTCGCCACATGCCGTTGGCCGAGCACCCGGCACCCGGCTCGCAGCGACCACCAAACCACCCTCGGACCAGCATGCACCACGGAGCGGCCCTTAACTCCATCTCTGCCAGAAACAGGCACCGGCCGGCCAAAAAATGGGGGAAGAAAAGAACCAGGTCCCAGCAAGGGGAGGTGCCGGCGGGGCCGTCCCTGGAGCGATGCGGGAGACGCTGTCGGGTGTTCCGTCCAAAAACCAAAGCGGTGCTGGTTTGGTGCTAGGAGGATGCTATTTGGAAGCTTGTCCCTTTAAATGCTGCTGGAGGTTATTTTTAGGACGCTTGCTTTAAACACACATTAGATTTTCTGTATATTTATCAGAAACTTCACTATACATTGTACTCACGCAGCGACATTTCACATCCCCAAAGGCTCCACGGCGAAAGGTCTGAGGTTCCACGACCGCGTGTCCTCCTCGTGTCTATTTTCTCGCCCCTCCATTGCGGAGCCATTGGATTTTCCCTGCCTTTAGTGTTTTATTGGTCTCAGCAGGACAAGAAAGTCCAGAGGAAAAATGCAGCATAAATCACAGTTGAGAAGAGGAGGAGAAGCTGGAGATGCGGCCGCTGTCGAGTATTCACAACTAGTAATAGTTTGTACTGGATAGTTTTCCCCCACTTTAGCTGGGTTGTGAGGCTTTTATAGCAAAGAAGGAAAGGCGTATATTCCATCTTTTAAATTGCAACCACTCTCTCTGCACGTATATTTTTTAAAAAGACACTTTGCAAGTGTTCTGGGTGGAAAAAGGACAAATTCTGGAAAAGCAAGCTATGACCACACCGCACCCGAGGCAGGGAAAACTAACGCTGGCAAAGCACATGCATGCAAAAATTATATTAACTTGTTTGCATGTAGACTTGTGCTTTGGGTAAGAAGCAGATTTTCAAGGGGAAAAAGCCCCACGAATGCAACGAGAAGTGCAGTATTGAAATGGAGAGGAAGAAATGATGCGATTTAGCTTGAAATGAGCTCTTCCGTTTCTGTTAGGAGATGCAAGAAGCAGATGGAGCCAGGATCTGTGTTTTGACATTAAGATCAGAGCCAATATGTACATACAGCTATATATAAGTATATGTGTATATACATCCCAAGAGAGACAGACACACAGATATATCATATATATCTCATATACTCATCTTTCACATACAAATACCCAAACCTCATGTGTGCGCCTATGACCAGCAGAACTACAATTTCATAGAACCGCAGACTCATTTTGGTTGAAAAAGCACCTCAAGACCATCGAGTCCAACCACAACCCACCCCTGGCACTGCCCCATGTCCTGAGAACCTCATGTCCGTCTGTCCAGCCCTCCAGGGATGGTGACTCCAGCACTGCCCTGGGCAGCCTGTTCCAATGCCCCACAGCCCTTTGGGGAAGAAATTGTTCCCACATCCAACCTCAACCTCCCCTGGCGCAACTTGAGGCCGTTTCCTCTGCTCCTGGCGCTTGTTCCTGGGGAGCAGAGCCCGACCCCCCTGGCTCCAAGCTCCTTTCAGGCAGTTCAGAGATCAGAAGGTCTCCCCTCAGCTCCTGTTCTCCAGCTGAACCCCCCAGGTCCCTCAGCCGCTCCCATCACACTTGTGCTCCAGCCCCTCACCAGCTCCGTTCCCTTCCCTAAACTTCCTTCTTTACTTCTCTAACTTCCTACAAACACTTCAGTTCCCTGAAAATCCCACCATTTAGGATCAGTTCAGGAGCAGCTTCCAACCCAGGCCCCTGCAGGTGACACCAACCCAACCCGGCCCACACCACGCTCTCTTCAGCCCGGCTTTCCCTCCCGTGCTCCCTGCTGCCCGGGCAGGGCAGACACCGGGGGGTTAATGGTGACCTCTAAGAACCTTCCACTGGGGTTCCCTTGGACAGCAAGGGGAGCGGGGCCTGGGGACGACCAGCTGGGCCTTGCAGAGCTTTGCTCTGGAAAGGAGTGAAAGTCATGAAGCTCAGTCAGGCAGGACAAGCAGGGCTGAGCTCATAACCCACGTACAGACACACTGACACAGGGTCCCGGTCAAACACAGAATCAGAGAATATCTCAAGTTGGAAGGAATCCTATAAGGACCATTGAGTTCAACTCCCTGTATCACCGTGGTGAGGTCTCCTTGCCCCCCACACAAACCCACGGCACGTCACTCAGTGATCTCGCCGTTCACCATGGCACAATGCACTGGATAACTGTCTGCATCCATAGGGAAAAGCTTTTCCACCTATTGTCTTGCAAATTCCTTACTCTAGGGGTGGCTTGAGCAGCATTTACTCTTATGGAGTAACTGCAGGGATGGATCACGACAGCAACGCCGAGGTCGTGTCCACCAGTCCAACGTCCACAAACCATCACCGCCAGCTCTGCATCTCTCCTGGCAGCTGCCACCAAACTCCTCCTGCTGGTATTTCACTCACACCGACATCTAAATGCCTGGAGAATCAGTGTTTGAAACCAGATTGATGATTTATATCCAAATTTAATTCACTCCGCTCAACAACGGGAGTTTCTTTCATCCCAGGACCAGCAAAAGGCACCGGCCGTGCCGCTCGGCGTCCAGATGGGATTTCATCCGGCTCGTGTTCCATGGGAAACACTCCAATTGTGACGCTATTTCTTGCTGAGCGAGGAGGTGAGTTGGGTGGGGGTCACCCGGGGAGCAGAACAGACCAGGGTGAAAATGAGGATGGGAAAATGATGATGGGAAAGGAGACAATTCATGTCCCCGTGGCACCCAGAGTCCCCGCGTCACCCCACAGCTCCACCTTCAGCAACATCAAACCATTCTGTTGCCAGAAAACTATATCAGGCTTTAAAAATACACCTTTCCTTGTAATTCTATCTTCCAAATACTTTGTGTGGAAGAAAACCTGGCAGGGTGGTGATTGTAGTTCGGTTTTAGTCTGAGTATTTTGTGTTTTCATTGAACAGTTTGGGTTGGAGGGCCCTTCCCAGCTCCCCCAGGGCCCCCCCTGCCATGAGCAGGGACATCTGCACCAGCTCAGGGTGCTCAGAGCCCTGTTCAACCTGACCTTTAATTTTTCCAAGGATGGGGCATCTAGAACCTCTGGGCGACCCGTTCCAGTGTTTCACCACCCTCACATTAAATTCTTCCTTATATCTCGTCTGAATCCCGTTCCCGCGTGTGGCCGCTACCACACACCCACCAGAAGTCCATACACTTCAGTGCGACATTTCCTTTTATCATCATGATTATTCAACTTAAAAAGCACCAACAATCCTTAATTTTCCAGCATCTTCGCAGCTGTGCCACATCCATCTCCAACACCCACCAACAAACACATTAGATTAATTCTAAAAATCCAGAGCTCTAATAGGATTAGTGGTACTAAAACAACTCAGGCTCCAGCTCATCCATTAAATATTGATCTGAGATGTTTTATTTGCAGCAATCGAGATAATTTTTTCCCCGGTGTGGGGGGATGAGGGGCTGCCCCACGCACCCTGTGAGCCCTGAGCATCACCCACCCATGGCGAGACCCATCGCCTCGTGAACTTACACCGCGGTGTAAGTGTCCACCCAGCTCCGGGGTCTCTCCAACACGTTCCCAGCCCAATGGGCACAGCCCGACCAGCGACGTGCCGGTGGCTCCGACATGCAGCGCCCAGCCCCCCGCGTCCCGGCAGCCTGCGCTGATGGACCATGCTCACGTACCACGTTTCCCGCAGCACCGCCTCCTCATCCAGCGCTCGGCGGGGAGCAGCCACACGTGGGACTCGCAGCCCCGGGCTGCCACGGGCGCCCAGTGTCCCCGGGACGCTCCACAGCCGCATCTCTGCCCTTCCCTCGCCTCAGCCCCCCCCTCCTCCTCATCTTCCTCCTCCTCATTATCCCCTTCTCCTCCTCCTCCTCCTCCTCATCTTCCTCCTCCTCATTATCCCCTTCTCCTCCTCCTCCTCATTATCCCTTTCTCCTCCTCCTCATTATCCTCTTCTCATCTTCCTCCTCATTATCCTCTTCTCCTCCTCATCTTCCTCCTCCTTCTCCACATTATCCTCTTCTCCTCCGCCTTGTTATCCTTTTCTCCTCCTCACCTTCCTCCTCGTTATCCCCTTCTCTTCCTCCTCATTATCCCTTTCTCCTCCTCCTCATTATCCTCTTCTCCTTCTCCTCATTATCCTCTTCTCCTCTTCCTCCTCATTATCCTCTTCTCCTCCTCCTTCTCCACATTATCCTCTTCTCCTCCACCTCGTTATCCTTTTCTCCTCCTCACCTTCCTCCTCATTATCCTCTTCTCCTCCTCATCATCATCCTCCTCCTCCTCCTCCTCATTATCCTCTTCTCCCCCTCCTCATCTTCCTCCTCATTATCCTCTTCTCCTCCTCATGTTCCTAGTTATCCTCTTCTCCTCCTCCTCATCTTCCTCCTCATTGTCCTCCTCCTCCTCCTCATTATCCTATTCTCCTCCTTCTCATCATCCTCCTTCTTATCTTCCTCCTCATTATCCTCTTCTCCTCCTCATCTTCCTCCTCCTCCTCATTATCCTATTCTCCTCCTTCTCATCATCCTCCTTCTCATCTTCCTCCTCATTATCCTCTTCTCCTCCTCATCTTCCTCCTCCTCCTCTCCTCCACCTCGTTATCCTCTTCTCCTCCTCACCTTCCTCCTCATTATCCTCTTCTCCTCCTCCTCACATTCCTCGTTATCCTCGTCTCCTCCTCCTCATCTTCCTCTTCATTATCCTCTTCTCATCCTCCTCATCTTCCTCCTCCTCCTCGTTATCCTCTTCTCCTTCTTCTCATCTTCCTCTTTATCTTCCTCCTCATTATCCTCTTCTCCTCCTCATCTTCCTCCTCATCTTCCTCCCCGTGCTCCTCCTCCTCCCCGCACCCACACTGGGGCAGCTGCCGGTCCTGCCCGCGCATCCCCAGCACACAGGAGGCACCAAACAGGCCCGGAGAAACCAGAAACTTTGGCAATTTCAGCTGTTTGACATTTAAGAGTTTCTAAGGGAGAAGCACCCAAGGTTTTCACAACCTGTTCTCGGGGCAGAGCCGGGTGCCGAGCGACGAGAGCCAGGCAAGAACGGGCTCCTCGCCACATTTCAAGCCATCGTTTCAACAACAAAACTGCCTTAAAATAATTCTGCGGACGTCCGCCCGCATCCAAATACCATATAATAAACTCAGTATAATATACTAGTTATAATAATCTACTGCAGGATATAGCACTGCATTGAAATACCCTTTCAAGGAATGCCCAAATATATTGAAACGAAGCAAAAGGGAAAGAAAAAACAATAAACGCACACCAAAGCCCAGACATACGAATACAGCCGAGACCTAAAGAAACAGAACAAACAGGGGAAGCTTCATACAGCTACAAGGAAACAAGGAATCCTATAAAGAAAAGCATTTCACGCAGGTACCATCAGAAGGCGTCTATAATTATAGCAGGACAGAGAGGGGATTTGAGAAGCAGCGACAGCCCCTCCGACACCGACCCGTCAAACCCCGGAAAAACCGCTTCCAGACGGACTTTCCAAGCCGGGTTATTCTCATCCTCACCACACCGGTTGTTTTCTGCTCCCCCTGCAGACACCGGCACCAAACTGCCGCGTTTCCCTGTGCAAACCCTGCGGCGCGCTGCGAAACACCCGCCACAGCTCCACCGTCTGCTCCCCTTACAATCAAACCAAATGCACTAAACCAGCCAAAACCAATAGTTTTGTTTGGCTTTTCTGTCAGTATTTTGCACCTGGTTTTACGAAATTTCATCTTACTGACATCGGACCACGCGGCAAGTTCCAAAATGTTCTCTCCTGTTCCTCTCCTCCCTTCCAGCAAAAGCCATTTGCAGCAAGAAAACTCTCAAGACTCACAAAAGGAAAACACGTTTAGCATTTTAAACCTGCCTACTACCCTGTTTTCCCAAAAATAAGCCCTACCCCGAAAATAAGCCCTACCCCAAAAATAAGCCCTACCCCAAAAATAAGCCCTACCTCAAAAATAAGCCCTAGCGTGATTTCCCAGGATTTTTGAGGATGCTCGAAATATAAGCCCTACTCCAAAAATAAGCCCTAGTTATAGTTCATTTTAAAAGTCAATTTAAATAATGTCCAGCCAGCTATACATGTTAAAAAGTAAGCATCTTTAGAAGCAAAAATTAATATAAGATCCTTCTTATTTCTGGGGAAACAGGGTAGGTAACACTGCACCTTCCCTCTTGTCCTGTGCGTCAATTATTGAAGGAGTAAAAAGTAAAGAACAAATAAAATGTAAAATATAATTGCATCTTCGCTCCACTGGCTCTTTTCTTATTCCTTTTCTCTCCGCAAGGAACTGATTTTGCTTGAAACCATTTGTACCGATGCTAGAGGGAAATATCAGGGTAGAGACTGAAGTGCTGGAGCGGGTCCAGAGAAGAGCAACGAGACTGGGGAAGGGACTTGAACACAAGCCCTATGGGGAGAGGCTGAGGGAGCTGGGCTTGTTTAGTCTGGAGAAGAGGAGGCTTAGAGCTGAGCTCAGCACTCTCTAGAACTACCTGAAGGGCAGTTCTAGCCAGGTGGGGATTGGGCTCTTCTCCCAGGCATCAGCAATAGGACAAGGGGCCATGGGCTGCAACTCTGCCAGGGGAAATTGAGGCTGGAGATTAGAAAGCAATTCTGTGCAGAGAGAGTGGTCAGGATTGGAATGGCTGCCCAGGGAGGTGCTGGACTCACCGGCCCTGGAGGGTTTTAAACTGAGATTGGCCATGGCACTTAGTGCCATGATCTAGTGAACAGACTGGAGTTGGACCAAGGGTTGGACTCGATGATCTCTGAGGGCTTTTCCAACCCAGTCCATTCTGTGATTCTGTGATTCTGTGAACGGGTGCACAGGGACCCCAGTATAATAATTGACGTCCCAGACCCTCTCCCGCATCCCTTTGGCTGGATTTAGTTTCCCACTGTTGCATTCACCAGCAGCAGTTGATTTTTTTTACGGTCAATCAGTTCACGAGCAAAGTTGGAGAATCCGGAGCTGAAACTCTCCCGCAGAAAAACATCACTTGGGGAAAAACACACTCCCGGTTCCGACGGCGCAGCAGAGGACGGCAGAACTGCAGCTGGTTATCACCGGGGGATTCTCTTCCCTCGCTGAGAAAAATTCCAACCTCTGGACACCACCCAAAACCCCCGGAGCAGCTTCAGACCCATCTCACACCCCAGTAAACCCCAACACCCGGGAGCGGAACCGCGGAACCGGTCCGAGGTTGGACAGAAAGGTTCTCTCCACAGACACAGATCCCTGCCGGCTCTTCAGCAGCTTTGCCCAACTCTCGGCTTTTTCTTTACGTTTTGCTCCTGCTTTTGTGTATTTTATTCGGCTCAAAAAGCACTCCATGGGGAGAGAAAACCTCCCTGGGATCCCCCTTGTTTGCGCTGAATCCTGCGGTGGGTTTGCATGCTGTGAAAATCTTGAATGAATGAAGAACATGCAATTCACCCTCGAGACGGAAATAAACAGAATAGTCAAAATAAGCTTTTTCTAGTGTAAATAGGCAGCTGAAAGAGGTGACTCGTGGCTCTTTCATTGACACGGCTCTGCTCACAGCCAGCTCGAGCAAGGCTGCAGGTCCCAGCACCCATC
Source organism: Streptopelia decaocto (assembly GCF_964273445.1). Lineage (NCBI taxonomy): Eukaryota > Metazoa > Chordata > Aves > Columbiformes > Columbidae > Streptopelia > Streptopelia decaocto. The sequence continues at coordinate 13,030,806 of NC_138670.1, read as the reverse complement.
ACCAGGCACCACCGACAGTTAAACCCCACACCTTACACACAACTTGTCTGTGTTTTGGTTTCTTAGGTGGGTTCTGCTCGTTGCACCGTCATGGGATGTGGGAACAACGCGAACAGAAAGAGCTCGGAGGGAATTCAACATGCAAGGAACTGGAAAATCACAGAAATGATAAAAACAAACACAAGAGTTTGAGCTGTTACATCGTCCCTTGTCCTTCATAATGTGAAAACCCAACAAAAATTCATCTCGTTGAAGCAGTTTGGCTTGACACGTGTTCCAAAATCTCCATGGGCGGCTACGCTGCCCCACGTACATCAGCACCCACCAGCACACGATTGTTTACTGATAATGTGCCGTGTTGTGCTGCTCCCAGTCCCAGTGCTGTGCCGGTCCCAGTCCCGGTGCCGTGCTGGTCCCAGTCCCAGTGCTGTGCCGGTCCCAGTCCCGGTGCCGTGCTGGTCCCAGTGCCGTGCTGTCCAGGTCCCAGTGCCATGTTGGGCCCAGTACTGTGCTGCTCCCAGTGCCATGCCAGTCCCAGTGCCATGCCGGTCCCGGTACCTTGCTGGTCCCAGTGCCATGCTGGTCCAGGTCCCAGTGCCATGCTGGTCCCAATGCCATGCTGGGCCCAGTACTGCGTTGGTTCCAGTAATGTGCTGGTCCCAGTACCATGCCAGTCCCAGTGTCCCAGTCCCAGTGCCATGACAGTCCCGGTGCCATGCTGGGCCCAGTACCTTGCTGGTCCCAGTCCTGCTGCTGTGTTGGTCCCAGTGCCAGTCCCGGTGCCATGCTGGTCCCAATGCTGTGCCAGTCCCAGTCCTGGTGCTGTGCTGGTCCCAGTGCCAGTCCTGGTGCTGTGCTGGTCCCAGTACCCTGCCGGTCCCAGTCCCAGTGCCATGCTGGTCCCAGTGCCATGCTGCCTGCTCGGGCACCGTGGTGTCTCTGCCCTTGGCTCGCTCTCCCGTGCCACAGTGATCTCTGTACCCAGTGTGACTCGTTAGCACGAATCAGATGTTATGAAGCTTTAGTGACACCCAGAGCTTCTCATTTCCCCCATTTTTCAGCCTGGTTCAGCCCCCACTGCCCACACCAGCACCTGACACAACATACCTGACCACTCAGGCATTTCGGGATGTAGGAAGCCTGAAGGAGTGGTGTGAGGCTCAGGCAGGAGCTCAGAGCTGTGGTTCACTGCCATGGCTCTTGTTTTTTTTAATAGTATTACTCACAAAGAAAAAGAACATAGAATCATAGAATCATTTTGGTTGGAAGAGACACTCAGGATCACCAAGTCCAACCATAACCCACCCTGGCACTGCCCCATGTCCTGAGAACCTCATGTCTGTCTGTCCAACCCTCCAGGGATGGTGACTCCAGCACTGCCCTGGGCAGCCTGTTCCAATGCCCCACAGCCCTTTGGGGAAGAAATTGTTCCCAAGATCCAACCTCAACCTCCCCTGGCGCAACTTGAGGCCGTTTCCTCTGCTCCTGGCGCTTGTTCCTGGGGAGCAGAGCCCGACCCCCCTGGCTCCAAGCTCCTTTCAGGCAGTTCAGAGATCAGAAGGTCTCCCCTCAGCTCCTGTTCTCCAGCTGAACCCCCAGGTCCCTCAGCCGCTCCCATCACACTTGTGCTCCAGCCCCTCACCAGCTCCGTTCCCTTCTCTCAACTCTCTCTAGAGCCTCAATGTTCTTCTTATGATGAGGGGCCCAAAACTGAACACGTTATTCAAGGTGCGGCCTCACCGGCGCCGAGAACAGTGGCACATTGTATATGTGTGTTAAAAACAGCGCTGGAACACTCGTGGTGGCTTGTGTGCCATTAGGAAGTGGGGAAAAACACATTAAATGAACTGAATTAAATAACCCCTCTCTGACATGCTCTAAAGAAGGCAACTTCTCATCTCCACGTTGTAAAAGATGAGCAAAAGCAGCCCAGGATGGACAAGACGGTCATCTCTGTTGCATGGAGCGCTGGCCGCGACCTCAGCCAAAGTCCTTCATGCAAACGCTGCCATTTCACCTGGTGCACAAGATTTGGTCTTTATTCCCCTTCCACCCAGCGATTCAGGAAGGGGTTAAAGGGAATAAGGCCCATTGAGACGAGCATCTTTATACTGGCACAAGCTGAAGCGCATCGATAAATACATTGGATAAAAACAACCCGAGGAACATCAGCACCAGCGCTGGGTGGTGGCCAGGACTGGCTGGAAATCCCCTCACCAGGCAAAGCGCCATCTCCTGCGAGCGCGGCTGATCGATAACCTCAGGCTGATCACATTAGTCCACTACATTTCCAATCCCAGACCTTTCCGGGACCTCAATTTGTAGCAGTAGGAGAAAAAGGCCTCAAATCCTGGGGGCAGTTCTGGGCAGAAAGGCCTCTCAAGCGGAGACTTCGGTTCTGCGCCTTCCCGCCCCGTGTCCATCAGAAACAGCTCCTGAACCGCAACAGGAACTGTAGCACTTGCCTCTAGAAAACCGAGCTGACCGGTGACTCGCACAACAGACCAACTCTTGGCCGAACTCAGCTGGACCTGCCGACATTGAACAGCTCATTGGCACAACCAGAAACGGCCACAGATGTGCAGGTTTGGGCAGGTCTGGATGATATTCCTGCTCACCGGGTGTCACGGAGGCACCCCGAGGTTCGTTTAAGGGACAACGGGGTCCAAAACAACTTTCATTAAACCGGTGAGAAACAGGGTTTTAGCACTCCAAAGTGACTTGAATACAGGTTCAGATATCAGTTGAGGAAAATTATGAAGGGGCAGCAACTAATACAACAGGCGGTCCATGCACGTGGCTTCACCAAAACAATGCCGGAGCCGGCCCTGAGTCCGGGCAGAGTCCACGCTTGCCTGAACACGGTGCGCGATCATTTTAAAGAGATACACGTACTCGTATTGAGTACAGAAAGTGTACACTTGCAATTCTGCAAGGGTAAATTTATAATACACTCGCAATCCTGCGAGGAGAAATCCACATGCAAATGTGCACGGAATATTACACATGCTTATGTGGAAGCACGGGAGGAAAACACACTCGCGATTCTGCAACCATTACTTTATACACATGCTCGTATTGAGCACGGAAAGTACGCGTGCAAATGTGCACAGGAAGTATAAATACACGTGCAAATGTGCATAGAAAGTAGATACACTCGCGATCCTGTGAGGGTTAATTTACTCCCACACGTGGCGCAAGGCAAGCGGAGTCTCCGTCCCGGGGTTGGGGGGTTAGTGGCTCCTGGTAACTCCAAGAGATCCGCGCAAGGGGCGGAGTCTCGACAAGAATCCTGTTTTTATAGCCTGATCAGATCTGACTGTGGGCATTCCAGAAGCTTCTCTGCACCCCCACCCTGGCTGTGGGTGCCCCTGAAGCCTCCAGACATCCCCCACACTGGTCGCGGGCGCCCAGCGGCTCCCTGGCGCCTCGGTGCTCCCTTCTCCTAACGGCCCTGGCCAGGGGCCCTGGGGCCAAACAAAAGCAGCTGTCAGCCTCAAGCAGAGAGAGGGAGATGTGCCTACGCCTTCCATGATGAAGGAGGGAGGGGGAGGGAGGGGGGTTTGCATCCTGCCACACTGGAGGCTCCGTTCAGCCCGCACAGCGCCCGGCCAGACCCGCTGAAGGTGCCCACGGGTGGGATCTACCAGCTCGGGCTCTGGAAAGTGAGATGTTTAATATGAACCAGCCACACACGGACCCTTCAGAGCTGGCAAAGCGACCTCCATAGGGAAACTCCTTCCATCCTCGGACTCTCCTTCCATCCTCCACCTCTTCTTCCAGCCCATCTGGCAAGGGTGAAAACAAACCGCTTTAGAGCTTGTGAAGCATCCAATTTTTCTTAAATGATCATAAATTTTAAATAGGGCATTTTTTGCTCTAGTTTATGCTTCGAGGTGTCACAGATAAGTTGCTTTAATTTAACTTCGGATCTTGCAGCTGTAAAACATTGATTGTGAAGGGGGAAAGTATCAGGTGGCTTATGTTACAAGGCATCAACAGTAAATGTGCTTTTTCCTTTCAAATACATATTTATATGAATGTATATATATATAAAATCTGCTATGTGCTAGTTTGACATTACCAGCAATATGATTAACAGTTATTATAAAGGGTCTTGGCTGTAGAATGGGAACTGGAGACTGGCTATCTTGTTTGTACAGTATTCAATACGCTGTGTTGTTTTCTGAATCATTGTTTTATTGATCACTTATTTTGCTGGGATGGTTTTAGTGTTTTAATGTGATACACTAGCAAAAAGAGTGAAATTGCACCTGATCAGCGGCAAGGGCTGTAGCACAATGTATCTGTCAGCATTGCTGCAGGATTGGATTGAACACGTTTTAATCTTTCCAAAACCATTTTTCTTCAGCTTGGCTACTGATTGCAGTAAAACAAGCTCTGTAAGTTTAGAAACATTGAGTGGGGTTTGAATGACTCGCCAGCAAAATGAAGAATGGCCAGATACGCCTGTTTCGATCCAGGGGCTATAAAGCACCGAAGCCTCGCCGGAGGAGACATGGAAGTTTTCTGGGGTAGCTGAGCCTGTTTTGCCACCAGCGTTTGTCCAAATTGCTCTCAGTGTCACCACCACGACCCAGGTGTTACCGCAGATCTGCACGAGCATGGGCACAAGGAGGATCACGGCGGCTCCCGCGGCCGCACCGCACGGGCACACCGGGCTGTGCTGGGACAGCGGCCACCAGGGCTCCCAAAGGGACAGAGGCTGCTTGGTCCAGCGCTGTCACAGGAACAATGACAACAGCCCCTGTGGGAGCTACGAGCAGCTTGGCTCCAACAGCATAGAATCATTGAATAATTTTGGTTGGAAGAGACACTCAGGATGATCACGGAGTCCAACCATAACCCAGCCCTGTCCCTGCCCCATGTCCTGAGAACCTCATGTCCGTCTGTCCAGCCCTCCAGGGATGGTGACTCCAGCACTGCCCTGGGCAGCCTGTTCCAATGCCCCACAGCCCTTTGGGGAAGAAACTGTTCCCAGATCCAACCTCAACCTCCCGTGGCGCAACTTGAGGCCGTTTCCTCTGCTCCTGGCGCTTGTTCCTGGGGAGCAGAGCCCGACCCCCCTGGCTCCAAGCTCCTTTCAGGCAGTTCAGAGATCAGAAGGTCTCCCCTCAGCTCCTGTTCTCCAGCTGAACCCCCAGGTCCCTCAGCCGCTCCCATCACACTTGTGCTCCAGCCCCTCACCAGTTTCATCACCTCCCCTGCACTCTCTCTGGTACCTCAATGTCCTTCTTATGACGAGGGACTCAAGGTGGAGGCCTCACCAGCACCGAGAACAGTGGCCCAGCTCCTCACAGCCCCCAGCGTAACCGCACAGCCCTGCCGGCAGGGCCTCCACGTGCACTGGAACCCTAGAGCCCTTTCCCACAACACTAGTGAGCAAACACCTCGGACGGTCCCAAGAAGCCATCCGGCTCAGCCGCGTCCTGACTTACTTTTATCCTTCCTTTTTTAAAGCAAGACATTAATCTTCCAGCAAGACATTAATCTTCCAGCATCTTTTGTCTGTGCTGCTTACTAACAGATGCCAAGCAGTGAATCAGAGCAGGAAAATGCTTCTGTGGGTCAAGGCTCCACGAGTTCACACAGGGCAGGCAGGGCAGGATGAAACCACTTGCTGAGCGGAGTTCTAATAAAATGCAAGAGTTGCAGAAGGGAGAAAGGAAGAGGAGGACCTTTTTATTTACAGACCTTGAGTATCGCGTCTACTCTTTTGTAAGTAAGAGGAGCGATGGATCCGAGCCACCTCTCCCCATGCCCTGGGTGGGATGTGACACAGCTGTGCCACGTCCCCGCTGTGCTGTGCGCCCAATGCACCACCTCCCCAGGGCTCTGTCAGCACTTCAAGCTCCGATCAGTTCATTCAGGGGAGAATCATAAATTGGATTTTTATCACACTGTCATGCCTTCATTCCTCCTTGTTTTCCTTTAACAACCTGTCCAGCTTTAGCTCTAAATGAATATTTAAGTTCCCAGTGAATGAGTTAGTGCCGGAGTGAGAGCTTCCTCCCGAAGAGATTAGTTTAGAATTGGCAAGGCTCCTTAAAGCTGAATTTTCAGTTGAAGCTACAAATCTAATAACCGAGGTCAAAACTCACGGGTTATTCATCTCCACGAACAGCATCCCCGCCAAGGTAACGTTATTACAGCACGGTGAGAAGTCATTTCACACGGCAAAAGGCAGGTTTCGGTGCTGAGCTGATCTCTGGGGCAGCCCCTGTGCATCCTCTGCCACCTCCTTCCACCACAGCGAGGAAAACACCCGTGAACCACCCGGTCTGCCACCGCACCTGCCCGCGGCAGCTCAGACACGGCATTTCCTTCCCACCCAAAGGGACACACGTCCCACCGTCCCCAACATGCTCCGGAATATCACGGGTACAGCGGGAGCACCTCCCACTGCTACCAGAAGACATCTCCTGCATCACCAAACCTGTACCATCACGACCGCAAAGTGCTTTTTGTAAGCGCCGTTTGTGCTCCACCCTATTTAAACCCCCTCAACCGCCTTTTGAAAACCCCCTTGTAGGTTAGTTTCCTATTTCTTCTCGCTCCATCCTAAACTGCAGTTGAAGGGTCTTGTAACATCTGCAACAGCTTCTCCTCCTGTTCCTGGAGCATCGCTGGTCCTTGCCCAGGGCCTGCTGGTGGGATGTCTGCACAGCTCATTCCTCCTGATCGCTTTAATTAACAGGTCAATCTGTTAATTAGATCCGCTGTGGCCTGTAGTCGAAGGTGTCCCTGCTCATGGCAGGGCACTGGGCTAGATGAATTTGGAAGGCCCCTTCCAACCCAAACTGTTCTGTCATTCTATGATTCCAGCAGGAAAACACGCTCCGCCTGAAGACCTTGGGATTTTTTCTAGCACCCATCCCAAAATACGGACATTTAACTGGGATGCCAAAGAGGAAATCCCCACAAGCAGCAGGTGGTGCTCAGCAGAGGAGCCACCAGCGCGACAGGGACACGTTCCCAGCGATGGGGGTCACCCCAGCTCCTTGAGGCAGGTCCCGGGAGGGGTTCCTGCGAGCCCGCCTCTGCAATGGGGCCCCAAAGGCTTTCTCGGCCCTTTCCCAGATGATGTTCAGTGAGGTGGGAGGCACTTGTAGAACACTTGAAAAGCCAGGGAAGCCAGCCCTGCTGTCTGCTTCATCCCGTTCATCAGCCAGACACGCTTCAAGGCCTCCAGGACAAAGGTGATTAATCATCTCACTATTCCCTTTGGTGAACTTCAGCAGACAGATGCGGCTGATCTCCCACGGCCCACACCCCGTCCGGACTAACGACATCGGGTCGTGCAGGGACACACGGACCTTCCCTCCCCGGGTAGCACGGGAGTTGTCACTCCGCAGCCGCAGGTGTCCCTGCTCGGCTCAGCGGGACCCCTCGACCAACACACGGATCCACCGGCTGAGCCGACATCCCACCAGCGCGCTTGCTGCGGGAGGTTGTATTGTAGCCATCACACAGGCTGTGACCTGCAAGAAATACACTGCGAAAAATCAAACACCTGAAGTAAGGACGCAGGGTCAGCGCTAACCCCACAGCGACAACCTGCAGCCCCCGACCCATGCACCAGGACACAGACACAGAGCCACAGCATCCCAGCCTGGCTGGGGTTGCAGGGCCAGAAGGTTTCAGAAGCCCATTGCGACTCCTTGGTGGCTTTTACAGATGTGGAGTGTGGGCCGTGTTGGTAATTGGACATTCGCTGTGGCATGTGGTGGGGCTGTCACCACGTTCAACATGCAAATGGGCTTGAGCCTCTCAGGAATACGTGGAGATGATCCTGGCACCTGGGAATGGTCCGGTACTTGCCGAGCTGGTGTTGTGTGTCCTCATGTCAGCCTCCAGTGTGCAGCTGATGAGTCGTTCAGCTCCTGGCTTGGAAGATGTGATTGATTTTAAAATTTTGGAAAAGCTGTGGTCAGTGATCACTTTTCACAGCATCCCAGGCTGGTTGGGTTGCAGGAGCTCTGCAGATCCCCAGCCCAGCCCTGCTCACGCAGGGTCACAGAGCAGATCACACAGGTGGGTCCAGGCGGTTTGAATGTCTCACAGAAGGAGACTCCACACCCGCTCTGGGCAGCCTGGGCCAGGCTCTGGCACCTCCCAGCAAACAAGTTTCTGCTCATGTTCACATGGAGCCTCCTGTGTTTCAGTCTGTGCCCGTTGCCCCTCACCCTGGCGTTGGGCACCACTGAACAGAGTCTGGTCCATCCTCTGACACCCACCCTGAGCTATTGATCCATTGATCACATCCCTCTCAGCTTCTCTTCTCCAGCTCAACAGCCCCAGCTCTCTCAGTGTCTCCTCATCACAAAGATGCTCCAGACCCCTCAGCATCTTTGTGTCCCTGTGCTGGACTCTCTCCAGTAATTCCTTGTCCTTCTTGAACTGGGGAGCCTAGAACTGCAAGCCACGCTCAATCAGAGCTATGCGAATGAAACTGCTGAGATTTCTAATTGCAGATAACGCACTTCCCAGGACTGTGTGACCTGCAGAGGTGCCACCCAACCTCAGCTCCTGTGCAGCGTCGTGCCTCAGGACCCACCAGCGAAGGGCTCAGCAAAGCTCCCAGACCATGACCCAGCCCCAGTGACACCCAGTCCGGCGCCGTCTCCAGGCCCTGCTGCCCCAGGACACTATGAGCCACCTTTCTGCTCTGCTGCCACCTGCCCTGCAGAGCCCCGGCACCCCTGAGCAGTCCCCTCTGCAGGGTCACTCCACCACCACCTCAGTAAAGCCCCAATTCCTGCGCCCCCAACTCCCCTCCCAGCCAGGGGGGACCCCGGAGCCTTCCCGAGGGGTGCGGGATGCGACGTGCTCAGCCCAGGGGGTCAGACCCCCCAGAAACCCCTCCACACACCCCACCTCTCGCCAATACAAGTCACTACACAAGAGAGATGTTCTTGAAATAACACAAAAAGCCGAGCAGAATACAAGTGGCATTTTATCCTTTTGAAGCTGATCTTCACTTCCTAGCGTGACCATTTTAACTGAAGCACTGCTAAAATCAAAGGAGCATCTGCCGGTGTCAGCGCCGGGAGCAGACGAGGCACCACAAGACACCAGTGCAGCTGGTGGGATGAGCCGGTCCCACCCCGGTGTTTTGGGGCCCCCACGGGGCTGTGTGTCCCGTGAGCAGCCTGACGCACACCTGGGGCTGGGGAAGGAGCTGGGATGCTGGGAGAGGAGCAGCAGCAATTCCCCACCAGCAGAGCTGGATCTCCTGCCTCACTGAGAGCGCTCAAGCAGGGTCTTGAAAGGCCAGTTGCAAGGTCAAGTACGGCAAGGAAACACCTTCATCAAGGCCAGGCTGTCTGCAGGGACAGCTCTCAGTAAGAGCTCGGGAGCCTCGCGCAAGCCCTGCTGAGCATCATGGAGAGTCAGGGCTCCATGGAAGGAACGTGCCAGGAGAGGGCAACCTGCTCCTGCTGCATCGCCTGCTCCGAGCAACCAACAGCCACTGCAGCATCCTGAGCTGCACTACGGGATGCTGGGGAATAACAGATCTCCAGAGCTGGGGAGGTGGTTTAAGAAAACCAGGCACAAGCAAAGGTCATTTCTATGGAGTTCCTCATCCCCTTGGACTGAGCTCAGAGGTGATGAATCTAGAATCACAGATGGTTTGGTTGAAGGGCCCTTCCCAGCTCCCCAGTGCCCCCCCTGCCATGACAGGGACATCTGCACCAGCTCAGGTTGCTCAGAGCCCCGTCCAGCCTGGCCTGGGATGTCTCCAGGGATGGTTCAGCCACCACCTCTCTGGCCAACCTGGGCCAGGCTCTCACCACCCTCAGGGCAACAATTTCTTCCTCATGTCTGGCCTTAGTCTCCCTCCTTTAGTTTAAAACCATCACCCCTTGTCCTATCGCAACAGGCCCTGCTCAAAAGTCTGTCCCCATCTTTCTTATCAGCCCCTTTTAAGTCCGGAAAGGCCGCACTAAGGTCTCCCCGGAGCTTCTCTTCTCCAGCTGAACCCCCCAGCTCTCTCAGCCTGTCCCCAGCAGAGCTGTTCCAGCCTCGGGTCATTCCTGTGGCTCCTCTGGCCCCTCTCCAGCAGCTCCATGTCTGTCCTGACTCTACAGCTGGATGCTGGAGACACAGCCCAGGACACGGGTGGTTTCTGGGCTGCAAGTGCACATGGTCAGGTCATGTCCATCTCTCACCCCCCAGCACCCCAAGTCCTTCTCCTGGGGGCTGCTCCCCATCCCTCCATCCCCAGCCTGGACTGACACCGGGGTTCCCTGACCCAGGTGCAGCTCCTTGCACTTGGCCTTGTTGACAGCGCTGGATGAAACTCCACAGGGCCCTGACTGACAGCACTGTGCTCCCACGTCCCCTCAGATGTCCCCTCTACCTGATCCCAAGGGACATCAGCCATCCCGCGGGGCCGGGAAGCCACACACCGATGGTGTCCCTCCATTCTGTGCATCAGGAGCTTTTTCTCCATCAGACACGCAGCCCCATGAGGGGTTCCTTTCAGCCCCTCATGTCGAACGGCACCGGCCACCAAAGAGGCGTTTCGAAGGCATCAGCGTTCACCTAATGACTCATTCTGACTAGTAAGAATTGTTAGTATTTCCAGAGCTCAAAACTGATTTTCCTCCAACAGCCTTTTTCTGTGCCAGTTATGAAAAAAAAAAGGCACTTGGGAATTTTAAATGCCTAAAAATAACACCAAAATACACTGAATTATGTGAGCTGGAAATGCTCCCGCTCGGTGCTTGCGATCATATGAAAATCCTTGTTACGTTACGAAAAACTGTATTAAGAGCTAATTACAGGTGAAACTTGCTTGCCTTAAAAATGTAGGTAACCAGTGTGTCTCCAGCACCCAGCACGAGGTCAGGGCCCGAGAGCTGGGGTGTGGGAGGCTTTATCAGGGGGCAACAAGGGTCAGAAATCAGGATGTGGCCAGTTGTCCCCATCTGATACCCGCCTTGTTCTTTATTGGAGAAGCGCCACGAGCGGCTGGGGGTCCCACGCAGCCCGTCGATGGGCTCTCCGCTGCCTTTGGGGTGAATTATTGGCCGTTGGCTTCGTTTCTCGTTACGAACACAGGCTCCCTCGTCACCTAAAGGCCATCGGGAGCATCCCCGCGCTCAGGACGGGCTGCGCTCGCTGAACCGCTGCTCCCAACACCACCCGGCGCCGTGTTCACACACACCAACCGCGCAGCCCTGGAGGTACCACAGCGAGTTCAAATCCAACCCGGCAGAGCATTAAAATCAGCAATTCAGCGCTGGCGGTCAGCGCAGGACCATCCACATCCACCTGCATCCCAACTGCAGTTGTAACAGCCACCAAAATGACAAATCAAGCTAATATTAGCAAGCACGGCAGCGAAGCGATGACACGGATCATCCTTCCCACTCGTGCCACCCACGCGGGAACGGGGATTTTGAAGCTCGGGGGAATATTTGCTGCACACTGGGCAAGAGCCAAGAGGAGACTCATCTTTGGGCTGGGACTCACCGGCTGTTTAACAGCATCCACTCCCTAAAAGCCAAGCTTAACGGTGGGATCAGAGCAAGGACGGCTTAGCAAAGCCAGCGGCGATGTGAGCTCCTCTGATAGAACCCATGGGGACGCAGAGCTGCTCACGCACAGCCGGGCATTTTGGTCATCGAAAGGCCTCTGCAAAACGGCAAAAACTTGAACTAAACATCCCAAACCGAACTCCCCAGCTCTGCAAAAAGAGCGAAGAAGAACGTGTGAGAGAGAGAGAGAGAGAGAAGGGTGAAGATCCCAACTCTCCTTGAATCATTAGCATGGTGCCAACGGGCTGGAGCACTCCCATGGGTCAGTCTGGGTGTCAGTCCAGCTCTGTCCGTCCATCCCCTTCCTCGCTGCCCCACACCTGTGGGCAGAGCTCAGAGTGTCCTTGGCTCTCAGACCAGAGCAATTAGAACATTAACTCTGCTGGGCTGTTCTCTCTGGTTCTCAGACTAAGCCCAAGCAGTGAGTGTGTGAGCCATGGAAAAGAAAGGTTTCTAACTGCATGGAGAAAACTGACTCATTTTCAGTCAAACCAGCACAACCCGTAACACCAGTGGTTTGCAGACACTAACTGGAAAGCGAGACTGGATAAAGGAACAAACCAGAGTGCCCAGTTCAGCTGAGACTGTCACCCCCAGCCCCGCCCCAGGGCCCTGCAGAGGCCCCGGCAGCAGATGCGGTGCCAGCTCTGGTGTCCCACGGACACCTCAGGCCACCTCTGCTGCTGCACCGGCGGCTCCCGAGCCGTGACGCCTTTGCGGGAGGTTGGCAGGAGAGACCACACCTGGAATCTTGTGTCCAGTTGTGGCCCCTCAGTTCCAGCAGGACAGGGAACTGCTGGAGAGAGTCCAGCGCAGCCACCAAGATGCTGAAGGGAGTGGAGCATCTCCCGTGTGAGGAAAGGCTGAGGGAGCTGGGGCTCTGGAGCTGGACAAGAGGAGACTGAGGGGGGACTCATTCCTGGGGATCAAGATGGAAAGGGGGAGTGTCAGGAGGATGGAGCCAGGCTCTTCTGGGTCACAACCAGTGACAGGACAAGGGGCAATGGGTGCAAACTGGAACACAGGAGGTTCCACTTAAACATGAGAAGAAACTTGTTCCCGGTGAGGGTGTCAGAGCCTGGCCTAGGCTGCCCAGGGGGGTTGTGGAGTCTCCTTCTGTGCAGACATTCCAACCCGCCTGGACACCTTCCTGTGTAACCTCATCTGGGTGTTCCTGCTCCATGGGGGGATTGCACTGGATGAGCTTTCCAGGGCCCTTCAACCCCTGACACTCTGGGATTCTGTGACACAGAAGCAAGAGCTGACCTACCCAGTTACCTCCTGCTTTTTTAGTATCACAAACACAAAAACACCTTCAACCAGCCCAAAATCTGCACTGGTTTGGGCGATGATCCGAATCCCAGAGCAGATCTCACTGAAGCTCTCGTGCCAGGAGCCCCTGAGCAGGGCGCAGGAGACGCCACTGACTCCTTCACCTCTCTGATCAGCCACCAAGCAGCCCCAGTTCATCCTGGGGAGTTGCCCAACACAACACCCAGTGTTTAAAACACCAACGACAGGTTTCTACCCTCCCTTTGCAGGCTTTTCTAAAGGCCCCCCTAATCACATTGCTGAGAAAACAATTCTCATATATTCCCCATTCACATAATTCATTCCTGTATCTCATGATACTGCGCTGAAAGGAAAGGATATTTTTACTGCCGTTAAAAATATATCATATATATGAACCACAGCCATCAAACACTTTTCCATTCACATCCTCCCAGCCGTGGCTGCAGAGGAGACCGAGCACAAGGAGCAGATAAAAGCATTTTTTGCCACCGCTGTTCTACAAAGTTGACGTTGTCAAGAAGCCAATGTAGGAGCTGAGAAAAACCCAAGGGCTGATGTGGGTACGATACGGTAAGAGGAGCGGGAATTATTGACAGCAACGCGGACACAGGGCAATGACAGAAATCTGACTGCAGGACAGACCAACGGCCCAGGGCCACATCGAGTGCGTTCCCTCTTTCCATGGGGTGATGGAGTTGGGGACCGCGGGGGCAAATCGAGTTTATTACGACTTCATCAACGCTTTATAAACCCAACTAGGAACAGGAATGGCAGATTGGGCTGAGCAGAGGTCAGAGGTGACCTGTCTACCCAGGTCTGGGGTCTAACGTGACACTGTACGTCTGTTTTGGAGGAATTAAGCACCACACGGTAACTGAGGAGAGAGCTGGGGCTCAGCTCCGCTCTCACGTTCTGCCACCAATCCAGCCGGTGTCACCGGGCAGGCTGCTCACACAGAAGGGGACGAGGACATCGAACTTCCTCACCCCACACCCGTCAGCACCGACCCGCGTCCCGGCTCCTCACCAAAATAGCCCCGGCACAGGGAAACCAGAGCATCTTGGGTTACACACCAGAGGGAACAGCAAAGTCTCCCGTCCTGTACGTGCTTTGGGTAGAGGTTTTGCTGTTTCTTAAAAATAGAAATGCAGATCAGCCCTGTGAAAACAGCACCTCTCAGCCAGCAGTCAAGTTGAAAACGCTGCTGCATCTCTTTCATGAGAACTACCAGGGGAAAAGGCTCTTTTCATCCACCCCAAAACAGTCTCCCAGTAGTCAAGATATCTGTGGGTTAACCCGATTTGGGGGTCACACAGCCCAGCAACGCCCTGACAGGAGAGCAGAGGGACCCGGACTGCAGGGACACAGAGCAGCAGAGAGCCCAGCCCACACTGAGTGCGGGTTATTTCCAGCGCCGATCCAACTGCGGTTCATCTTTAAAACATTGCCAAAAAGAGGTCAAGCTTTAAAAATGAAAAACATCATACTTGACACTAATACGTTGCTCCTTCTTGGATGCAAGGAGAGAAGGAGCACAAAGCACCCCAGAGCAGCAGGACACGGGGACATCCCCGTCCCTGAGGAGATGTGATGGGAACCTGTCCTGATTTTGTTAAAAACAAGTTTCTCTTTCAGTGAATTTGCCTGTCAGCTAAAGCCTTCATATTAACTGCATTTTCCTGGAGAACCAGACACATGTTTTGGTAAACCTAGCAATGGAATGCAAACTTATTGATAAGCATGGATGGACATCTCACGAGAGGGGCAACGAGAAACCGGTGACCAAGAAACTGACCAACTGTGTATAACATCCCATTCACGTGAATACTTCATATAAAAGTGGGAGATCACGAGGATCTCGTCCCTTTCCCCTTTTTCCTTATGGCCGACCTTAGGAGAGGACCTTGTGAGTCGTCCCTGCGAACTGAGGCCTAGTGAGAGACTGAATCCAGCTCCGGTTGGCTGCAGAGTCCAGTCCAGGACTTCGGGTGCCAGCTCTGCAGTTGCTGAGACTTTCAAGATTGGTTTTGTATATTTTGTATTATTTTCTCTATTCTTATGAGTAGCATTAGTAAAACATCTTTAATTTTTCCAACTCTCTTCTCTGTCCTTTCCCTCCCGATCGCCTGTGCTGAGTGGAAGGGGGGAGAGGGAGGGGCAAAAGGGGGAAGTGGGGGGGAGAGGGGGTTAACAATACATCTGCCAGGGTTTTATTGTCACCCCGCAATCTTAACCCTCGACAGAACCGAAAAGCTGCTCCATGTGAGACCATCCAGCTTGTCAGCTGGAGACATCTCAGAAACAGCTGATCCGAAGCCAACCATCTCCTCTCCAGACGTGCCACCTCCAGCAGAGCCACCACACGTTCGCAGAGCCCAGGGAATGACAGGGCCGGGCTCCTGTGGGCAGGGCCCACACACAGAGATCACTGTAAGGACGGTCCCGTGTGTCCTTCCCACGGGCAGGCACATCAGACACAAACCCGCTTCTCTGCCCCCATCCACCCACCACTGCCGTGTCCTCCCAGAGCCACAGAGCCCTCAGCACAGGACACACATGGAGCTGCTGGAGCCACAGGAATGACCCGAGGCTGGAACAGCTCTGCTGGGGGACAGGCTGAGAGAGTTGGGGTGTTCAGCTGGAGAAGAGAAGGTCCAGGGAGACCTTAGTGCGGCCTTTCTGGACCTAAAAGGGGCTGGTAAGAAAGATGGGGACAGACTTTGGAGCAGGGCCTGTTGTGACAGGACAAGGGGTGATGGTTTTAAACTAAAGGAGGGAGATTCAGGCTGGACATGAGGAAGAAATTGTTGCCCTGAGGGTGGTGAGAGCCTGGCCCAGGTTGGCCAGAGAGGTGGTGGCTGAACCATCCCTGGAGACATCCCAGGCCAGGCTGGACGGGGCTCTGAGCAACCTGAGCTGGTGCAGATGTCCCTGTCATGGCAGGGGGGGCACTGGGGGAGCTGGGGAGGGCCCTTCAACCAAAACCATTCTCTGATTCTGTGATGGTCCCTCATCGGCACAAGCCCATACAGCTGCTCGCCACCCTTCACACCCACCAGTCGACACAGCCCCAATGCACCAGCCTGGGCTCTGCAGATCACTCAGGATCACAGGAATCAACTCAGGGCCCTCCCCACATGAACAGCCCTGAAGGACTCAGGGACTTCTTCAGCAAACCATGGTCCTGTCCCTCCACTAGCGAACACCCACCCAGGGCTCTGCACAACACCCGGCACTGACAGGGACACGACGCTGGGAATCTTATTTTGATTCAAGTAAAACAGGCGAACCTAACACACATTCTTTCTTTACTTTAATGAAAAGATTCTAATTGGTACAAAACACCATCAAGCCAGAGGAACATTCAAGTGTAAAGTAATTCACCGATGTCCTCAGCTCTAACTCCACAGCACAAGGATTCAGCGTCTGGTTACAGAGTGTTTATCCCCTTGCTCCTTATGAGAAACGCCTGGAAAACAGGAGTTTGGTTTGGTCTGGAGCTCCCATCGGTGCCCTAGCCTGGATCACAGCCCTGGCCCGGATCACAGCGCTGCCCGCAAACAGCTGAGTCAGCACCACTGCCTGGCGGCACAGAAACGAGAATCCGCACCCAAAACCAGCAGCGCTGACACCCCGAAACCACGGCCCGAGCCTGCTCCGCTCAGCAAGTCAGCGCACCCAGAGCCTGACAACAGGAAATCTCTATGTTTGCTATTTTTGGGTAAAGACACAAAGCAAAATAACCACACGGCAGCGTCGCCGGATCCTCCCGCAGCCCCGCTGCGGCTCCGCACGCCTCCGCATCGCCCACGGCCCCGCGCTGGGAAAGCTGCGGGGAAAGGGCCACGGCCACCCCTCCCACACGCGAGATCCTGACCCAAAGCCCGGCCGAAGGACGCGCCTCCCGCGGCGGGTGACGGTCCCAGGACACGCAGCCAGCGCGCCCGCTCCCCGCAGCGCTGCGGGCACACCCAGCGCGCCCGCAGCCTCCCACCATCTCCTGCGCCGGCTGCATCCTCCATCGGTATCTGAACACACTCCAGAGCTGAAATATTAAGGGGCAGAGCATTCACAATACTTTATGTAATTAAATCTGTAGATGCTAGTGCTCCGGAACACAGCGTACCGAAACAATTATGGGAAATGGGTAAGTGGCTCCCACACTAATCAACTTCTGAATGACCTTGTGGGACAGCTAATTATACAAAAGCCAGTCCGCATCGGTGCAGGACTGGGGGTTTATTCTGCCGCAAGTCCAACGCTCTGGCGCTCCACTGCTCCCTGCACAACACAACATGATGCACCGACCCTGCCCGGCGGTGCCACGGGCAACCAGCACCCCAACCACCGGCCCCGCTGCACAGACACAAACATTAACATGATGCCTTCCACAAACGCGGTTACACTAGTTTGTATGTTGGCTGTGTGTTTTCCTAAGCCTGCAGCATTAGAAAGCGGTTGGCGACCATGCAGCCTAAACCTGGACTGGGACAGCGAGTGCAACCTCAGCACGGCTCCCCCTGCCCACGTTCTCTTTCTAAAATATTCTGAAGCAACATCTTCATTCTAATCAGACCGTTACAAAATCAGGTGTTTGCTACCTCATTTCTCCTGCATAAAGCCCCATTTCCAGCATTTCAAGATAAGATCCAAGAGTGGTTTTGTTTTAGGACAGAGGAGGCAGCCGGCTTTTTAATATGTTCACAGGGTTTGTTTTCTGCAACTCGAAGCCGTGCTTGTTTGTGGAAGAAAAGCAAGTGTTCATCCCAGAAGAGCTCTGAACATGGAAATATCCCTAAAATACTCCATTTGTTAAGCATCTAACCAGCCCACCACACAACGGAGCCACAGAAATGACGCTGGGGAGGAGCCGCGCGGACACGGGGCTCTGCCCGCGGTACGGAACACGCTGTCCCCCCGTACACCAACAAACACCACACAGCGCGCAGCACAGGGGAGAGAAACACACACAGAAACAGCTCAGCTAAATACGGCTGCCATTCATCTACCAAACTATCTGAAGATATGGGTGAATAACAAAGGCACAGCTCTGGCGCTTGCTGTGAACTGGTGTTCCTGTACTGCCACCGGGCGCTGCGCTTGGTGCCTCTCGCAGCATTTCCCCGTCCACACGGATCCACACGAACGCTCCAGGAGAAAGGCACATACATCTGCGTTCCAGAAGCATCGTTAGGTCATTTTTACTGCCTCTCTACAAATTACAGTCACCACCAGGAGCTTTAAAGACCTGCTCAATGCTGTGCGACCAGACGAGATGATGTTTGGTGCACACAGTATTGTTCAAAACCCTTTGTGTCTCTGTGAAACCATCAGCTAGTTTTAATTGCATATGAAATAGTATCTGCCAGGGTTTCTGCACAATTTAGCAAGCACAGAAGAGCAGGTTTACGAGGAGGTTTTCAGAAGGGTCCGGTTGCACGTTCGCACACTGAAACACACTGTACCTGACTGGTTGTTCCTCATGCGGATGGCCTTGGCCTTGGCCAGCTCCAGCGCCGTCACCCAGCGCTGCCTCTCCACCTCCGAGTTCGCCTTCAAGTGGTACGTCCTTCCCCCGTTGGAAAGCACGATGTTACACGAGTCCTCTGTGTCGATATGAGCCGTGGACAGGTTGATGGTCCCGCGACACGTGTGGGCCATTTCTGCTTGTGTTCTGCATGGGAACAGAGGGAAAAGGGAGCGTCAGTCCTCAGCCTGTCCCCAAAACCTCAGCCATGATGCCCCTGTGCAGCACAGAGCCACGAGGATGATGGAGTGGAGCATCTCCCGTGTGAGGAAAGGCTGAGGGAGCTGGGGCTCTGGAGCTGGACAAGAGGACACTGAGGGGGGACTCATTCATGGGGATCAATATGGAAAGGGGGAGTGTCAGGAGGATGGAGCCAGGCTCTTCTGGGTGACAACCAGTGACAGGACAAGGGGCAATGGGTGCAAACTGGAACACAGGAGGTTCCACTTAAACATGAGAAGAAACTTGTTCGGGGTGAGGGTGGCAGAGCCTGGCCCAGGCTGCCCAGGGGGGCTGTGGAGTCTCCTTCTGTGCAGACATTCCAACCCGCCTGGACACCTTCCTGTGTAACCTCATCTGGGTGTTCCTGCTCCATGGGGGGATTGCACTGGATGAGCTTTCCAGGGCCCTTCAACCCCTGACATTCTGGGATTCTGTGACCCACAGGAACATCCTGAGTGGGCAGCGAGCCCGTCAAAGCTGACACAGCCAGAGAAGCTCCTCAAACGGAAAAATAAGGACAGTGCTGCTGCATTTGGATCAAGCTTTTCATCATCCCCAGCACTGAGGCTGCTGGTTTCCCATCCTGCTGAGCTGATTCTGGTTGCCCTAGAAGTCAAATTACCAACTGCACACACTGGCCTCTCTCATTGCATTTGCATTGCTGCTCTTCTCCCCTCTCCCTGCTACCTCACCTCCAGCACCCAGGACTTTGTGGCTCTTTGTACCCTCTCCCTTCAATCCCTGTCCTTTGCCTGTGTGTGAGAAGATCTCTTGAGCAAAGATCTGTGGCGGGTACACTCGACCCCCATGCGAACCAGAGCAGTTTGGCGCAGGCTCCAGAGGAGGGAAAGGCCAGAACTGCAGAGCTCCCTCCAGGAGCCCCAGGGGAAGGCGAGTGGAGCGGAACCGCGGTGCCGAGCGGCGCAGGAGCCTCGTGCAGACCTTCCCCACCGTCTGCAATGACCACGAGGCAACCGCTCCGTCCTGTCAACACCACGGCCTGGAGGAGCCTCTGTGAGCTCCTGCTGAACGAGTGAGCTGGACAGCAATGGGCTCACTACTCACCGCTCAGCGGGTGAGCCCAATTCAAGTCCAATATTAATCATTTAGCTTAAGTAGATGCACGCTAAATGTAATGAATTCTTTAGAGACATAAGGTTGTATGATTTTCAATAAACTCTTTGCTTCACGTTACTTGGTAAGCTGGATTTGCTAAAAGTTTAAACTGTAAAGTTCTGCTCATATTTACCAAAAGCAACTACAAACTCCACTGGACACTTGTGAGATAAGGTCCAGTTTGCACTTTGCTGGGAAAAATGGAGCTGACTGGGGAAACAGCGACCCAGGGCTAATGCGGAGACATCACAGAAACTGCAAAACGGGGCCTGTTCTGCACTTTGCTGAGCAGAAAGGATTTATTCAGTCAAAACAGTATCTGCAAGGCCATGGACAATAAACCACGTCCACAGCTGAACAAAACAAAGGCCCATGTGGAATCAGTGAAAAGATCCAATGAGAAGCAAGAAGACCCCAAAGTGAAATATTGTTATTGGACTGAATCATGGTCTGAATGGTCTGCAAAGATATAAAGTTTGTAGTTTCTGTGCTCGGGTGGGACCTCCACACAGGTACCAGCGTGAACCGGCCCTCCCGCTGTCCCACTCCATTCAAATCTCCGTCTCTCTCCCGAGGGCTCAGTCTCCTGACATCTGCTCCGCATTGGGCACAGGCCCCTCAGAGCTGCCCCTGGAGCTCCGAACACAGACTGCGGGTGAACGGTCACCAGGGAGGGGACAATCCTGACGTTTGCACCGCGACGGATACGGCCCCGTCTGAACGTTCGCCTTGGGAACGGGTGCAGGCCCTGGAGAGCAGGGCACAGCATTCGGCTTGGCACATCTCCCCATGCAGGAAATAACAGAGCCAACCCGCCACCAAACTTCTCTTCAAGAAATCTGTACGTTGTTCTGTAGGGTGCAGAACCCTAAATTCCTCCCCTGTGACAGGAAGTTCAGAGCATCCTGCAAATCCCCATTTCTCCCCATGGTCCCTGTTCTCTGCTGTGAGGAGCCTGGTGGCGCTCGGCCCCTCCACCCGCGAAGCGACACTCAAGTTCCACTAAAAGGTGGAACCCGCACCCGCAGACCCATTCTGCTTCATCGCAGGATCGACTTATATATATTTTATATATATATTATAGCTATAGCCCTAAATTACTCCCCTGCAACAAGATCTCCCTCTGCAAATGTGAGGGATGCACCCGCCTCCCCCAGCAAACCCACAGGGGTTTGGTTCAGGCTCCACAGGAGCGAAAGGCCGGAGCCGCAGCCGGGCCCAGAACTCCTGTTAGGAAACCCCCAAGCAGCAGAACGGCCCAGGGAACCCCCATAAGCTGTGGGTGCAGGGGTCTGGTGCAGACCGTTCCCACCATCTGCAGTTTGACCACGAGCCTACCGCTTCATACATAAATCCGACAGGCTGGGTGAGCAAGCGCGAGCTGTCTCTGCTACACAAGCTGCGTGGTGCTGATCTTCTGCTCCTCACACACCACTGCAGGAGCCCCGTTTAATTTTTATATTAATCATTTTTAGTTTAAATAAGTACATCTTTAATAGACTGGATAACTTAGGATTATAATGTCATACGATTTTTAGTATACTACCCACTCCACATTACTTAGTAGGTAAATTGGGTGAAATCTGCTCATATTCTGCTCATATTTAACAAGTTTGACTCTGCTTGAGCAACGCAAAGCAGCTACAAACCACCTGCAAGATAAGGCCTGTCTTCTACCGTATTGAGCGAAACAGGATCCTCTGGGGCAAAATTACACCTGAAAGCAGCTACAAACCACCAACATGTGCGATTAAACAAGACGAGGGCCTGTCCGAGGTCACTGAAAGGATCCAGTGAGAACAAGACCCCAAATATTGCGGCTGCACCGAATCACGGTGTGAGGGGCGGGTGACGGGTCCCTGAGGGTACAAAACCCAGGGATTTCTGTTGTAAGCAGGTTGAGATGGAGAACGATAGAACTTTGAATTCCCCACCCAGCGATGTAAAAAATCAGGTGTGCACACATAACCCTTTGGCCATAAATACATATAACCCCTCACCTGTTTTCCTTTGCCCTCTGTGTCTCTTAGACGTGAACCATTAGTCTAGGCCTAAGTTGGGATCCACCTGCACCCAGACTCCTCTCTGAGGAGGAGTTTAGAAAGCAAGGGGCTCCGTTCTGACCGTCGGGATGCAACAGGAGGGTCTCCCGCTGCCCTTCCGCATCTCCTGACCCCGTAGAAATCCCTCTAAAACACTCTCACCCAGTTTTTTGGTGTATTTCCTCCATGCAGTAACAAAGTGAACCATGCAACCGAACTCTTAAGTCACACTTTAACTGACCTAAATATTGTGGCAAGCGGGACCCTAAATCACTGCTCCGCAACAGTAAAGCAAAGGAAAGTGGCACAACGCCTCTTGAGCCATTAAAACACCTTTATAGCTGGCAGAATTGCTCCCTCCTTCTTCAGGCCCACACGGCGGAGCAGGGGCCTGTCCTGGGGCTCCGGTCCCCGAGCACAAACCCAGAAGAACCTTCCCCCCGGAGCTGACAGCGTCCCCAGCGCCACGGCCAGGCCCGAAGCCCCCGGCCCGTCCCACTGCCCGGTGTCCCTGCCACACAGCCCAGGGCTGCTGCTCCCAGTCCCGTTCCCTCCAAGCCGGACCCTCCAGCACCCGCGGCAGCTGCTGCTCTCCCCATCAGCAAAGGATTTCTACGTCTTCAGATGTTCTTAGCTCTCCATGGGCTTTTAGAGAACCATAGAATCATTTCAGTTGGAAGAGACACTCACGATCACTGAGTCCAACCATAACCCACCCCTGGCACTGCCCCATGTCCTGAGAACCTCATGTCCGTCTGTCCAACCCTCCAGGGCTGGTGACTCCAGCACTGCCCTGGGCAGCCTGTTCCAATGCCCCACAGCCCTTTGGGGAAGAAATTGTTCCCACATCCAACCTCAACCTCCCCTGGCGCAACTTGAGGCGTTTCCTCTGCTCCTGTCACTTGCTACTTGGGAGAAGAGACCAACGTCCTCCATGCTCCAAGCTCCTTTCAGGCAGTTGTAGACAGTTTAGCTTTAGCAAAGCTGAAGTGATCACTTAATTATTCTATTTATTAGTTTTCCTCCTTCTCCTTGCCAGCTCTGGTCCCACACCGCCACTCGCCAAGCAGGTATGACAGACTCACAGGATCATTTTGGCTGGAAAAGACCCTCGAGATCCAAGTCCAACTGTTACCGCGCCGGCTGAGCTGCTCCCTGACCCAGAGACGCTTTGTCTGCTCAGAGCACACCAGCTGGAAGAGCCGCACGGAAACCGACAGCCGCTTCTTAGAACACGACTCACAAAATCAGTTCGGTTGGAAGAGACCTTCAGGATCATCGAGTCCAAGCATAACCGACCCTGGCACTGACCCATGTCCCTGAGAACCTCATCTAAACACCTTTTAAACCCCTCCCGGGATGGTGACTCCTCATTCCTCACCCACCCGGACACCTTGCCCACTGCCCAACGCCCTGTCCCCCTGACAACACTGCCCAGAAAGCAGGACTGCGATAAACACACTTGTCATTTGGCCACTTCGGGGTCCACAAGCGTTCCATGTTCTCCTCCAGCACCCACGGACCACTCACATTTACAGCACCTCGCATTGACGCTGCGCAGCAAGGTGGGACCCTCCTGGACAAGCCCGTTAAACAGTTGATGTAGAACTGACATTATTAACACTTAGAAAATTCAGTTCCTTCCCATTTTCCTTCCTGACACAACTTAATCTTGCCCAGCATGTTCACCATTTTCACCCACATCATTAGTCAAAGGTCCTAGAAGACTTTTAAAGACCTTAAACCCCCTAAATCCAGGTGGCCATCCTGGGGAAAGAGATGAGAGCAGGACGGTGCTATCACAGGATATATCACCTCATGTACTTTTAAATGCCTCTTGTCCAAGTCATTTCCAGAGTCCTCTCTCCGACCCTTTTCCTGACATGACGACATGCAGGAGGAACCGCAGTCACTGCAGGAATGACGGGCTCTGTCCCTTGCCCCCAGCCCAGCAGCACAGCCCTTCCTCGGGAATGTCCCCCCAGTCCGTCATTCCTCAGCTCTCCTGGACAGACGCCTGTTTGAGCCGCCCCGGGGACACCGCAGGAGCCCTTGGCAGGTCAGGCCCTGGCCCATCACCCTCATCATCCTCAGCATTCCACAGAGCAGTTTCCATGGGCCTTGGGCAGCTGCTGGGAGCTCCACGTGTGAGGACGATCCTCCCAAACCCTTCACTCGGGGCAGTAAGAACTGCTGCCCCTCACGCACCCCAGCGCTTCTTACAGAAGCTCAACCTTGTCACTTGAAGTATTTTCCAAACGAAGGGGGGAAAAAAAACACTTATTTCCAACTGGTTTTGAAGGCTTCAAGGCTATTTGTTGCATTATAAAGCACCAAACACTAAGCTGATCTCACCCCAGATGCACGAGGCTGCTTCAGGATCCAGAAGGTGAAAAGCACCCTTGCCCACAGCCTGGAATCACCGGTTACACAGCCCTGCTTCAAACCCCACGACTCTCCACCACCCTTCTGCTATTTTCCTCCACTTCTTCCTTGTTTCTTTACCCCACATGTTTTAACCCAGCTATTTGCTCCCAAAAATATGGCTCGCCCAGACGCAGAAGGTGACAGTTCATCCTCACCTGGGTTTCAGGTGCTCCAGCTGGGCAGATGTCTCTGCTGATTCTACATGGTGGTGCCAAGTGTGTCCCCCTGACTCTGATCCCCCTCTACACACAGAATCCTCCCCATCTTCAGCCAGCTTCACCTTTTATCAGGGCATTCCCAGTTACTCCTTTTTTCCACCGCTAACAGGCTCCCTCCACCTCAACACCGGCCACCCACCAACCGGCTGCACGGCTCTGCTCAGGTCACTAATGACACCTCCACAAACACACTGAAGTCCAAACGCTCTGCTCCACCCTGGGGAGGCCACATCTGGAGTCTGTGTCCAGTTCTGGGCTCCCCAGTTCTAGAAGGACAAGGAATTACTGAAGAGAATCCAGCGCAGGGACACAGAGATGCTGAGGGGTCTGGAGCATCTTTGTGATGAGGAGACACTGAGAGAGCTGGGGCTGTTGAGCTGGAGAAGAGAAGCTGAGAGGGATGTGATCAATGGATCAATAGCTCAGGGTGGGTGTCAGAGGATGGACCAGACTCTGTTCAGTGGTGCCCAACGCCAGGGTGAGGGGCAACGGGCACAGACTGAAACACAGGAGGCTCCATGTGAACATGAGCAGAAACTTGTTTGCTGGGAGGTGCCAGAGCCTGGCCCAGGCTGCCCAGAGCGGGTGTGGAGTCTCCTTCTCTGAGACATTCAAACCGCCTGGACCCACCTGTGTGATCTGCTCTGTGACCCTGCGTGAGCAGGGCTGGGCTGGGGATCTGCAGAGCTCCTGCAGCCCAGCCAGACTGGGATGCTGTGAAAAGTGATCACTGACCACAGCTTTTCCAAAATTTTAAAATCAATCACATCTTCCAAGCCAGGAGCTGAACGACTCATCAGCTGCACACTGGAGGCTGACATGAGGACACACAACACCAGCTCGGCAAGTACCGGACCATTCCCAGGTGCCAGGATCATCTCCACGTATTCCTGAGAGGCTCAAGCCCATTTGCACGTTGAACGTGGTGACAGCCCCATCACATGCCACAGAGAATCTCCAATTACCAACACGGTCCACACTCCACATCTGTAAAAGCCACCAAGGAGTCGCAATGGGCTTCCTAAACCTTCTGGCCCTGCTCCCCGTGCTCCTGCTCCCCAGGTAACACACCAGCAGGCAGGAGGCTCCAGGTGTCTAGAAGGAGGTTTTACAGCTGTGGCCTAGAGTTGTTCTCAGAAAGACAAAGTTCATCATGGGATAGAATCACAGAATCATTCTGGTTGGAAAAGCCCCTCAACCTCAACCTCCCCTGGCGCAACTTGAGGCCATTTCCTCTCATTCTGTCACTTGTTCCTGGGGAGATGGAGATACAGTCCCGCCAGGGGAGGACAGGCAGCGATCCGGGCGATCCTCACCTGCCCTCACTGCTGGGGCTGTGCCGGGCAGAGGGAGCCATTTGGGCTGAACATGCACTCAGCTCCCCTGTTCCCCACCGCCCCAGCTACACTACTCTCAGGATTTCTCCCACCTGCTCAGCCCTGACACTCCTGCAGAACAGACTGAAGCGGGGCCACATCCAGACACAGGAGCCATGCAGAACAAAAGCCCCTTGGCTCCTCCTGAGGACTCACGGTTCGTGTCCCCCAGCAGCCACATGAAGTTCAAACCCAATGTACAGTGTGCTTACGTTTGCTTGCAGGGGGGTGAGTTTGGCTCCAAATGAAATGAAGCACCAATTTTAATTTCCAAAGTCGTCCTCATGGTGCAGCACGTACTGATGTGTGCCCAGGAGAGATTACACTTCCCACCTGCAGAGAACTGCTAAACTGATTTTCTCTTCTACACAAAACAAAGGTCTCTGAGGTGACTTCACTAAATCAATTCCAGTCATATTAAACAGCCTTGCTTTCCCACCCAAGCAAACTGTTTCGGTGCAGGTTTTTGTTCCCTAAGTCACCTCCCCGTGCCAATCGGCATGGGAAATCAGCTCCTGTCAATCAGCACCCACAGAATCACAGAATCCCAGAGTGTCAGGGGTTGAAGGGCCCTGGAAAGCTCATCCAGTGCAATCCCCCATGGAGCAGGAACACCCAGATGAGGTTACACAGGAAGGTGTCCAGGCGGGTTGGAATGTCTGCAGAGAAGGAGACTCCACAACCCCCCTGGGCAGCCTGGGCCAGGCTCTGCCACCCTCACCATGGAGAACTTTCTTCTCATGTTTAAGTGGAACCTCCTGTGTTCCAGTTTGCACCCATTGCCCCTTGTCCTGTCACTGGTTGTCACCAGAAGAGCCTGGCTCCATCCTCCTGACACTCCCCCTTTCCAGATTGATCCCCATGAATGAGTCCCCCCTCAGTCTCCTCTTGTCCAGCTCCAGAGCCCCAGCTCCCTCAGCCTTTCCTCCCACGGGAGATGCTCCACTCCCTGCAGCATCTTGGTGGCTGCGCTGGACTCTCTCCAGCAGTTCCCTGTCCTGCTGGAACTGAGGGGCCACAACTGGACACAAGATTCCAGGTGTGGTCTCCCCAGGGCAGAGCAGAGGGGCAGGAGAACCTCTCTGACCTACTGACCACCCCCTTCTAACCCACCCCAGGTCCCATTGGCTTCCTGGTCACAAGGGCCCAGTGCTGGCTCATGGTCACCCTGCTGTCCCCAGGACCCCCTGGTCCCTTTCCCCTACACTGCTCTCTAATAGGTCATTCCCCAACTTATACTGGAACCTGGGGTTGTTCCTGCCCAGATACAAGACTCTACACTTGCCCTTGTTATATTTCATTACACATGGGGCAGGCACCTGATCCAGCCCTGAGCAACCTCTTCACGCAGAAGAAAAAGTCCGCGATGCCCTTCAAAGTCCTCGTGGTCAGACCAATGTGCTTATTCACCGCCGGCAGCTCAACTATTGCATAACGTGATCCGGGCAGATTTCCTGATTCTCCACTTTCTGCGCTAATCTGAGCGCTGCACATATGGGAGAGCACAGGGCCAGGCGAGAAAGCTGACGGGAGGTTAAACGTGGACAGAGACCACACAGCGCTGGGCGCTGCGAAGTATCTGCGGGTGTTTGCTGCTCCTTTACAAAGCCAATGGATGGGATGAGATACAAAACTACAGCGGTGCACGGGAGCGATGGGGGATGGACGGCCCTGCATCCCTTGCAGACATTAAATTAAATGTCAACAGCACGTAGGACACAGTACTAGAGATTTCAGATTGGCATCATGGCTCAGGCACCCTACCCCAAGTACAGCAAAGCTCTTACATCACAACAATTGCAGAATGCCGGATTTTGGATAAACCTTCCAAGATCTTCTTTGTTAAAATATTATTTGCAGCATTTCTCTCTTTTGTTTTTTTTTTTTTACTGGAAAAGCTGCTTCAGCTACTTTAATACCACAAATCAAAACAGAGCTTGACAAGACAACTTACCAGCATTGGTTACTTAAAAAGGCCTTTGGTATAAAACTCCTGAGCCCACATTTTAGCAGCTCCCGTTGTGCAGCCCGACAGACCAGCTGCGCACCACAGTGCAGTCAAAGTACAGAAAACATCACAATTTAAAGACCTGCTTTCTGGTTCTGGAGGAAAACTGGAGCTACGGTACGACAGCGACACGCAAGAGAACGATGCTCCCGCTTCTCAACAGCTGTAAGAAATTCTACTACGTATAATACAATGAAATCCCTTTGTAGGAACTCAGAAGAGAGATTTATCAACAGAACGAAGAGAAGAGGGTGAAAAAGTAGATTACAGAATAATTTTGGTTGGAAAAGCCGCTCAAGATCATGGACTTGAACTGTTCCCCACCCCTGTCCCTGCCCCATGTCCTGAGAACCTCATGTCCGTCTGTCCAACCCTCCAGGGATGGTGACTCCAGCACTGCCCTGAGCAGCCTGTTCCAATGCCCCACAGCCCTTTGGGGAAGAAATTGTTCCCACATCCAACCTCAACCTCCCCTGGCACAACTTGAGGCCGTTTCCTCTGCTCCTGGCGCTTGTTCCTGGGGAGCAGAGCCCGACCCCCCCTGGCTCCAAGCTCCTTTCAGGCAGTTCAGAGATCAGAAGGTCTCCCCTCAGCTCCTGTTCTCCAGCTGAACCCCCAGGTCCCTCAGCCGCTCCATCACACTTGTGCTCCAGCCCCTCACCAGCTCCGTTCCCTTCTCTCATAATAAAACACTTTTATCTACCAGCTCCGCGGCTCTGACTCTGGTGATACCACAGCACAGATTTACCGTCAGGTGCTGGTGAGATGTTGCTCACACGGATTTTGTAGCTGTATCTGTGCAGCTCTGCTGGACATTAATAGGATGCAGGAAATCACGAGCAACCCAAGCATGTTCATTTAAACAGGCAAGCACAGCGGATGCTCGCGGAATTTCTCTGCTGAGATTTCCTTTCATCCCCAAGGCTCCACATCATTTCTGAGCAGCCTCGTCTCCCCTAGAACCCAGCTTGTCCTTTTCTCACAGCGCAGCCGGCACTGGGCGCAGGCCCTGCCAGGGAACCGCGGCTGCTCTGCGCAGCACCCGCTTTCCAGGCTGCATTTCAGTGTGTTCCACAGCGTGAGCACCCAGCGGGAGCTCAGGGAGAGCACAACCCAGCTCCAAAACCAGAGCACACGTTTGCAACCCCGGCAGCTCGAGAGCTGCTTTGGATCCACCGAGCAGCACAGGTATGAGAGGAGCAGGGAGCCGGTTACGCTATGTCCTGGTGCGGAGCATCGCGCTTCACTGCGGGCTGAAACACTCGGGCCAGCGAGCGCACAGCTCTGCAAACTCAACGGGACGCTACACAAACACTGACCTGAGGCCTCTCTCCTAAGCCGGGAGGGACAACACCACCTGTGTCCCTCTGGATCGCCAGCACCTCCACAGCAAAACACAAACACAACTTACACCCAGAAAAACGACCTCTTGAAGTGCGCTCGCTGGCTCCTCCTCGAGATCTTTCCCCATTATCTCAAAATCATTCGTTCGCAATCATTCCCAGGAACCAGCACACCCGATTCTGCACCTTAAATGCTCAATTCTCATCACTCTTGGGGCTGTTCTGCTTTCCAGTGTGAAGGTGGGTCACTGCAGGGCCCAAACGTGTCCCGGCGCTGATGGCAAAGTGCAGGGCGAGCGGCACCCAGAGACTCGTGTTCCCATCCTTCCGATCCCAGCGTGTCCTTCGCTACACAACAACAGGTAAAATTTGGGCATGTACGTCAGAGGCTGCATCTGAACCTCCACGTCTCTGAGCACACGCTTCAGCGACCTCGCCCGCAGCACAAGGAGGATGCTGGACCCAGCAGGGCCCACAAGCAGCATCTGAGTCATTGTGCTCCCGGGGGAGCAGCCGCGAGCGTTTCACAGGAATCTGCTGTGAGCCACAGCCTGGCAACCGGCAGCACACACGCCAGACAACTGCCAGGTTATCGCTCGCTGCCTGCCAACCGGGAATGTTCTAATTTAAATAGCATTTACAGGAAAATCCACTGCTGTTCAGAGGATCACAGAATGTCAGGGGTTGAAGGGCCCTGGAAAGCCCATCCAGTGCAATCCCCCCATGGAGCAGGAACACCCAGATGAGGTTACACAGGAAGGTGTCCAGGCGGGTTGGAATGTCTGCAGAGAAGGAGACTCCACAACCTCCCTGGGCAGCCTGGGCCAGGCTCTGCCACCCTCACCATGGAGAACTTTCTTCTCATGTTTAAGTGGAACCTCCTGTGTTCCAGTTTGCACCCACTGCCCCTTGTCCTGTCACTGGTTGTCACCAGAAGAGCCTGGCTCCATCCTCCTGACACTCCCCCTTTCCATATTGATCCCCAGGAATGAGTCCCCCCTCAGTCTCCTCTTGTCCAGCTCCAGAGCCCCAGCTCCCTCAGCCTTTCCTCCCACGGGAGATGCTCCACTCCCTGCAGCATCTTGGTGGCTGCGCTGGACTCTCTCCAGCAGTTCCCTGTCCTGCTGGAACTGAGGGGCCACAACTGGACACAAGATTCCAGGTGTGGTCTCCCCAGGGCAGAGCAGAGGGGCAGGAGAACCTCTCTGACCTACTGACCACCCCCTTCTAACCCACCCCAGGTACCATTGGCTTCCTGGCCACAAGGGCCCAGTGCTGGCTCATGGTCACCCTGCTGTCCCCAGGGTGATTCTCTTCCACAACCTCCACAGAGAAACCCTCGTGTCTCCCAGGCCCGGGATGTGCTGAGCTGCTGCTCCTGGCTGTGAACGCTGGAGACTGATGTTCTGTCCGCGGTAGGACAGGGGCTGTGGGGAGCCCTGCGCAGACACAGGACTCGGTGTCTGACCAGGGATGCGGCTCCCGCATGTGTTGCTTTGCAGCCCATCTGCTGTGCTACGGGTTTCTCGTCTTGTTCTTGATAGATCAGCGTGGAAATGTTTACCGTTGTTGTCTTGCTGAGAAAACTAGGGAAGGGCTGCAGAGCCCGGCGGTGTTGAGCGGTGTCGTGGTTGAACCCAAGCTGGCAATACAATCACACAGCTGCTCACTCAGCCCCTCAACACCCCCCAAAATGGGGAGAGAATTGAAAGGGAAGGGAAAAACTTGGATTGAGGTAAACACAGTTTAATAAAATAACTAAATACTAATGCACTACTAGTAAATATATATATGTAAAGTAGAAATTAAAGATACTCAAAACAATTCCTCATGAACTCTGTCCACAGCTGAGCAGGCAGGCCCAGGCAGCAGCACCTGGTGCTAAAGCCGATCCCAGAGGGATGGGAAAAAAGGAAAAAGGCACCTTCCTGTGTCACCTCATCTGGGTGTTCCTGCTCCACGGGGGGACTGCACTGGATGAGCTTTCCAGGGCCCTTCAACCCCTGACATGCGGTGACGCTGTGATCCCCCCGCACAGCACAACTGTGGGACACGGCGCTGGTCACTGCGCTCCCGCCGGCACCGCGCGGCCAGAGCCGGGAGTGCTGGCACTACCAGGAAAACAACAAACGCACACTGAAACTCATTTACACGGGGTGCTTTTCTCATAGAGAAGCAGTACCTACCAGGAACGGGTAGGAAACCCAACTATAAAGGGCTGCAAAGCTTCCCGCTGGCTGAGCCTGCTCATTGCTACTCCAGGGGATTCCAAAAAGAGGAACCCAGTTTCAAAGCAGTCGTGATTTCACGTTGGGTCCATCTTTTTGAAACACCCTGTATTTCTACCAGTATTTTGAAACAAGGCTGGCGTTTAATACAGAATTCATGCAGAGCTCTCAAGCTCGTGTTCGTACAACATGAAGATTATTCCATTTCTGTTAACCTTGTGGCCCAAGTGCAGACGCTTGATCCTCCTTATCCCTCCACACCTGATTACACAGGGACCAGCCCCATCTCTGCCTTTGCTTTCTCCGCTATATGACAACCTGGAAATAATCAGAAGTTCAGACAAAACCCACTTTTTTAACTCCCGTTCCCCCCTCCAAGAGAAAGAAGCAGCAGCAGAACTGGGCGATGCAATAGATGGGGACAGGAGAGAGGAGATACCAAATGGATTTATACTCTGCCTGCTCCACAATAAAGCCACGCGCCAATGCACTGAAATACTCTCAGCACCCTTTTCTTTTGAAGATGCAGGCCCACAAGGGTAATCAGGCAGGTCCTTTTCTTAATTACTTGAGGATGGAAATTTCTCCCGGGGGATTTTGTTTCATTACCAGGAGTGGGGGCAGCACAGAAGACGCCGCGGTGCAGGATGAACCACGGTGCCCGTTTGAACACAGCCGAGCAGCGAAGCTCCGTCATCCCAGGGGACGCTGCTCTCTGCTCACGTTCAAGAACCACAAACCACATCCGGATGATACACAAGGACTTCCATGGAGAATTCGGAGCCTAACGAGACTATACAGTGGATGAAAGATCGGTCATGGGCTGCCGATCGCACCCTGGGCTGCGCCCCCGGCCCCGTGGGCAGCAGGTTTGGGGGGATCCTGCCCCTCTGCCCCACTCTGTGAGACCCCCCTGCAGTGCTGGTCCAGCTCTGGGTCCTCAGCACAGGACACACATGGACCTGCTGGAGAGGGGCCAGAGGAGCCACAGGAATGACCCGAGGCTGGAACAGCTCTGCTGGGGACAGGTGAGAGAGCTGGGGGGTTCAGCTGGAGAAGAGAAGCTCCGGGGAGACCTTAGTGTGGCCTTTCTGGACTTAAAAGGGGCCCGTAAGAAAGATGGGGACAGACTTTTGAGCAGGGCCTGTTGTGACAGGACAAGGGGTGATGGTTTTAAACTAAAGGAGGGAGATTCAGGCCGGACACGAGGAAGAAATTGTTGCCCTGAGGGTGGTGAGAGCCTGGCCCAGGTTGGCCAGAGAGGTGGTGGCTGAACCATCCCTGGAGACATCCCAGGCCAGGCTGGACGGGGCTCTGGGGAGCTGGGAAGGGCCCTCAAACCCAAACCATCTGTGATTCTCTCTGCATTAGGTCAAGCTCTCCGATCCTTCAGTGACCCCGGTAGCACAACCAGCGCCCGCCCACGTTCCCCCCCAGCCCAGGGCCAGCAGCTCCACGTCTCACCGCACCAGCCAAAGGCTCTTGTGCCACCACCACGTCCCCAGCATCGCCCACACCAGCCAGCAGCCCCAGCCCCACCTCAGCACCAGTTTCCAGCCCCACGAAGCTGCCATTGCGGGGTCCCCTGAGCCCCAGCAGCCCATCCCTGCTCAAACCTGGTGCTCGATTTCACAGTCACCATTATCCCATTCTCAACACGGGAACACTGGGAATATCTCACGCAGAGCAGCCCCAGCGCTGGCTTACAGAAACCCGTCTGCACAAGCGCTTCATGGCACATTTCCCGACACACTGAGATTTTGCGCATCCTTTGTTCAGGATAACGGGGGGTATAAAGTGAATTTTCTGCCTTCACTTTTATGAGTGAGAAATTCCAAAACGCACTCGAAAGCGGGTGTTATTTTGAGGCCGAAAGCTCACACGCCTGCAGGCAGAGGATGTAAGCGTGGGCGCCAAACCCCTTGGGGTTGTTACTCCTGCTTCGTTCAGGAAATAAAAGGTTTTTACGGCGACCCAGTTCCAGAACACGAAGGCCCAGGAGAAGGCAGGCGCTGGCTCGGGGGTGATCCCACATTCGGCATCGCGCGCTGGGTCAGCACAGCCCTCCCGCACCACGAGCTCCACGGGACAAACAGCTCCCATCAGCTCTCATTTCCTTCCTCTTTTTCCCCTCACCAAACCTACCGAACCGCAAGCAAAACCCAAACAAGCATATGGCAAGCGTTGAGATTTCTGCAAAAAGACACGATTTATTTCTATTTAAAGGGCGATTAATCTGCAGCTGGCTGCAGTCGGGATGGGCACGGATTAGGAAGGATGAGGTTTAAGGGGAAAAGCTGCGATCCTCGCCGGCCGCAGGGACGGTGCAGCTCGGCACATCACGCGAATACTCCCCATGAGCCATCCAGCAGCTTCCAACACCAACGAGCCTCCAACGCTGCACGAGCAAGGATTTATTTTTAACTGAAAACCTCTCCTATAAATAGACGGATGCATTAAGCGAGTAACTCTGGATTTCCACTCCTTTCCCCAGTGCTTTGCCACCTCAGCTTGGCCGCGACGCCCCCCGCGCAGGGCGAGCCTCTGCAAGACGCTTCTGCTCCGCGTCATTTACAACCACACCGTGTCTCTCCAGGCTTCACAGAGAGAACGAAACCCTTCCAGGGGGCTCAGGGGAGGTCATTAGTCGGCGGGAGATGCTCGTGCACGCCCTGCGGTGCAGGACACGGCACCGCGCTCGCCATGTGCCGTGAAGGTCCAACGCAGATCTCCCAGCCGTGGTGCCAGCGCCGGGTCAGAGGCGCCGGCGGTGGAACAGCGAGTCTCGGAGAATTCACTGCTGGCCAAGCAGACTGAATAGATGGTCGGGTCAAGAAAACCAACAACGCCCTGAAAACACCCAGGCTTCCCCCCGCGTCTTCTCTGAAATAAAAGCGCAGGCGAGATGGTCAAACAGCACCATTCGGCTTGTCCACAGGCAATCTCTTCCAAATATATAATATACCTGAGCAGAGTGCCTGGGTATAGGGCCCGTTTTCCTAAGAAAACAGTGTGTGAAGCGTGTAGAAGTGCACACAGACTTGTAAACGCTTTTGCTGCTAACAGCAGAACCACAGTGAAGGGCGCAGACTGCCCCGGTTCCCTTCCCCGCGTTCCCCAAAGAGGAGATGCTCTGTTTGCACAGCGCTCCCACAAACGGACCAGCCGCTCCAAGGAAAAGGGGACTCTAAAAGCAATCTATCCAGGCACATCATCTGCAGGATTAGCTTTATAACACATTCAGAATGGGCTTTCAGAACACACTTGTGACGCACGCGCACAGGGCGGGTTTTCTGCCAGGAAACCTCAGCAGCGGTCAGGGGGAAGAAGAAAAACCAACCTCCAAGCAATCATGCAGAGATCAGCAAGATACGGTCTGGCAAAGGGATCTTGTGTTGGGTTTTAATGAACAAAGATTAAAAAATACATTTTAAATTAAAAAAAAAAGTTATGAGTAAGCATCCCCGTTCCTGCCACCGCGTCGCACTATCTGCTCGCACCCTGGGGACGCCGGTGGTGGCCGCGGCTGATAAGGGCACCGGCCCGGTAAACACAGGAGGTGCCGGGTGGGCGAGCGGCTTCCCCGCTGCCCAGGGAGAGCGTCAGCGTGTGCCGGACTTCATGTCACAGAAACTGCTGCTGGAGCTGCGAGTCTTACACTAGAGGCTGTGTTTGTGTGCTGGGTTTGGGCACCACATCTGTGGGGCATTGGGAAGGAGTTTGCAAAGCACTGGGGAAGAGTCTGCTTATATATAAACTGTTTATACATATATATATATACACACACACACATATAAACAAACCATTCAGTAGGGCAAGAGCCATTCTCCATGCTGGCATGACCATACAGCCGCATGCGGGTCTCTGCTCTGACCAGCACCGCTGCAGCCTCCCAGAACAGGTTTTCATAGAATCATAGAATCATTTCAGTTGGAAGAGACCCTCAGGATAATCGAGTCCAACCATAACCCGCCCCATGTCCTGAGAACCTCATCTCTGTCTGTCCAACCCTCCAGGGATGGTGACTCCAGCAGCAACATCACTGGGGACAGTAACACCATCACAGAATCCCAGAGTGTGAGGGGTTGGAAGGGCCCTGGAAAGCTCATCCAGTGCAATCCCCCTGCCAGAGCAGGAACATTTAGATGAGGCTACACAAGAATGTGTCCAGGTGGGTTTTGAATGTCTCCAGAGTAGGAGACTCCACAACCTCCCTGGGCAGCCTGGGCCAGGCTCTGCCATCCTCACCATGAAGAAGTTTCTTCTCAAATTTAAGTGGAACCTTTTGTGTTCCACTTTGCACCCATTGCCCCTTGTCCTGTCACTGGTTGTCACCCAGAAGAGCCTGGCTCCATCCTCCTGACACTCCCCCTTTCCATATTGATCCCCATGAATGAGTCCCCCCTCAGTCTCCTCTTGTCCAGCTCCAGAGCCCCAGCTCCCTCAGCCTTTCCTCACACGGGAGATGCTCCACTCCCTGCAGCATCTTGGTGGCTGCGCTGGACTCTCTGCAGCAGTTCCCTGTCCTGCTGGAACTGAGGGGCCACAACTGGACACAATATTCCAGGTGTGGTCTCCCCAGGGCAGAGCAGAGGGGCAGGAGAACCTCTCTGACCTACTGACCACCCCCTTCTAACCCACCCCAGGTACCATTGGCTTCCTGGCCACAAGGGCCCAGTGCTGGCTCATGGTCGCCCTGCTGTCCCCAGGACAAAAAGCCCCTGGGGAAAACAGAGTCTCCTGCAGCACAGGTGCACCCTCGGCACTCCATCACCTCTAATTTGAACACCCTGGGTTTCCTGCCATTCAGGCTCTTCTCTCTTTGCCCAGATGTAGTTCCCGAAGACAAAACCCCAGCTCAGGGTACGCGGTGACTACAAACACACCGGAGCGGGAGCAGAGCCCGGGCTCACAGCTGGAGCTCAACGATCCAGAACCGCCTTACAAACCCTGTTCACCTCTTCTAAAAGCGCCAGAGGAAGCACCCCAGTTTACTGCTTTCTTTAGTTCCCAAGCAAAAATGCTAAAGATCCAGAGGGGAAGAATCCCACCAAGCTTTGCGGGCAGCACGGCTGCCAAGTTTATTGCATCAATTCCAAGTTTATGGAAGGTCTGGTCCAAACCCCATCATCTCCGCAGAGGTTAATATAAACCCAGACCTGGGCGATGCACCACTTACGTGCTTGGCAACTCATTTATAAGCAAGAGCGACCAACAAATGACAATACACAAGGTTAATTTGACAAATGCTCTTACTGCACAAGGCGGCTGAAATAAATGAGCGGAGCAGATCAGAGCCTCCAGCAGCGCTGCTTCTTTTTACAGCCTCTGCTTTCCAGCCTTGCTTGGTCCTTCACCCTGGGGAACTGCGTTCAGTGATCAGAATAAAGATCAGCCCTAAACAGCTCAGGTTGAGAAATACGTCGTGTTTTTTTCAGACTAGAGAGTTTGGGGGTGTTTGCTTTGAGCACATCCTTACCCAGCCCTTCTGAGATCGAGCGCGGACAGAAGAATTTGCTTCCAAGAATTTGAGCAGCTCTCTTTATGCAATTTACCATCAGCATTCATGTTTCGAGGCCCAGATAAATTGTCTTCAGAGACACCACATAAATTACAGCCTGTGACCTCGAACGTTGCTTTAAAGTCATCGCGCTTCTGACTTTTTGCCAGCTTTGGAACAACGCTACAACTACAGCGCAGAACTTCTTTCTGTACAAAACATTGAGATGTAGGTCCAACGGCCACATGGGGCACAGCTGTATTTTTTCCTCTATTTTAAGGCCTGGGCACATGAAGACCAAGCTAAAACTTCATATTTAAAACCTGATCTAACTGTCATTTCTCAGCCCTTGACTGTGAGGTCCTGAGTTCAGCAACCACCTTACTACAGGTTTACATACTGTGCGGCGTGAGGCCAGTGTCCAGCTGTGCCCAGATGTGCACAGCGCTCCATCCCATTGCGTTTCCTCACCGAACACAACGAGCAGCTGCTTCTGCTCAAGATAAATAAGACCATCAGTGACAGCAGGAACCTCCTGCAGCCACCCCGAAACCTCCCTCCAGACTAAAAAGATGTTCTACAAGCAGCACATCCCATTCCGACTGCAGGGCCTGTTCCACACAGCCCCGCAGGGTCAGCTCGCGGGGCTGCGGGCACGAAACTGCTCCCCAAGTCTGGGCAGAAGAGGGGAACATCGACTTGAAAACCAAAAGAGGCTCTTATATGTGTCTACAATTTCCATTACCTATGAAAACATCAGGTTATCTTCCAAGGACACACTCCTAAGAGGTTCTCAGGCCAGTGAAGCGTAATTTGTTCCAGAAGAAATGATGAAACAGAGAGAGGCAAACGCAAGCAGGAGCTTAAAACATCCCTGCAATGTAAGAGCATGGGGCAGTGTGGCACAATGTGAGATCTTTCCCGTTCCTTACAACACTACCCAAAACACAAGCAATTCTGGCAGCTGGCTTTTCAGCCACTGGACATGCCAAGAGCTTATTTTAAAATAGAAATTAAGTGCTTACTGGGCCGTGATTGGGACACATCTCTTGGACCAAATCCTGCGGATGCCCCAGTGACCTTGGCCAGCACGTCTGGACAGACCTGGTGCATCCCAGCGGCTCCACCTGCGAGTCCCAACACGGCCGTTCCAGCCCTGGCACCTCCAGACCCCCCAACACCGACCTTGTGGTTACCATCAGAGATGGTTTATTTATATATATCTGATTTATGTATATACGTGATAGAATCCATTTATATTGTATCGCCTGCATACTGCATCGCATCATATATATTGTATTATCAGTAATATAGAATCATAGAGTCACAGAATAATTTTGGTTGGAAAAGATGCTCAAGATCATGGAGTCCAACCATAACCCAGCCCTGGCACTGCCCCATGTCCTGAGAACCTCATGTCCGTCTGTCCAGCCCTCCAGGGATGGTGACTCCAGCACTGCCCTGGGCAGCCTGTTCCAATGCCCCACAGCCCTTTGGGGAAGAAATTGTTCCCAGATCCAACCTCAACCTCCCCTGGCACAATTATTATTGCTTTATTACATTATATTAGTTGTATTATTACATGTAATTTCGATTGTATCATATAATTTGTGACAAAACTCTAAAATAATAAGCAAGCACTGGGCAAAACTGTGTTACTGTTTTTATCTTCTCAGAGGAAGAGCAGACAGACAGACAGACTATTCGGGTAGTACGGACACCACATTCCGTCCAGCCTGCATGCAGGAATAACCAACCATACAAAGCACCTATAGGTGCTTTCAGATATTTATCCTGGGACCCGAGTCACGACAACAGCCCTGGGCTCAGTGTCCAGGGGCGATGGGTTTTCTGCAAAGATCTCGTGGGTGTTGCCGTGGGCACCAGGAACACAAGAGTTAAACGTGTGGCCCAGAGGGAAAGCAAAGCCGGTGACCTTCACACGGGACAGCGCTCGCCAAGACAAGGACGAGTTACAGCTTGAAGCCAATTTCCCAACTGCTCAAACCCGACTTCCAGTGTTCGTTCAGTGCGCTGTGTTGCAAGAAAGCTTCCGTGGCGCAATAAGATGCTTGGAGACTTTAATGGAGAAATATTCACAGCATCCCAGGCTGGTTGGGTTGCAGGAGCTCTGCAGATCCCCAGCCCCACCTGCTCACGCAGGGTCACAGAGCAGATCACACAGGTGGGTCCAGGCGGTTTGAATGTCTCACAGAAGGAGACTCCACACCCGCTCTGGGCAGCCTGGGCCGGGCTCTGGCACCTCCCAGCAAACAAGTTTCTGCTCATGTTCACATGGAGCCTCCTGTGTTTCAGTCTGTGCCCGTTGCCCCTCACCCTGGCGTTGGGCACCACTGAACAGAGTCTGGTCCATCCTCTGACACCCACCCTGAGCTATTGATCCATTGATCACATCCCTCTCAGCTTCTCTTCTCCAGCTCAACAGCCCCAGCTCTCTCAGTGTCTCCTCATCACAAAGATGCTCCAGACCCCTCCGCATCTTTGTGTCCCTGCGCTGGACTCTCTCCAGTAATTCCTTGTCCTTCTTGAACTGGGGAGCCCAGAACGGGACACAGACTCCAGATGTGGCCTCCCCAGGGCAGAGCAGAGTGGGAGGAACCTCCCTTGACCTGCTGGTCACACTCTTCCTCACACACCCCGGGTACCGTTGGATTGTTGCCCACATGGCACATTGGTGACTCCTGGTCACTGTGTTGTCACCAGAGCTCCCAAGCTCTATTCCAGCTGTCTGGCACAGTGCACACCTGCCCTCTGTCCCACCAGCCCCCGCTCGCGGTCACAGCCCAGCCCGGGGTCTGTGCCCAGGCACCTTCTCCAGCAGAACCCACTGCCGCCCCCCCTCCCCTCCACCCAGCACAGCCCCCCAGCCACCACAGCAGCAGCAGCGTCTACTCAACGTCACCACCTTTCATTTCTGCAGCCGCTTTGGGCAGCCAAGGCACCTCCACAGAAACCCACTGTACATTTACCATGAACGAACGAT
Organism: Streptopelia decaocto; assembly: GCF_964273445.1. Taxonomy (NCBI): domain Eukaryota; kingdom Metazoa; phylum Chordata; class Aves; order Columbiformes; family Columbidae; genus Streptopelia; species Streptopelia decaocto. The sequence goes on along the minus strand of NC_138670.1, from coordinate 12,990,935 downwards.
TGACGAGTAAACACACATTTTGCTCAACCAAGCGCTTTGCGGGGCCGTGTGACCCCCAGCCCCCCCAGCACCCCGGCTCTGCAGGGTTTGCCGGCAGGTCCCACAGCCCCACTGCAGGTCCTGGGCTTCATGACCGGCATTAAAACCAACCCCGAGGGCTCGTGTCCAGCAGCTCCCGCAAAGGGACAGGGCTGGGAACAGTTTATTTTTAGCCCTCCGCAGCATTCATTTCCATAGGAGACGCATCAAGCACCTTCTCTAAACGCCGCCCCCTCTGCCCCGCTCGCTATATCAAAATTAGGCTGCTTGAGACAGAACAAAGAGATTGTTGTTTGCTAATCGGGAAATTAAAACCGGACCAAGCAAGTGAAAAAAACACAAAAGTAAAACCAAGAGCGGCAGAAAGGTATTTGCTGTGTGCCTTACCAGCGATAGCACCGATACCCGCTCCCAGCAGGGTGCAGGACGCACAGAGTTACACCTTGGAAAATAAAAACCGTAAGTGCAGCTCAGCACCACAAGGAAGCCAGTTCTGAAGGCCATTTTTATTTCGTCATTCCGTGAGGAGTGCGGGAAGAGCAGCAGGTTTAAGCCTTCAATTTGTTTTTTTCCCAGAGGAAAGCAGCGCTGCTGTGACGGGAGCAGAAGCAGGACATGCAGGAAAGCTTGCCATGGGCTCACACCAACGTCTTGAGGATTACGCACCAGTGAAAAAGCACTAAACTGCTCTTTTCCCAAGAACGCAACCTGGATCACATCATCTCCATGTTTGATTAGGACTAAACTAAGCTGTTGGGACTACAACACTTGGACATGGGAGCAGCTTCTCTCTACAGAGACCTGTTGGAGCAGGAACACGACTCTTGGTGCTGTATTGAAGAGAGAAAAACTGCACTTCACTTCAAGAATAGAATCATGGAATCGTTTTGGCTGGAAAAGCCCCTCAAGATCATCAGTCCAACCATAACCCACCCTGGCACTGCCCCATGTCCTGAGAACCTCATGTCCGTCTGTCCAGCCCTCCAGGGATGGTGACTCCAGCACTGCCCTGGGCAGCCTGTTCCAATGCCCCACAGCCCTTTGGGGAAGAAATTGTTCCCAGATCCAACCTCAGCCTCATGGGCCTTCACTGATTTCAATCACAGGAGTGCACTGGAAGCAGACAGTGATTTCAAGCATTTCTGCTGGGTTTCCATCCCCCAGGTTACAAACTCACCCTCCACATCCCACACGTCACCACCACGGTGTTGACTTCGGTTTTGTCCCGTACAAAGCCAACAAAACTCCCCACATGTTCTGCCATTAGCAAGTACAGTAAAAAAATTTAAGGTGAAAGACAGCTTTGCAACACCCAGCAAAGCCCCCTGGTTGATCCCACAAGTACAGGTTTGGGTCTTGCATTTTATCCTGTTCTCCTTCCATCTGATGAGGATACACTCAGCACAGAGGGGAAAAAGGCAGCGGTTCCAGACACCCTGCAAGTCAAATATCAACTCCTTCCCATGCAACTCTCGCATATCCTCTGAATGCTCCAAGAGGGGGTTTTGTGGTTTTTCCTAAAGCTATTTTCCCCGGGGAACCTCTGCTGATGCGGCAGCAGGAGGGATGCATGAGCTCACCCAGCAACGTCCCCTCCATCAAACCTTCCGCACATCTGGGGCTCCAGTCCCAGCACGACAACGTGGGGCCTGGAGCTCCGTACGTCCTGCTGCCAACCCGGACAAGGTACCGATCCCAGGCGGGGCCAGCAGTCTGACCCGCTAAACCTTATCCCATAGTCCTGTTTGGCTAAGGGAACAAACACATTTACAGGCGTTGCTGCTGGCAGCGTGTGGTTCACGGGAACACACGTCCGGGGGTTAGGAACACTTGGTTGGTTGTATATACAATCAACAGCTCAGGCAAACCAGCAGTTCCACAAATAAATCACAACTTGGAAATTAAAAATATACCCAATGGTAAGAGTAGGGTTTACTTGCATGACACATGGGACAAAGGGATTGCAAGATTTAACTTCCTTTACAAGGCAAATGAAAAACAGCAGAAATATGCAAAGAATGGTGTGTTGAATGAGAGACAAAAATGGAATTCCCTCCATACCTGTGCCAATGCCCTGATTCGGGGGAACGCCTGCTATGATTAGAAGGCAGCTTACTGCTGGCATTTCAGGCAGTTACTTGACAAACCCTTCCTAAAACTACAGGAATGCAAATCTTCACCACGGAAACACCATGGAGCAAGTTCACAACGAGATTAAAACCCAACTACATTACAGATTATGTCGTTCTTACTCCCATTACAACCACCCAGCTGTATCCTGTGAAAACAGGGGCAGAGCAGCAACATCAGGCAGGAAAACTCCCCATCACGCTCAGAATTTCACTGCAAATGCATCAGCACCTCCCTGCACCAGCATCCTGGCTGGTACCAGCACTGGTGTGGCCAGCAGGCCCAGGGCAGTGACCGTCCCTGTGCTGGGCCCTGGGGAGGCCAAACCGCCAATCCTGGGGCAGTTCTGGGCCCCTCACGCCAAGAAAGGCCTTGAGGTGCTGGAGCGAGTGGAGAGAAGGGAACGGAGCTGGTGAGGGGCTGGAGCACAAGTGTGATGGAGCGGCTGAGGGACCTGGGGGTTCAGCTGGAGAACAGGAGCTGAGGGGAGACCTTCTGATCTCTGAACTGCCTGAAAGGAGCTTGGAGCCAGGGGGGTCGGGCTCTGCTCTCCAGGAACAAGCGCCAGGAGCAGAGGAAACGGCCTCAAGTTGCGCCAGGGGAGGTTGAGGTTGGATGTGGGAACAATTTCTTCCCCAAAGGGCTGTGGGGCATTGGAACAGGCTGCCCAGGGCAGTGCTGGAGTCACCATCCCTGGAGGGTTGGACAGACGGACATGAGGTTCTCAGGACATGGGGCAGTGCCAGGGGTGAGTTATGGTTTGACTCCACGATCTTGAGGGGCTTTTCCAAGCAAAATGGTTCTATGATTCTGTGATTTTTCCCCAAATCTCTCCATGCCTCGTACACTGACAGCAGAATGGGACCCTCACAATCATTAAGCCCGTTACAGGTACTGTGCACTTAGAAATCAAATGTGAAAATCCTGATGAAATCAGCTCTGTTTCCACGGCACACGCTTTATGTCGCCCCTAAAGCAGGAGATGACAGGTAATACATTAACATCCTCCACATGGAGAACATGGACACGGGCAGCCAGAGAGATATTTCATTACTGCACAGTAAAGGCAGCTTAGGGCTGCAGATTTGAGGCAAATTCAATCTCTTCCTGTAATTACAGACCTTATCTGTGCTGAGATACAGCTGCATCACCCAAAGGTCCTTCAGAGAGAATCCAGGGCTCGATGCCCACAGGGGGAAAAACCTGGCTTGTTCCAGGGCTAAGGACAACCTAGACCTCTGCACGTCAACTTCCAGATTTAAAAGTGAACTCCCAAGGAGTTGCATCCATAGGTTTTCCCCTGCAAAGCACTATTCTTTGCTGCTTTTCTCATGGGTAAAAGAAAGGGGCAGAGGCAGCTGCCTCAGCCAGGGCACACTCGGATTTACCTCCATAAAAACTCGGATTTACCTCCATAAAAACCCAGATTCCCAGGGGAACAGCTCAAGGGCAGCGTCTCAGTTGGGGCGGCCCAGGCACTACAGACAAAACAGGTAAGAAAACACGAATGTCTGTCAGACACCCAACCAAGTCTTTCCCTCTCCAAGCATCACAGCAAAACACTGTATTTATTGTTAGCTTTAAAAAATAGAACCATAAGCACGGTTTAATCACGCCATAAATTTCAGGCACACATCTGTATTGGTGTGCCAACCCCCAGGCCGTCTCAACACCAGGCAGAAGTCCCTCCCTCAATTTAGGGGCCAACTTATAAATTTAGAGAACAAACCATACTGATTCTCTTTTTTTAAAGTAGTGCAGCCACAAGCAGCGCAGGAATCGAGCGCTGGATGAGCACCGGCAGCTTTTACAAAGCCAAATGCTCAGTATGATTAAAAAAACAACGTGAGAACCAGCAGAGAGCACATGGTGAGACTGTTGTTTGAACTGTGCTGGAAGCACCAGCATCCCAATCCCCCACCAAAGCGGCTTTTCAGGTTCTAAGTGGCTCCTGCTCCTTTCCAGCATGAGGCCCAGAGGAGCCCCAGCCCGGCGGGGACACCCCTGTGCCCGTCCCTCCCCATCACCCAGAGACCTGGAAGGCTGGGGAGCTGGGCTGGGGTCCTTTTCCCTCGGGCACTTTCCAGCCGCTCTGCCCCAGCCTGCAGCGTCCACGGGGTTGTTGTGACCCAAGTGCAGGACCCGGCACTTGGCCTTGTTGAACCTCAGACAGTTGGTCTCAGCCCAACGATCCAGCTGCTCCAGGTCCCTCTGTGTGGCCTTCTAGCCAGACACCCCAGGGCAGGGCTTGTGCTCAACTCCGCTGAACACCTAAAGGTTCCCGTTGTCCCGTTTCTCCAGCCTGCCATGGTCCCTCTGACACCCAGAGCAACCTCGCTGCTCTGCAGACTGGCTGCCAGCGCACTCACCCATTAATAAAGACGTTATAAAGCAAATACTGGGATTAATGCGGTGTAATCTCATCATGTCTACAAAAAAATAAATCTAATTATACATCCAAACATCAAGCTGCACAGGCACCTTTCGTACCACTGCAAAATTACATTTGGTTTGAACACTCTGTCCTCCTGCTTATAAAAATGACATTCCAGGAGTGACTCAAAGCCAGGGAGCTGCAGCAGCCTCCCCAACACAGACCACAGAGACCCAGCTGACACGAAAGGAAAAACTGCGTGGAGAAAATAAAGCATTAGTTTCACCACACGCTATAAACCTGTGGTAGTTTCTGCTCCGCAGGCTCTGCTGGAAACACCCCAGTGGCAGCTCACGAAGTATAAATGGTGAATAAAGAGCATCCAGCGTCGGTCACAGCAACACACACACACTCAGGAACAGCAAAGCTTGGAGGTCTTGGTCTTTTAAATATACAGGATGGGGCTTCTGCAGCACACGGCCCCACAGCCGGTCATCCCGTCCAGATGCCTCCAAAAAGGACTTCAAACCAAAACTTCAGGCTGAAACTCCACTTCATGAACTCTTACCCAGCGGCAGGCACAGGCGGCACCCCTGCTGCACATCATCTCCACGCTTATAAGACAAAAAGGTGCTTATTTAATCACGTAATCCCCACTCCTGCAGAGTCCATCTGGAGATAAGGGGCACACGTCAGTCCATTTGGGAGCCAAATACACGCAAACTCGCCCCATCTTCTGAACCGGGACAGTGTGTTTTTCACATGTTTCCAAGAGCCGTCACTCCTGACAGCTGCAGAAGACCTGGAAAAAAGAAGTTTGTGGAACCACCCCTGTGCATTTCACAGAAAAAGAGAAAAAAAATCATGAAGATTCACAGAGATGGTGGATTAGTTGCCATGGATATTTTCTGCTGTGACAAAGACTCTAATTCTGCGTTCGGAGGAGTGACAGGCACAAAGCACCGACTCAGCACCGCGCAGCTGAAAAGGCGGCAGCACCTACAGCCCCTTGTCACCCAACAGCACAGGAACAGCCTGAGGAAATGAAACAAGGAACATGGATCACAGAATCCCAGAATGTGAGGGGTTGAAGGGCCCTGGAAAGCTCATCCAGTGCAATCCCCCCATGGAGCAGGAACACCCAGATGAGGTTACACAGGAAGGTGTCCAGGCGGGTTGGAATGTCTGCACAGAAGGAGACTCCACAACCCCCTGGGCAGCCTGGGCCAGGCTCTGACACCCTCACCATGGAGAAGTTTCTTCTCAAATTTAAGTGGAACCTCCTGTGTTCCAGTTTGTACCCATTGTCCCTTGTCTTGCCATTGGTTGTCACTGAGAAGAGCCTGGCTCCATCCTCCTGACACTCCCCCTTTCCATATTGATCCCCAGGAATGAGTCCCCCCTCAGTCTCCTCTTGTCCAGCTCCAGAGCCCCAGCTCCCTCAGCCTTTCCTCACACGGGAGATGCTCCACTCCCTGCAGCATCTTGGTGGCTGCGCTGGACTCTCTCCAGCAGTTCCCTGTCCTGCTGGAACTGAGGGGCCACAACTGGACACAAGATTCCAGGTGTGGTCTCCCCAGGGCAGAGCAGAGGGGCAGGAGAACCTCTCTGACCTACTGACCACCCCCTTCTAACCCACCCCAGGTACCATTGGCTTCCTGGCCACAAGGGCACGCACGTCCCAGCGGCTGAAGCCGATGTCTTCCCAAAGGAGCAGACCCAGGGGTGCTCCTGCAACCCCCCATTATCGCATCCAAAACCTACGCCATGGAAAGAAGCCGTTTGCTGCTTTTTAAAGATCATGCAGCTGCAGTGGTTGAGTTTCCGCAACAAGCAGCACAGCTAAAGTAAGAAGATCACATGCATATAGCAGCAATGCTTAGGCAGTAGATAGAACAAACAACCTTTTCCTGCACTGTTCCTTATGAGGTGCTTAGCAGAAACCTGCTAATAATCTGTTATTAAGAATCACTGCTTTGTGTTAAAGATGGAAAAGAGAAAGGCACACGCTCCCCAGCACCACGTTTATCTTCACATGCACTGCAGAAGCTGCTTTAAGCTGCTGCGTGTGCCCAGACAGCGCTCGCCGTCTAGAAAGATTTGGAGAATTAAGACTATTTTTAGGGGACGCAGGACCTCCCCCTGAGTCACTGCGGGGCCGTACATCGATCTGGTCGTGATTCCGAAGCAGAAATCGGTGCGAAGGGAAGGGCTGGGGGGTGCGGGGCCGGCGCCTCGTGCCACAGCTCGTCACACACCGGGGCAAAGCAGCCAGAGCCGCTGACACAGCAGAAATGCGTGAACTGCACGACATAACCCGCCAGCAGCAGCGGGGAAATGTCACAGAGCTACGAGCAACATCATCTGGTGACAGCGGGAGGTCGGCAGGACCGAGAGCAACGACCCACGCTGCAGCCCAGGCTCGCAAAGGGGAAGGGAATCGTGTGAGCGCCTGGAACGGGACCAGGGAGGAAATTTGTTCTGCTCTTTTCCCAGGGCTACCCCCGGTACCCAGCTTTGCAGCTGTAGTCCTGGAGCCGATCCGCGGCAGCCTCGTGCCCGTGAGTCAGCACACAGCCGCTTCAGCCGCGTATCCGGCTTTCCCTGCGCCTGCCGAGACACAGAAATCCTGAGCCATTCATTATTAAACAAGCTTTCTGATTAAAACCAAACAGAAGCTGATGCAAAGCGCAGAAAGATCCCTGCCAAGGTGCCGTAGGAACGATTAGAAGAATTGAAGGGCTTCATGAAGACCTGAGGGGACATTTAACACCTTCAGCCAGCTCAGGTTTTGAAGCACTATCCTATTTAGGGGACAAATCTGCCAGGCGAGCCGCCCGCCCTCCAGATCGCAGGCTGGGACTACTCACATTTCAGGGTGACGACCCGAGTTGTCGGCCGTCAGCACCACATCTGATGAGACCCACAAGAAGCGATGGGCTCTGATATCACCGCGTACTTAAGTTACTTAAAACTACCTGGCCACGTTACCTAACTACAATGTAATTTATATATAAGCACAAAACAATACAGAGAAGAAACTCCACAGCCCAGCTTGCTGCAACATAAAAATCAATGCGCAGATAGTGACAGCCCGGGTCATTCAGAAGGGTGCTCTAAACAGTGCATGTTGCACTGATTGAAAACATCTCCTCGGAAAGAAATGGGGCAGGTGAAAAGGGACATCGCACGGAAAAACACGGCAGGTCCCTCACATCGCTTCTGGCAAGGAAGATCAGCTCCTTCGGCACCGACTCGCTGTGGGGACACAGGATGACAGACCACGCAGGCACAAATTCACACCTGTAACTGGAGCAAAAGAAGTCAGAGCTGAATCCGTATGACCTGGAGAAAGTGAGGCACAGGAGCTGCAGCCATAGGCAGGTGACGCCGGTCACCCCTGCGTGCCCGGACCGGAGGAGACGCCGTAGCGCCGCTCGACCCGCTCAGCGCCAGGCCCATACACACACTTCATACCTGCACACAGCTCCAGGAACTACAACTGCCGCGTGAGCGACGCTACCTGAAACTTCACCGTACAATCAGCCTTCAGCCAGCAACACGGGCTGCACAAAGCCAGAACACACCACCCTGAAAATTCAGTTCTGCGCAAGACAAACCGGTTACTTCTGCTACAGTTCCATCAAATGAAGCATTTGGGCCAACACACTTAAGACTACACGGGTAGAAACAAAGTTCATAGCTCTTGTTGGCGGTTTGCAATCAGCAAACGGAACGAGGAAGAATTCTACAACTGAAGGAAGAGATACAAAAATCCTGGTCCAGCGCTAATAATCAAGCTGTGATGAAAACAACCATAAGGCCGGGGTCTGTCTCAAGCTCTCCTGCACTGTTAGCAGCGGTTTGGGGTCTGGTGAGCCCGACCCTCCCGCCCCAGCACTGAACTGGGAGCAGAGCAATCAAACCTGCATCAAGCAGCCCAGTGAGGAGCATCCCTGGTCTGGCACCACGGCAGCTCTCGAGTGTTTTTCCAACGTGCCGAGCCGTGACAGAGCCGTGTGAGCACCGTGTCCCCCGTGACACAGCGCAGGAGACGAGCTGACTCAAAAACAGGCAAACGATGAACAATGATCAACAGCAAAGCGCCATATGGATAAAGGGAGTGCTGTGTGAAAACAAGATGACTGGGAACACAAGTCATTAAAGCGATGTTTAAAAACAAGCAGCTCAAAGTCACCATGCGGTTGCAGGGCTGTCCTCAAAACCTGCGTGTTCCGACAGCCCAAGGGTGACAAAGAGTCAAGGACATTCAGCTACTCCTGTGTCTGCGGAGGGACAAGCCATTATTAAATCATAGAATCATTTCGGTTGGAAGAGACTCTCAGGATCATCGAGTCCAACCATAACTCAACTCTGGCACTAACGCGTGTCCCTAAGTACCTCGTCTAAATGCCCTTTAAACCCCTCCAGGGATGGTGACTCCAGCACTGCCCTGGGCAGCCTGTTCCAATGCCCCACAGCCCTTTGGGAAGAAATTGTTCCCCACATCCAACCTCAACCTCCCCTGGCGCAACTTGAGGCCAAATCATTCTTGGACTACCCCTCTCTCCTCACTTTATGAGGTACAAGCTGAATATAAGGAAACATTCTCCCCCGAGGCTGGTCGAGCACTGAATAGGGGCCAGAGAAGCTGCGTCATCTCATAGAATCACAGAACGTGCTGGGTTGGAAGGACCCACACAGATCATCGGTTCCAACCCCTGTCCCTGCACAGGACACCCCACAGGTCACCCCGTGTGTCTGAGGACGTTGTCCAGTCTCTTCTTGAACACTGTCAGGCTGGGGCCGTGACACCTCCCTGGGGAGCCTGTTCAGTGTCCAGCACCTCCGGGTGAAGAACCTTTTCCTCATGTCCCACTGACCCTCCCTGGTACATCTCCTGCCATTCCCTGGGTTCTGTCACTGTCACAGAGAAGAGCTCAGCCCTGCCCCTCCTGCTCCCCTGCTAATGAAGCTGTAGACCATGACGAGATCTCCCCTCAGTCTCCTGTTCTCCAAGGTGAACAAACTCAGTGACTGCAGCTGCTGCTCATACAGCTTCACCTCCTTTCCCTCACACCTCAGAGATACTCAAACCTCAGCCGCTCAAGGTCCTGAGCAACCTCACTGGGTGCTCAAGCAGAGGTCCCAGGGCCCTAAACTCCTCCACAGCTCTAATATCAGCCCCAGTTTTCAAGCTCCTGTCTGAATTTACCACCTCATTTTCCAGCTGGAGCCTCAGTGCAAGAATTCCAGAGTGTGAGGGGTTGGAAGGGACCTGGAAAGCTCATCCAGTGCAATCCCCCCATGGAGCAGGAACACCCAGATGAGGTTACACAGGAAGGTGTCCAGGCGGGTTGGAATGTCTGCACAGAAGGAGACTCCACAACCTCCCTGGGCAGCCTGGGCCAGGCTCTGCCACCCTCACCAGGAACAAGTTTCTTCTCCAATTCATGTGGAACCTCCTGTGTTCCAGTTTGCACCCATTGCCCCTTGTCCTACCATTGGTTGTGACCCAGAAGAGCCTGGCTCCATCCTCCTGACACCCTTTCCATATTGATCCCCAGGAATGAGTCCCCCCTCAGTCTCCTCTTGTCCAGCTCCAGAGCCCCAGCTCCCTCAGCCTTTCCTCACACGGGAGATGCTCCACTCCCTCCAGCATCTTGGTGGCTGCGCTGGACTCTCCAGCAGTTCCCTGTCCTGCTGGAACGGAGGGGCCACAACTGGACACAAGATTCCAGGTGTGGTCTCCCCAGGGCAGAGCAGAGGGGCAGGAGAACCTCTCTGACCTACTGACCACCCCCTTCTAACCCACCCCAGGTACCATTGGCTTCCTGGCCACAAGAAGCAGGATAAAGCCCCTCGGGGTTGTATTCAGGGCTTTACAGAGCTAACAGAGAATTAACCGCTGGATGTACAGAGCCAGTGAAGAACGCTGCTCTGGGAAAGGGTTTTCCAGGGCAGGGGCTGCCCACCCTGCACCCGGCAGGACAGGGCAGCTGGCACAGACCCAGCGCTGCGGGTTCTCACCACAAAGAGCCTCGTGCCTCACAGCCAGGACCAAAACGCACACAGCACGAAGCGCTTTTCCCTTCTCCACTTGTCACCGCTTTAGCGACTGCGTCCTGCGAGCACACAAAGTTCTGCCGATGGTTCTTCAGACACCCACCCCATATATATAATGATAAGGGGCCATGGACCAACCCTGCAGAGCGGAGAGCGCAGAACTCCAGCTCTTCTCAACACAAGAAACCTGCCTGGAGAACACAACACACTCCTACAGCACCGGTCACGAGAGGCAAAGCCCATCTTTAGTTAATTAATACTTACTTGAAGATCCTCTCTAATCTCCTTGAAAACACTTACCTGTTCAAGGTGATTAGATTCTCCTGTAGAGACACGCTAATTATAGATAATGATAAATCTCTCTGTGGCAGCCTGCCAGAGGAGTTTAGAAAGAGAGTTTTGATCACTAGCGAGCCAAGCAGACTCGCTGTGCCCTGCTCAAACTGCTTCCAACACCGGCACCACCTTTGGGCTGCAGATCTCCATGTCAGCCAAAGAAGTAAAAACTAGAAATAACCTAAGAGGGACAGCCAAGCATCATTCAAATGGTCCAATTATCTCTCTGTGCAACCCCTGGAAGTTCCTAAATCCACAGGCCTCCCTGCAGAGGAAACCTTCAGCAATCTCTCAGCTGATGCAATTTCCCAGAGGCTCAGAGCAGGGAACACGAACCAAAAGCACATGTCGTGCAGGGAAGCGTCACCAGCAGGAATGCTTGATGTCTTCATAAACGTTGGAAAGGCACAGGAGGCTTTTAAATACACCATTGGGGAAGAATACTCTAATGAGAAGCTTTAACTCAGCAAACTGTCCCTGGGAAATCAACCTGGCGGAAAAGGGGCGTCGCATGTGGGTGTCCCGGGACCCCCGCGTGCCATCCCGACCGGAGCTCCCGCCGGGCCACGGAACATCATAAGAGCTCCGCTCTACAAACAAAACACCCACCCGCAATCACCACCCAGCAATGCGACGGGCTTTTTTAAAAGTAAACTAAACAGCGAGCAGCAGGATGAAACCAAAAAGCTTCAATGCGGAACTAAATCAATACACACAAAGAGGCCACTTGGGCGTCCCGGTGCAGTTTTTCCTATTAAGATGACAGCTGGTTCACAAGCGAAATGAAGTTTCTATCAGGCTAAATCATCCCGGCTGCATGGCAGTGAAACCACCTCCCAAACCCAAGTTACAAAGGCATCAAAAGCCACGGAGCGCACAGCAATTCACCTGCAAGGGCACCGTTTAACCTGCAAAGCAGCAGGGGCGCAGAAAGAAGATTCTGGCACGCACCTTCGGAGCTGGGATGGGAGCGAGCCCCAGCAGAAACAGAGACACGAGGCTCACAGGACTGCAGGACACCTTTACAGAGGTTATTTCTTATGGTGTCTGTGTAGAAAAGACCCAACAGCCCAGCTGCCCGTAGAAGGGGTCATGGAAAACGCACCACCCGATACCCAGAGCTCCAGCGCTCCCGTCAATTAGCCAGAAGTCATATTAACTTAAAAACGCCGTTTCACCTGGATTCTCCCATAGAACGCTCTGCCAGCAGCAAGTTGAGCCGACACTGGATGGGGCGGCACGGCCGCTATTTCAGAGCGTCGGTTTGGAAGAGTACGTGGGGTTATTTTCCATTTATGAAAAACCCTCCCACGTGTTCTGTGCTATACTTTTGTACTCCTGACCCACAATCAAACTAACTCAGCCCTCGTCGAGCCCGGCGATGAAAGGAAGATGGGGCAGTTGGGGGTGACTAAAGCAGCCCTGCCAAAAACGCACACCCCCCTTCGGCACCGCTGTTCCCAGGCAGCCGCTGCAGGTCTGAAAGCCCCACAAAGTAACGCACTTTCAACCCGTTCACATGCCGCTCGGAATAATTTCTTTGGGTGCTTCTGTTTGTTGTTTCAGCCTAAAAGAGATCAAACTGTCTTAAAATAAACCTAGTTACTCCGATCTAAAATAATGGAAGAAAACCACTTGTTTGCGCATGACAGACTTGGCACCGACACAGAAAAAATATTCTGACACGGTTACAAGTGGAGCATTGAACTTCAACAACCTTTTCAAGCCACGTAGCTCTGCTGGTGCAGATCTGGACTGACGAGCATGAGCGTTCCAGAAAGGATCAGTAAATTAGCTGAATTTTTGACAGGTAGATATATTCTTGGGAATGTTTTCAACGGAGCGTTTTTGTTTGAGTTTTCGGCGGGTTTTTTTAAACAACTCCACACAGATAAAGATATGACTGAACTGCTGAGCTGTGAGCTGCTGTGATCAACCCCAGGACCTGGTTGCAGATCCCTCTTTAGAGCTGGAGGATTTATAGGATAGGAACACCCGGCAGGCAGCAGAAGCTGAGGGATCTGCCTCAGGGGAAACCAGAGGATGAACTTTGTGTCAGCTTTTGTGCAGCCTTGATGGAGAAATCCGCGCTCGTAGGGTTTGGTACCTTAAATACATGTTGTTTTATAAAGCTCTAACACTCAGGATCGCCTTCACGTTCTGAAATACAGCCAATATTTACCGCACAATTCTCAAGGTGACGGAGCACTTGTCATCCAAGCGACAACAATAAACACTACGCTTCCTAAAGGATAAAAGCACCAAAATGCTACAACACCCATATGTTTATACCGTTACCACTCAGCTGATACAAGACACACAAGAGACCCTAAGACAGCACCAGATCATTGTCATCACCGCCCGCCGTGTCCGATCCCCTCCCCGCTGAAACTACAGCCTGGTTGGGTCAGAACCACCGCGTTCGGCAGCAAGAAAAGGGCTTCGAGTCCCCGGTGAGGGCTGAACTTCTTCCCTCTCCCCGGGCACGACCGCACCAGCCGCACCTCCCGGGAACGGGCAATGTGTCCAGCCCCCGGTCTCCTGCCCGACAAAGAAAAAGCAGCAGAAGCCGGTTACAAAAACAAATCGATTTTCGGGGAAAAAGGGCCGGTGGTGCTGTGAGAGGCTGCGGTACCGGCGGCGGGAGCTGCCGCAGGGCCGGGCTGGAGGGGGCGGCCCCGCGGGCGCCAACACACCGAACCCCGAGCACCGCTTTCAAACAGGGGCGGGGGGGACAGATAAACCCCAAACTCAGCCAAAGGAAGAGGATTTCGTTCTGCAAAGCGCTCCCCGCCGCGTCAGCCCCCGCCACCGGCCGCACCTGCCCGGGCCCGGCGGTACCGGCACCGGCACCGGCACCGGCCCGTCCCCCCGGCTCCCCTCGCCGGTACCTGTAGTAGCTGAGCAGCCCATTGCTGAGCACGAACCAGCGGCGCTGGTAGCCCTTCAGGTAGTTGGTCCACTTGAAGAGCCAGCCCTTGTACGTGTCGGAGCCCGGGGCGGCGGGCGGCCCCCCCGCCGCTCCCCCGCCGCCCCGGCCCCCCGGCTCCCCGCTCATGGCCGGCAGCTCGTGGCAGGCCAGGCAGGGGACGGCGCTGAGGAGAGACACCAGCCCGCGGGTGCTGCCGGTGCCGCCGCCGCACAGCGCGGCCGCTTTCCCCATAGACCCCGCGGCGCGGCCCGTTCCGCCGGCTGCTCCCGCCGGGACCGCGGGGGGCGGGACGTGACCACGTGACGCGGGGGCGGGGAGAGAAGGGGGGAGAGGCACGTGAGGCGGCGGCGCGGCGCGGGCGCCCCCTGGCGGCGGGGCGGGAACAGCCCGTCCCCCCCCTCGCTCCCGCCATTTTGGCCCCCGCCGCCATTTCGCGGCCCCGCAGCCGCCGTGGCCTCAGTGCGCTGACATTCATGTACAGCCGGTTACAGAATCACAGAATCACAGAATGTCAGGGGTTGGAAGGGACCTGGAAAGCTCATCCAGTGCAATCCCCCCATGGAGCAGGAACACCCACATGAGGTTACACAGGAAGGTGTCCAGGCGGGTTGGAATGTCTGCACAGAAGGAGACTCCACAACCCCCCTGGGCAGCCTGGGCCAGGCTCTGCCACCCTCACCGGGAACAAGTTTCTTCTCATCTTTCAGTGGAACCTCTTGTGTTCCAGTTTGCACCCATTGCCCCTTGTCCTGTCACTGGTTGTCACCCAGAAGAGCCTGGCTCCATCCTCCTGACACTCCCCCTTCCCATATTGATCCCCAGGAATGAGTCCCCCCTCAGTCTCCTCTTGTCCAGCTCCAGAGCCCCAGCTCCCTCAGCCTTTCCTCACACGGGAGATGCTCCACTCCCTGCAGCATCTTTGTTGCCCTCCCGAGCAGCCTGTGGACCAGGAGAAGGCAGGAGGAGCCCACGGGGCTCCCCACGGCGGGGGCTGGGGCTGATCAAACCACCAACGCCTCCACATCTTCTCTGCCCAAACACAGAAACCGATGAGTTCTTACCCTAAGGAGTTTGCTGAAGAGACAAGTGTGGTGGGGTTATTGGAAGCTCTGAGCAAACTGACTTTTAAAAGGGGTAAGAGAGGGGAAGGCTGGAGGTGCTGAGCTGGCTGTGCTGAGCAAGGAGCCCGTGAGCCCCGGGCTGGGAGCTGGATGGCAGAAGCGTGAGCTCAAGTGGCGCCAGGGGAGGTTGAGGTTGGATGTGGGAACAATTTCTTCCCCAAAGGGCTGTGGGGCATTGGAACAGGCTGCCCAGGGCAGTGCTGGAGTCACCATCCCTGGAGGGCTGGACAGACGGACATGAGGTTCTCAGGACATGGGGCAGTGCCAGGGGTGGGCGAAGAGGTGGACTCGATGACTCGATGACTCTCTCCAGCAGTTCCCTGTCCTTCTGGAACTGAGGGGCCACAACTGGTCAGCAAGCAGCTGGTGCCTCGGCGAAGTCTTGAAGGAGGCTCAAGAAAGCTGGGGGGGTTTTAGACGCAGCCTGCGGAGCCGCACAGCCTGCCCCGGTTGTGCCATTGCCCTATTGCCCCTCTCTAAAAACACTGAAAAAAACCAATCTTAGTGGTGTTTTAGGAGGAGGCTGACCTGGGCAAGAATGCAAACCAGCCGGCAAACAAGGCCGTGAGCCTGTTCGGTGAGCAGTGCGAGGGCGGCAGCACCGGCCAGGATCACAGCTCACCCCAAACCCCCCCTGGGCCGCCTGCCCGGCCAGGAGGAGACACCCTGACCCCCCAGCCTCGGTGTGACGAGCTGGGTCACGACTGTGGGGATCCCCCTCCACCGTGGCACCTGTGGCAGCTGCCGCCCTGCCCGGCATCCCCGCATCCACCTTCCCAGCGCCCGGATCGCCTTCTTCTGATCTCCCTAATCTGCCCTGATCCCCTGATCGCATTACTGCTCCCCATCACCTGCACGTGCAGCCCTGCCGGAGGGGCAGCCTGAGCCAGAGCCCCCGGCAGCCTGGCCGGGGCTGAGGGGTGCGCGATGGGGCTCCCCCGGCCCCCACACCCGCCCCGGGGACATGCCCGGTGAGCACCCTTGGCTCCGAGCCTGAGGATCCACACCAGGCAGCTCCTTGGGTGAAGAAAGAAGCTGCTCTGCCCGACTGAAGCTCACTGAGCGCTTCCCCCCATTCTAAAGAGGCTCCCCAAGAGCCCCTCAGCCACGAGCACCAGCAGACACTGAGGCAGCTCAGAAGGGCAAATCCTGCATCTGGAAACAGTCTGAGAGCACCTTGGACTCCAAATGCTGGTGTTTTCCCACCACAGGGTGTTCTCAGTCTGTCACCCAGACTCTCCAGATAGGCTTTGACTTCTGGAGGCAACATCTGGAGCTTTTAGACAAACTGTGAGACATCAAAATCAGTGTCCAAAGCCCTTGCAACACCCCGACATAGAATAATTTTGGTTGGAAGAGACACTCAAGATCATTGAGTCCAACCATAACCCACCCCTGGCACTGCCCCATGTCCTGAGAACCTCATGTCCGTCTGTCCAACCCTCCAGGGATGGTGACTCCAGCACTGCCCTGGGCAGCCTGTTCCAATGCCCCACAGCCCTTTGGGGAAGAAATTGTTCCCACATCCAACCTCAACCTCCCCTGGCGCAACTTGAGGCCGTTTCCTCTGCTCCTGGCACTTGTTCCTGGGGAAATGGAGACACGGTCCCTGCCAGGGGAGAACAGGCAGCAATCCAGGGAGATCCTCACCACCAAGCACTTCCTGACATCCTCTAACCAAAAACCTTCTCTTGCCAGGAACTCTAAAGCTGTTGGTGTTTGTGACCTGAAGCCTCCTGAGAGATGAAACGTCCCTCTTGATGTAAATACACCCCAAACAACCCCCAATGGTACCAACATCTGAATGTCTCCATGGATCCTGGCATCTCTTGTGGCTGCAGACAGGTGAAGCCACATCCCCAGAGAGAGAGGGGCCTCAGCTCACCCTGCACCTTATCCCTGTGACTCCCCAGCAAGAAATGGGTTGGACACAGATGGCAAAACTCCTGCCATTTGTACCCAGGGTGCTACAGGCACATTACACCAACCCTATGACTTGTAACCAAATACAAAGGCAAGGACAAATGTGTCAGGTCCTGTGTTGGGTGCTTGGGGCGCTGCTGTGGGATCTCCCCCTCACAGTGAGCTCAGTCGAGGCTGAGAGGAAGGGCCTTGGAAATTGGGAGTGAGAAAATGTCCCTGGGAGTCTGGATCTAGGAATTAGGACAGATATGGAGCTGCTGGAGAGGGGCCAGAGGAGCCACAGGAATGACCCAAGGCTGGAACAGCTCTGCTGGGGGACAGGCTGAGAGAGCTGGGGTGTTCAGCTGGAGAAGAGAAGCTCCGGGGAGACCTTAGTGTGGCCTTTCCGGACTTAAAAGGGGCTGATAAGAGAGATGGGGACAGACTTTTCAACAAGGGCCTGTTGCGACAGGACAAGGGGTGATGGTTTTAAACTGGAAGAGGGGAGATTTAGATTAGAATTAAGGAAGAAATTGTTGGCCTGAGGGTGGTGAGAACCTGGCCCAGGTTGGCCAGAGAGGTGGTGGCTGAACCATCCCTGGAGACATCCCAGGCCAGGCTGGACGGGGCTCTGAGCAACCTGAGCTGGTGCAGATGTCCCTGTCATGGCAGGGGGGGCACTGGGGGAGCTGGGAGGGCCCTTCAGCACAAACCATCCTGTGATTCTATGACTCTATGATCCAAAATGCTGTTTGCTCTCAGCCTTATTAAATGCGAAGAATATGTGAAAGGTGATTCGCGGACCTTTATGGTAACATGTAACAGCCCAGTTTCCCAGGAAATTGAAACAAATAAGAGGTGGTGTGCTGTGTGTGGCTGTATCTGTGTCCAATTTCAGCCCAGGCAGGCAGAGCAGGAAAGAGCTCCCTGGCATGAAGTTGCCACATGGCTACTGAAAATGCGAAGCCAAGGAGGGAACAGAAACACTTGACTCATGGCCCTGTGAAGGGGAAAGGCTGCAGCTGCTCTCGGGGCATTAGACACCAGAGGATCTGGAGGAGAGCGTCCTGGCAAGACAGGGATCAACGTTAAGCAAGGCTCTGTTTGCTGCTTGGCTTAGGGAGCGAGCTGTAGGATCGGGAGCAGGGCACAGGCTGAGCTGTGCCACATCCCACCCTGCCCAAAAATGCAACCTGCCGGGGCAATGCCCACTCAGTACTTGTGTCCCTCCTGTCAGCAATAAGCAACGGTGCTGCAGCTGCCTCCTGTAGAAAGGGACACGGGCTCTCAAATCCACAGGAGGATAAATGCTGTCAGGTGCAGGGCCTCATCCTGCCCCCAGGAATGACTTTACTGCCACCTTTGGTAAGAGCAGAATGAGGCCCTGACACACCAGACATGAGCGAGACACTCATGCAGGTGACAGGGCATGAACCTGCATTCCTGGCCCTTCACCAGGAGACATCCTCCTCCTTGCAGAGGAGACAGAGCCAAACCTGAATGATGAGATGTGTCTTCACACCACTGCTTCAATATACACTGGCAGCTGCAGTCCTGGACAGCTTGAGGACTGGGGAGAAGCAAATGTCACTCCAGTCTTCAAAAAGGGCAAGAAGGAGGACCCAGGTAACTCTAGACCGGTCAGCCTCACCTCCATCCCTGGGAAACTGATGGAACGACTTCTCCTTGGTGCCATCTCAAGGCATATCAGGGATAAGACAGTCACTGGGGCAGTCAACATGGCTTCACCAAGGGGAAGTCGTGCTTGACCAACCTCATTGCCTTTTATGAGGACATAACCAGGTGGACAGATGATGGCAAAGCAGTGGATGTGATCTACCTTGACTTCAGTAAAGCATTTCACACAGTCTTCCACAGCATCCTCACAGCTAAACCGAGGGAGTGTGGTCTGGATGATCGGGTAGTGAGGTGGACTGAGAACTGGCTGAAAGGAAGAAGCCAGAGAGTCGTGGTCAATGGGGCAGAGTCCAGTTGAGACCTGTATCCAGTGCAGTGCCTCAGGGGGCAGTGCTGGGACCAGTACTATTCAATATATTCATCAATGATTTGGATGAGGAAATAGAGTGACTGTCAGCAAGTTTGCTGGTGACACCAAGCTGGGAGGAGTGGGTGACACTGGAAGCTGTGCTGCCATCAGAGACCTGGACAGGCTGGAGAGCTGGGCGGGGAAAAATTTAATGAAATATAACAAGGGTAAGTGTAGAGTCTTGAATCTGGGCAGGAACAACCGCAGGTTCCGGTATAAGTTGGGGAATGACCTGTTAGAGAGCAGTGTAGCGGAAAGGGACCTGGGGGTCTTGGGGACAGCAGGGTGACCATGAGCCAGCACTGGGCCCTTGTGGCCAGGAAGCCAATGGGACCTGGGGTGGGTTAGAAGGGGGTGGTCAGTAGGTCAGAGAGGTTCTCCTGCCCCTCTGCTCTGCCCTGGGGAGACCACACCTGGAATCTTGTGTCCAGTTGTGGCCCCTCAGTTCCAGCAGGACAGGGAACTGCTGGAGAGAGTCCAGCGCAGCCACCAAGATGCTGGAGGGAGTGGAGCATCTCCCGTGGGAGGAAAGGCTGAGGGAGCTGGGGCTCTGGAGCTGGACAAGAGGAGACTGAGGGGGGACTCATTCCTGGGGATCAAGATGGAAAGGGGGAGTGTCAGGAGGATGGAGCCAGGCTCTTCTGGGTGACAACCAGTGACAGGACAAGGGGCAATGGGTGCAAACTGGAACACAGGAGGTTCCACTTTAATATGAGAAGCAACTTGTTCCCGGTGAGGGTGTCAGAGCCTGGCCCAGGCTGCCCAGGGAGGTTGTGGAGTCTCCTTCTGTGCAGACATTCCAACCCGCCTGGACACCTTCCTGTGTAACCTCATCTGGGTGTTCCTGCTCCATGGGGGGATTGCACTGGATGAGCTTTCCAGGTCCCTTCAACCCCTGACATTCTGGGATTCTGTGAGCTTGAGCCTTAATGCAAATGCTCTCTCAAATCCAATGCCTGTATCTGGAAGAGCTCAGCCCCAGCAGAGCCAGTAGCTTTGCCAGGCGGATAAATAAAAAAAACTGATGCTTTATTTCTTGGTCTTCTTGCCCTTTTCCTTGCCCTTGCCCTTGCCCTTCTTCTTCTTCTTGGAACTGTAGAGGGACCGGACCAAGTAGCCTTTCCAGTAGGCCTGGATGCAGGTAGCAGCTCGAGTCTTGATGTTCAACTCCTTCAAAGCCTCCTCCTCCTTCTCCTTAAGTCTCCTGCGCTCCTCCTGAATCTGGGAATACTCTTGAAGAAGCAGATCGCGCTTCTCTGTCAGACGGGCCAGCTGGGCCTTCTCCTCATTGTAAGCAGCTTCAACCTCCTCATACTCGGCCTGGCAAGACAGCAGAGAGCAAGTACAGCAATCCTGAGGGCATCCAGCAGCTCCTCCCTGTCCATCCCTAGGAAAGGCTTCCTAAACCCACCCCGAGTCCAGGCAGAACCAGGACTGGGAGCTGAGCTGAGTCTTTCAGAGCCATGTGCCCAGTACCCAGGGGATTTCACGAGGCACCAGGTCCTGGTGCCTTCCTGCCCCTCTGAAAAATACTCTCCAGCTCTCCCTGTGTCACAGACGGCATCCTCCCCGGGCTGGGAATCCAGAGCAGTAACACACGTGGGTCAGAGCCCCTCCTGCCTGTGCTCTGAGCAAAAGGCTGTGTCGCTGTGTTGGGGTAAGGCTGAGCCTAAGCTAACACCTTGCTAAGAAGCTGTTCAGGTGAGTGGCCCAAGCCCAGCTGAAAAGCTGTTGTTGGGAGCACAGGAAGAGCCAGACCGCATCAGCCGGGAAAAGCCCAGGGACAGGTGGGTTTAAGGGTGTTACTGCACTTGCCAGCTCGGCGGCAGTTTATCCCTTTCCTAATGCCTTTGAAGAACCCACACGGGGGTGGGAGATTAGGGGAACCAGCAACACAGATGTGTGTCTGCCCCAAATCTGATGTGGAGCTCCAGCCACCCAGCAGACAAAACCCAAATAATCACATTGTTGAACACCTCACAAGGTGGGTGGGGAGAATTCTTACAATTAGGAGCCAGCTCCCTACATTCTGCTTTGTGAGTGATCCGGCAGCTCTTACCCTTCCCATAAATAGGGCAAGAAGAGGAAAGCAAGCGGGGCTGGGGCTGTTGATGTGGTTCCAGCCCATTGTGGTGAGGCTGGATGCCAAGGCAGCAGGACATGGGCTGTTCGGTTTCTCAGCCTCTCAAGGGAACCAGCAGGAGCAGGAGTGTGATTTGGACACCAGACAGGGGCAACGGGATTGAATCAAAACTGAACAACCTGCTCTTTAGCATCAGGTGGGCCTGTCTGATGAATGTGGCCACTCACTTGTCCCCAAATACCGTGGGACTTAGCAGTGGATGTAACTTCAGAAAAAGTGAAAGCAGCAGCGAACAACTGAACTCGAGGCAGGACAAAGTTCACTTTCCCTCTAAAGCCTCTACTTCTTATGGATGGAAAACTGCCCCTCACTTGCTGTGTGAGAGCCCTTTGGACAGGAATCTACCTGTACATAGCGCCTCATGGGAGAGCAAAGCACTTTACCTGTTTTTCTGCCATGTCTGCATCGTATTTGTGGACCCAGTTCGCAATTTCCATCTCTGCTCTGCAGATTCTCTGAAACACAAGACAAGAGGTTCCTTGCAGGCACCCGCAGCCTGGTAAAAAGTAGCCAGAGCTAGAGAACAGTGCAGCTTTGAGCCCCAGCACCATTATATGTGCGTGTAACACCTCCTCCCTATGGCAAGCTTCCTTCAGCTGACACATCTTTATTTTGCCCTGGTTTGGGGAGTCCCATGGGACGTTCCCCAAGGCCAAAAGGGCCTTATTTCATTTACAACATGACACTGGGAGAGGGCTGAGGGTTGAAACGCGTCTGAGAAGTGTGTTCTGTGGTAGGAAATGAACACGTCTGATGGAATGTGGCAAGTCATCTACAAGCTGGGGCAACCACTCTAAAATAGAAGGAATAGAGGACCTCTAAACTTGAAAGCGGGACAGGAAGTACCCAAAAGATGGAGCCTTTTAAACCAAAGAGATATTTCTAGCTGTACAACAGTTTAACAGTGGCTATACTGCAGTATAACCCGCTACAGGCAGTTTACCCCAAGCTGCCATGTGAGTGCTCTGTGGAATCATCAGGAGGAAGATCAGCACAAGTGCCACAGGATTTCCTGTGTGACACTGACCCAGGGTGTCCCCAGAGCCACCGTGAGCTCAGACCTCTGCTCTCTGGACCACAAGAACAGCCTGGGGCCACCCAGGGCCAGCGCACACGCGGAGGAGCGGGAGAGGTGACCTCTGTGGTCAGTAAATCTCCGCCTGCCTGAGCCTTAGGATGAGCTCAACAAGCTCTGCCGGGCCTGCAGCCTCGGAGGAAACCGCCCGATAAAGCCCCTCCGTCAAAGGGGTGTAATTGGGTGGATTTGGGGTTTTGTACTGCAGCTCTAACTTGCATTTGGTGCTTTCTCAGTGCCTGGCCACACTGGCGCTTTGCTTTACGTCATGCAGTGCCCCCTTACCCGTGTGTGCGTCCTGCCCTGCGGGAAATAAATGCCAAGTAGGAGCAAAATGAGGGGGGAAAATGCTCTTTTTCCAGTTCTGTGTTCTCTGTGCCCTGTGTCCCAGCAGGGTGAGCTCAGGGCAGAGCTGTTGGTGCCTGAGCCTGCCCGCTGCTCCTCTCTCCTCCTGTACCTGCTCACACTGTGATAAACCCCATTTCCCTCTCATTCAACCCAAATCCTTGGCTTGTGTCTTCACAAAGTGCCAGAGAGAGCAGGAAGATCGCAAGATCAGCTGCGCTCAACCTTGGATACGACAATCAGCTCTAAAAGCTGGCTTTATATACAGACAATACTGTTTGCTCTGCTTCGCCCACACCAAATCCCTTCCCAACACAGGCCGTGCCTATCTCGCTGTAGCCTTGCGGCTCTGCGCTCTGACTGCAGCACAAGCTCTCGGGCGTGCAGTCCCAGCGCTGGGTGAGGGGTTTTTGGAGCTGAGCCCGCAGGCAGGACCAGGACCCGCGCGCAGGCGCCTTCCCCACCGTCGCTGCGGGGCTGCGCTCGCTGGAATCAGCGGAGCGCGAGGACGGAGCAGGGACGCTGACAACCAGCATGTGCATCCTGCCAGCAGCTGTTACAGCAGGAACCAAGTCATTACCTGCAGCAGGCAGCAGCCAGACCTGACAGCACCACAAAGGGCTTTAAATCTCTGGTTCTAGATCTCGCCTCCTGTTTACCTTTCTGAGAGCCAGCTCTGATGCTCGATGCTCCACTATAAGTGCATCAACTTGTGCCTCCAGCTCCTGAGCCTCCTCCTCTAGCCTGGCAGACCTGGCCTGGAAGACTTCCAGCTCCTCTTCTTGCTGCCTTTTTCCTTCCTGCTCGATCTGCTGGATGTTGGCCTTGCTGTCTTCAGTCAGATTTTGCATGCTGGTTTTGAGGTCTTGGACCATATTGACCCTCTTGTCAATCTAGACTCAGAAAATAAGAGAAAGAAATACCATTGAGAAGTGCTGGTGAGGCATAAGGTGCGCAGGAATAGTAAGAAGCCCTTGCAAAGGTGGAGGAGATCAAAAGAGAGACCCCAGCCCTTGGGTAGTGACAGGGACCTGCTGGCTGAGGGAATAGCGTTAGATTTACACAAGGTGCTTGGGAAAACCCTCCCCTGCTGCTCCTTTGTCAGCCTGTGAATGAAGGTGGAGAATGAACAAGCCATACAGAGACTAGATGGCAGTGCCACCTGAGGAAAAGCCAAAATTAGAGCCACTGGAACCACGCCTGTGTCTCCGTCGGGTTTGGATTCGGCTCAGAGTGACTGTCCTGGCAATGCAGCTCAGTGCGCTGGCGGCGAGAGAAATCCTCAGCTGGGACCAGATCCATTCACGATGCCCTGGACAAGCTGCCAAACGGCACAGAAAAGTCTCAAACGCCTCAAGTGACGGATCTCCGAGGGGCGGAGGGAGTGGGGAGAGCAGCCCCTTGTCCCCGTTAGCACCATTCAGCGCAGCCAGCGCATGGCAAACGCGTCCCCTGCGAGCCCTCTCGCAGAAAGGAGAGAGAAGCGTACGTGTAGAACAAAGGGCTGCTTGTCAGGAGGCCGGGGCTGGATGCTGGCACAGCCCACGCGCCCACAGACACAGCCTGGGAAATGCCCACTGGGTTAGCTGCACCTCAGTGGCCTTTGCTGGAAAAACGAACACTTTGTATAATCGCTTATTAATCACAAATGCTCTACGGCAGCCAGTATTACGGAGTCAGAAGTCACAGAAACATTAAGCAAGAGCGAAGGCAGAACAGATATTAAAAATGGATTTTAATCAGAGCATTCTCTGCCTGGGATGACTTTTTGTCATTTCCTCAGCAGCGAGCGGAGCCTCGTGCTGGCAGCTGACACTGCGGCGCTGCCAAAACGCTGCCGCAGCAATTTGTGCCTGTCCTGCAGCTCCTTTTTAAACTCAGTGACTTGTGTCATTCAAGTTCACCAGTGAAAACAGGTTAAAATGGAGCCGAATTCAAGTTTAAAAAAATGTAGAATGCAATAAGCATTTTTCATTCTATTTTACAATGAAAATAGTATCTTTAAATTCTGGATCTAGTTTAGAAATAATTTCTGAAACCTCCTCTTTAAGGTCTGCAGGGAAGGGATTGTTTTATAGCCGACCAAAGTTTTGCTTCAGTAACGCTTTGTTGGAAACACAGTCCCACAACATCATACCTCCTCCTCTCTAGTCTGTATCGCTGCTGCCACTTCTGCCTTTAAAACCCTGACCGTTTCGGAGGTTTTCTTAACCCGCAGGGAGATGTCTTGCATGAACCGGATCCGTTCTTCCTCTTCCTTGGGACTAGTCAGGAGTCTCTCAAGCATTAAATTCCTGAACTCCCCAAAGGCTTTGATAAACTCTTCAGCTGGTGACTCTCTCACGCAGGACTCCTGTTTCAGAGCCCGGCAAAGCGAAGGGTTGGCCAGCAAGAGCCTCAGGATGTCTCTAACAGAACGGCTGAAGCGCTGCTCTAGCAAGCAGACACAGCCCCGTTGCTCCTCAGCAATCACGGTGTCCCCTTCCTCAGAGCTGGCGAGCAGGTGCTCAATTTCATTTGAAAGCTTTTGGTGCTCCATCAGCTTGTTTGTGATCTCCGGTCCCAGCATATCGGCAAATACATCCAGACTGTTGATAATATGTTGGATTAAACTGCTCAGCTCCAGCTTGGCAATCGTCTCATCCAAGACAGTTGTGATTCTTTCTGTCTCAATGCTATTGGGTTTTAACTGACGTGGATCTAACGTCTTTGTGGCATTTGATGTGCTCGTTGCCTTCTCTGGAGCGGCCGTGTCCTCCATCGGGGGCTTGTTTCTCTGCTTCCCATCCTGTGGTGATACTCGGCACACAGCCGGGTCCCCAGTTGCCATGGCTTCAGGTAAACACCTGTGAGTTGGGTGGTTTGAGGTCTAGAAGGGATACAACGTCTCCTACACAATGTGGGACTCAGTCAGAGAGCATCTCTGCTGCTTCTGTCACATATTCTTCTGCCTCGTATTCTATCTCTAAAAGGAAAATGTGGCGACAACATTAAGGAAACAACGTGATTTGGGAAAACGTGGGAGATTCGTTGAGTTCTCCCCAGGTCTGGACACGGGTCAGGACATGGGGTCGTGCACCAAACTGGTGCGTGTCCCAGAGAGCCCGTTGAACACCCACGGGGAGGGAGGAGAGCAGGGGACTCCTGCCTTCGGAGGGCGGTGGGGAGAAGGCTCCCGAGCGCTTCCCAGAGCAGGTGTGGAGGCACGGCCGCTGCTCGGCGGGGCCCGGGGCGCGGGGCAGGGCTGGCACACGCTCCTCCACCAGGGACCAGCGGTGGGTGCCTGGAGGGGCTGTGCTGGTGGGGACAGTGAGGGGACTCAGGTGGGAGTGAGAGCGTGCCAGGGGTCCCCAGGAATCCCCCGCTCGTGGGAGGGTCAGAGGTCCAAAGGGAACCCTCCGGGTGCGGGACAGGAGGAGCCGGGGGCGCCTCTGAGGAGAGGCCCGGGGCTGGCGGGACAGCGGGGATCCCGGGGGGTGGGGGGTAGCATCTCAGGGGTCAGCTCCCGGGGGGTGTCGGTTCCAGGCTGCCTCCGGTCCCTGCAGCGCCCTCAGTCCCGAAACCGATCCCGATCCCGGTCCCGATCCCGATCCCGATCCCGGTCCCGATCCCGGTCCCGATCCCGGTCCCGATCCCGATCCCGATCCCCATCTCGCTCGCCTCCGCCCCCGGCCCGGCCGCGCCAGAGTCCTCCGGTTGCTCGGCAACCGCCACGGGGGCGGGGCTTCTCCCGACAGCCTATGGCCATCGGTGTCTGCCCCGCCCCCTACGGCGCTCACAACTCAGCGTCGCCGCTCGCTTGATGGGCAGCAGCGCTGTCCAATGAGAAGCTCGACCACGGCGAGCGGGACGGAGGGGGTGAGTCGCCGTTTTGGCGGCGGAAGCCACGGGCTGCTAGAGGAGAGTGGGGGGAGCGAGGCGGAGGGTCGCGGTGTGTTCCTCTGGAACTCTGCAGTACGGACGAGGCATCCTGAGCAGTGTGTGCACACAGCAGCGTTCTGTCTGTGCTCCCTGCCAATGCAAAGAATCACAGACTCATAGAACAGTTTGTGCTGAAGGGCCCTTCCCAGCTCCCCAGTGCCCCCCCTGCCATGACAGGGACATCTGCACCAGCTCAGGGTGCTCAGAGCCCCGTCCAGCCTGGCCTGGGATGTCTCCAGGGATGGTTCAGCCACCACCTCTCTGGCCAACCTGGGCCAGGCTCTCACCACCCTCAGGGCAACAATTTCTTCCTCATGTCCAGCCTGAATCTCCCTCCTTTAGTTTAAAACCATCACCCCTTGTCCTGTCGCAACAGGCCCTTGTTGAAAAGTCTGTCCCCATCTTTCTTATGAGTCCCTTTTAAATCCAGAAAGGCCGCACTAAGGTCTCCCTGGAGCATTCCCCAGGCCTGAGAGATTCTCATTCCTGGGAGTCCAAAAATAAACTTTATACCCCTCGAGATCAAGTCTCCTGGGCCCTGGTCACTCATAAAAGAGCAATAATGAAGTAGGGGGAGTGTGTCAGTGCCCAGGAGCCCGGAGGGGCTGGGCCGCCAGCTGCCCGCGGGACAGACAGACGGACGGGGTGTGAGGAGGATGAGGAACCGGCAGCGGAGCCACCCGCAGCACCCACGGCTGTGACACGGCGCCCGTGCCGCGGGCCCTGGTGAGGGGAGCGCACGGGACAGCAGGAGCTCCCTCTGGGAACGCTGCGTGTTCACACGATCTGGGCAGGCTGGGATTACGGAAATTCTGACCAAGATGCGATATCGAATCAGGCAGAATATAGAGTCCGATGGCGATTTAAAACGTCAGAACACCAGCAGCTGAGAAATTACCGTAAATGTACTCTTAAAGAAGACTGATTTTATAGGACTCTGCATTCAGGACCGTAAAAATGTTAATAAACTCCTGCTGATTAAAATGCTGAATCTGCACGTGCCCAATTATAATAGTTGGTTACCTGTGAATTAGTGACGTTTGCAAAGGCCACATTGGCCCGTGAAAGCTGAGCACCAGCCCTGCCCTGGGCTCAGTGTCCAGGGGCGATGGGTTTTCTGCAAAGATCTCGTGGGTGTTGCCGTGGGCACCAGGAACACAAGAGTTAAACGTGTGGCCCAGAGGGAAAGCAAAGCCGGTGACCTTCACACGGGGCAGCGCTCGCCAAGACAAGGACGAGTTACAGCTTGGAGCGAATTTCCCAACTGCTCAAACCCGACTTCCAGTGTTCGTTCAGTGCGCTGTGTTGCAAGAAAACTTCTGTGGCGCAATAAGATGCTTGGAGACTTTAATGGAGAAATATTCACAGCATCCCAGTCTGGCTGGGCTGCAGGAGCTCTGCAGATCCCCAGCCCAGCCCTGCTCACGCAGGGTCACAGAGCAGATCACACAGGTGGGTCCAGGTGGTTTGAATGTCTCACAGAAGGAGACTCCACACCCGCTCTGGGCAGCCTGGGCCAGGCTCTGGCACCTCCCAGCAAACAAGTTTCTGCTCATGTTCACATGGAGCCTCCTGTGTTTCAGTCTGTGCCCGTTGCCCCTCACCCTGGCGTTGGGCACCATGAACAGAGTCTGGTCCATCCTCTGACACCCACCCTGAGCTATTGATCCATTGATCACATCCCTCTCAGCTTCTCTTCTCCAGCTCAACAGCCCCAGCTCTCTCAGTGTCTCCTCATCACAAAGATGCTCCAGACCCCTCAGCATCTCTGTGTCCCTGCACTGGACTCTCTCCAGTAATTCCTTATGCTTCTAACACACCGAATACCAGCCCGGGCTCCTGGTCACACTGTCTCTGTCTTCCGGTAAGCGAGCACAAAGCTCAGGGACAGCCTTGTCCCCAGTCCCATCCAGCCCAGCACCGCACAGGCTTTCCCCATGTGAGCAGTCCCAGTTATTTCTGTGCATAGCACGTCTGAGCCTGGGAATAAATCCCCAGCACTGGGGACTGAATACTGGTCCAGCACATCACCGGTTATTAATTATTTCCCTACACAAAGCAAATGGGGGTCTGGTGATGGGAGATGCAATGGGACCACCAGCACCGGAATTTAAGGCCTGGCACCTCTGGGGATGGATAAGAGGACACCCATGGGGGCTCAGGCTGCTGCCTGTCCCTGCAGAGAGGGACCGCGGGGCTGACAGGGACAGGAGCTACCAGCACAAACCCCGACCTGGGACAGCGCCAGCCAGCTGTGGGGACAAGGGCTGTCCAGTCGTGGCTCCTCAGTTCCAGCAGGACAGGGAACTGCTGGAGAGAGTCCAGCGCAGCCACCAAGATGCTGCAGGGAGTGGAGCATCTCCCGTGTGAGGAAAGGCTGAGGGAGCTGGGGCTCTGGAGCTGGACAAGAGGACACTGAGGGGGAACTCATTCCTGGGGATCAATATGGAAAGGGGGAGTGTCAGGAGGATGGAGCCAGGCTCTTCTGGGTGACAGCCAGTGATAGGACAAGGGGTAATGGGTGCAAACTGGAACACAGTCGGTTCCACTTAAACATGAGAAGAAACTTGTTCCCGGTGAGGGTGTCAGAGCCTGGCCCAGGCTGCCCAGGGAGGTTGTGGAGTCTCCTTCTGTGCAGACATTCCAACCCGCCTGGACACCTTCCTGTGTAACCTCATCTGGGTGTTCCTGCTCCATGGGGGGATTGCACTGGATGAGCTTTCCAGGGCCCTTCAACCCCTGACATTCTGTGGTTCTGTGAAGGGGCGGCTCTAACTGCAAGCTGGGGACAGGCTGTCCCCTCAGCCTCCAGCCAAAGCACAGAGCTGTCCAGAAACAACTTCTCATGCTCTAATTTGGCAGGTGGGATCTTTGATTGTGTTGGATCCAGATCCAGCAGGTCCGTGATTTCTGGGCAGTGTGGTGATGAGGAGACACAGGATTTAAGCACAGCAGGGCCACAAGATTACAAAGGCGATGTGCCCTCCACCAATGCTTCCCCCAGCGCAGACAGCATCGTCACAGGAGAGAAGCAGCCCCGGAGACTTTGAGACCTGCTGCTTTTCCTGACAAGGACATTGGGGTGAACGCTGACCCCTGTGAAAAGCTGACACTTGTCCTGCCTCCTCCGTGGCTTCGGGCAGGAACACAGCTCTGGCACAGGAGTTGTCCCAACAGCTCACATTTTGCTTCTCAGGCCATTTCCTACCAGCCCCATGCAGCCATGGATAATAACAATGCAGCACACACATAAACCAAGCTCAGTGAAGCTGCAGTGCTGGTCTCGACAGAGGCACACAGGAGCGATTGCTTTTCAGCTGCACGTTCATCTCAAGGGTTCGCAGAGTTTGCTCCAGGTCAGTGCAGGCTCCTGTGATTCAGCGCTCGGTGAGCAGACACTGTTGATAATTACATTTGCAGCCCGAGCACGGGGACGTGGGCAGGCGGGGAGCTGCCTGACAAACCATCGCAGGCAGCGCTGCCCTGGGACCGGGCTGAACCAAACCTGCCTGCCCGCTGTCACCTGCCTGTTGTGTCCCCGCTGTCACCTGCCTGTTGTGTCCCCGCTGTCACCTGCCTGTTGTGTCCCCACTGTCACCTCCCTGTTGTGTCCCCGCTGTCACCTGCCTGTTGTGTCCCCGCTGTCACCTCCCTGTTGTGTCCCGGCCCCGGAGCACCCATGAGCACCGCACAGAGTGCTGAACCGCGCTGTCAGCTCCTTCTCCCCTCGGAGCCTCTGGGGTGAGCGTGCTGGTTTTCCTCATGCAGTTAGAAACCTTTTTCATAGTGTCCTGGTTTTGTTAAAAACAAGTTTCTCTTGTTGTGAATTTGCCTGTCAACTTCAAATTAGCTGCATTTTCCTGGAGAACCAGATACATGTTTTGGTAAACATAGCAATGGAATGCAAAGATATTGATAAGTACAGATTCACATTTTGTGAGAGGGGCAACGAGAAACAGGTGACCAAGAAACTGACTAAGGGAGTATAACATCCCAATCACGTGAATACCTCATATAAAAGTGGGAGACCACGAGGATCTCGCCCCTTCCCTTTTTTCGTCCCTTTTCCTTATGGCAACATTAGGAGAGGACCTTGTGAGTCGTCCCTGTGAACTGAGGCCAGTGACAGACTGAATCCAGCTCCGGTGGCTGCAGAGTCCAGTCCAGGACTTTGGTTGCCGGCTCTGCAGTTGCTGCGACTTTCAAGATTGGTTTTGTATATTTTGTATTATTTTCTCTATTTTATCAGTAGCATTAGTAAAACATTTTTAATTTTTCCAACTCTCTTCTCTCTGTCCTTCTGTCCCTCCCGATCGCCTGTGCTGAGTGGGAAGTGGGGAGAGAGAGGGGTAAAAGGGGGAAGGTGAGGTTAACAATACATCTGCCAGGGTTTTATTGTCACCCCACGGTCAAAACCTTCGACACATAGCTAGCACAGTTGTTGCTTGGATTTAGTTTGAGAACAAGAAGATAACACCCCAGGACAGAGTTAATTTTTTCGTCAGTAAATTGGCAGTGTCTGCCCCCATGGAGCAGGAACACCCAGATGAGGTTACACAGGAAGGTGTCCAGGCGGGTTGGAATGTCTGCACAGAAGGAGACTCCACAACCCCCCTGGGCAGCCTGGGCCAGGCTCTGACACCCTCACTGGGAAGAAGTTTCTTCTCATATTTAAGTGGAACCTCCTGTGTTCCAGTTTGCACCCATTGCCCCTTGTCCTGTCACTGGTTGTCACCCAGAAGAGCCTGGCTCCATCCTCCTGACACTCCCCCTTTCCATCTTGATCCCCATGAATGAGTCCCCCCTCAGTCTCCTCTTGTCCAGCTCCAGAGCCCCAGCTCCCTCAGCCTTTCCTCACACGGGAGATGCGCCACTCCCTTCAGCATCTTTGTTGCCCTCCCGAGCAGCCTGTGGACCAGGAGAAGGCAGGAGGAGCCCACGGGGCTCCCCACGGCGGGGGCTGGGGCTGATCAAACCACCAACGCCTCCACATCTTCTCTGCCCGAACACAGAAACCGATGAGTTCTTACCCTAAGGAGTTTGCTGAAGAGACAAGTGTGGTGGGGTTATTGGAAGCTCTGAGCAAACTGACTTTTAAAAGGGGGAAGAGAGGGGAAGGCTGGAGGTGCTGAGCTGGCTGTGCCGAGCAAGGAGCCTGCGAGCCCCGGGCTGGGAGCTGGATGGCAGAAGTGTGAGCTCAAGTTGCGCCAGGGGAGGTTGAGGTTGGATGTGGGAACAATTTCTTCCCCAAAGGGCTGTGGGGCACTGGAACAGGCTGCCCAGGGCAGTGCTGGAGTCACCATCCCTGGAGGGTTGGACAGACGGACATGAGGTTCTCAGGACATGGGGCAGGGACAGGGGTGAGGGAACGGTTGGACTGGACGAACTTGAGGGGCTTTTCCAGCCGAAATGGTGCTGTGACTCTGTGAGGAGGGACTGGCTCGGCCAGCAGCACCCTCTGCAGTCAGCTGTGGGCAGCGACAGGACCAGCTTTGCAAGACGAAAATCTCCGTGCGGATGTCGAAGCGCTGAGATCAGAGTGTGATTTTGATCAGCACCTGCCTGCTGAGCCTACAGCAAGTCTTAGCACCCCAGACAACTGTCAGCTGCTTCCTGCTCCGCCGAGCAGGAACACGAGTGGGTCTGGCCCAGCTGGGGCTCGATCAGCGCCTGTGCCCAGCCCTGCAGAGCCCGCTCTAGGAGCCAGCGAACACCACAGCCCACCCTGGCAAACGGCCCCTCTCCAACAGCTCCGCTGAGGAGGCTCAGGGGGCAGGCGAGGGCAAACGGGTCGGGCACCCCCCACGCCTGGCGCTCTTCGTACGGGGGACGTGCAAGGGCTGCCTCCTGCGCTGGGCACGCGGGGTCAGGGACAGCGCCCAGCACGGAGCAGGGGCTGCTTGTGCTGCCAGGAGCTGGTGGACCGGAGAAAGAACAACTGGTGACTGGTCTGTGTTGGCACAGGGAGGACGGGGAGATGCGCAGAGGGGCTGAGCACTGGCCCTGCAGCCTCTGCACAGAGAAGCATCATAAGGCAAAGCCCCCATCCCCACTGCTGCCGCGGCAAGAGGGGAGGGACATACCCCTCCCCACAGGGTGCCAGGCACTGCTCGGGGACCCTGCACACAGGGTGGGTGCCGTTTGGGAGATAGATGGATGGATGGATGGATGGATGGATGGATGGATGGATGGATGATGGATGGATGATGGATGGATGATGGATGGATGCAGCTGTTACCGTAGCAACAGGGATGAACCGCTCCTGGGCTGGCTGCACAGCAGAGCCAGGATGAAACGAAGGACATTGGAGAGGATGTAGATGGGGAAGCGACAATGCCGAGGACTCTGAAATCACAAAACGGAGAGACAACGAACGAGCTTCTCGTAACACAAGAACTGGGGACGTGTGGTGAATTTACCCAGATAGTAAGTATACAACAAACTGAAGGGGCTGTTTTTTCGCATGGCGTTATTAAACACTGAGTCTCGCTGCCCTGGGCTGCCGCGGAGCCCAGACCCGTGCGGGGCCTGAAGGCCGTGGAGGGCAGGTCTGCACAGCTCAGGCTGCTGAGAGCCGGAGATGGGCTGCGGGACCTGGGAGCACTGTTGGCTTTCTCTCACAGCACCTTCCCACAGGGAAAACCCCGGGGGTGGTCAGCACAGGCCAGCTGGGTAACAACCTCCAGGCTCCTCTCTAAAAATGTACTTTCTGTCCTTGTTGGCGTTTCCTTTTCACCTCAACGTATCTCCTCTGCGGTTTCAGTGCTGCTCAAGCCACACGATGTAGGCAAACAGCAGGCTGTCACTGGTGCCGGTGTGACCAGAGGCATCTACTGTCATGTCCAGTGGGGAAGAACAGATCCACACCTTCCTGGCAAAAGCTGCAGATGGAAGGCTGGTAAGCAGTGATCTCCGGTGGTCATTTCCTTCTCCAGCTGGATGTCGTCACTGAGGGCTGGTGCAGGATCCCATTGGCAGCATGGTGGAGGCAGCTGCCAAATGCTGATCTTCTATTCAGTGTTTCTAGAGCTCCTTGAGACCTGGCTGGTGTGTGTGAAGCATCCAGGTTCCAGTATAGGTTGGGAAATTACATATTAGAGAGCAGTGTAGGGGAAAGGGACCTGGGGGTCCTGGGGACAGCAGGGTGACCATGAGCCAGCACTGGGCCCTTGTGGCCAGGAAGCCAATGGTACCTGGGGTGGGTTAGAAGGGGGTGGTCAGTAGGTCAGAGAGGTTCTGCTGCCCCTCTGCTCTGCCCTGGGGAGACCACACCTGGAATCTTGTGTCCAGTTGTGGCCCCTCAGTTCCAGCAGGACAGGGAACTGCTGGAGAGAGTCCAGCGTAGGGCAACAAAGATGATTAAGGGAGTGGAGCATCTCCCTTATGAGGAAAGGCTGAGGGAGCTGGGGCTCTTTAGTTTGGAGGAGACTGAGGAGTGACCTTATTAATGTTTATAAATATATAAATGGTGAGTGCCACGAGGATGGAGCCAGGCTCTTCTCGGTGGCAAATAATGATAGGACAAGGGGTAATGGGATCAAGCTGGAACACAGGAGGTACCACTTAAATTTGAGAAAAAACTTCTTCTCAGTGAGGGTGGCAGAGCCTGGCCCAGGCTGCCCAGGGAGGTTGTGGAGTCTCCTTCTCTGCAGACATTCAAAACCCACCTGGACATGTTCCTGTGCGACCTCACCTGGGTGTTCCTGCTCCATGGGGGGATTGCACTGGATGATCTTTTGAGGTCCCTTCCAATCCCAAACATACTGTGATACTGTGAGACTGTGATCCTCTGGAGCCAGATGGAGAGGACGCCTTCGTTAGCTGCAAGCCCTCGTAAGGCAGGGCCATAGCAGTGTTATTGCCGAGGTGTCCCAGAGGTGGAAAGTGCTGCCCTAAAGTCAGGCTTGCCTTCCAGCCTGAGTTTTAGTTATCACCATGTGTAATGCTGCCACGTGTCCGAGTCCGGCTGAATTATTGAAAAAGCTTTAGGGAAGAAGATACTTTGAAAATCACTGTTTCCAGGAGTCAGGCATTAGGCAAAAGTCTGCTGTTTCTTTAAAAAATAGTCTTACAGTAACCTATGAAGCAATGTTTTATCAGCAACGCCTGATGCCTCCAGATTCTTGAGCGCTGGGCTGTGACTTGCCAGGGTGCTGTCCTGGTGTCCGAGGTATGACTTTCGCATTCATGGGGAAAATTCTCTTTAGAAATCCCAACCGAGGGCAACAGCTTGAAGGTACTGAGCATTTTTTAATCCAGGGGAGACAAAACTGAGTGTGGATGTGGCAGCAATTTCACAGTATCCACTTATTCCCGCAGGGACACTGGGAAACATAAAAAAGGATCCGCTTCATTTCAAGTGAAACAGGTTTATGTTATGGAAACCTCAGCGCTGAACAACCAGCCCACCTTGAGAAACTGTAGCATCTCCTTTACCACAAGTTTTTTGAAAACAAGTTAAATGAATATTTTGCAAAGCTAGTCAAAATATACTTAATGCCACAGCAGCACAGGGACTGGAGCGGATGATGCGAATCTCCATGCACCCCACGATGAGCCGTGTCCTGTCCTGCGGGGCGCTCAGCGCCTGCTCCGGGTGTCTCTGCTTTGGGAAAAGCCGAGAAGAAAGCCGGTCATCTCTACTCACCTACAGCCGCCTCCCCATCCGCTGCTGACACCCGCTGCTTCGGCACCTCGAGGCACCTTCCTTCAATACTCCAGCTCTGGTTTTTTGATCCTAAGCTTCTTAAGTCTCCAATCCTTTTTCATTTTGCTCCCTGAACCTCCAATAACATTTCTGCAAATCCCACTAGCCATGAAACATATTGTTTGAATCCTCTCTAAAGGCACGAGCCAGGAAAAACCTCTGCTCCTGTCACATCACTCTCCTGCTGGCTCAGAGGAGCCCAGTCCTCTGCAGAGCCTGTTTGCTCCTGTGGCTGTCACGCCACTCCCCGAATTGTCCCCAGCCCGTGGCCCTCTAACCGCAGCAGCCCCGTTGGTTTTAAAGCTGAGTGGCAGCAATACGCGGGTGAGCGGTGGTGCTGGTTTATTGCTGCGACAGGACCGAGCGATGGTTTCATCGAGGACGAGCTGCAAACCCGCGCGGGCTGGCGGCGGCCGGAGCGCGGGGCGGGAGGAGCTCGCGAGACGTGTCGCTGGGTCCCGCCGCGTGTTCCGAGGGCGCCGCTTCGCCGGCGGACGGGGCGCGGGCGGAAGGGCCGGACGGCTTCCCGCTCCTGCGGCTGAGCACCTCCAGGGACTTCTCGAACCCGTCCCTTGCCTTCTTCCACTGCGCCACCTTTCTCTCCTGTTCCTTCAGAAACTGCTGCCGTACGTTTTTGTGGAAGTGTTCGGTCTTCTTTTTGGCCTCTTCAAAGTATTTTACCTTTACGAAAACAAACGTTAAACCTTAGAGCCAGTATCCTAACCATGAAATAAAGAAACCCAAAGCGATACTTGGCTTTGGGAAGATACATCCTGCCACATCCACACTGTGCTCAAGGTGACCTCCAAGCAAAGCAGCTTCAAAATTCATAAGCATTACTCTACACATCGGTCTGACAGAAATGACTCACATCATCCTGCCTCCTTATCTATAATTCATTTCACTCTGCTGTAAGAAGCGAGTCCGGAGGACAGCAGTCACACCGTATTGCACTTTTGCATCTCAGACCCAGCCCAACACATGGATAACAAAAAGTTCATGTTATAAAACCAGCCAACGACAATGTGGATATCTGGTTTGAATGGGACCGTAACAGAACATTACTGGGCAAGCTGACGAGCTTTGTGCCACCTGTGCAGCACAGGTGTAGCAGGGACTTCAGCAGAATCATAGAATCATTTCAGTTGGAAGAGACTCAGGATCATCGAGTCCAACCATAACCACCCCTGGCACTGCCCCATGTCCTGAGAACCTCGTCTGTGAGCCTTTTTAACCCCTCCAGGGATGGTGACTCCAGCACTGCCCTGGGCAGCCTGTTCCAATGCCCCACAGCCCTTTGGGGAAGAAATTGTTCCTAATATCCAATCTAAACCTCCCTGGCGCAACTTGAGGCCGTTTCCTCGTGTCCTATCTCTTGCAGGTGTGTTGTTTCTCCAGCCGTGAGGGGTTTGCAGCCCGTGTGTCTCCTGGTTGTGAACGCGGAGCACATCGGAGCTGCAGGACCAAACCCAGCAGCACGACACATCCTGGGGCTTGGTGTGGGCCGGAGCCAACGCTGCCCTGAGCCCTTGAAACTTGCATGTCACAAATGTCCTCAGGCCAGGAGGATCTCACACACAGCTGCCTGGAGGCACCACCGAGGTGAGGGATGGGGAACAGCAAACCCAGAAAAGCCGCCTCAGCTGTGCCCTGCGGGGCTGTCGTCCCCACGGCAGCAGAAAGAAACCTGCGGTCAGGACCTGTCAGCATCACTAGTTCGTGTCTCAGGTGCTCCCGCCAGGAACACTCTAGAAAGAGGACGGACTCTGCAGCCCCCTGTGATAAAACTTTGATTTGAACTGAAAACTGCTGAAATCAAGATGCCTGGTTTTTCTGACCGAAGGAAGGTGCGGGGAGGGGATTCAGGTGGTGCTGGCTGCGCACTAAGGGCAACAAGCCCGGCTGCGCAAGAGAGAGCTGAAGGGAGCTGCCCAGTGCCTGAAGGTCCAGGTGTGTCTAACGCCACCATAAATCCTAATTCTGAGTTTATAGGCTCAACCTGGCATCCCACCCATTCCCACAGGAGAGACTATCTCACCTGCTGTTGCTAATGGATCCGCTACTGCTGGACTCAAAGTGAGAGGCACAGAAAGGGGGATTGGAACGGTAAATGTTTCCAAACTTTTGCCTAGTCCCCTTTGCTGGGAGGTCACACATCAGCACTTCTCCCATTTCTAATAATTTACCCTTGGTCTC
Organism: Streptopelia decaocto; assembly: GCF_964273445.1. Classification (NCBI taxonomy): domain Eukaryota; kingdom Metazoa; phylum Chordata; class Aves; order Columbiformes; family Columbidae; genus Streptopelia; species Streptopelia decaocto. The sequence goes on along the minus strand of NC_138670.1, from coordinate 12,953,601 downwards.
CTTAGATATCACAGGAACGACATCTAAGTCCCAGTTAAGCCCATGACTGACAACACCTGTAGCTTGTTGTTCCAAATGTAGTTGACTTGCAGATAGGATATGGCAAGTGTGTCCTGAGGTCAGGATGGAGGTGCAACCGTTCTCATCAAAGGCAGCCCAAGAGCCGATAGCTGCCCCTAACCTGGCACCCACACCCCGATCCAGCAGGCTGGAGACCTACGGGCTGCAGACTTAAGCGATGGTTTAAGGACTCTGAAGAACTGAGACCCAAGTGTTTGCACAAGATGTCCCTCCAGCCTCGTGTCACCTGCAGGTCTCACTACCAGCCGCTTCAGGGGAGGAGGATCTCCCTCTGCTTTTCTGAGACAGATCCACTGACAGCCAAACACAGAACAAACCCTCCCCTTGTGCTGGAAGGGGCTGTGAACCCCATCTCGGGTTCCCCCCATCCTGGGGGCCCTGGAGGGCCGATGGGGGTGGAGGCCATCACCTTCTTCTCCATGAGCAGCAGGGCATGGCAGCCGACACGGCCAGAGGAGCTGCCGGGCACATGGCTGTTCGTGTCGAGGTCCGAGTCCACAGGGCTGCTCCGGGTGACAGGGGCTTCGTGTCACACAAAACAGGGTGCAGGGGGTGCCGAGCCCACCCCACTGACCTCTTCCCCCAGCCCCCAGCCCATGTAAGAGGTGCCCCAGCCCCAGCTGCTCTGAGGGGCCCCAGCCCACCGTGAGGGTCCCCAGCCCCAGGGCACTGTGAGGGTCCCAAAGCCCCAGATGGTGTGAGGGTCCCCAGCCCCAGGACAGTGTGAGTGTCCCCCAGCCCAGTGTGAGCGTCCCCCAGCTCAGTGTGAGGGTCCCCCAGCCCAGGACAGTGTGAGGGTCCCAAAGCCCCATATGATGTGAGGGTCCCCAGCCCCAGGACAGTGTGAGTGTCCCCCAGCCCAGTGTGAGGGTCCCCCAGCCCAGGAGAGTATGAGGGTCCCAAAGCCCCAGATGGTGTGAGGGTCCCCCAGCCCCAGCCCAGTGTGAGTGTCCCCCAGGCCCAGGACAGTGTGAGGGTCCCCAGGGCAGTGTGAGGGTCCCCAACCCCAGGGCAGTGTGAGGGTCCCCCATTCCAGTGTGAGGGTCCCCAGGACAGTGTGAGTGTCCCCAGGGCAGTGTGAGTGTCCCCAGGGCAGTGTAGGGTCCCCAGGGCAGTGTGAGGGTCCCCAACCCCAGGGCAGTGTGAGTGTCCCCAGGGCAGTGTGAGGGTCCCCAGGGCAGTGTGAGGGTCCCCAACCCCAGGGCAGTGTGAGTGTCCCCAGGGCAGTGTAGGGTCCCCAGCCGCTCACCGGGGCCCGCCGAGCTGCCGGCTCTGTGGTGGCGGGAAGAAGGTGAGGCGAGGCCTCCCTCCGCCCCGCTCCCCCATGGCCCCGGCCCCGCCGCTGTGCGCATGGCAGCGGTTGCCGTGGGGCCGGCCTGGCCGCACCACCATTCCCCGAACCCTGGGGCTACCGGGCAGCGGGGCCCAGCAGGGAACAGGGCTGAGTGTGTTTCTACATGTATTTCTAGTCACATCTGGGGTGCCCCAATGGTGGTGGCTCCAGGAGCCCTCCCCACCCTGCCCTGGCACCCCCGGCCAGGCAGCCTGTCATGGATCACCCCAAACTCTACCCTGGGGACAAGGTGGCCACCAACAGCCACCTCCTGCTCTTCACCCACTGCATCAGCACCATCATACACTCACAGAGTCATAGAACAGTTTTGGGTGGGAAGGACCTCCCCAGCTCCCCAGTGCCCCCTGCCATGACAGGGACATCTGCACCAGCTCAGGTTGCTCAGAGCCCCGTCCAGCCTGGCCTGGGATGTCTCCAGGGATGGTTCAGCCACCACCTCTCTGGCCAACCTGGGCCAGGCTCTCACCACCCTCAGGGCCAACAATTTCTTCCTCATGTCCGGCCTGAATCTCCCTCCTTTAGTTTAAAACCATCACCCCTTGTCCTGTCACAACAGGCCCTGCTCCAAAGTCTGTCCCCATCTTTCTTACGGGCCCCTTTTAAGTCTGGAAAGGCTGCACTAAGGTCTCCCTGGAGCTTCTCTTCTCCAGCTGAACACCCCAGCTCTCTCAGCCTGTCCCCCAGCAGAGCTGTTCCAGCCTCGGGTCATTCCTGTGGCCCTGGAGGTGGTGGACCCCTCTGTCCTGACAACAGGTGCCTGTGTGTCCCCATGAGGGACACCCCCACCACCTGCACCTCCAGCTGCTCCGACTCCGTATCAGCTGAGATCCAGAGCATGGGGACAGGCTGGACGCTGCTGCGCGGCACTGCTGGGGTGAGCAGGTCCCCACCGCCTGCCTGGCCCATCTCCTGAAGCACACTCCATGGCCCCGACACACACCCACCACTGCATGGGATCCTGCCACCATGTTGTTCGACACAATGAGAGCTTCTGGCAGCAGCACATCCCGTACCAGCACAGAGTCCTCAGTGCCAACAGGCTCCGAATGATCAGCTCTCCGTCAGGGCGATACCGGTGTTTATGAAATGTGGTAAGAGTAATGCTGCTGCTCTGAGCGCAAACGAGCTGCTGCGACCTCTTGGCAAGAACCCACAGGAAAGCCAGCGGCAGCTCTTCCAGATCCACACCCGAGCACTGAAAATAACCTCCTGGTCTAAAGGGGTCTGCAGCTGAGAGCGCGGATTGACAACACAAACAACCGACAGGGGAGTTTACTATAAATAAAAGGAGCGCAGTTTGAGCTGTGCAGTTAGTTTTCACACATCATTTGTATTGGGGTCCTGACAGTAACGTTGAAACCATCACGTGTTTGGAGAGCGTTGTTTTATTCCAGCACAAACTGTGCTTGTACAGGACACAAACTAGCTGTGAGTCAGGGTGTTTGGAGTGTCACCAACGTCTGTTTTTCCTAGATGGAATACGACTTTGGGTTGTGAGGCAGCAGCCCTAAGTCCAGTCATCTGCATTCCAGAGAGGGCAGGAACAGCACAGACTCCAGCATCCCCACCCGGGACAGGCACAAGGGTGTCCCGCATTCTGTTATCTGATCCTTTCTCTTCCCCCACCTGATTGCCCCAACCCTTTTTCCGAAGGTGCCTTGGCCTCCCTATGGAGATCCGTGGTTATTTGGGTGAGCTGCTCGCTGCTCAGAAAGAGCTGGGAAGCCAAGGCGGAGCAGGAGGGGAGGCCTGCTGTCAGTGTGGGTCATGGCACGAGGTCATCGCGTCGTTATAAACCAGGAGTCTGCTCTGGGCATGCTTTGGCATCGCTCAACAGCAAACCATGTGTTAATTCTGGTTTATCACAGCACGAATCTTTCAGCTCCAGCAAGTCTGGAGTGGCAATAACCGAGAGATTTCAGGTGGGAGCAGGAGACCTCGGGCTGACATGTGTGTGAGAGAGGAGCCACAGCCCCCGGGTCAGCGTGGAGGGTCCCACAGCCGCGGTCAGTGTGAGGGGTTGATGTGGGGGTCGGGCTCTGCTCCCCAGGAACAAGCGCCAGGAGCAGAGGAAACGGCCTCAAGTTGCGCCAGGGGAGGTTGAGGTTGGATGTGGGAACAATTTCTTCCCCAAAGGGCTGTGGGGCATTGGAACAGGCTGCCCAGGGCAGTGCTGGAGTCACCATCCCCGGAGGGCTGGACAGACGGACATGAGGTTCTCAGGACATGGGGCAGTGCCAGAGTGGGTTATGGTTGGACTCAATGATCTGGAGGGGCTTTTCCAACCAAAATGCTTCTGTGATTCTGTGATTGTGTATCACACTGGTGGCACTTTGGTAGTGCTCCTCCACACCCACAACGACCAACCTTTGACACCTGGCAGGTTTCAAAGCAGCTCAAGTGACAGCTGTGATGAGTAACAAAACTTTAAGATGTAAAGTCAAGATATTTTATGAAAACAAAGAGCAGTGAGCCCATGCCCTAGTGAGAGAGCAATAAAGTCACCAGTACAGCCAGCCTGCCCCAACATGGTTAAGAGCAAATTCTGGAGGGGTTTTTAGGTGCTGAAGCAGAGAACATGAGCCTGGCAGGGACATCCTGTCCATCTCCTGGCCTCCAACCAGCCTTTGGCAGATTCAAGCATCCTTAGATGCTTTCTGCTGCTGGACTTTGCACTCTTCATGTCACCCATACTTGGGTCAGGCTGTCTTGCCAAGAAGAATGCATTTTTCCTAATCATTGAATCATTTTGGTTGGAAAAGCCATCACCAAGTTCAACCATAACCCACCCCTGGCACTGCCCCATGTCCTGAGAACCTCATGTCCGTCTGTCCAACCCTGCAGGGATGGTGACTCCAGCACTGCCCTGGGCAGCCTGTTCCAATGCCTGGCAATGCCTACCCTAAGAAAGGTTTTGCCGTCATTTCAGCTCCAGAGCAGGCTGGTCCCTGACACCATTTGAAGACTGATGTGGTAGCTGCAAGACCCCAGCCTGGTATATGAGAGAAGGAGCATTTACCCCCTTAGGCTCCCAACTTAGCAAGTGTCTGTCCTCGCTGACGTGCAGTAAAGCCACCCTGGGTCTCCTCTCCCCTGCACAGAGACACGCTGCTCCTCCCCAAGGACAGTGGCTCACAGCTCGCTCCCTGCTGTGCTCCATCACCACCTTGGAGGGTAATTTCAGCAGTGGTCTAACAGCAGATCATAGAATCACGGATGGTTTGTGTTGAAGGGCCCTCACAGCTCCCCCAGTGCCCCCCCTGCCATGAGCAGGAACATCTGCACCAGCTCAGGTTGCTCAGAGCCCCGTCCAGCCTGGCCTGGGATGTCTCCAGGGATGGTTCAGCCACCACCTCTCTGGCCAACCTGGGCCAGGCTCTCACCACCCTCAGGGGCAAATCCAGAAGAATCAGCCTTTCACACCTCACCTGGAGCTCCTTGCCAGCCAGCTGCTCCAGCATGGCGGGACTGAGCATGTGGAGGCGCCACCTCACCGGCTTCAGAGCTGTCACCGCTCACATCTCCAGTCCCCTCCATGCGGTTCAGGACAGAAACCCGAGGGCAGTGCCCGTGTGGGAAGGCCAGGCTGGGGGCTGGGTGCCTGCTGCATAGTTAACCCCGGGCAGCAGCATCTCAGGGGTTAATGAGCCCTGGAATGGGGGTGTGAGGGTTACAAGACCTTCCCAGTCGGTATTATTTAAAGAGTTGAGAACCAGAGGGTGCTTGGAGAGATGCATGGGTGAGGAAAGGCCCCACGTTTGGGGACACGAGAGCCACAGGGGCTTCAGCGGCAGGTTCATGGCACTTAGACCAGGGTGATAGTCCACCTTGGTACCCTCACCACACCAAAACAGGGCCCGGGGAGCCGGGGTTGGTGAGGGGAACTGGGAAGCCACTGCCTGCCGGGAGGCTGAGGCCTGGGGACACGTGTGCTGTCCCCGTCCTCCGCTGCGCCCGCTGGGCTCGTCCTGCCCCGTGCTGCAGGGCCCGCTGCCCAGAAAGGTGCCAGAGGTGCCCCAGTCTGCTCCCCCCCCGCAGAGCAGCCGCGGCTGGGCTGCCTTTCCCTCACCCGGCTGAGCCGGAGCGGAGCCAGACCCGGCACACGGGCAACCGCCTGTGGGAAACCCAGTCCTTCCCGGGGCTGGGGCGGAGGGAAGGCAGGGGGAGGGATGGCTGGCTGAACGGATGCCACCAGGCTGAGATCACGGCCTGAAATACCCAAGATGGCCACCATGCCAGGCCAGCCTGCCCGCTGCTGCCAGGATCTTCATGGGAACCCCAAAGCCCCTGGCCCAGCACAAACGCTGCCCACAGGACCCCGTGCCAGCCCGGCACCAGCCACCCCTGCGCTGGGACAGCGGGCAGTGGCAGGTGACAGTCCCCAACAGGGCATGGGGCCAGCACCAGGACACCCAGAACCCGTGGGGCAGACAGGGCGAAGTCACAGATGCAGGATCCAGGCAGACCCCAGTGCCAATAAATAAGTCGGGGGCCAGAACAACTGCACGTTGCCCAGGGAAGGCCCATCAACCTGGCGATGCGGCAGGAGGGCTGGTTTGCTGGTCCCGCTTGTCCCGTCCCCTTGCAGGGGACAGTGCAGGTGGGAGGTCCTGGTGATGCCCGGGAGGGGAGTTTCCCGCAGCCCCATCCCTGGGGTCACACCAGGACTCACCTTTTGAAGGGAACCGTTAAACCAAAATAACTTTCAGCCCGCCCCGTCATGGAAAAGCCTCTGAAATGTGAGCCCAGAGAGCAAGCAGGATGGTGGCTGCCACACTTGTGCCCAGAGCAGGGGACACTTGCTGGTAACTCAGGGCCCTTTGAGTCCTTTGCAGGACAAGCACCGCTCCAGCTGTGGCCCTGGGGCACCCAGCAAAGGTGGCACCGGCGGCACGCAGTACCGGCACACCGCGGCAGCCCGGCACGCTGCCCGTCCCTCACCATGTGCCGGGGAAGGAGCCATTCCCAGGACACGTCCAGAAGCGGCCCCAAACCTCACCGTCCTGACGAGTGGAAGAAAATCGCTGTTTGGGACGGAGGGCGGGAGCCAGCAGGAGTTCCAGGGGTTGTGGGTGTGGGGAGACGTGAGTCACGGGCTGGACAGGGACCGGATGGTGACACAGGATGCTCCCCAGCGTCACGCTGCCCCAGGGCAGGGCTGGCCCTACTCTGGACAGTGTGGCTGGTGACTCCTCTCCCTGTCACCTCGTCCCTCCCGTGTCCTCCGCGAGGGTCCCAGTGCCAGCCCTGGGGCTGCCAAAGCGCAGCTGTTCCCGAACAGAGCACAGAGACACCAGCTGCGGTGGGCACGGCGCCGCTGGTTCCCCCGGCGAGCTGGGCTTCCCGAGGCAGTGCTGTGCCTCGGTTTCCCATCCCAACACTGGGCGGTTCCGCCCTTCTCGCCATGATGCTGGCGAGCGCTTTGGATGGGAGATCACCCGGGAGCCGAGGGTGGAGTACGACAAAAATAGAGCTTTATTTCAGGACAAGTGCAATCGGAGCTGGGTCCATCGGCCCCGGCGCAGAGACGGTGAGCGCAGCAGCCCCCGCAGGCACCACGTGTGGTGGTGCCGGCACGCCCGTCGGGCCGGGCACACACGTGTGTGCCGGTGTCAGTGCCAGGGCGCACACCCGCTGGGACGTCCCTTTGCCACGCAGCCCAGCGCTGTCCCGGAGCGATGGCGGGTGGGTCTGAGCCGTCCCCATCCCCTTCGCTGGGCTGTGTGAGGCAGCCCTGTCTGCTCCTGCCTGCTCAGCCACGGCCAGGTGGGAGATGCGACCGGAGCTGGAGCCCTGGTGGCCGGCAGGACATGGTGGGGACACCGACAGCGCTGGCAGTGCCATCAACAGCTCCATGGGATCAGGATGACACGGTGGGGTTGGGGACAGGAAAGGGGACACTCACCCACCCCATCCCTGGGCATCTTGTTTGGCCATGAGAACCATGTGTGTGCACAGCCCCGGGTTCACTCCAGCCAGCAGAGCTCAGTAGTGACACACACGCATGTACATACACGTGTGCACACACAGACACGTGTACGCACACATACGTGTACACACACATACGTGTACACACACATACGTGTACACAAACATGCATGCGCGCACACACACACACACACAGGTGCTGTTCTGTGTTTCCGCAGGCAGGACAGCACTCAGGCGCACATCTGTGCATCCACAGCCACGGCCCTGCGCGTGCCCAGCCTGCGTGTGCACACGGGGACACGTGTGGAGCTGGTGCACACGGTGCATGCACACACGGGTCCCTGCTCACCCGCACAGAGCCTGTGTGCACAGCTGCCCCGTCACCTGCGCACACACCCCCTGCACACAGAGCCGGGCACACTCAGGTGCATTTGCACACGGGGAATCCGTGCAGACAACCACACACGAGGACACAGAGGCTCTGCACTGACACGCCTGTGCACGTAGTACCTGCGCACAGCAGCACACCTGCCCACACGTGAGATCTTGCACACACGGAGCCTGCACACACCAACACACGCGTGCCCCATGCAGAGCTGTGGGCAGCGACCCACGCGCACACAGAGCCTGTGCACAGCAACACGTGTGCACGCGTGCTCTGCACGCACAGCCACACACAACCTGTGCACACCAGCATGTGCACGCCCACGTGCACAAAGAGCCGTGCACATAGACATGCTCACACGTACAGAGTCCACACCAATGCACACGTGCCCACATGTGTGAGACCTGCTTGCACACACAGAGCCTTCACGCACCAACACACTCGTGCCCCACGCATGCATAGCCACACACAGACACCCACACACACTTGCAGAGCCTGTGCACACCCAGACATGCCCACACACACGCAGAGCCGTGCACACATCCACTGCACACCCAGAGCCACGCACACAGACCCACTGCACCACAGTCTGTGCGCATCAACACACACGTGCACAGGGCTGTACACACCAGCACGTGCACACCAGCACACACACACAGTGCCACACACATCAGAAGACACATGCACAGAAACACACGCGTGCACAGAGCTGCGCACACAACACATGGGTGCACAAAGAGCCTGTGCACACCAACACGTCCCTGTGCACAGTGCCATGCGCACCAGCAGACACGTGCGCCCAGAGCTGTGCAAACCAGCACACGTACACACACGTTCCCTGCACAGCGGCAAACGCATGGGCACACAGCCCCGCACACACCGGCACAGAACTGTGCACAGCAGCACGTGTGCACACCAGCACACATACGCACACAACGCCGTGCACGCCAGCACACCCACGCGTGCAATACCATGCACATATGTGCGCACAGAGCCATGCACGCCTGCACACCTGTGCGCGTAGTACCGTGCACACCAGCCCTCCCGCGCGCCGCAGAGCCGCGCACACCCGCACGCCCTGCCCGGCGCACACAGCAGGGCTCTGCTCACCCCCGCCCGGTCCCCAGCAGGTCCCTACTCCGGCCGCGGGTGCCCCCGCCCCGGCCGTGCCGCCCAGCGCGCGGCGATGAGGTGCGGCTGGTGGTACATGAACATCCCGGCCAGCGTCAGGGCGATGCCCAGGTAGCCCAGCCCGCTCAGGTGGGTGCCGAAGAGCAGGCGGGACAGCAGCAGGTTGGCCACCACAGTGATGTTGCCCAGGACGTGGACGGTGAGGGCGGAGGTGAGGGACAGGACGCAGAAGGTGGCCAGGTTGTAGAGCACGGAGGCCAGGCAGCTGAGCAGGACGCAGGCCCAGAGGGTCCCGTCGTAGCGCAGGACGCCCTCCCAGGAGGGGCCCAGCTCCAGCACCACGGCCGCCCCGAAGAGCAGGCAGAAGCTGGGCAGGGACGTCAGGCAGAGCAGGCGGCGCGCGTCCAGCCGGTCCTCCTGCAGCAGCAGACCTGGGGGACAGGGACGGTCAGCGGGACACCCGCAGTGTCCCCGCAGGGACAGCCACCCACACAGCCCCCGCTCGCTGCCCAAGTGGTTAAGAGAACTGAAAAGTCACCAAGAAGCGGTCAATGGTGGGGGGCAGCCCCTTCCATGGGGCTGGGGGTGCCCTGCTTCGTGGGGACACCCCAGTTCGGGGACACCCCCGTTTGGGGGTCCAGGGCACCACAGGGCAGGGTTGGACGGGGCAGTTTCCCCACCCCATTTTGGAGCACTCATGCCTTCCACCCCTCCCTCCATCCTCTTTTTTGTGGCTGATTTTGCAGCCAGCAGCAAAACTTCAGGGTATGTGGCCTGTCCCCTCTGTGTCCCCGTGTCCCCTCCAAGTCATTTGGGGACAGCAGGCAGAGCCGGGCTGGCTGCCACGCACCGGCGTGCTCGTGCCATGTCCCAGGCAGATGGAGCAGCCCCCTGGGCCACCCTCCATGTCCCACGGGTGACAAGGGGACCAGGGTGGGTGCTGGGTGGTGATGTCCCTCGGATGGCCACAGTCCCCTGGTACAGCCAGAAGAAATATTCCCTCCCCAGCTGAAAAACAACCCGCTGGCTCCTCTCCACCGCCTGCCAAGGACATCGTGGCCCAGGCTGCTGGAGTCCCCAGGCATGGGGACAATGGCACTCGGCACGGGGACTTGCAGGGGACCCAGCCACCCACAGCACTGGGGGAGGGAGCCCATAGGGTGGGGATGGGGCAGCCTGGGTGTCCCCCATGTCACCCCCCTATGACATGGAACAGCATCACTGGGAGCCAGTGGTGCCCATGGGCCACCATAGGGACACTAAGGCATTTGCCCATCACTAACAAAATTGGGTCACCTCAGCGCGAGGACCATGGCACAGAACCAAGGGGGGGCACCTGGGTGGGTGAGGGTGATCCTGGGGTGGCACCAGGGACAGGGTGGGGAGGGTTGGCACTGGGGTGGCACTGGGATCACACTAGTGACAGGGCAGGCAGAGGGTGTTGCTAAGGCTGAGGTGACACTTGGGGTGACACGAGAGCCAAGGTGGGCAGAGAGTGATACCAGGGCCAGGGTGGCAATGGGGTGGCTTTAGAATTGGGGTGGCACTGGAGCTAAAGAGGCACTGAGGTGACACCAGGGCCAAGGGGGCAGCAGGTGGCTCTGGGACTGGGATGGGACAGGGGGTGGCACTGGGGCGCAGGGTGCCATGAGGGCTGGGGTGGCAATGAAGCTGCACTGGTGCCAGGATGGGCAGCGGGTGGCACCAGCACCAGGGTGGCACTGGGGCGGCACCAGCAGCCCCATGCGTGCCAGGGGAGGGAGGGCGGCGTGCAGGACAGGGACAAGCAGGTGGCACTTACTCTGCTGCAGGGACTTGAGGGAGCGGAGCACGGTGGCGGCCAGGAGGAAGGCGCAGCCGGGCTGCTGGAAGCGCAGCCCGCCGGCGATGCTGCAGGCGGCCCCGGCGCACACGGGCCCCATGGCCGCGTACTGCAGCGGGTGGTGCCGCCGGCCGCCCAGCAGCCCCGACAGCAGCAGCGTGACCAGCGGCGTGGTGGTGGCCACCGCCTGCGCCACGTCCAGCTGCACGTAGCTCAGGCCCAGGTTGCCCAGCCCCACGCTGGTGCAGAAGGTGAGGCTCAGCAGGTAGATCCTGGCGCGGGGCCGGGGGGCCGGGGGGGCCGGTCCCCGCGCCCAGCCCAGCGGGTACCCCACGGCCACCCCCGACAGCATGTGCAGCGCCGACAGCAGCAGCGGGTAGCGGAAGCCGTGGGTGGCGAAGATCCATTTGTTGAGGCCGGCCATGGTGCTGCCGGTGCCCAGCCAGGCCAGGACCGTGAGGGTCAGGGGCAGCGACGGCCCCGGGGGCGGCCGAGCGCCCTCCGCCTGCCCCGGGTCGGGATTCCAGGGCCGGAAGGTCCCCCCGCCGGCCGTCATCGCCGCTTCATGGCCCCGCCGGGCCCGCGGGCACATGGGCACCGGCTCCGCTCCCCCCCGCCGCCCCCCGCCGCTCTGACCCGTCCTCCCGCGCCGGCCGGCGGCCCCGGGACCCGGCGGTGCTGGCGGCGGCTCCGCAGCTCCTGCCGGCGGGTCCGCAGCTCCTGCCGGCGCCACCCGCTGCGGGGCGGGGCCGGGGGCTCAGCCCCGGTGCCAAGTGCGAGGGAGGCGGCGGCGGCGACCGGCAGCGAGCGGAAAGTTTGGCGATGGCGGGAGCGGAGCGGGGCGGGGGAGGCTCCTCCCCGCGGGGCCGCCGCGTCACGGCCCCGCCGCGGGGTCCGGGGGTGCGGGGGGTCCGGAGGGGTCCGGGGCAGCACGGCCGGGGACGCCCCCGCCGCAGCGGGCGCTGCTGGGAGCCGTGTCCGCGGATCCCGCCGCAGCGGCTCCGCCGGCAGCCGGAGCGGCCTCCATGGCGACAGCGGGGCTGCGTCAGAGCCCCGGCTGAGTCACGGCGGGCACAGCGGCCGCCATCGCTCCCACCGCACCGGGACCACCGCCCGCCCCGTGTCAGCGCCGGCCCCGGCCCCGCCTCCCGCCCCGGGCGTTCCCCGGGGCTGGGTTGAATCCCAGGGCGGGGACACGCAGGTTGGGGACACACTCGGGGCTCCCCTAGGGCTGCGCGTGGCACTGGGGCCACCGCGGTCCCCGAGCGCTCGGGGTGGGGGGCTCAGTGGGGAGGGGTGGGTACCCCCGAGGGTTTGAGGAGGGGGTGGCCCCGGCCGGCAGCAGCCAGGGGCGAGCTCGGCCTCCCCAAAACCGGCTGCTTTGGACACCCCAAAAGCGGCTGCTCCCCGAGTGGGGCGTGGACGGGAGGAGCTGCTGGTCTGGGTGCTCCCGTCCCACCGTGTCCCCGCCGCTCCTCCCCGGGCAGGTTTGGGGTGCCGGCGTGGGGACGCAGGGGAAGGACGAAGCAGAAGGCAGCAGGTCTGGTGCCCAGGGCACGGGGTTCATTGCCATCACCCCGATTTCATTGACATCGCCCACATTTCATTCCCATCACCCCCTCTACCACTGGCTCAGGCGCAGGATCAGGGTCTCCCCATCGTGGGGTCTGTAGTCGGCGACACCTGCAAATAGAGGGACAGCGGCCCTGGCTGGGAGAGCGGCTGTGGGGGCTGCCTGGGACCCGACCCCCCCGGGCCCCCCACCTGTCACTCACCCATCTGCAGGCTGGTGCTGGGTGCGGTGAGGAGCTGCCAGTAGCTCCGCTCGTGCCGCCGGGGCCCCAGCCCCAGCACCCGGCTCAGGAAGGGGCCCTGGGGGGTGTCCTGGGTGTCAAACCTGTGGGTGACAGGGGATCCGTGAGGGTCTGGCCCAGGGAGCCAGGCGGTGGGGACTGGGTGAGCCCATGGCACAGGTGCAGGGCACATGGCCACCCTGGCTGTGACACCCAGGGAACCCGGAGGGTACCCCCACCCTGGGATCACATACGTGAAGCTGTGGGGTCCCTGCGCAGCGGCCGCCTTGAGCACGTCCAGGAGGGAGGCGCCAGCTGGCGCGGGCACCGGTTGGTCATAGAGCCGGCCCTGGGGACACCGCGGCTCAGGACACTCCACCACCAGCCGCACTGTCATGTTCCCCGGCACCTCAGGCAAAGGCTCAAGGACAGCAGGCGTCAGCGTGTCTGTAAGTAGAAAACCACCATGGCACTGATGGAGACCAAGTCACCAGCATGGTGGCATCTGTGCCAACCCCATCCCAGCTCCCCCGGCTCCTACTCGGCTCCTCGTGGCAGCGCATGGTGGCAATGTCCAGGTAGGAGCGGCCATGCAGCGCCGGCAGCACCTGGGCCATGGTTGCGGCGGTGCTGAAGGTGTCCAGGTTCTCCAGCAGCGCGGCCATGGCCCGGCCGTACGCCAGCTGCGCCCGGCACGTGTTGGTGGCGATGAAGACCTGGGAGTGGGAGGGAGGAAGATGGTGGGACAGCAGCCGCAGGTGGGTCACGGCCCTGGGCCATGTCTGCACCCAAACCTGCACCCGTGCTCGCTTTGGCACCCACCGTGAACCTGCACCCTGAGCCCACACCCCGTCCTGCACACATCCCCCCACACCCATGTCCCAAACCCCCACCAGCCCCTGCACCCGCGGCCCCTGCGCTGACACCCACCTGCATGGCCCACGGGGTGCTGTAGACGTTGCCGAAGAAGCCGTCCTCACCCTGCGCCTCCACCATCCTCCTCCTCACCCCGCGCGTGGCCGTCCGCAGCTCGGCCGCCAGCCCAGGCCCCACCAGCCGCTCCCGCTCCATGCAGGTGAAGGCCAGTGCTGCCACCGCCTCCGTGTCTGCGGGGACGCAGTGTCACACCGGTGTCACCTGCCCACCTTGGGGTGCCACCACACCGCCTGGCCCCACAGTCCCTTACCTGTGGCGCTGCCTCCATCGTGCCTGAACCGGCCATGGTGCTCGGCCGCCAGCAGCCGGCGGATCACCTCCTCCCGCACCCGCTTGCGGTGGACGCACAGCGCCAGCACGCCCAGGCTGTACTGGTAGTAACTGGTCAGGGGGTGGCCGTGATGCCGGGAGCCTGGGGACAAGGTGTCAGGTCACCGGGGTGAGCTGGTGGCCCCACGGCTGGATGTGCCAGCACACAGGTGGGTGGTGGCCGTGGTCACCCCGTGGGGCTGCTCTCACCTGCCCAGTCCTCCTCCAGGTAGTACTTCAGCCACGTCACCAGTGAGCGCTGGGGACCGGGGTCTGGCGGGGGACAGGCGGCCCGCAGCCCCAGCAGGTACAGCGCCAGCCGCCCCGTCTCCGGCCCCTCCGCACTCCTGCAAGACACCGCGGCAGCTCTGGATGGCAGCCGGAGCCCCCGCACCACACCGGGGGCTGTCACTGTGCCCGGGGGACACACACATACGTGCTGTTCTTGGTGACCTCAGCGTCCTGCTGGTGGTGGCCATGGGGCCGGACAGCTGCCTGCAGGCTCCTGCGGGGACCCGGTGTCAGCGGCCTGGCAGCGTGGGGGACAGGGGACAAGGGGACATCCCCCACAGGCACACGCGGGGACCTGGTGTCCCGCCCGGGACCTACCGGCCGTAGCGGTGCTGGAAGGCGTCCCCCAGCCGCGCCAGGTACCGCTCCTCCCCGCGCAGGTCGTGGTCGCCGGCCAGGCGCAGCGCCAGGTAGACGCTGGGGTCGGGGTCCCGCGCCGGGTCCCCCGCCAGCCCCAGCAGCCGGGAGCTCAGGGCCCAAACTGCCGCCTGCGCCTCCTCTGGGGCTCCTACACCCCCCCGGCCCCGGGGAGCGGAGAGTGAGGGGGGCAGGAAGGGCCGAGCCCACCCCCGCGGCACCTGCAGCTCCCGCACCCCTGGAGGCCCAGCACCACCCCTGCTGCACACCCACCTCGGGTCCCAAAACCTCAAGTCTCTCCGCAAAAAATGAGGAAAAAACAAAATAAAGAGACATGACATGAAGTAGGAACATGGAGAACCCAATGCCCAGGCACCATCCCACTGCGCCGAGGGGCTGTCAGGGTGCCGGGTGACACCCCTGTCCCCAGGAGACCCCCAGGGACCGGTGTCATGGGGCAGCTGTGGGCACAGGAATACGGTTTAAGCCCAGTGGGCATTGGGGAGAGCTCAGCCCTGGAAAACTCATCCCTGGGGGGTACACGAGGCAAAGCCCCCCCTGGGGCTGGAGCAGGGGGTGGTGCCCGTCCCCACCAGCCCCGCTCCCCGGGGACCCCCTGTGGGCACCGTCCCCTGCGCACAAGACCCGGCGGGACGCGGGGGCGCGGGGCTGTGTCCGTACTCACCGCAGGGCCGGGCCGGCGGCACCACGGCCTGCAGCAGCAGCAGCAGCAGCAGGCACACGCCGCAGCGGGCAGCGGCTGCCATGGCACAGCTCGGCACGCGGGCAGCCCGGCACAAACACAGCCCGGCCGGGACGGTGCCGGTGACAGGAAGGTGTCACAAGGGGCCGTTTCCGCACACAGGGGCTAAGTCAGCAGAAACAGGGAAGAACTTTGGCAGAGGCGAAGCAGAGGGGAGCAGGGCTGAGATAAGGTGCTGACAGCCGCTCTTCCCTCCTGGCACAAACCCACCGGCACCGGGTGTCCCTGCCCTGCGCCCCACGGCTGGGGCACCCAGACCCAAATAGCCCATGTTCAGGTCAAACTCACCCGTCAGTGAGCCAAAAAAAGAAAGAAAGATGAAACCCTGTGCCCTCCACCCCCCCAGCCTTTGAAAGCAACAACAACCGCCTGCCCGGAATGGGAGTTTTACTGAGAAGGGAAATGAGGATTAATCAGCCCAGCTCAGCAGACCGGGGTGGGTACGGGGGTGCTGGATCCCAGGAGGTCAGTCCTGCAGGGGTCCCCAGGCACTGCTGGGGGACACCTGGGCTCAGGAGAGGGTGACAAGCCCCTTCCTACCCCCGCAGAGCCCCTACAGCTGCCACACCCCTGGGACACAGCAGGACCCTCACTGGGCACAGCTCAGCCAGGCAGGGAGGTGACCTGTCCCCTCCTGTCACCGCCCACTGCAGCCACTGTCCCGAGAGCGCAGGGGACGGATGGGGACCAACCAGGGACCCCTCAGGTGTGTGAAGCACCAGGGAGGGCAGCGCACGGAGAAAGGCCTGGACGTGGGGCTGCGGTGCGGAGGAGCCAGGACAGAATCACACACAGGATCCCAGAATGTCAGGGGTTGAAGGGACCTGGAAAGCTCATCCAGGTCAATCCCCCCATGGAGCAGGAACACCCAGATGAGGTTACACAGGAAGGTGTCCAGGCGGGTTGGAATGTCTGCACAGAAGGAGACTCCACAACCCCCCTGGGCAGCCTGGGCCAGGCTCTGACACCCTCACCAGGAACAAGTTTCTTCTCAAATTTCAGTGGAACCTCCTGTGTTCCAGTTTGCACCCATTGCCCCTTGTCCTGTCACTGGTTGTCACCCAGAAGAGCCTGGCTCCATCCTCCTGACACTCCCCCTTTCCATCTTGATCCCCAGGAATGAGTCCCCCCTCAGTGTCCTCTTGTCCAGCTCCAGAGCCCCAGCTCCCTCAGCCTTTCCTCACACGGGAGATGCTCCACTCCCTGCAGCATCTTGGTGGCTGCGCTGGACTCTCTCCAGCAGTTCCCTGTCCTGCTGGAACTGAGGGGCCACAACTGGACACAAGATTCCAGGTGTGGTCTCCCCAGGGCAGAGCAGAGGGGCAGGAGAACCTCTCTGACCTGCTGACCAGACCGGACCCCAGAGCCACCCGCCCCGCAGCCCCGGGCGGCAACCAGGGGCCTGTGATCCCGGGGGTTGCCCCCAGCTGCAGGGACACGGGAGCCGCAGGGACACGGGAGCCGCAGGGACACGGGAGCCGCAGGGACACGGGAGCCGCAGGGACACGGGAGCCGCAGGGCCTGCGCAGCGCGGTCCCGCGCTCACCGCTCCCGGGCTGCCCCGGCCCGCGGGCCCCGCGCCGCCCCCGCCCCGCTGCATCCCGACATGCCCGGCGCTGCCCCGCTATATCCCAGCGCGCACCGCGTCGCAGGACCCCCTCTGCCAGCGCGCGCGGGCTGCCCGTGTCGCGCCTGACCGAGTTCGGCCCCGCTGCCTGCCCGCACTATCCCCGCCACCCGCACTGTCCCCGCCACCCGCACTGTCCCCGCCACCCGCGCTGCCCGCTCTGTCCCCCTGGCCGCCGCGGCGCGGGAAGGCTCCGGCGGGTGCGTGTCGCGGCGCCGGGCGCAGGCGGGGCGGGGCCAGGCCGGGGCCTGTGGAGCGCCGGGAGCACGCGGAGCGGCGGAGCCATGGGCGGGCTGGAGAAGAAGAAGGTACCGGAGAAACGGAGCGACCCGGCCCGGCCCGGCCCGCTCCTTCCCCCGCCGGCGGCCGCGCTCACAGCCCCGGCGCCCTCCCGGGTCGTGCCCCCCGTTACCCGCGCCCGCCCGTGTCCTGCACGCCCCCCCCACGCCGATAGCGGGGCCCGCCCGTGTCGTGCCCCCCGGTGCCGGTGCCGCTGCCCGCTGGTCCCGTTCACCCCCCGCTGGTTCCCGCTCCCCCTCCCCCCGGTGGCTCCGCTGCTGCCCCTCCCGTGCCGACCCCCCCAATCCCCCTCTCTCCGCAGTACGAGCGCGGATCCGCCACCAACTACATCACCCGCAACCGGGCGCGGAAGAAGCTGCAGCTGAGCCTGCCCGACTTCAGGTGCGCCCGGGACCCCCGGGGCCCCTCCCGGGCCCCGCACCCCAGATCCCGCCTGGCAAACAGGGGGTCGGGCCCAGGGAGTGGCCCTTTCTGTAGGAAATGGGTGGTGTGTCCCTGGGTTGGAGGCAGCCGAGGTTTGGGGTGACCCCCCCGCCAGAAACACCCCAGGACAGAGGGACAGACCCCAGGATGGAGGGACAGACCCTGGGACAGAGCTCAGGATAGAGGAACAGAGCCCGGGATGGAGGGACAGACCCTGGGACAGACCCTGGGACAGAGGGACAGACCCTGGGACAGAGGGACAGACCCTGGGACAGAGCTCAGGATGGAGGGACAGACCCTGGGACAGAGGGACAGACCCTGGGACAGAGCCCGGGACAGAGGGACAGACCCTGGACATGGGGACAGACCCTGTGATGGAGAGACAGACAGAGGGGCAGACCCAGGGACTGAGAGACAGACCCCAGACAGAGAGACACACTGGACGGAGGGACAGACCCCGGGATGGAGGGACAGACCCCGGGATGGAGGGACAGACCCCGGGATGGAGGGACAGACCCCGGGACGTTCCACCCTCTGTCTCACCCCCCAGGCGTCTCTGCATCCTGAAGGGGATTTACCCCCATGAGCCCAAGCACAAGAAGAAGGTCAACAAAGGCTCCACCGCACCCAGGACCTTCTACCTCCTCAAGGACATCAAATTCCTACTGCACGAGCCCATCGTCAACAAATTCCGGGAGTATAAGGTGACCAGCCCACCCGGGACCCCTGGGGCGCTGCCCGAGGGGCTGCTCGGGGCTCATCCGCCCACATGGAGCCCCTGTCCTCCCCCTGTCCCCGCAGGTGTTTGTGCGGAAGCTGCGCAAGGCGTACGGGAAGAGCGAGTGGAGCACGGTTGACCGGCTGAAGGACAACAAACCCAGCTACAAGCTCGACCACATCGTGAAGGAGAGGTGAGCCGGCTTTGGGGGAGCTCTCCCTGCACCCCCCAACTGCGGAGCCTTCGCCGTGTCCGTCCCTCTTCGGGAATCCACCTCCTGTGTGTGTTCTGGGTGTTTTGATGGAAGTGGGTGTTTCTGGGCTGGAGCAGAAGTGTGAGCGAGCAGGGAGTGCCCGGCTGTCCCAGGTGGCTCTGGGATCCACAGGAAGGCGTTGAGAGCTCTGCTCCTTCCCCTCCTCCTCGCCCTGAGCAGTGTTTTCCTTGGCGCGCCGCTGGAGGGTGGATCGTGCCAAAGGAGTTGGTGAATTTGGTGGCAGTGAGAGAAGGGAGGGAACTGGCTCCTGTCCCAGCAGCACCTGGACCTCGCTGTGCCAGTGTGGAGAGCGAAGTGGCACTGAGAGACCGATGCTGCCACAACAAGCTCTGTGGTTTGGGCGCCTGGCAGCTGCCCGATCTGCGGGTTTGTGCTTCTTCCTCCAGCCACAGCATTTCGAGTCCTTCGGCTTCTGTGTGGCCTCATCCACCTGGCCCAGGAGTGCCCAGTGCCCCTGGATCTGGCCACATGCACTTGTTCCCAAGCCCTGTGGGGCAGCAGCGGTTCCAGGCTGGGACTGTGGGTGCCCTAAAACCCATGTGCACCCACCCTGCACTCAGGGGTGCTGCCAGCCCTCGCCAGGGGTTCCTGAACCCCAGGAGCTGTGTGGCTGTGTGGCCCAAGGGGACACCCTGTCCCTGTCTATCACCAGCGTTGGGGGGACCCGAGGAGACGGGTGCCCCGTGGTGCCTGATTCTTTCTCATGTGAGGCTTCCCGCAGCCCCAGCAGCTTTTGGAGGCCACCGGGGCTCATGCAATCCCCCTCCTGCCCGGACAGGTACCCGACGTTCGTGGACGCGCTGCGGGACCTGGACGATGCCCTGTCCATGTGCTTCCTCTTCTCCACCTTCCCGCGCACGGGCAAGTGCCACGTCCAGACCATCCAGCTCTGCCGGCGCCTGGCCGTGGAGTTCATGAACTACGTGATCGCCTCCCGCTCCCTGCGCAAGGTGGGCGCTGCGGGAGGGATGGGGACAGGGACAAACCCTCCCTGCCCCGGGGGACCGTGGGGGCAGGGGACTTGTGCCCCGGGAGGGCAGCAGGGTGGCTGTGCTGGCAGCTTCAGGCGGGGAACAGGTTCTGCAGTGACACTGCCCTGAGGAGCCCGCTGACGAGGGAAGGGTTAATGAGGACAGGGACGAGGGAGCCCCCATGGCCGCCCTGCCCCTGAGCTCTGCACTGTTCCCTGCCAGGTTTTCCTCTCAATCAAGGGCATCTACTACCAGGCCGAGGTGCTGGGCCAGCCTGTCACCTGGATCACCCCGTACACCTTCGCCCACGACGTGAGTACCTGAGCCGAGTGCAGCAGGATCCGTGCAGGACCCTCACTGCTCCTGTCCTTGTCACCAGAAAGGGCTGAGGGACCATCCTGTGTCCCTGGTGCTGCAGAGGCAGCCGGGGCCATGCCACCCTGTGTGAGGACAGGTGGCACGGCTGGGGAGGTGTGCAGGGACACAGCCCTCTCGGGGATGGCTGTACCCGTGTCCCCTGTACCTGGCAGTACCAGTCTCCCCGGTTCATTTCCTCTTGTCAGTTATTAAAATGTGCCTTAATCAGCAATTAAAGATTAACTTGAAGGAATGAGGCTGGTGGCACAGAAGGAGATGAGTTGGACCCGCGTGCTCTGCCAGGGAGGTTCTGCTTGTGGTGCAGTGTGAGGGGAGGGCTATGACTGTCCCTGCACCAGGACAGCTGCATCCTGCACTGCACCTTGCTGAGATTCTTGGTGCGCAGAAGCTGTGCTCTTGTTTCACTCCGGGACTTTCCGGGGTGCTTGGGTTGAGGCTTTCCAGCCATGTGGCCTTTGGCACATCCCATGCTGGGGCTCAGCCCCGCCGTTGAGAGAAGGGAACGGAGCTGGTGAGGGGCTGGAGCACAAGTGTGATGGGAGCGGCTGAGGGACCTGGGGGTTCAGCTGGAGAACAGGGGCTGAGGGGAGACCTTCTGATCTCTGAACTGCCTGAAAGGAGCTTGGAGCCAGGGGGGTCGGGCTCTGCTCCCCAGGAACAAGCACCAGGAGCAGAGGAAACGGCCTCAAGTTGCGCCAGGGGAGGTTGAGGTTGGATGTGGGAACAATTTCTTCCCCAAAGGGCTGTGGGGCATTGGAACAGGCTGCCCAGGGCAGTGCTGGAGTCACCATCCCTGGAGGGCTGGACAGATGGACATGAGGTTCTCAGGACATGGGGCAGTGCCAGGGCTGGGTTGTGGTTGGGCTCGATGATCTTGAGGGTCTTTTCCAACCAGAATGATTCTGTGATCTATGATCTCCTCAGCCAGCCCCGTCCTTCCCAGCAGCGGCTCCTCGCTCCCTGAGTCCTGGCTGTTGTGGGGCTGTTGACCCCTGCCGGGTGTCAGCTCCTTGTTCTGCTCTGCCTTGGCCTCATCTCACCTGCCAGAGCAGAGTCCCCAGCCCAAGCCACCAAGGTCCCCAGCCCTGGTGGGATGAGCTGCTCCATCTCTGAGCCAGTCCCTTCCCAGAAGGGGTGACAGGGCCCCCGCTGCGTGGCAGCCTGGAGATCAAACCCTGCCAGGGTCTGGCCGTGGATCTCCAGACCACGCTGTGAAGAGGACAGGATCCTGTTCCTTGTCCCTGCTGAGGGCTCTGATCCTTCCTCCTCCCATCCTCACCCTTCCCCTGTGCCCGCAGCACCCCACGGATGTGGATTACCGGGTGATGGCCACCTTCACAGAGTTCTACACCACCCTGCTGGGCTTCGTGAACTTTCGCCTCTACCAGTCCCTCAACCTGGTCTATCCCCCCAAGGTGAGGCCACCACCCGCCCTGGGGAGGCACCGCGCTGGCCAGAGCCTGGTGGGCCCCCCGGGGTGGGTGATGGGAAGCGAGTCAGGGTGGTGGCGGGTGGGATGTTTGGGAGCTGCCTCCCCATGTTGCTGTTTCTCCCCAGATTGATGGCCAGACTGACACTGAGCTGAAGCCTGCGGAGGGCACAGAATACGCTATGGATTCCGAGAGCTACCTGGAGGTGAGGGACGCTGCTGTCACTCTGGCAGGGCCCTGTGTGCCCTCGGTGTCACAGAATCACAGAATGGTTAGGGCTGGAAGGGACCTCTGGAGATCATATAGTCCAACCCACCTGCTCACGCAGGGTCACAGAGCAGATCACACAGGTGGGTCCAGGTTTGAATGTCTCAGAGAAGGAGACTCCACACCCGCTCTGGGCAGCCTGGGCCAGGCTCTGGCACCTCCCAGCAAACAAGTTTCCGCTCATGTTCACATGGAGCCTCCTGTGTTTCAGTCTGTGCCCGTTGCCCCTCACCCTGGCGTTGGGCACCACTGAACAGAGTCTGGTCCATCCTCTGACACCCACCCTGAGCTATTGATCCATTGATCACATCCCTCTCAGCTTCTCTTCTCCAGCTCAACAGCCCCAGCTCTCTCAGTGTCTCCTCACCACAAAGATGCTCCAGACCCCTCAGCATCTTTGTGTCCCTGCGCTGGACTCTCTCCAGTAACTCTTTGTCTTTAAACTGGGGAGTCCAGAACTGGACACAGACTCCAAATGTGGCCTCCCCAGGGCAGAGCAGAGTGGGAGGAACCTCCCTTGACCTGCTGGTCACACTCTTCCTGACAAATCCCAGGTTTGGCCCAGGTTTCTTGGCCACAAGCGTGTGACCACAGTGTCCATGTCTTGGCCACAGACTGTCCTGGGCTTGGTGGGTGAGGAGCAGAGCCTGGTCCCTGCATGGGGGCAGGTCCCAAACTCCTTGTCCCCAAATGCTGGCCAAGGGCAGAGCTGTGCTTGTCCTTGGTGGCCACTGGCCTGCCCTGTCACTGCGAGGGACCCTCCAAAGCCCCAGAGCTGGGGAGCCTGAACATCTGTCTGGTCCTTTGCTCTGAGAAATCGCCTCCTCCTTCCACCATGGGGCTGCCCCTGTTCAGTCCCCAAAGCCCTGGCTGGGTGTGACGCCTTCTTGTTCTCCCACTGTAGAAGCTGTCGGCTCTGAGCGCCAGCCTGGCCCGGGTGCTGGCACCGGCCCACGAGGACGAGGTGGAGATGGACGAGTTCCCGGTGGAGGGGGTAAGAGCCTGCTGGGGGCTCAGCCCTGGCTTTGGGTGGTCCTGTGTGTGGCATCTTGTGGCCAGGCAAAGGCTGGGAGGGACTGGGGTGGTGCTGGGAGGGACTGGGGTGGTGCTGGGAGGGACTGGCAGGAGGACGGGGACAGCACCTCCTTGCAGAGAGGGGCTCAGCGGGGGCTGCTCGCTGAACACTTTGCCCTGAGCAGGAGACGGCAGAGCAGATGGACGCGAGGAAGCAGGAGCAGGAGGCCCTGGAGAAGCACAAGAAGCTGTTTGAGGGGCTGCGCTTCTTCCTCAACAGGGAGGTGCCTCGAGAGCCGCTGGCCTTCGTCATCCGGTGCGTGGTGGCCAGGCTGTCCCTTGCAGCCCTTCTGGCTGATCTGCCTGATGTCCCTGAGGGTCCCTCCTGTTTGTCTCACTCCTTGGTGGGTTTTGCTCCAGGTGCTTTGGTGGCCAGGTCTCCTGGGACAAGTCCCTCTGCATCGGTGCCACCTATGACGTGACCGACCCCTCCATCACCCACCACATCGTCGACCGGCCCCGGGTGGAGCCGCAGGTTGTGGGCAGGTGGGTAAGGCAGGTGGCCTGTCCCCAGCATGGCCACCTGGGCTAGCAAGTGTCACTGGCTGTCCCATGCCTGCTCTTCTCCCTCACAACCCCCCAGGCTCCAGGGCCTGACCCCGCGTCCCGCTGCCCCGCAGGTATTACCTGCAGCCGCAGTGGGTTTTCGACTCCGTCAATGCCAAGCTGTGTCTCCCCGTGGCCGATTATTTCCCCGGCGTGCTGCTGCCCCCGCACCTCTCGCCCTTCGTGACGGAGCAGGAAGGAGACTATGTCCCTCCCGAGAAGCTGAAGCTGCTGGCCATGCAGCGGGGCGAGAACCCAGGTGTGCGGGGCCCCGAGGCCGCAGGGGCTGAGCTGGGGGCAGCGCTGAACCCGCTGTGGGGCCAGCGACTGCGCTGCTGTGGGTAACGGTGGCCTCTCTGTAGATGATGAGAGTGAGGAGGAGGATGAAGAAGAGGAGGAAGAGGAAGATGACGATAAAGAGGAGGAAGAAGATGAATCTGAAAAGGAAGAGGAGATGAAATTAAAGAAGATGGAAGAGCAGAAGGCTCAGAGTAACAAGGTGGGGTTCCCGGCAGTGGGGTGGGAGTGCAGGAGGAGGCGGCTCTGGGGTCGCTGTGGGTTGTCCCAGCCGAGTCCCTGTTCTGGGAGCGCAGTGGCTGTGCTGCTCCTGCGACAGCCACCGCGCTGCTGGGTCCTGGGCCCACGTTCAAGAGCTGCAGCTCCCGCTCACACCAGCTCCGGAGGCTGCTGCAGCTCTTCTGTGGTCCCGCTGAATGGCATGGAAATGTTTGTCCCTGGGGAAGGGCGGGTGAGCTCCTAGTGTCCGGGATCCTGAGCTCTGGCTCCCCGCAGGCACTTTCCGTGAAGGTGACGGCCGGCAAGGTGCGGCTGGAGGACAAGCAGCGCCTGGAGCAGGAGCAGCAAAGCGAGGAGAAGCGCCTGGCCATCATGATGATGAAGAAAAGGGAGAAATACCTCTACAAGAAGATCATGTTTGGCAAGAAGCGCAAAGTCCGAGAGGTAGGAGCATTGGGCTGCTCTGGCTGAGGGCCCTTGCCTGGATCCTGGTGCTCACTTTTCCCAAAGTGGCCAAGTCTGTACCCGTCTCAGGGGAGATGGAGCAGCCTCTGCTGCTGATAGACTCTGCCCGTGCTGGGCTGCCACTTCAGCTGCTCCGCGTGCCTGGTGAGGGCACGGAGCAGTGGTGGGCAGGTGCGAAGCTCCACAAGTCCCTTCCCCGGCGTCCCCAGGCTGCATTCACTCCACCCGGGCAGGGCAGAGCCCCTCGTGCTCCCTCAGGTCCATAGCTTGTGCTCAGCAAGTGAAGCTGCCACCCTCTCTGTGCCCCACACCCGGTGCTGGCAGCCGATGGGTCCATCTCCCCCCCCATAAAGCCGGAGGGTTTGGTGGGGCTGGGGCAGAGCACCCTGGGTGTCTGCAGCCTGGTCTGACCGTGGGTCTTGGGGGTTTGTCCACAGGCAAACAAACTCGCTGCAAAGAGGAAAGCCCACGACACTGCCGTCAAAGAGGAGAAAAAGAAAAGCAAGAAGGCGCGACGAGCATGATGGGGTGCAAGGGTCCCCGCGGGGGCTGTTTGCACCCTGCAGACACCATCAGCTTTGGGTGAGAACCCCTCAGCTGTGCTCTTGGGACAGACATGCTAAATTTAAACATTTAACACACCTCCCGCTGTGCCTTTCCTGGGGCTCCCTCGCCTCCCCTCCGCCGGTGTCACTGCCCGTCTTGGGCCGGGCTGCAGGATCGGTGTCACCAGGACTGTCCTCACGCTGGAGCCACGTCTGCTTCCCAGCCTGCAGGGGTGGTGAGGGAGGAGGGCTCAGGGCTCTTGCAGGTCCCTCCGGGGCTGTTCCTTTTTAATTTGCACAGCCTTGGGCAAAGGAGCAGGAGCTCCCCGGGGGCTGCCCAGCGTGGTATTAGAGTGTCTTGGAGGCTTGGCACAAAGAGTGGGGAGAGAAGTCCATGGCAGAGGGAGCCTGTCCTCTGCCCAGTTCTGTCCTCTCACAGCCGCGTGACAGGCTGTGCTTCTCTTGTATTGTTATTTTTAATTAAAGAAGGTGACGCTTCCCTGCGGTGTGTGTTTGTTCCCTCCCAGCTGTGGCTCTGCCCGGTGCTGGGCACAGCAGCAGAGGTGCCAGTCGCTACATCTGGGACGAGTGCGGGGCTGGAAGTGCCTCCTCATCCCTTCCCTGCACCAGGTGCACAACCCATGGGTACCGTGGCTGTTACCTTGTTCCTTGTCACTCTTGTTCCCAGTGCAGAGTTTGGGGTTGCTCCATCGTGGCTGCGGGCAGAGACCCAACTCTGAGCACGTTTTGTTCAACCAAGGGAAGTGCAACATATATTTTTTATAAATATATATAAAGGGTGAGTGTCAGGAGGATGGAGCCAGGCTCTTCTCGGTGACAACCAGTGATAGGACAAGGGACAATGGGTACAAACTGGAACACAAGAGGTTCCACTTAAAGATGAGAAGAAACTTCTCCATGGTGAGGGTGGCAGAGCCTGGCCCAGGCTGCCCAGGGAGGTTGTGGAGTCTCCTTCTGTGCAGACATTCCAACCCGCCTGGACACCTTCCTGTGTAACCTCATCTGGGTGTTCCTGCTCCATGGGGGGATTGCACTGGATGAGCTTTCCAGGTCCCTTCAACCCCTCACATTCTGGGATTCTGTCCTGCCCCTGGGGACACGCTGGGACCACCAGGCTGGAGAGTAGCTCAGCAGAAAAGGACCTGGGGGTCCTGGTGGGCACCACATTGACCATGAACCACCAACGTGCCCTCAGAGCAAAGGGGGCTGATGGTGCTACATGAGGAGGCTGAGGGAGGTGATCCTGCACCTCAGCCTGGTGAGGCCACTGGTGGAGAGCTGTGTTCAGCAATGGGCTCCGCACTGCCAGAGAGACATGGACATACTGGAATGAGTCCAGGGAATGGCCACCAAGGTGATGCAGGGAGTGGAGCATCTCTCCTAGGAGGAAAGGCTGGGACTAGAGAAGTCAGCATTGAGGGAGATCATATCAATGGGTATAAATACAGAGGGTTGGCTGTAAAGGTGAAGCTGGGCTCTTCTCAGTGATGCCCAGCACTGGGACACGAGGTGATGGGCACAGACTGGAACCTGGGAGGTTCTTCTGAACATCACTTCTTCACCATGGAGGTGACCAAGGACTGGCACAAGGTTGCCCAGAGAGGTGGTGAATTCCCCATCTATGGAGATCCTGTAACCAGGGAGGTTGGACTGGGTGACCTTCAGCGGTGCCCCCAACCCCACTGGGATGCACTTACCTGCAAAGGCACAAGTGGAAGGTTTTTGGGGTTCGCTGTCCTGCTCCCACCTTCCTCCAGCAAGAGGCCAGGGGGATGATTTTTTGGGGTGACAGAGGTGTTATATGGGGGCTCTTGGCTGAGATAAAGCAATGCACAGAAAAACTAGGGCTGCCGTGGTTGGCAGGTCTGGCATCGGCAATGTTAGTCCCTCAATTTTTCCCCTGAATCCCATTTTTTTCCCCCAAAACAGACACCCCCCTGCGTTTCCTCGCTGGGGCCCACACATGGCTGTCGGCCTCCTGGGGAGGGGAGGTTAATGCCTTTTTGTGCAAGATTTATGGGGGTTTGCCCTTTTTTGGCTCATTTTGGAGATGGGAAGGAGTGTCCCAAGGTGGGGTTGCTCACAGTGGGGTTTTTGTAGGGTTTTGGTGAGCGTGGCTTCATTGAGGGTGACGGTTGTGCCATCTCATGGGGTTTTATGTGGACACCTTGTCTCTGGCCATGGGGAAGGCTCTGGTAACTCACGGGGCTTTATAGGGACACCCTTGTCTTCAGTTGTGGTGATGGTTTTGCCATCTCACGGGGTTTTGTGGGGACACCTGTCCCAGCCATGGTGAGGGCTGTGCCACCTCATGGCACTCCCGTGGGGACACAGGTGTGGCCGTGGACTCACCCAGCGCCGGGGTCAATAACCGCGGAGAGCAACGACAGCGCGGAGGGAACGGCCGATAACAGGCCTGCCCCGCGCCGGCCGGCCTGCTCGCCTGCTGCTTTGTTCTCTCTTTAATTCCTTTTTCGTCTTTTTCTTTTCCTTTTCTTTTTTCTCTTTTCTTTCTTTATTTTCTTTCTTCTTTCCTCTTTCTTCCTCCTTTCTTTTTCTCCCATTTCTTGCCTTCAGCTCTCAGACCAGGAGGAGGTTCCATCACTTGGGACCTGCTGGGGCTGCACCCAGAGCGAAGGTCCCACCACAGGGCGGGAGACCCTGGATGTGGTTTCCCACCCCCACGGGAGCCATGGGACACCCAGAGCACCCGCGGGACACCTGACACCCCCGGGCAGTGTGCGGGGTGGCCGATAAGGACCGGGCGGTGGGGCCGGTGTGCAGGACCAGCTGCAGGAGCAGCCCCGCAGCCGAGCTGCCTGCCCGGCTGACCACAAACCAGTCGTGCTGCCCCAACACCCACCAGTTCTCCCTCCATCACCAGCACTAATTACAGCTTTTCCGCCTGATAAAGGCTCCTGACACTCAGCCATTGCGTGTCTGGTGGGGCCAAGCCCTCGCCAGGACGGGCGTGCCACCGCGGTGCCGTCCATCCATCTGACTCGCCACTCGGCTCCTCACCAAATCCCTCGGGATCCCCAGCTCTGCCGTGTGTTTTCCTGGCTTTCCTTTCAGCGTGAGTGCTTCATTTGTACCTCCAAATCCGGGGGGGGATTTGCTCTGCACACTCCCAGGTGGGGGGACAGGGGACGGGGAGTGAGGGACATCATGGTGGGGCCCTCCTGGGGGTGGTTGCACCCCTGGGGTGCAGGAGATGGGGCGCTGCGGCTCTCCAGCTTGTTAAAATCGCATCCCGAGGCTGCAAGCATCCCTTGGTTGAGCTGCCACGTCCAGCTCACTGCGGTTCTCTTCCAGCTGGAAACCCTTCCCAACACCATCCCTAAAATAAGAGGGAAACATGAAATTAAGAGAAGTTCCCCGTGGGGAGCGGGTGGGACGGCTCCTTGCCCTCACACCCCTCTTTGCAGGGTGAACCCAGGCGAGGGGATGGAAAAGCCAGCAGCCAGAGCCAGAGCAGGTGGCAGAGCCAGGCGTGTTATTTAGTTTGGTGTTGTGGCCATTACCTGTGACAAATGGGCCCGGTGGGGCAGGGAGAAGCGATGGGCGATAAATCCCGGGCGTGACTCCAGCCGGGGCTGGTGCAACTGGAAACACGCTGGATAAGGGCTGGGGGGCTGCACGCCCACCGCACGCTCGGGCGTTTCGCTGCCCTGAGAAGGGACGAGTCCCCTGTCCCCATCCCACCCACGGCCGCTGCCTCCCCAGGGGCAGGTGGGCTTGTCCCAGTGCTGATGTTTGGGGAGCACGTACTTGTGCTTGCTTGTGCTCACTTGTGCGCTTGCTTGCTCCTCTTTGCTGCCCACCGCAGCCCGGCTGTAATTCTGAGGAGCCAGTGGAGGTGGTCCGGGGCTGGGGACGCTGGGGGTCCCTGTCCCGGGAGAGCGGGGACATGCCAGTGGGGTCAGCACCTGCGGGGAGGCGGCTCCTTGTCCCTCACCTTGCGATGGCAGAGAACATTCTGGCTTTTCTCGTCCCCCAGCACCGGTCGGGGTTGCACAGGTTGGCTCCGGGGTTGGGACCGGTCCCGCAAAGGCCAGGCAGGACATGTCAGCTGCTGCGATGAGGCAATAGCTGCCTGCTCAGCACTCGGCGCGGTCAGCCCAAGCGCCGCGGGGGTGAGCTCTGAACCGCAGACACCTCCGTCACGGATGGAGAGCTGGTGGGTACTGGGCACAGCTCAGGGTGCCCTGTGGCAACGCTGCCGGCAGAGCTCCGGGGCGCTGGATGCTGGCGCAGCCGCTGCTCACTTGGCTGCTGAGCGAGCACCCCGGGACTATCACCACGGTTAGCGGCAGAGCCGGCCCCGAGGGCAGCGGGGAGCACCAAGGCTGGGGCTGGCACACAATGGCCCCTTCTCTGCCCCACCGCAGGGTGCCAGGTGGTGCTGAGCCCTCCTGCTGCAGCCAGGGAACCCGCTTGTCCCACTGACCACAGCCACATCATGGCAGGATGGGACCCTGCGGGCAGCGACACCCCTCAGGCCGCTGTAGATGGAGTGCATGGGGAACCCCAAAGTCCTGGCACAGCTGGTGGGACCAAGAATCACAGAATCACAGATGGTTTGTGTTGAAGGGCCCTCCCCAGCTCCCCCAGTGCCCCCCCTGCCATGACAGGGACATCTGCACCAGCTCAGGTTGCTCAGAGCCCCGTCCAGCCTGGCCTGGGATGTCTCCAGGGATGGTTCAGCCACCACCTCTCTGGCCAACCTGGGCCAGGCTCTCACCACCCTCAGGCCAACAATTTCTTCCTCATGTCCAGCCTGAATCTCCCTCCTTTAGTTTAAAACCATCACCGCTTGTCCTGTCGCAACAGGCCCTGCTCAGAAGTCTGTCCCCATCTTTCTTATCAGCGCCTTTTATATACTTTTAAGTAAGAAAAGCAGAAAAAGGCCGGTGGCAGCACGGTGGTGCCGTGATTATCATGTTGAGGGTGGAGAAACGCAGATATTGCTGCCGCTAGGGCCATAAAAGCCATTTGGCTATGGTGGCAGCGGGGCGGGGACGGCTGCGGGCAGGATGGAGAGGAGCCGGCAGACACTGCCGGGACACCCGGGGAGCAGGTGGCCGGGTCGGGGTGCGGGGCTGTGCCCCCCACAGCGCTCCCACCCCCAGGTGAGCCCAGGCACCCGGCGTGACATTCCGGACATGAGCCGTCCCACAGGAGGAGGATGGTGGCTTGTGAGAACTGGCCCCATGGGGCAGAGAGGAGCTGATGCCACCGCCGAGGGACAGCCATCGCGAGGGACAGCCATCAGAGGGACAGCCATCAGAGGGACAGCCATTGTGAGGGACAGCCATCAGAGGGACAGCCATCGTGAGGGACAGCCATCAGAGGGACAGCCATTGTGAGGGACAGCCATCAGAGGGACAGCCATCGTGAGGGACAGCCATCAGAGGGACAGCCATCAGAGGGACAGCCATCGTGAGGGACAGCCATCATGAGGGACAGCCATCAGAGGGACAGCCATCGCGAGGGACAGCCATCAGAGGGACAGCCATCGCGAGGGACTGCCATCAGAGGGACAGCTATCAGAGGGACAGCCATCAGAGGGACAGCCATCAGAGGGACAGCCATGGCGAGGGACAGCCATCAGAGGGACAGCCATCAGAGGGACAGCCATCAGAAGGACAGCCATCGCGAGGGACAGCCATCAGAGTGACAGCCATTGTGAGGGACAGCCATCAGAGGGACAGCCATCAGAGGGACAGCCATCGCGAGGGACAGCCATTGTGAGGGACAGCCATCAGAGGGACAGCCATCAGAGGGACAGCCATAGTGAGGGACAGCCATCAGAGGGACAGCCATCAGAGGGACAGCCATTGTGAGGGACAGCCATCAGAGGGACAGCCATCAGAGGGACAGCCATCGCGAGGGACAGCCATCAGAGGGACAGCCATCGTGAGGGACAGCCATCGCGAGGGACAGCCATCAGAGGGACAGCCATCGTGAGGGACAGCCATTGTGAGGGACAGCCATCAGAGGGACAGCCATGGTCACCCACCATCCTGCTCCCACCCCGCGGGTGCCGGCTGGGGGGCCAGGCCAGGCCGGGGGCTGGCGGTGCAGGGGAGCGGAGGGGCTGGGCCAGGGACCATGGTGACAATGTCCCCGTTGAGGCCGTCGCCGCAGATGGAGACAAACGTCCCCGTTGTTCTGGGCGCTGGCAGGCAGCGGGCAGGCAGGGGCTGAATGGCCCCTCTGTGCTGCCAGCAGTGGGTGGGGAGCCGGGTGCCCGGGGTGGCAGCGGGAGCTGGGCCTGGCCCGGCTGTCCGGGGAGCCGGGCAGCGCCCGGCCGAGCCCCACATCGCACCGCAGCCGCGCTCATTCCTCCCTGCTCTTCCCTTCGCCAGGCCGGACACACGCGGTCGGGCCCCCGGTGATGCCGTAGAGGCCGTGGCTGCTGGGAGGCTTTGGAAGCGCCGGCACTTGCGGGGAGCTGCCCGGGACCAGCGTGTTCCATGTCGGAGCAGCACCGGCCCCCCTGCCCCGCGCCAGCCCCGCAGAGGACAGGGCCGGCTTGCCCGGAGCAGCTTAACCAGAGGAAAAGGTGATTTCTGGGGGGATTCAGGGCGTTTGGGGGGGCAGATCTATGGGGCAGGGTGCTGGAGGGGGCAGGTGTTTGCACCCACGGGGGGTGCGCAAGGGGGACAGGGCCATAGGAAGGATGGTGTCTGTGTGGAACTGGGCACATGCAGAACAGATGGTGCCCGCAGGCTGGTGGGGCAGGAGGAGCTGGTGGACGTGCCTCACGCCCAGCAGCTATGGACGTCTGGCCATAAAGGAAACAGCTCCCATAGGGAAACCCCAAAAGAGCACTCAGGGATGTCCCCAGGGACCGGGGGATCTGCTGGGACACGGGGACAGGGCTGCGGGGCCCTGTGGCCTGGGCCACCACGGGGTGGCCGGTGGGGAAATGGCCGGCGCGGCCGTGTCCTGTGGCTGGGAATTCGCACCGGCAGGCTGAGGGCTGGCGCCACGGCCGCCCCGCGCTAATGGGAGCCCCGGGACAAACGTCTTGATTGCCGCAGTTCTCCTGGTGAGCTATTAATAATTAAGCCACTCACTTCAGGCAAAGTCAATAGAGCAGCTGGGTTGGGACCTGTTTGCAGAAACAGCCCAGGAGCCAGCCAGGGTGGAGCAAGACATCCTCTCGCCATCCCGGGGCGCGGGGCCGGGTGCCGGGGGGATGGCGGGGTCCCCTGCCGCGCCAGGAACCGAGAGGTGGGTTAATGGCGCGGTCTCGCTCGCTGCGGCGGGGTCGGTGCTGGCACTGTGCCCGTGGCGCAGCAGCAAGGCGGCGTGGAGCAGCGGGATGCAGCTTCGCCCCCGGCCGGCAGCGCCCGCGCGGGCAGGCGGCCCCTCCGGCACGGCCAGGCCTTCGCCGTGGCGTTTCCAGGTGATGCCAACACTGGCGCTGCGGATGGCGACCGCAGCGCAATCACAGCCAGGGCTTGAAACCAAACCAAACCCTGGCTGTTCCCAGGCATGCGAAACCCTCTCTGCTGCAATTTTGGTGTAGGGCTCGGAGCCACCTGCTCCCCCCGTGGTTACCCCGCACACCCCGTATCCCTCTGGTCCTGCCGCGCTTGGCAGGGGCTCAAAAAACCGTCTGGGAAGAGGCTGGATGCAGCCAGCCCTGCCCGGCCTGGGCAGCCCTGCTGCAGGGCAGGGGGAGCGCCGGGCACGTTGTGGGGTGTCACCAGGTGCCCCCCCATCGGCATCCCCAGCTGCTGCGCTGGGTGCCGGGCGAGCGGTGCCCAGCACCTGGCTGCAGCCCTGAGCTCCGGTGTCATTTTCCATTCATTATTCATTGAGCTGGAAATCTCAGCGGCAGGAGGTGACCGGGGGGGCCAGAGAGAGGGGGAGGCAGGCGGGAGCAGCAGCCCCGGGCTCACCGTGCCCCAGGCACCCTCGCGCTGGCTGGGTAACTTCTCTGCTTGGGGTTCAACTTAGAAATCCAGGAGAGTCTTTGCTATGTGGGGGTCGAGGGGGCTAAAATGTGTCTGGGTGTAAACCACGGCTCTCCCAGCCGGGATTTAATCTCTGGATTATCCGCTGGAGCGCGGGAGGCTCTGATGCTTGATGCAGTGGGAGGCACGGGGGGGCGGTGAGGTATTTCTGGGGTGTTTTTGGGACGCGGGCAGCCTGGGCTGGAGGATGCCCGGGAGCCAGAGCGGTGCCGGGGCAGCCGGAGCGAGCGGGAGCTCGGGGGGAGATGCTGCTCCCGCAGCCACTAAATGGGGGTGCAGGGCGGGGGGGGCAGCCGGGTCTCTGCCCTCAGCTCGGGGGGTGCTCCTGGTCGCTGGGCTCTGCTCGCGGCCCCCGGCAGCGGGTGCCACCGTCACGGGTGGCACGTCCCCTCATCCTGCCGCAGAGGACAGCCCTGCTGCAATGCGGTGGCTGGAGTGCCGGAGCTGCCGGTGCCCCCCACGTCCCCGGCCCGCGGCGAGCGGCGGCGGCAGGTGGCCGGGCAGGTGCTGCCGGGGGACACGGGGGCTGCAGGGGGACAGCGGCACTGGGGGAGGCGGGCACGGGGGGCAATGGGGCTGGGGGCAGAGACAGGGAGGAGGCTGCCTGTGGAGGGGCTGGGTGTACGTGCATGAGTGTGCATGTGTGTGCATGCATGAGCACACATAGACATGCATGTATATCTATGTCCTTGTGCATACATGGGCACGCAGGTGGATGTATAGATGTGTGTATACATGTGTCTGTATCCCTTTGTGTGCAGAGGGGGGTGTGAGTGTGTGTGTATGCACGTGTCTGTGTCCTTGGGGGGGATTCATGAGTGCATACATGAGCGTGTGTGTGTCCCTGTGCGTGCACGTGGGTGTGTGAGCCTGCACAGAGGTGTGTGTGTGTGCATGCACACGCGTGAACCTGCACAGACGTGTGTCAGTGTGCCCGTGTGTGCGCACGCCTGGATGTGCACGGATGTGTGTGTCCCTATGTGTGCGTGCACATGTGTGTGTGTGCACATGCCCGCTGGCTGTGTGCGTGTGTGCCATTGTGCACGCACACATGTGGATGTATGTGCCATTGCACATGTGGGTGCCATCCCGCCCCAGACCCCCTTTGTCCAGCAGGTCTCTGTGCCCCTGTCCCCACCCTGAGCCACCCAGAGGTGCGGGTGCCCGGGGGATGAAGCCACGAGCCCCCCTGCAACCGGTGCTGCTGGAGGGGCCGGGGGACGCGGGCACAGCTGCACTGGGCAGGTGTCACAGCACCAGCACATTCCCGGCTGATGTGGCTCCTGATCCAGCCTGGAGATTTCCTTGGCAAAAGGGATCCTGGCTGCCCTTAGGATGCTCCTGCCCATGTTGGTGATTTTTCGGTGCTGGGGCTGCCGGTGCTGCCTGGCAGAAGGTGCCCGCCCTGCAGCCGCGCTGCCCCATGGCACAGCTCCTTCCTCCCCCCATGCCCAGCCCTACGGCTGCTCCGACAGCCCTTGGCTTGCACCCCAGTATCGCTCAAGGCGGGCAAAGGGTGGGCAGGGCGGGCAGAGCTGCTGCTCTTTGGCCACACATCCGTTGTGCCTGTGGCCAAGGACACACCTGGCGCTGGCTCACCTCTCTCCTGGCAGTGCCAGCACCAAAAAGCCCAGTGAGATGCTTCCTGGGACGTTCCTATGCCTTATTTGCCTCTCATTTGCGTCACACAGTTCCCCTGGTCCTCGTTTACTCACCCCAGTGCTAATGGTTCTCCTCTCCTCTCGCCGGGCACAGGTGACCAGGATGCTGCACCATGGGAAGCCCTGGAGGTCCATGTGCAAGGGGCTCGTCCTGGGGACCCTCCTGACCAGCTTCATGCTGCTGCTCTACTCCTACGCCATCCCCCCGCTGCAAGTCAGCGTCACAGAGTGAGTGTGGGGTCCCCGGGTGTCCCCTGGCAGCTCAGCCTCCCCATTTCACACCGGGCACCCCTAAACGAGGGTGCTGGGACTTTCCAGGCTCTGGTGGCTTCACATCAGGATGTCCCCTTCCTACAGGCTCCTGTTGGAGACCGTGCCTTGTCCCTTGGCTGGGAGGGAAGGCGAACCCCAACTCCCTGGGGGGCTGGGAATGCTCACCCCAGGGGGATCCACTGCAAAATGGCAGCTGGTGCTCAGCTCCTGGATGATGGAGAAGATGAGGAGGTGCCCACTGCAGCTTCATGTTCCCTGGTGTCCCCTGAGAGAAGGCAAAGTGTCACAGGAGACGCTCCCCAGCAGCCAGGAGCCATGAGCAGTTTTTCAGGTGCTCTTTATCAAGGGCTTGTCCTCCCAAAGCAATCAGAGCACTGCCACAGTGATGATCACAGTGGGTTCAAAGCTTCCTGCTGCCTGTCACAGCAAAAGCCTGTGCTCAGCAGGGCTCGGCTTCCGGCCATCCCTCCCAGCAGTGAATCTGTCACCAGGTTTATAACTGATCCGCCCACGGGTGTTTCATAAGCAACATGATAACTTGTGTGTTATCAAGGATCAGCTTTCCAACTTCATTAATGGTATCGAAAGTCACTCGATGCTGTGGTCTCTGTTCCCTGCTTCGAGCATCTCAGATAACGCACAAGTTATTCTCCGTGCTCCCCAAGGGCCTGCGGGGCCACACGCTGAAATTTCCTTCTTAGCTGGGGTGCTGGATCCTCCAGGTGCCTGGAGCTACGGCCATGGAGCTTGTCTTGGTGCACATCTCAGTGTCACCTGCTCCAGGGCCACCATGGCTGTGCCCATGGGGAGCGATGGGGACGCCCTGCTCGGGCTGTGCTGAGCAGCTGCTGGGCACTGACCATCATGAAGACGCCCATAGCAGCACAACCTTAGTGGCTGGGGTTGTCCAGGGGGTGGACAAGCTCGGTTAGGTGGCTTGGAGGTGCAGCTGATGTCGGGGGGCTCATGGGGACAGTGGGCCTTGCTCTGCTTGTCAAGGGGCTCCAGCCAGGTGGGTGTCCCTGTCCCGTTGGGCACATGGCTGGGGGTGAAGAGGGCTCTTCCCAAAGCCCAGCTTGTTTCTAACAGGGAGCCCAGGGGGTTCTGGGGGCAAGGACCCACCCCTGGTGTGCGCACCCCTCCCCATGTCCAGCTCCTCCAGGTAGGACAACGGCCAAGCTGCCCTCACCACGGTGTCCTGTCTCTTCTCCCCACCAGGATCCCCGTCCCCTCCTCCTGCTCCTCCTACCCGGCCCCCGCCCAAGTGCCGGCAGCAGCCAACGGCACGGGCAGCCCCTCGGGACGGAGCTGCCTGCCCAAGCGGAACATCATGTTCATGAAGACCCACAAGACGGCCAGCAGCACCATCCTCAACATCCTCTTCCGCTTCGGCGAGAAGCATCGCTTGAGATTTGCCTTCCCCAACGGCCGCAACGACTTCTACTACCCCTCCTACTTTGAGCGCAGCCAGGTGCAGCACTACCGGCCGGGCGCCTGCTTCAACATCATCGGCAACCACATGCGCTTCCACTATGAGGAGGTGCGCAAGCTCCTGCCGGCGGACACCACCTTCGTGACGGTGCTGCGGGACCCTGCCTACCTCTTCGAGTCTTCCTTCCACTACTTTGGGCGCGTCATCCCCCTCACCTGGAAGCTGACGGGGGAGGACAAGCTGGCCGAGTTCCTTCGGGACCCCTGGCACTACTACGACCCCAACGGGTTCAACGCTCACTACCTCCAAAACCTCCTCTTCTTCGACCTGGGCTACGACAACAACATGAACGCCAACAGCCCACTGGTGGAGGAGCACATCCAGGAGATAGATCGCCGGTTCCACCTCGTCATGTTGCTCGAGTACTTTGACGAGTCCCTGGTGCTGCTGAAGGACCTGCTGTGCTGGCAGCTGGAGGATGTCCTCTACTTCAAGCTCAACGCCCGCAAGGGTTCCACGGTCTCCCGCCTGACACCGGAACTCTACGAGAAGGCCACCTCCTGGAACCTCATCGACGCCAAGCTCTACCGCTATTTTAATGCCACCTTCTGGCGTAAAGTGGAGGCCTACGGGAGGGAGCGGATGGCCAAGGACGTGGCCGAGCTGCGGCGGGAGAATGAGAAGATGAAAAGCATCTGCATCGATGGGGGACACGCCGTGGATGCCAGTGCCATTCAGGAGTCCTCCATGCAACCTTGGCAGCCGCTGGGGGAGAAGTCCATTCTGGGCTACAACCTGAAGAAGAAGATCAACAAGAAGCACCAGAAGCTGTGCCGCAAGATGCTGACGCCTGAAATCCAGTACCTGACCGACCTGGGGGTCAACCTCTGGATCACCAAGCTGTGGAGCCGCGTGCGGGACTTCCTGAAGTGGTAGGGGCCGGCGGGCACCCCGCTCCCCCAGGGAAGAACCAGGTGCTTTTCCTTTTTCTTACTCATGGTGTCTGTTGGTTGGACATGAGCAGAACTGGCTGGAGGCGCCGGCACCTGGGAACAGTTGTGGGGACCAGGGAGATCATCCGTCACCTTTCCCCTGAGTCCCCACTTGGGCAGGAGCCTGTGGGGGAGAGCAGAACCCACGAGGGGCCAAGAACTGGGGGCTTGCTTTTCTCCAGCAGGATCTACTTCTTTCCCCACAGAAAGGTATTGATGAAGGACGTGGCCTCGTCACGGCAGGAGAAGGATGTCATCCCCACGCCACGGGCCAGGCAGCACGGGCAGGGACCTGTTGGGTGGTGGGAATGGGGGGTTCTCCCTGTCTGGGGTGGGCAGAGCTGCTGGCAGGGAGCCCGTGCGCCCACAGGCTCCTCGAACGCCCCCCTTCCCCCTGATCCCTGGTTTGGGGCTGTGTGCCTGCTCCGGCGGGTCCCAGCCCATGGGTGCAATGAGTGCAGCACGTTCTCAGCCTTCCAGCAGCCCCTGGCGGGCCGGGCCGTGCAGCCAGCTGAGACGTGGCGGCGGCTGCTGCGCTTGGGTTTGGAGAACGGAAAACCCACCCCAAGCCCTGGCATTTATCAACGGGCTCGTGTTCCCTGTGGATGAAGGGTGTCCATGCAGCAGGTCCCCTCCCAGCCCCACCATCCCGGTTAGAGGTCTCCGTGGCTCCGGTCCCCACAGGGGACATCCCAGGAGGCCCACGGGGTCTGGTGAGAACTGGCGTGGGGAGGAGATGGGGAGGGGGTCCGGCGGCTGCTGTCCCGGTGACGCCATCCCCCAGGCACAGGGGGATTTGGGGACGGGGGTCCATCCCTTCCCCTGTGCAGGGGACAGCCCTCGGTGTCCCGGCCGGGCTGGATGACACCGGCAACGCCGCATCCTGCCGCGAGCAGCCCTGGCCGGGCAAGGAGGTGGCTGAGCCTCCCCCACGCGGAGGGACCCCCGCCGGCCCCCCAGCCCGTGTTCTGCTCCCTTTGTAAAGACCAGAAATAAAAAAGCTGTTCTACTTTTGTAAGATAATGGTACATTGGGCAGTTTTTGACAGAAGGACAATCCAGCCGGTCTCATCCATCTGCTGCTTCTCCAGCATGGGTGCTCTGCTGGTCTCTGCTCCCCCTGGGGACGGATCCTGCCCTGTCTGGGGTTCCTGGCAGCCCATGGGGGTGGGGACCCCTGTGTCCTCCAGGAAGTGCCGAGGAACGACCCCCCAGGTGAGTGGGGCACCTGGGTCTGTCCCCACCGTCACTGGAGCCACCTGCGCTGCTGGTTGATGCCGTGAGGCCTCCGGGGTCTGCAGGTGCCGCCAGGAAGGTCTGCGAGTTTCACAGGGATATCAGACCCTCAGGACAGCTGTCATGGGTGACACAACTCACTCGTGTCACCAGGTCCCAGCTCCACTGCTGGCATGTGTATCCCATGGTCAGTGTGGCCTGGGATAGTACCAGGGTGGACGTGAACTCTAATGGCTGGTCCGGAGCCACCACTGGAGCCACCACAGTGCTGCCCATGGTCACCAGAACAGGCGCTGGGGACACAGCCCAGGCCTTGTCCCTGAGGCCCGCAGCTGTCTCCCATGCTATGCCGAGATCTTCTGCTGGGAGCAGTTGCCAAATCCCACCCTGGCTACCAGATTCATCTGCAGATGGGGGGATGGAAAACCCAAAGCAGGACCATAATGGGACTAATGGGGCACTGGGGACCAGCACTGTGTGATGGGACCATGGTCACACATGGGACCATGACTGAGTGGTGGCATCAGATCTGTCTGGTGGGACTAGGACCATGTGTAGGACTGGGGCAGGGACCATGATGGGACCAGGGTCATGTGGCTGTACCAGGACTGTGTGGTGGCACGAATATCATGAGATGGGACCAGGAGCATCTGTAGGACCAAGACCAAGTGATGAGACCAGACCATGTGGTGCAACTGGGACCAGGGCAAAGTGACCAGACCCCATGCAGGACCAAAACTACATAGTGGGACTGATGGGACAGGAAGTGATGATGAGACTGGGACAGCGTGTAGGACCAGCCCCACAGGTGGAACTGCAGAGAAAATCAAGCAAATCCCCAAGCCCAGTAGCTCCAGCTGGGGCCTGTTGGCTCCACCCTGGTCTTTAAGGGTCCCCAGGTGCTGGAGTTATTGCTGGCTGAGAATGGGGCTGCACTGGTGGGTGCTGGTGTGTGGGGCTGTGCTGGGGGTGGCAGGTGAGTGGGGCTGGGACCCCCTGGCTGCTCCCCTCGGTCTCCCCACCAGTTGTACTGGGGAGGGGGGTGGTGGCACCCATGTCTGGGTGTGGGAGGGTGGTGGGTGCCCTTTGGTTCTGCCTGGTGCTGGTTCCTGGTGTCCTCCTGGACTTGGTGATCCAGGTCCTCAAATCTTCCTGAAATGGCTCCTGTGCTCTGGGATGTGGGGCAGGGGGACTTCTCAAGAGCTTCCCGTGTCCCCCAGTCCCAGCAGGTCTGTGAGGACCTGGTTTGGGTGGGGGCCTGGAGCCACTGGTGGTTGCTGGCAATGGTCTCCCATCCCATGAGCAGCTCCTGGTCCCTCTCCAGCCCTGGCTGGGGAGCACTCCTGGGTGTGCCTGGGGCTGGGGACACTTAATCTTGCATTTTAAGGGGGTGTGGAGACCCTTGTGGAGCACTCCCCGCCTCCAGCACCCACCCCTGCAGTGGGCCCATGCCAGATCCTTATGAGGAGCGGCTGAGGAACCTGGGGGGTTCAGCTGGAGAACAGGAGCTGAGGGGAGACCTTCTGATCTCTGAACTGCCTGAAAGGAGCTTGGAGCCAGGGGGGTCGGGCTCTGCTCCCCAGGAACAAGCACCAGGAGCAGAGGAAACGGCCTCAAGTTGCGCCAGGGGAGGTTGAGGTTGGATGTGGGGAACAATTTCTTCCCCAAAGGGCTGTGGGGCATTGGAACAGGCTGCCCAGGGCAGTGCTGGAGTCACCAACCCTGGAGGGCTGGACAGACAGACATGAGGTTCTCAGGACATGGGGCAGTGCCAGGGGTGGGTTATGGTTGGACTCGATGATCTGAGGGTCTTTTCCAACCAAAATGATTCTGTGATTCTATCCTGGCCACCAAGACCAGGGGAGGTCCTGGCTGGGGTTGTGCAGCTCAATGTCCCCAAACCCCACTGAGCTCCTCAGTGCTCTCCCATCCTTGTGCTGTGTCCATCTGCCCCTCATGAGTCCTAAGGACATCTGAAGACCTGGATGTCCTCACTGAGACATGCTGTTCCATGCTCAGTCCCTCTGGCTAAACACTCCCCTTGCTGCAGGGACCACCAGGGCTCCAGCCGCCTTGCTGTCTTCTGGTCACACAGTGGTGGCCTCAGTGGTGTCCTCGGGCCTGGGGACAAGGGCAGTGTCCCCAGGGTTTGCTGCTGGAGGGGCTCATGCTCACCCCTGCTCTGAGGAGCCCGGCATGAACTTCACCTTGAGGCTCCTGGATGGTGAGTGCTCTGGGTCTTGGGTTGGGCACCAGCTTTGGGGGATGAGACCACAGGATGGGTCCAGCCAAAGTCCCTGGGCTTGAGCAGCAGCACCCAGTGCCTTCTCCTGTGTGGCCTCAGCCCTAGGACCCACCAGGTGGTCACTGCTTGACTCCATGAGTTGGAGTCGATGATCCTGAGGGTCTTTTCCAACCAAAATGATTCTACGATCTTTTTGGGGTCAGCTGCCTCTGTCAGCCCGATGGGTGACATGCCCCCTCTCGGCTCCATGGTGGGGGGACCAGGGAGGTGCTGTAGCTCTGGAGAGCAGGTGGGGACACCAGGCTGGGGTGACAAAGCCAGGACAGCTCTGGGCTTCCAGGGATGGGGGATGGGCTCTGAAGTGGGGGAGCTGCAGGTGGGCGCTCACCTTGCAGGGGCAGAGGCAAAGACACCCACGGGTGCTGGTCTGGGATGCGTTTGATGTCCCTGTCTGTGGTGGGACGGGCTTGGGGGTGTCACACTGAGCCCACCCTCCCTTCTCCTTTAGGGGACATGGAGCAGCCGCTGGTGCTCAGCCCTGGCTCTGCCATCCGCCTGGAGGCCAGGGTGGACTCTGGCGCTGGCACCTCGCTGAAGGTCTGGCTGGAGCAGTGCTACGGGACACACGCGGGGCGGCCGGGACGCTCCAGGAGAGTCTTCATGGTGGTCAACAGCCACGGGTCCGTGCCTGGGGGGCGGGAGGTGGAGAACCCTGCTCTGGGCACCCTGAGGTCCTGCGGGATGTCCCGAAGGGGAGGGATAACCATGCCCTGGAGACAGCCTGGCCATGTTCCCGTGTCACTGTCCTGCTCCAGGTGCCTGCACGGGCAGAATCTGGGAAACGTGTCTGTCCAGCACCGGAGAGGGGGGTCTGTCCTGCAGCTCACCATCGCAGCCCCCGCGCTGGAGGAGGAGCTGGAGAAGGAGGAGGTGAGGTTGTGCTGATGTCCTCTTTGGTGGGATGGGTGACCTGGGCTCCCAACACGCTGTCCCCGTTGGGGCATCCTGCTCCCCACCGGGGTGGTGCGACCTACAGGGGTGGGTGGGAGCAGAGCGGGGTCCCCAAGAAGGACGTGCTGGTGACATGGGGCTGGTGTCTCGGCAGGTCTACGTGCACTGTCTGCTGACGGCATGGGGCCCTGGCCGGGGACACAGTGACAGGTCCTGCTTCTACAGCCAAGCCACGGCCAGGTGAGCTCAGCCCTGGCATGGGCACCCCGATCCCAGCACCCATGGGTGCTGTGGGACCAGTCACTGGGCAAGGGGACCCACCTGGGGCACCAAGCCACCCCACCGTGGTCTGGACACCACTTCTCCTGTGGCAGTGAGGTGACAACACCAGAGGTCCCAGCTCCCTCCAGGTGCAGATGAATTAGGGACGTGCTTGGTGTCCCCTGGGGGACATCTCTGGGGTGGCTGGGACCTGCCGGGCTGGAGGGACTTGCTGGCATGGCACCATGTGGGTCTTGAGGTGGAGGTTGGGGACCTTCAGACCCCTCCCCATCAGCTCTGTCCTCTCCTCCCAGCTGGCACAACGCAGAGGACCCTTCCTGGAGTGCCCTGTGCCACTGCTGTGACACCGGCTGTCCCCCTGCTGACACCCTCCTTGGAGAGCCGCCAGGTACTGGGGCTGGGCTGTGGTGGCCCTGCAGGGTTTTGGGGTCTCATTGGGGTCCCGGGGCAGGGACAGGCCATGTTCTCCTGCAGCCTTCCCAGGAGAGGGGACACTCCACCAGGAGACGGTTGGGCCATTGCTGGTGCAGAAGGAGAAGGTGCCGTGGTACGAAGGTGAGTGGACAACCCCACCCACCACCCCAGGTGCCAAAGCCACCCCTGAACCCCGTTTTGGTGTTTTTTGGCGTCCCCAGGGCCGTGCCGCACAGTGAAGAGGTTCCTGCTGGCCGGGCTGGCCCTGCTGGGCAGTGCCCTGGTGGCAGCCACGCTGGTGGGCGCGCTGCTGGCGCTGGCCGTGGCCACCTGGCGCGCGGGCAGACGGCGCGGGCGGCGGCGGGCGAGGCGACAGTGTCCCTTCCAGGCCGAGCTGCAGAGCGTGGTGCGGGCCCTGGTCCCCAGGGAGCTGGAGAAAGGGGCAGAGGTGGGACCAGACCGCGGCAGCCCAGCACAGGGCTCGGCATGAGCCCGTGACCCCCTCCTCCCCAATAAATGTGGTTTTCTTTTCTCTAAAGATTCTCAGGGTGGTACCATGTGGGTGTGATCGTGGGCTGGGGACACGCCACCACACCTGAAAGCAACATCTCCTGGTGGCACCTTCTAGGGGTACCTCCTGGTACCAGATGTCACCAGCTGTGGCTTCCAGATGTGGTGATGTGTTTCCCAGCCCCTGGTCCTGGAGGCTCCTGGCTGGGGGATGTGGGTCTCTAGAGACACCGCTGAAGGTCCTGGCCATGGTGGCAGCTCCTTGGGGACAGGCCCAGGGATGTGCCATGGGGCTGTGGAGGGATGGAGGGGTTCCACCTGGGACCTGGGGGGGGCTGGTGGGGTGATTGGGGCTGCTCATCCCAGGGTGGAGATGCCCATAGGGTGCAGAGCCTGGGGGCTGACACCCAGTTGGATCGACAGGTCACCTCAGCAGGGGACAGGGCAGTGGGTCCCCACCGGCTCCAGCAACACCCAGCACACAGGGTCAAGCTTGAAATGGTTTATTGGGACCAGCCATGTGGCTGGGTGGCCACTCTGGGGCCGTCACCTGAGTGAGGGGTCACAGTAGATGGGTCACAGCACCCTGAAGTCAGCAGCGTGCCTCAGTTTCCCCACAACGGGGAGCTCAGTGTGGGGCCGGGGGCTCTCCCGGTGCCCCATAGAGCTTGCGGAGGCTGGAGTCCATCAGGAAATCCACGGTTCTGGGAAAGGATGGAGGTCCCGGGGTATGGTTAATTGGTCATGACAGGGAGGGGGGGCTGGAGCTGTCCCCAATCCCCCTGGGACCCTGTCCCTAATGTCACCGAGGCCCCAGCCCTCCCAAAACCAGGCTTAGCACAGCCTCACCTCGCTAATCCCAGCTCAGCACCAGCTCCTGCTAATTCCATCCCTGCGGGGCCATGTCCTGGCCAGACCTCGGCAAAGCCCCTCTGGGGCGAGGAACCCCCAGCCCCTGGGTCACCCCGTGTCCCTCTGTATCCCACCCCTGCCCCTGGGTCACCCCATGTCCCTCCATGTCCCCCTGCCCCTGGGTCACCCTGTGCTTCCCCCACCCAGTCCCAAGCCCATGGGAGCAGTTCCCCTGGGAGGAGCAGCACTGCAGCCCGGGACGCAGGGATGGGGTGGTGGTCCCCG
This sequence comes from Streptopelia decaocto, assembly GCF_964273445.1. Lineage (NCBI taxonomy): Eukaryota > Metazoa > Chordata > Aves > Columbiformes > Columbidae > Streptopelia > Streptopelia decaocto. Next base: position 12,909,773 of record NC_138670.1, on the reverse strand, counting down.
TGTGTCCCCCGTACCTGTCGATGGGGGTGATGATGAAGGGGATGGCGGCCAGCCCCAGGGCCGTGGTGGTCCAGCGGCGCAGGGGCAGCGGCCAGCGGGTGAGGGTGCCCAGCAGGGCCAGCGAGGCGGCACACAGGCGGTTGATGGTGAAGCCGGGGATGGCCACCGAGGCCAGGCCCTGCCACACGAAGGTGTCCACCACAGCCACCCCCACCTGCGTGGCCCGTGCGGGGTCCTGTGCGTGGGCCTGAGGGGACAGGGGGGTTAGTGGGGGGCGGGGGGAGCGACTGGAGGGCGGGGAGGGGTTGACACTCACGGTGGCAGCTTTGCGGCCCTTGTCGATGGCGTCGGCGGTCACGTAGGCGGTGGCCACGCCGTAGCTGGCCCACACCACCGACACCGGCACCAGCGGGCGGAACGACTCGCCCACCTCGTTGGCGTAACCTGGAGGTCAGGGGGGTCAGTGGGAATGGAGACTGGCTGTGTCCCCATGTCACACCCCGGGGTGTCCCCGTGTTCCCCCCAGCATGTCCCCATGGCACTGGGGATGGACCCTGCGCGGGGGGTTCGGAGCAGCCCGGTCACCTTGGACCCCGCTGCCCCTGGGGACAGCTGGGCTGCTGGGGACAGTGCCTGGTGCTGGTGCCCAGCGCCAGCGTGCGGTGCTGGTGCTGTGCCTGGTGTGCGGTGCTGATCCCTGGGACGTGGTGCTGGTGCCCGGTATTGGTACTGTCAGCCAGCACAGTGTGTGGTACCAATGCCTGGTGTGCGGTGCTGGTACCCAGAACCGGTACCCGGTGTCGGCGCTGGGCATCAACACCCCATACCCGGTGCAGAGCCCGAGGACAAGTGTCAGCACCTTGTGCGTGGTGCCGGTACCCGGTGCGGTGTGAGTGCCCGGTACCCGACGCAGAGCACAGTGTCAGTGTCTGGTAACGGGTGTCAGTGCCCGGTGTCAGTCTCCGGTGCCCGGTACCCGACGCAGTGCCCGGTATGCGGTGCGGTACCCGGTGTCGGTTACCCAGAGCCAGTGCCCGGTGCCGCTGCTCACCCAGGTACCGGACCCACGTGTCCCGGTAGAGGTCGGGCTCCTCCGCCCCCATGGTGCGCGCTCCCGCCGCCGCCGCACGAGCCCGCCCCGCCCCCGAGCGTGCGTCACCAAACCCCGCCCCGCGCAGGGCGGAAACCGGCGGGCGCGGCCTCTGCCCGGCTGAAAGATGGCGGCGGGGAAGGGGGCGGGGCCTGGGTGCACACGCGACCCGAGGCCGCTGGCGAGGCGCTGTGTCATCCGTGGTCACGTGGGCGGGGTGTGGGGCAGGGCTGGTTATGGGGCTGGTTATGGGGCTGGGGGGCAGCAGGGGCTGGGTATGGGGATGAGGGGGAGCAGGGGCTGGGTATGGGGCTGGGGGGCAGCAGGGGCTGGGTATGGGGATGAGGGGGAGCAGGGGCTGGGTATGGGGCTGGGGGGCAGCAGGGGCTGGGTATGGGGATGAGGGGGAGCAGGGGCTGGGTATGGGGCTGGGGGGCAGCAGGGGCTGGGTATGTGGCTCGGTATGGGGATGAGGGGGAGCAGGGGCTGGGTATGGGGCTGGGGGGCAGCAGGGGCTGGTAGTGGGGCTGGGGGCAGCAGGGGCTGAGTATGAGGCTGATGGTGGACAGCAGGGCCAGTTATGGGACTGGCGGTGAATTGGAAGGGGGCAGCAGGGGCTGGTCATGGGGCTGGGGGGGGACAGCAGGACTCGTTATGGGGCTGGAGGGAGCAGCAGGTCTGTTTATGGGGCGGCTAAGGGGCTGGGGGGCAGCAGGGCCGGTTATGGAGCTGGAGGGGGCAGCAGGGCTGGTTATGGCACCTGCTGACCCACAGGGGCTGGTTATGTGTCTGGGGAACAAAAACCGGAGGCGACCCAGCACGGTCTATCCCTTTACTCCCCCCGCCCCACGCAGCAGCGGGGGACACGGGACCCACATATAAGGCACAGAGAGGGGGGACCCCGGGCACTCCAGCCCCTCCGGCCCCACTCAGTCCCCCCTTGGTCCATGAACTCGGGGGGCTCAGCCCCTTCTCTATCCTCCCAGCCATCCTGGGGGCACAAGCAGCCGCCTGCCCAGCTGTGGGGTCCCCTGCGGGCCGGGGGCCGGGGCCGTGGTTAGGGGCTGTGGCTCACGGCCACCTCGCCCAGCTTGTCCCCCAGCTGCTGGATCTGCTGAGCGGAGGAGGCGTCGGGCAGCAGCACCTGCACGCTGTAGCTCACCCGCTTGGCGTGCAGGTAACTGTAGGTGTTGTCGAAGCGCAGGACGTCTGCGGGAATCAGAATCGCACAACAGTTTGTGTTGAAGGGCCCTTCCCAGCTCCCCCAGTGCCCCCCCTGCCATGACAGGGACATCTGCACCAGCTCAGGTTGCTCAGAGCCCCGTCCAGCCTGGCCTGGGATGTCTCCAGGGATGGTTCAGCCACCACCTCTCTGGCCAACCTGGGCAAGGCTCTCACCACCCTCAGGGCAACAATTTCTTCCTCATGTCCAGCCTGAATCTCCCTCCTTTAGTTTAAAACCATCACCCCTTGTCCTGTCACAACAGGCCCTGCTCAAACGTCTGTCCCCATCAAGAAGATGGTGTCAGGGACATGGGGAGCCCCTGCGGAAGGGGGTGCACTCACAGATGCCGGGGGTGGAGCAGGTGAGGGACCCGTCCTCGGGCACCATGTGTGCGTTGTAGCGCTGGTTGGGGAACACCTCGGTCATCTCGCCCGCCCGCTGCCGCTCCCCCACCTTGGTCTTCAGGTACACCCCGAAACCCACGTCGGCCCCCTCTGACCTGAACTGCCATCTGTGCCGGGAAAAGAGCCAGCAGGGTCCTGTGTAGGGGCTGGGGACACCTGCCGGTGTTGTCCCCTGTCCCCCCCATGGCATGGAGCCCCCTCCTCACCGGAGGACGCAGCCGGGGAAGAGGATCTCGTACTCGAGCTGGTGGGACGAGCCGCGGTTGACCACCACCGTGTGCTCGTACTGCTGCGACAGCTGGTCCCGCACGTAGTAGTGCTGGGGCACGTCCCCCCCGTAGTTGATCTGGAAGGGGACGGAGATGGACGTGGGCAGGGGGGGAAGCACCCGTGCAGCCCCGAGGAACCCAGCAGGGGGTTCTCCTACCTTGCTGGAGCACTTGGGGTCCCCGTCCGGGTCCGTCAGGGTGCCCCCGTACTCCACCGGGATCTGCGCGGGGTCAATGTGCTGCTGCAGGACCTCCTTCCAGTTGGCTGGGGGGGTGAGGACAGCAGGGTTCAGGGGGGCTGGGACACCTGCGGGGACCCCCGGCCCAGCCAGGGACCCCCCCCAGGGCTGAGGTCTCATCCTTGGGTGGGACAACAGAGGGGGACGTGACAGCCCATTTCCACCGCACCCCCCAGCCAGGGCCACCCGGGGAGGGGTCAGGACTCACATCCCAGCACCACGACCTTCTTGCGGGTGTCCTCGCTCAGGAGGGGCTTGACCAGGTTGTAGGCCACGGGGAAGATCTTGGGGGCTGGGGGGGGACAGGGGTGTTAAGGTGGGATCAGTACCCGGGGCGGGGAGCAGGACCCCGGGGCTGAACTCACCCTTGATGATAAACAGGCGCTTGAGGGACTCGGGGTAATTCTCCTCGAACATGGACAGGATCTGCAGGATGGGGACAGCTTCACGTCACCCTCCCGTCCCACACACCAACCACAGTATGGGGGGAGCACGGCAGGACACAGGCTGAGACCCCCACCCCCAAAGTGCTGCGGGGGGTGCGGGCCGCTGGCAGGGACCTGCTCTTGCATCATCCCTCAGGGCCACGCGTCAGTCCAAATCCCTGTGTCACCGTGTGACCGCAGCAGCCCGGGGACAGGCACGTCCCGTCCGGGGAAGCGGGGCAGCTCACCTCCCCGTAGGTGTCTATGGCTGGTTTCCAGAGGTGCTTCAGGCCCAGGCCCTCGCAGTCATACACCATCAGCACCGTCTCGATCTTCTTCCCCAGCTGGGATGGGAGGACGGGGGGGCTCAGGTGGCACCTGTCCCCTGCAGGGACCCCAGGAGGAGGGGCTCCCAGCCAGCCCCAGGGATGGGCCGGTCCCCAGCAGGCTGATCCCCCCAGCCAGAGCCTTGTTGGTGTAGGGAGAAGGGACATTGCAACTGGTGTGGGGCTGGGACAGGGACACGGGCTGGGGACAGCAGGGACGCGGGCTGGGGGGTGGAATGGCCATTGGGTGGTGGGCATGGAGCAGACGTGGGGCTGGCAGGGCCAGGGGCCGGGGGGCCGATGGGGAGGTGGGCTGGGGGCAGGCAGGGCACGGGCAGCAGGCACCCACCTTCTGGCTCTGGCGCTCGCACTCGCGCCGCAGCATCTCGCAGTCGCGGAACTTGTTCTTGAGCAGGTCCTGCTTGGAGGCGGAGAACAGCAGCCCCTTGGCGTCCAGCGGCCCCACGATGTCGTACCAGATGGGGCTGCCCTCCCGGTCGTAGCCGCACATCCCCCCCGCCATGTACTTCCTGATCACCTGCGGGAGCGTGGGGGGTCAGGGGGACCACAGACCCCCGGGGAGGACGGTCCCCTCCAGGGACACCCATCCCGGGGCAGGATCACCCACCTCGGGGGCCTCCCAGGCGATGATGTTGTCGGCATCCATGTGCTTCCGCACCTCGAGATGCTGCGGGGGGGCACAGCAAGCCGGCGTGAGGGGATTTGGGGACCCCCCAATCCCACGGGATGGGGTGCACCCCAGGGGCAGGTCATCAGGAGAGAGAAGGAGTGGTCGCCCACGGCACATTGTCCTATCTCCAGGTGACAACTGGGAGCTTAGGGGGTTCCCCCAAAAAGCAGGGGCCCCCCTCTCACCTTGCGGAGCATCGCCTCTGCCTTGGGCAGGTCGAAGCAGCGCGCTGCAAGAGAGCGGAGAGCTCAGCGCTGCCACTGTCACCAACTCCGCAGCCCCCCCTCCATGTGACCCCCACCCCGGGGTTACCTCGGAGCCATTTCAGGAGGAAATAGTCGTCCTGGGCGGGCAGGGAGGGCAGCACGTCCTGCAGGTTCTCCCGAAACTGAGAAGCGGGACCGTCAGCAGGGGGGTCCCTGCTCACGCCCCCGTGGAGCAGAATCCCCCGGGCTGGAGATTTGTCCCCTGCTGCCCCCTCCCCTAAAAAACCGTCCCAGCCAGGACTTTTTTGCAGGAGACAAGGGACACGCGTCACCCGTCGCCGGCACCCGTGGAGCAGGCACAGCAGTGACACGCAGCCAGTGTCTGCTCTCCCCCTGGCAGGGGACTGTCCCCAAGCCGGCCACCAAGCCCTGGCTGTCCCCAAGCCAGCTGCCTTGCACAAGGGCATGAGTGGGGCTGTCACCCACCCAGCTCCCCGCAGGGAGGGTCCTGCCAGCCACCCTCGCCCTGCAGGGACCAGGGGACCAGTTCCCCCTCTGCCATCACCAGTGGCACCCTCTGGATGCAGCCGGTCATCAGGCGGCCACCACGTGTCCCCTTGCTCCAGTGACACCCCAGCGAGTCACAGCCCGGCCATCCCGGCACAGGCAGGAGGGTGTCAGGGTGCAGAACCGGGGGGATTTGGGGGTCCCAGGGCACCCATGGCACATGGCCCACTCGCCCCGGCCGGGCTGCGGCCCAAATCTCTGTACCAGTCTGGGACCTCCCCTTAATGAGGCTGATTAGATTATCTCCCACTGAATTTAGGTGTAATTAAACCCGGGATTAGCTTCTTCACCCTGAGAAAAACAAGGTGCTGGCAGACGGGTTTCACAGCTCGCCGTTCCTGCCCAGCCGTTGCCACCTTGGCACCGGGAGGTTTTGGCTCCTGCCCCCCGGCCCCCGGAGCCGCGGGTTCATTGCCCGTGCCTGGAGTTTGGTTTGGGATGGAAAAGCAATGATAAGATAAAGTCGCCAGCGTTGCCCTTTCAGCTGGGTGGAATAAACCAGGATAAAGTCTGGCAGCCCGGCGAGGTGCCCAGGGAGGCGTCGGGGATGGCACTGGGTGGCATGGGTGGCATGGCCACCGCGGTGCGTGACCGCTGGCTCAGCCGGACACCCCGGGCCCCGCAGACCCTGCGGTGGGACAGGAGGGTCCCCGGCCACCAGTGGGACAGATGGGAGAGGGCTGTGCCCGGTCCCGCAGATCCTCCGGTGGGACAGTCCATCAGGTGACACCCCCGGGACCCACCCGGGACGGCGGCAGCACCCCGGGGGGCTCAGCCCGCGGGCTGGGGCTCCGGGGGTGGGTGCTGGAGGCAGCGGGAGCAGCCGGGGCCGGCGCCGGGAGGGGATGCCCATCGCCGCGGATGCCGGAGCGCAGCGGGGCGGCCCCGGCAGCCCGGCCCCGCTCCCCCCCGGCATCCCCGCTCCGCCTCACCTGGGCCAGCGCCTCCGCCTGCCGCGGGCTGAGCTCCCCGACGCGGCCGCTCATGGTGCCCGGGCCCGGCGGGGGGACGCGCCGCCTCTGAGGCGGCCGAGGCGGCCGCAGGTTGCGGAGGCCCCGGAGCGCCTCCCCCGCCCCGCCCCGCCCGCCGGCCCGGCCCCTGCCCGGCCTTGGCCCCCGCCCGCCGCCCCCCGGCCGGCCGGGCAGCGCCCCGGGCAGCGCGGGGGCGTGTGGCGGGAACTGGGGACAAAGCGGGTGTCGGGGGGTATAAGGGGTACGGGGGCTATACGGGCTGTTGGGGGTCTGCGGGCTACAGGAATATTGGGCAGTATAAGGGGTACTGGGGGGCATGAGGGGTATGGGGGCTATAGGGGGTATTGGAGGGGTATAAGGGGTATGGGGCCTATTAGTGGGTGTTGGGACGGTATAGGGGGTCTGGAGGCTATACGGGGTATTGGGGAGTTATTGGGGGTCTGCGGGCTACAGGAGTATTGGGGAGTATAAGGGGTATTAGGGGCCATAAGGGGTATGGGGGCTATAGGGGGTGTTGGGACGGTATAGGGGGTCTGGGGGCTATACGGGCTATTGGGGGGTATTGGGGGTCTGCGGGCTACAGGAATATTGGGCAGTATAAGGGGTATTGGGGGGCATGAGGGGTATGGGGGCTATAGGGGGTATTGGAGGGGTATAAGGGGTATGGGGCCTATTAGGGCGTGTTGGGACGGTATAGGTGGTCTGGGGGCTATACGGGGTATTGGGGGGGTATTGGGGCTCTGCGGGCTACAGGAGTATTGGGGAGTATAAGGGGTATTAGGGGCCATAAGGGGTATGGGGGCTATAGGAGGTGTTGGGACAGTATAGGGATTCTGGGGGCTATGAGGGTATTGGGGGGGTATAGGCGATATGGAGACTATAGGGGGTATTGGAGGGTACAGGAGTTATGGGGGCTATAGGGGATATTGGGGGGTATAGGGGATATGGGGGCTATAGGGGGTACTGGGGGGGTATAAGGGGTATGGGGGTTATAGGGCGTGTTGGGAGGGTATAGGGATTCTGGGGGCTATGGGGGTATTGGGGGGGTATAGGCGATATGGGGACTATAGGGTGTATTGGGGGGTACAGGAGTTATGGGGACTATAGGGGATATTGGGGGGTATAGGGGATATGGGCACTATAGGGGGTATTGGAGGGGTATAAGGGGTATGGGGGCTATAGGGCGTGTTGGGACGGTATAGGGGGTCTGGGGGCTATGAGGATATTGGGGAGGTATAGGGGATATGGGGACTATGGGGGGTATGGGGGGTACAGGAGTTATGGGGGCTATAGGGGATATTGGGGGGTATAGGGGATATGGGAGCTATAGTGGGTACTGGAGGGGTATAAGGGATATGGGAACTATAGGGAGTATTGGGGGGGTACAGGAGTTATGGGGGCTATAGGGAATATTGGGGAGGTATAAGGGATATGGGGGCTGTAGGGGATATTGGGGAGATATGTGGACTATAGGGGATATTGGTGGGGTATAGGAAGTATGGGTGCCACAGGGGATAGTGGGGAGGTATAAGGGGTGTGTGGGCTATAGGGGATATTGGGGGAGTATAACGTTTTTTGAGCTATAGGGGGTATGTGCGCTATAGGGCTATGGGGGCTTTGTGGGCTATAAGGGGTGGTGGAATATGGGGGCATGGGGTGACTTGGAGGGCTTAGGGAGTACGGGGGCTATAGGTGGTATGGGGACTATAGATGGTCTTGGGAGGGTGTGGGGGGTGTGGGGCTATGGAAGGTGTAGGGGGTATGGGGGGTCTGGGGAGTATAGGGGGTATTGAGGATGTATACGGAGCATGGGGGCATAGGAGGCATAGTGGCAGAGGAGGGTTATTGAGGGTATGGGGGTTATGTGTGATATAGTCGGTAAGGGGGCTTGGGGGGCACAGGGGTTGTTGGGGTGATATAGGGGCTATGGGGAACAGGGGGGTTATAGGGCTTACAGGGAGGCAGAGGGAGTATGGGAGGACATAGGGAGCATGGGGGGTATGGGAAGTATATGGTATAGGGGGTATGGGGGCACAGCAGGACTGGGGGGCATAGGGGGTATTGAAGTGGTATAGGGGGCATGGGGAGGAGTGGGTTATGGGGCATATAGGGAGGGACAAGGGGTATGGAGAATATAGGGGGAATGGGGTACAAGTGGGATATGGGTCATGGGGAGCATGGGGGGACCCGGGTATGAGTGGGACATGGGACAGAAGTGGGAAATGGTGATGTGTGGGCAGGTGGCAGGGACAAGGGACAAATGGGGACAAGGACAGGGAGCGGAGGTGGGAGCAGGGACAGGGGGCAAGGGGCAGGGGACAAGGGGCAGGGGTGAGGACAGGGACTGGAGGCGGGGACAGTGTGACAGCTCAGGCCCCGGAGGCTGGGAGAGAGGGACAAGGGACTGGGGACAGGGCAGAGGCACCAGGGACACTGGGCTCAGCCTCCCACTGCCTGTTCACACAGTAGGGGTGTCCCTGGGGGGACCCCAGCTGGGGAGGGCCCAGCACCCACAGACCTGCTCTGGTTGGGGTCCCCAGCAGGGGAAGGTTCCCCACTGTCCCCTACGAGGGCTGTGTATGTCCCATGGGGCTGTGGGTGACACAGGGAGCTGTGCATGTCACATGGAGCCACCTGTGTCCCATGGACCCATGAGTGTCCCATGGAACCATGGATGTGCCACAGAGCCACCTATGTCCCACGGAGTCAAATGTGTCCCACGGAGTCAAATGTGTGCCATGGAGCCATGAATGTCCCATGGAGTCATATGTGTCCTACAGAGCCACCTGAGTTCCATGGAGCCATGGATGTTCCATGGATGTCCTATGATACCACCTGTGGACCATGGAGCCATGGATACCCCCATGGGGACATCTGTGTCACATGGCCCTATGGATGTCCCATGTGTCTCTATGCACATGTCCCATGGATCCATCCGTACCCCACAGACCCGGGGTGTCCCACAGAGCCATTCTCGTCCCGCGTGTGCCCCATGATGCCGATCCCACAGATGTGTCCCTGCTGTGGGGCAGCGCTCCCGGCAGTCGCCCCCCAAGCTCCCATTTTTGGCTCCTCCCCCAAAGCTGTGCAGGATGCCCCATCGGTGGCCACATCTGGGCTGTCCCCAGTGCTGGCCTGGCTGCCAGGCTGTTGGTGATCGCACAGCCAGACCCACGGCAACCGGGATGTTTTGCCACGCGGTTAAACCGGCTCCAGGTGCCAGCCATGGGTGGAGGGGCCCTGCCCACCCTGCCATTAAACCCCCACAGTTGCAACACGGCTGGGGACACGGGGGACACTGTGGACACGCCCAGACCTGTCCTGCGGTCATCTGGCAGCCGTGGGAGCCGAGATGTCACCGTGCGAGTCCCCGTCCCCCGCGTGGCCCCTGCCAAAAGCAGGTCAGCGCCAGGGCCCGTGCGGCAGCTAATCCCCCCGGCAAATCCCCCCCGGCACATATGCTGGGCACACGTGGCCGCAAGGGGGCTGGGGTGGTGACACCGGCGGTGCTGTGTGGCACCCGCCAGGACAGGACAGTTGGGACGTGTTGGGTGTGGGGGGGTCAGCTGGATTTTGGGTGGTCAGATGTCAGGGGGCGCCTGTGTCGCCCATGCGTATGCTGTGGTCGTGAATGGGGGTGCCTGTGACTGCTGGGCCCTGCGTGTCCCCATGTCCCCATACCCATGGCTCTGTCCCTGTGTTCACACTTGTCCCTATCTCTCTCTGGTATCCCCGAGTGCCCCTGTGTCCCTGGGGAAGGGGGCTGTGGGGACACACACCCTGTCCCTGTCCTTGTCCTGGTCTCAGTCCCTGTCCTGATCCCAGTCTCTGCTTTTGTCCCTGTCCCCATGCCCATCCTGGTCCCACCCCTTTTGTTTGTCCCCATTCCTCTCCCTGTCCCCATCCCCATCCCCATCCCCATTCCCATCCCACTCCCTCTCCCTGTTCCCATTTCTGTTCCCATCCCGCACCCACTCCGTGTCCCCATTCCTGTTCCCATCCCTCTCCCTGTCCCAGTCCTAGTCCCCATTCCTGCCCCTGTCCCCATCCCACTCCCAGCCCTTGTCCTTGACCCCATCCCACTCCCTGTTCCTATCCCCATCACCATCCCGTTCCCTGTTCCCATCCCTGTCCCCATCCTGCTCCCAGCCCTTGTTCCTGTCCCCATCCCGGTCCTTGTCCCTAACACTGTTTCCATCTCCATCCCTGTCCCCGCTCTCTGTCATTGTCCCTGTCCTTGTTCTGGTTCCCATTCCTGTCCCCGTCCTCACGCCCTCCCCATCCCTGTCCCTATCCCCATCCTGGTCCCCAGCCCTGTCCGTGTCCTGGTCTCTGTCCTTATCCCCATTCCGGTCCCTGGCCCTCGTCCCTGATACTGTCCCCATCCCCATCCCCGTCCCTGTCCTAGTCCCTGTCCCCATTCCGGTCCTGGCCCTTGTCCCTGACGCTGTCCCTATCCCCATCCAGCTCCCCATC